>NC_071672.1:8822500-9525000 GCF_028554725.1 Zeugodacus cucurbitae | reverse complement strand
TTTATCGACAAATTTTGTTCAGCGATGAGGCTCATTTCTGGTTGAATGGCTACGTAAATAAGCAAAATTGCCGCATTTGGGGTGAAGAGCAACCAGAAGCCGTTCAAGAACTGCCCATGCATCCCGAAAAATGCACTGTTTGGTGTGGTTTGTACGCTGGTGGAATCATTGGACCGTATTTTTTCAAAGATGCTGTTGGACGCAACGTTACGGTGAATGGCGATCGCTATCGTTCGATGCTAACAAACTTTTTGTTGCCAAAAATGGAAGAACTGAACTTGGTTGACATGTGGTTTCAACAAGATGGCGCTACATGCCACACAGCTCGCGATTCTATGGCCATTTTGAGGGAAAACTTCGGAGAACAATTCATCTCAAGAAATGGACCCGTAAGTTGGCCACCAAGATCATGCGATTTAACGCCTTTAGACTATTTTTTGTGGGGCTACGTCAAGTCTAAAGTCTACAGAAATAAGCCAGCAACTATTCCAGCTTTGGAAGACAACATTTCCGAAGAAATTCGGGCTATTCCGGCCGAAATGCTCGAAAAAGTTGCCCAAAATTGGACTTTCCGAATGGACCACCTAAGACGCAGCCGCGGTCAACATTTAAATGAAATTATCTTCAAAAAGTAAATGTCATGAACCAATCTAACGTTTCAAATAAAGAACCGATGAGATTTTGCAAATTTTATGCGTTTTTTTTTTTTTAAAAAGTTATCAAGCTCTTAAAAAATCACCCTTTATAAATGATAAGTTAATTTGTTCTCATTAACGTGTGTAATTCCTTAAAAATTTATAGAAATTAAATAAAATGTAATAAAAAAGGAATTACTGTTTTTGTTGGACTAAGACATGCGCAACTTGTAAATGTTTGGGTTGAAAATTACAATTTATTGAAAGATGTTTTAAAATAATTTATATAATATACGAAAACGAAATGTAATATAATTGTTATTCTTTCAATAAATTAAAAACTCTTGACGTTAAATTAAAATAAACAAAAAATTATCACTCTAAGCGGTGGATCACTCGGCTCATGGGTCGATGAAGAACGCAGCTAACTGTGCGTCATCGTGTGAACTGCAGGACACATGAACATCGACATATTGAACGCATAGTGCAGTCCATGCTGTTATGTACTTTAATTAATTTTAAAGTGCTGCTTGGACTACATATGGTTGAGGGTTGTAAGACTATGCTAAATTAGTTGCTTATTCTTTTAGTCAATTAAAAGAATTTAAGCACATGGTATATTACTGGATTGTATTTTTCAATCCATAATATTAATAGCATAAAAAGAAATATAGAAAATATATTCTTGAACACCTCATATTTGAACGAAATTTTATAATAAATAAGAATCTTAGTATTCCCAAAAACAATAAAATTTCAATATTATTTCAAATAATATATAAATTTAGAGGAACGTCTAGCATAAAATATTATTTTATTCTAGGATTGCCTTAAATGTAAAAAAGCAAGAAAATAATATTGTTGTTATAATTAAGTAGTACGCGGGATGAAAAGATTGAATATTTATTATTAAGAAAATTATTGGTGTTAAGAAATAATTATGTATGTTTCTTTAAAATAGCAAAAGGCTAAAATATAAAATAAATATAAATATTTTTATACAACCTCAACTCATATGGGACTACCCCCTGAATTTAAGCATATTAATGAGGGGAGGAAAAGAAACTAACAAGGATTTTCTTAGTAGCGGCGAGCGAAAAGAAAATAGTTCAGCACTAAGTCACTTTGTCTATATGGCAAATGTGAGATGCAGTGTATGGAATATCTTAATATCTAGTATGAGAAATTAACGATTTAAGTCCTTCTTAAATGAGGCCATTTACCCATAGAGGGTGCCAGGCCCGTATAACGTTAATGATTACTAGAAAGATATTTCCAAAGAGTCGTGTTGCTTGATAGTGCAGCACTAAGTGGGTGGTAAACTCCATCTAAAACTAAATATAACCATGAGACCGATAGTAAACAAGTACCGTGAGGGAAAGTTGAAAAGAACTCTGAATAGAGAGTTTAATAGTACGTGAAACTGCTTAGAGGTTAAGCCCGATGAACCTGAATATCCATTATGAAAAATTCATCATTATAACTGTGATATTTATAATATTATAGTAATAGTGTGCATTTTTTTCATATAAGGACATTGTAATCTATTAACATAATAAAATATTTATCAAAAGATCATTGGTGTTAAGTTTATTCAAATTAATTTGCTTTTAGCTTATTAACATAGAATAAATACTGATGATTTGATAAAGTGTTGATAGATTTTACATATATAATGCTTAAATTCTTTTGAATTTTACAATAATATTATTATCATTGATTTTAATATTAATTGTATGCATTTATATGATTAACAATGCGAAAGATTCAGGATACCTTCGGGACCCGTCTTGAAACACGGACCAAGGAGTCTAACATATGTGCAAGTCATTGGGTTATATTAAACCTAATGGCGAAATTAACTTAACTTTTATATAATGGGATTAATTTTTAGTGAAATATTTCACTATTAATTCAATCCCGGGGCGTTCCATATAGTTATGTATAATGATAATTTATTATTATTTATACCTCTAACTGGAGCGTACCTTGAGCATATACGCTGTGACCCGAAAGATGGTGAACTGTACTTGATCAGGTTGAAGTCAGAGGAAACCCTGATGGAAGACCAAAACAGTTCTGACGTGCAAATCGATTGTCAGAATTGAGTATAAGGGCGAAAGACCAATCGAACCATCTAGTAGCTGGTTCCCTCCAAAGTTTCCCTCAGGATAGCTGGTGCATTTAAATATTATGTAAAATAATCTTATCTGGTAAAGCGAATGATTAGAGGCCTTAGGGTCGAAACGACCTTAACCTATTCTCAAACTTTAAATGGGTAAGAACCTCACCTTTCTTGATATGAAGGTTGAGGTTATGATATAATGTGCCCAGTGGGCCACTTTTGGTAAGCAGAACTGGCGCTGTGGGATGAACCAAACGTAATGTTACGGTGCCCAAATTAACAACTCATGCAGATACCATGAAAGGCGTTGGTTGCTTAAAACAGCAGGACGGTGGACATGGAAGTCGTAATCCGACAAGGAGTGGGTAACAACTCACCTGCCGAAGCAACTAGCCCTTAAAATGGATGGCGCTTAAGTTGTATACCTATACATTACCGCTAAAGTACATGATTTATAATACAATTTCGGTTGGATTATAAATTTTGAAACTTTAGTGAGTAGGAGGGTACAATGGTGTGCTTAGAAGTGTTTGGCGTAAGCCTGCATGGAGCCGCCATTGGTACAGATCTTGGTGGTAGTAGCAAATAATCGAATGAGGCCTTGGAGGACTGAAGTGGAGAAGGGTTTCGTGTGAACAGTGGTTGATCACGAGTTAGTCGGTCCTAAGTTCAAGGCGAAAGCCGAAAATTTTCAAGTTTTAATGAATTGTTGAGAATCTATTATGTTTTCTTCATAGTAATTAAACACTTGAATAATTTTGAACGAAAGGGAATACGGTTCCAATTCCGTAACCTGTTGAGTATCCGTTTGTTATTAAAAATGGGCCTTGTGCTCATCCTGGCAACAGGAACGACCATAAAGAAGCCGTCGAGAGGTATCGGAAGAGTTTTCTTTTCTGTTTTATAGTCGTACTACCATGGAAGTCTTTCGAAGAGAGATATGGTAGATGGACTAGAAGAGCATGACATTTACTGTTGTGTCGATATTTTCTCCTCGGACCTTGAAAATTTATGGTGGGGTTACGCAAACTTCTCAACAGGCCGTACCAATATCCGCAGCTGGTCTCCAAGGTGAAGAGTCTCTAGTCGATAGAATAATGTAGGTAAGGGAAGTCGGCAAATTAGATCCGTAACTTCGGGATAAGGATTGGCTCTGAAGATTGAGATAGTCGGGCTTGATTGGGAAGCAATACCATGGTTTATGTAGTCGTTCTGGGTAAATAGAGAATTTCGGTTCTTGTTCCCCGGATAGTAGTTACGTAGCCAATTGTGGAACTTTCTTGCTAAAATTTTATAAGAATTATATCGCAAGATATATATTCTTATTTAATTATAACGATTATCAATTAACAATCAATTCAAAACTGGCACGGACTTGGGGAATCCGACTGTCTAATTAAAACAAAGCATTGTGATGGACCTAACGGGTGTTGACACAATGTGATTTCTGCCCAGTGCTCTGAATGTCAAAGTAAAGAAATTCAAGTAAGCGCGGGTAAACGGCGGGAGTAACTATGACTCTCTTAAGGTAGCCAAATGCCTCGTCATCTAATTAGTGACGCGCATGAATGGATTAACGAGATTCCTACTGTCCCTATCTACTCATTCGTTAGTTGGCTTTCGACGCGGATAGACGTGCATGCGCATCGTGATTTTCTTAGTGATTTTTCTAGGCGAGTTGTTGTTGCGATTTTTCGGTATTCTCTTTTGTGCGGTCATTTGTTTACGCGGTGTGTGATAGGCACCGTTATTGCCTGGCGTGCGTGAATAGTGAATACGTGATCGCGTGTGTTGTTGGTGTAAGTGCACATTTTTGTGTATTCTTGCATATCATACGCGCGTGGCTTGCGGTATTTCGGGCGGGTGTTTTTGGTACAGTCCCGGGAGACTGTACGGCGTGTACTGGTAAGTACAACATTGTTGTTTTTCTTAAGTAGCGTGGGTATCCACACGTTTGTTGGTGGTGGGCTGTCCCACAGTTTCAGTGATTTACTGTGTTGTTGGTATTCCCGCTGGCTGGATTGCCTACCGGTGAGTGCTGAGCTGAGCGCCTGGTGTTCGGTTGCACTTGTTTCGGGTCTGCTCGGACAGTTTTGCCCAAAGGGTGCTAGCGACTGTACCAGTGCTGAAGTAGCTGACTGGTGTACAGATTACGGTCGTAGAAGTAACTGTTTAGCCTACGGTGCGATTCGGTGCAGTACCACAGCGGTTGACTCGCGACCGTTACGGGGACATAGATCCGTCCGGCGGTCTTTTTGAGTAACCCTTTCTGGGCCTTTGGCTGGAGTTGTGGGCTGTGCCATCGCGAGAGCGCCTTAATCGACCGCTTGGGTGGTGACTGCTACAGAGCGGGTGTGCGTGTGGGTCGCTCGTGCTTGGAGAGCAGCTGTTCTCGAGTTTTACCTGAGCGGGTGGCTTCTGTGCCAGTGTTCGCCGGCGTAACAGCCTGCCTGGGGGTAGGCCGAAGGTGAGAATGCCTCCACCACGGAGGAGAAGGGTTCAGTCCCTCGCTGAAAGCGACGGAGCGGGCCCCACAACCGTGATGGTTGAAACGTCATCGGGTGACGAGGAGGTGAGGCCAGCGGTGAGGTCTCCGCCGCGGAGGAGGGCGCGTTTGGGGTCGCCTCTGTTGATTAAATCGGAGGATGGCGGGAGTGAGAGCGGTAGCGGAATAGGTGGCACCGCTGAAAAAGCGGTTGATCACCCCGCAGTTTCGGGTACTGCTAAGCCGGCTGAGAGTAGCGGTAACAGCGGCACTGGGAAGAGCGTCGCGGATAAGGGCGTCGCGGATAAGGGTGTCGCGGATAAGGGCGTCGCTGATGAGGGCGTCGCGAAAAAGGGCGTCGCTAAAAAGAGCGTCGCGAAGGGGGGTTCGACGAAAGTCAGCTCGGTAAATGAGGGGGGGAAAGTGAGTGTGGAGGTAATGGGGTGTGGTTGGGGGAGGCGCTATCAGCCATGTCGCTGCCATGAAGGCAGTGACGTCTGAATTAAACGCCTTGGTGTTTGGGGTGAAAGATTTTGAGGTCACTGATGGAGCTTGCCTCGAATTACGAGGCGCTCCTGATGACGGTAGTAACCGAGAATGCCCATCTTCGCGGTCAGGTTGACGCTCTCAGGGGGGGTTGTGGGGGATCTATTCCCCAACCGAAGAGGTCGGTTGTGGGTTTGGCTCCGGCTAAGTCGGTGCGTGCGCCTCCAGCACCTGTGTTGGAGGCGATTGCTCCGGCATTGCCGAAGCCCGTGGAGACGTGGTCGGTGGTGGTGCGAAGCAAAGCCCCGACCACCTCCTCTAAGGAGGTGATTAAGAAGGTCGTGAAGGAGGTGGGACCTTCCCTCGGCGTGCGAGTACACGAGGTGAAGCCGATTAAGGGTGGTGGGGTGTTATTCGCACCCCCTCTGTTTTAGAGAGGGAAAAGGTGGCGAATAATGCCAAATTCGGGGAGGTGGGATTGAATGTGACTGTGAACCGGAAGTTGGGTCCGCGGGTTGTGGTTCAGGGGGTTCACACCGAAATCTCCCATGATGACTTCATGGAGGAGCTCTTTCGGTTGAACCTCCAGGACGTCAGCCCTGAGGCACCAAAGTCAAATGTGCGGATGGTCAGTCGGCCCTGAAAGGTGGCCGCTGAAGGTAGCACCAACGTTGTCCTTGAGGGTTCGGACAAATCAATGTCCGCCCTCTTGGAAGCGGGAAGGTGCTACATAAAATGGTTTTCCTTCAGGGTTCGACCGGATACCCCTGTTGCTGGCTGCCTCCGGTGTATGGGTTTTAACCATAGAGTGGCTGAGTGTAGGGCGTAAATCAGATGTCTGTAGGAGGTGCGGTCAGGAAGGCCACAGAGCTGCCGGTTGCATCAATGCACCCCATTGTCGCAACTGTGCATTTAAGGGTAGGCCAGCTGGGCATCTTATGATGTCCGCTGTCTGCCCGATATACTGTGGCGTTGTTGAGCGCTCCCTCGCCAGACACTGATGGAAGGTATTTTTCAGCTAAATTGTCAGGGATCGTATGCCGTGATGTGTGACTTGGGGGGTTGTATGCTTGAGGGTGGGTGCGGCATTGCCTTACTCCAGGAGCCCTACACCACCAATGGTGTGGTTCGGGGTCTTCCTGGAGTTTTCAGGGTCTTTACGGACCTTGGGGGTAATGCCGCAATTGTTGTGACTGATCCAAACTACGATTGCGTAGTGTTGGATTCGTCGCAACAGGGGGTGTGTGTTTCAGTAGAGGGGGAGTTCGGTAGAATGATTGTCGCTAGGTTGTATTGCAAATTTAGCGAGCCCCTAGAGCCCTACCTGGCGTACCTCTAGTACTGACTGGAACCAATATGGACAGAATGTAAGGGAAGCGGTATTGGAAATACCGCTTAGTGAGTGTGAGGAACTGGGGGTGGACGAGCAAATTGCTCGGCTGTATGAGTTGGTTTGGTGTGTTAATGATAGGGTTTTCAGGAAGTATGAAAGTTTTAGGATTAGGAAAATTAAATGGTGGACGAATGAGTTAACCTCGAAGAGGAGGACTGTCCGGCGGTTGAGACGAAAGTTTCAGCGTGCTCGGCGGTCCAATTCGGATAGGTTATCCCAGATCAGATATGATTTTAGTTGTGCGGTTAGAGAGTATAAGGATATGCTTGTGAGAATAAAAGAAGAGGAATGGAGGAGCTTTGTTGGGGAGAATAGGGACGACCCCTGGGGGCAGGTCTACAGGATCTGCAGGGGTCGTAAGAGGGAGGATATCACCTCTCTCCGCGTTGGTGACTCTGTGTTATCAACGTGGAGAGAGTGTGCGGAGGTTCTGTTAGGAGTGTTCTTTCCCAGGGCTGAGGTTCAGGCACCTCAAGCACAAGAGGTACCTGTTCCTCCACTAGAAGATGAGGAATTGGGATACGCCTTTGCCCTGGTTAGGTTTAAACGGTCCCCAGGTTTTGATGGTTTGAACGGAGAGATGTGCAAAAGCTTGTGGAAGTTCATTCCGGAATACTTGGAGGCCATTTATAACTAGTGCGTGAGGGAGGGATATTTTCCACGTGAGTGGAAAAGTGCCAGGGTCGTCCCTCTCCTGAAGTCCCCTAATAAGATCAGGAGTGATCCTCGTTCTTATCGGGGCATCAGCCTTCTTCCGGTGCTTGGAAAAGTACTGGAGAGGGTTATGGTGGAACGACTTCAGGAGCTAACGCGGGGTATGTTGTCGGATAGGCAGTATGGGTTCAGGAAAGGACGCAGTGTGGAAGATGCGTGGATGTATGTGCAGAATGTTGTTAGGGAGAATGTCAACAAGTATGTCCTAGGCATATTTGTTGACTTCAAGGGGGCATTCGATTATCTGATCTGGGATCGAGTGATAGAACGGTTAGAGGAACTTGGCTGTCCGGAAATTAGTCTCTGGCGAGGCTACTTTTCGGACAGAAAAGCCTCTATCGTTGGAATGAATGGGAATGTGGAGATTGGAGTGGCTCGCGGCTGTCCACAGGGATCCATCTGTGGTCCATATATATGGAACCTCATGATGGACTCTCTGCTTGGGCAGCTCGAACCACTCTGTAAGTGTTGTGCGTATGCGGACGATCTTCTTCTCCTTGTTGAAGGTCGTTCAAGGCGTGAGTTGGATCGGGTGGGAGGACAATTTTTAGAAATTGTCCACAACTGGGGGATAAGTGTGGGTGTAGACATCTCGATGGACAAAACGGTGACAATGCTTTTAAAAGGCAGACTGTCACCGGGGCGTCCCCCGGTTGTCCAAGTGAATGGGGTCGGCATCAGGTATGTGCGCAAGTCAAGTACCTGGGGTTGACCATGAGTGAAAGAATGTGTTTTACTTCACACTTGGTGAGTGTGAAGGTGCGACTGCAGGCAGTCGTAGGTAAGGTTATGCGCGTTTTACGGAGTGATTGGGGCCTCGGACGTCGTGCTGTTCGCGCCATATATCGCGGCTTATTTGTGGCTTGTGCCACTTATGGGGCTGCTGTATGGTGGCGAACGGCCACGACGGTCTTCGGTCGCCGAAAGCTCCTCTCCGTCCAGCGTTGCATGATGCTCGCCTGTCTGCATGTATGCCGCACCGTTTCTACGGATGCGTTTCAGGTGTTACTAGGTGCGCCCCCTCTTGACCTGGTTGTCATACAGCGTGCTGTATCATTCAGGTTAAGAAGGGGTCTGAGTGTGTCATTGCTGCGGAATGATTTGATTTCCGATGATGATGTGGAGAGGGAGGGATATCTAGGGAGCAAGAGGCTTCTAGATGATAGGGTCAGGTGTAGGTGGCAAGACCGTTGGGACAGTAGTCTCAATGGTCGGGTGACTTATGAGTACATCCGGGACGTTAGGTATGTAGAAGGAAACCCAGACTTCAGATTTTGTCTAAGTCTGGGTTTCCTGCTTACGGGGCATGGGCCTCTTAATGCATTCTTGCATAAGAGGCACCTTGCAGATAGTCCAGAGTGTATGTGTGGGGCGTGTGTTGAGGATTGGGTGCATGTTATAGCGGAATGCCCGATGTACTCAGACATTAGGGACCTTGGGGGTATGGGGATTAGTTGGACTGATGGACGGTTAGATGTTAGTGGTGTGATCTCCACTAGTCGGAATGCCGAACAGTTAGGGTCGTTTGAAAGATTTGCGCGCGTGTTGTTCAGGCGGCGAAGACAATTGGCTGAAGACCGGGGTTAGCTTCTGGTATGAAAGGTGTATGAATTGGATGAGAGAATGGGATTCTATCCCTGGTCACCAGTCCAGAGCTGTATGGAAGCTCAACTGGTAGTAGTTTCGGCTACGAGGTCTGACCGGAGACTTAATTCTGGTACCACGGGGAGCAGGAGCCCTTGGAGTTCGCTCCAACCTGCTCGTGCGGACTGGCCCCTCGGGGAGTATCGTGGTGGTTGTGGTTCAATACCCAATTTTGATTTTGGTCACTCAATGTGGAGTTGCATTGCAACCGGGTGCCGGACCCAAAGTACGGCAGAGGTTTTAGATAGGCCTCGAACCCCACCAAGGTGGTTAGTGTGTCCATTCCACACGCCAATTGATACCGAATAATACGTAGCATTTTTGGGGCGCTGATCATCGCATTGATTTGATCCGCTGTGCTTTTGAGCACCGTGGAGTAAGGCCGCCGTCGGCAGGTACCCACGTTAATCCCACGGGACGTTGTCCCTATCTACTTGATTCGATTGTAGAATTTCAGATTGTTCAGACGTGTTTTCGTTTCTGTGCGTTTTCTGTGTCGTGAATTTTTTGTGAATTGGTGTTTTTTGTGTGGGAGCCCTCAGCATTGGATGTAAGTACATTTATTTTGAGTATTTGTGTATTAGTTTGTGATTTGTGGTAGTTTTTTAGCGCATTTGCATACATATTTACGCATTAGTATATTAATATATACGTGTGTGCATATATGTGTGTTTTTCATAAAAAATTTTCATTTTCAATATATGTTCGATTGTATGTGTAGATAAAGTTTGTCAGTACGTGTATACTTTTTCTGTAGTTGGCTTTGTATATTTTTACATTACCGCAAGTGTTTGAATATATTTACGATCGTATGCATATTTTCTCATTTGTTGGTTTGTGGGTGCATATCATAGCTGGCTTTTGAAAATTTCTACATTGCGGCAGGTGTTTGTTTATATACGTGTAGTTGATTGTATATTTTTAAATTTGAATTTGTTTTTGTGAAAAAAAATTTGTTTGAGCAAGTGTTTTTTGTGTGACGTAATGGTTGGCGATCCTGTTGAAAAACGGTCAATAAAAATCACACAGCAGGACAATACTTTTAGCATTATTTCAGATCTACATCGCTCATTTGACACACTTCAATATCCTCTAATATTTTGACAAGGACAGGACGAATATCATATAAATATATGAATTTTAATACAAACTATACATTTTATAACTATATTCATAGGTAATAATTTAAATGTATTAAAAAATAAAAAATATATATATAAATATATGTATATATGTATATAAATTATTCACAGCAAAGCGTGCCCGGGTTTACTAGTAAAGAGATAAAAATCACGTGTCACGTTGTTTGTTTTCGATGGACTCCTAAACTACTGAACCGATTTTAATGAAATTTTTAACACTGTGTGCAGTTTGGTCCAACTTGAAAGATAGGATAGTTTATAACTCTCCTTATAGTCGCATTATTTATTTATTGCAAATTATTTGTTTATTATTAGCAAAGAGCTATCCTCCAGTTGGTGGCGCTAAGTGCGCTATGTTACAGTAGATGGCGCTATATTTCTTTCTAAATTTTCATGGACTTAGGCTGTCATAACAAAAGCTGCCACTTGCTAAAACATTAAATGAAAATGCGTTGTTTGAAGTTTATATTATTTGTGGTAAAATTATACGAATCTATGACTTCCAATATTCTAAATTTAAGAAAAAATCACATACAATCCGTGAAATAAATAAAGTTATGTACATATGTATGGTCAGACAAATAAGCAATGTTGCCACTCTTTTCCAGAGGAATTTAGGAAATCGCAGAGTTGATTTCTGCATGTATTTCCTAAATGCAAAAAAAAAAATTCATTTATTTGCATTTAGGTATAGAATTTTGTATGGCTAATGCCCGGTTTCACAGTCCATACTTAAGTTGTGCCTAAATAAAATCTTAGCAAAGTATTGTTGCAAACTGAGTAGTCGTTTGCGTTTCACAGTCAATGCTTAATTTCTATAAAATTTTATTATGATATATGGCAACGTTATGGGCAACATATGTTTTACAAATGTCATTCATAAAAATATGTTTGAAATATTTAAATTATGACAGACAATACATAAATTTGCGAGCAAAAATTATATCAAAAATTGATGAAAACAACAAAAGAACCCCAAATTTCATCACTAGCGAGTCGGAGCACCTATGGGAACTGAAGGAAAAGTATAAGCTGTTATTGAGTGCAAACGAACGGACACTTGCCCTACGCTACGAAAGATGTCGCTGAAAATTCAAATCAAATTCAAAACAAAAATCAGCTGTTATTTAAGCATTGCTTAAGCCTCCCATTTTCAGTTAAGCATAACCTAAGTATGAACTGTAAAATACTATTTTCCTGTTTTATCTTAAGCACAACATAAGTATGGAGTACATTTGGAATTAAATTTAGAGCTATATGTGCTATTGCAGTAGATGGCGCTACATGAGAATACATTTATTGACACTTATTTGTGATACTAACGGCTGACGTTGTAAGGTAATTGAATTAGTGCGCTGTATTAGGCTAGATGGCGCTATAGAAGCAGATGCTGTTATATTAAAGTCCAAACGTTTACTTTAGCTAAAATTTATTAAACGTAAAACGTGTGTTTAAAATTTACCATTTATTAAATGTAAAACGTGTGTTTAAAATTCATCAGACTCGGCCACGCTTTGCTTTCTTTTTATTATTTAAAACTCTTTAAACGAATTAAATAAAAGTAAGTATTTTTAGCTTGCTTTTCATTTTATTTATTAAATCTTATTTTGAAAAAAAAATCTAACCTCAATAATGCACAGACTACAGTTTCCTATTCGTTTAGCTTTTGCCATGTCCATTAATAAGTCTCAAGGCCAAACAATGTCCATTTGTGGGTTAGTATTGGATAATCCATGTTTTTCCCATGGGCAATTATATGTTGCATGCTCTCGTGTGGGAAAACCATCAAATCTATTTGTGTTAGCTCGAGACAGGTTAACCAAAAATATTGTGCACCAATTAGTGCTAAGTTAAATTAAAATGATTATAATTCAAAAAAATAAATACTACTATTAAAAATTAAGAATTATCTTTCCTAAGATTATAAAATTAAATGTTACATGTTATCAACTAACAATAACCTACTGTCCCTCTAATTAAAGAGCCGAAACCACATATATTTGCATACAAAACAAAATAAGTTTGGTTAAACGGCGGACATAAAAATGAATATATTTACGTAGCCAAATGCATCGTAATCGTATTAGTGACGCGCATGAAGGAATTAAGGAGATTCCTACTGTCCCTCTAATTAAAGAGCCGAAACCACATATATTTGCATATAAAAAAAACTAAGTTTGGTTAAACGGCGGACATAAAAATGAATATATTTACGTAGCCAAATGCATCGTCATCTAATTAGTGACGCGCATGAAGGAATTAAGGAGATTCCTACTGTCCCTCTAATTAAAGAGCCGAAACCACATATATTTGCATACAAAACAAAATAAGTTTGGTTAAACGGCGGACATAAAAATGAATATATTTACGTAGCCAAATGCATCGTAATCGTATTAGTGACGCGCATGAAGGAATTAAGGAGATTCCTACTGTCCCTCTAATTAAAGAGCCGAAACCACATATATTTGCATATAAAAAAAACTAAGTTTGGTTAAACGGCGGACATAAAAATGAATATATTTACGTAGCCAAATGCATCGTCATCTAATTAGTGACGCGCATGAATGGATTAACGAGATTCCTACTGTCCCTATCTACTCGATTCGTTAGTTGGCTTTCGACGCGGATAGACGTGCGTGCGCATCGTTGTGATTTTTGGTGAGTTTTTCTTGGCGAGTTGTTTTTGCGATTTTTCCGTATTCTCTTTTGTGCGGTCATTTGTTTACGCGGTGTGTGATAGGCACCGTTATTGTCTGGCGTGGGTAGCTAGTGTCGTTGGTGCTACGGTCGCGTGTGATTTTGTGTGACTGCACACTTTTGTGCATTCTTCGCATTTTTGTGCGCGCGTGGTAACGGGTTTCGGTACGGGCGAGTGTTTTTGTACAGTCGCGGTTGACTGTACGGCGTGTACTGGTAAGTACAACATTGTTGTTTTTTAGAAGTAGAGTGGGTGTTCACACGTTTGTTGGTGGTGGGCTGTCGCACAGTTTTAGTGGTTTACCGTGTTGTAGGTATTCCTGCTGGCTGGATTGCCTACCAGTGAGTGCTGTGCTGAGCGCCTGGCGTTCAGTTGCGCTTGTTTCGGGTTTTCTCGTACAGTTGTGCCCAAAGGGTGCCTTTGGCTGTCCCAGTGCTGAGGTCGCTGACTGTTGCGTCGACTGCGGTCGTAGCAGAGTGCTGTTAAGCCCACAGTGCGGTTGGTACAGTGCCACAGCGGAGGAGGGTTAAGTCCCTCGCTGAAAGCGACGGGTCGGGCCCCATAACTGTGATGGTGGAAACATCGTCGGGTGATGAGGAAGTGAGGCCACCGGTGAGGTCTCTGCCGCGGAGGAGGGCGCGTTTGGGGTCGCCTCTGTTGATTAAATCAGAGGATGGTGGGAGTGAGAGCGGTAGCGGAATAGGTGGCACCGCTGAAAAAGCGGTTGCTCAACCCGCAGTTTCGGGTGCTTCTAAGCCGGCCGAGAGCGGCGATAACAGCGGCACTGGGAAGGGCGTTGCAGATAAGGGCGTCGCGGATAAGGGCGTCGTGAAAAAGAATGTCGCAGAAAAGAGCGTCGCGAAGGAGGGATCGACGAAAGTCAGCTCGGGGAAGGAGGGAGGGAAACGTGAGGGTGGAGTTAATGGGGGTGTGGTTGGGGGAGGCGCTATCAGCCATGTTGCTGCCATGAAGGCAGTGACGGCCGAGTTTAACTCCTTGGTTTTTGGGGTAAAAGACTTTGAGGTCACTACCGCGAAGGGGCTGATGGAGCTTGCCTCGAAGTACGAGGCGCTCTTGATGACGGTAGTAACCGAGAATGCCCATCTTCGCGGTCAGGTTGACGCTCTCAGGGGGGGTTGTGGGGGATCTTTTCCCCAACCGAAGAGGTCGGTTGTGGGTTTGGCTCCGGCAGAGTCGGTGCGTGCGCCTCCGGCAACTGTGTTGGAGGCGATTGCTCCGGCATTGCCGAAGGCCGTTGAGACGTGGTCGGTGGTGGTGCGAAGCAAAGCCCCGGCAGGCATTGCCTTACTCCAGGAGCCCTACACCACCAATGGTGTGGTTCGGGGTCTTCCTGGAGTTTTCAGGGTCTTTACGGGCCTTGAGGGTAATGCCGCAATTGTTGTGACTGATCCAAACTACGATTGCGTAGTGTTGGATTCGTCGCAACAGGGGGTGTGTGTTTCAGTAGAGGGGGAGTTCGGATGATTGTCGATAGTTTGTATTGCAAATTTACCGAGCCCCTAGAGCCCTACCTGGGCTACATGGATAAGCTACTACTACTGGGGAGTAGTAGCTTATTTATTCTAGGGTTGGATGCGAATGCCTCGTCTTCGATGTGGTTTAGTAAGGTATCCAGACATTCGTCTTGATATCAAAGCCACATCCGAGGCGAGGTATTGAGTGAATGGGTGGTGGCTATGAGCCTCCACATTTTGAATGAGCCGAGTGAATGGTTTACGTTTGAGGGGCCTAGGGGCATGAGTGATATTGACGTGACGTTAATGAATGAGGCAGCAAGGAGAGCGTTTGACGTCAGTTGGGAGATTAGGGGAGGGTGGGGATTGAGTGACCATGATTTGATACAAATTATGGTTTCTCCGCAATCCCCACCCTCGGCGTACGTGGGTCCATTGCGCCGATGGCGTACCTCTGGTACTGACTGGAACCAATATGGACAGAATGTAAGGGAAGCGGTATTGGAAATACCGGTGGTGGCATTCGATTATCTGATCTGGGATCGAGTGATAGAACGGTTAGAGGAACTTGGCTGTCCGGAAATTAGTCTCTGGCGAAGCTACTTTTCGGACAGAAAAGCCTCTATCGTTGGAATGAATGGGAGTGTGGAGATTGGAGTGGCTCGTGGCTGTCCGCAGGGATCCATCTGTGGTCCATATATATGGAACCTCATGATGGACTCTCTGCTTGGGCAGCTCGAACCACTCTGTAAGTGTTGTGCGTATGCGGACGACCTTCTTCTCCTTGTTGAAGGTCGTTCAAGGCGTGAGTTGGATCGGGTGGGAGGACAATTTTTAGAAATTGTCCACAACTGGGGGATAATTGTGGGTGTAGACATCTCGATGGACAAAACGGTGACAATGCTTTTAAAAGGCAGACTGTCACCGGGGCGTCCAACGGTTGTCCGAGTGAATGGGGTCGGCATCAGGTATATGACGCAAGTCAAGTACCTGGGGTTGACCATGAGTGAAAGAATGTGTTTTACTCCACAATTGGTGAGTGTGAAGGTGCGACTGCAGGCGGTCGTTGGTAAGGTTATGCGCGTTTTACGAAGTGATTGGGACCTCGGACGTCGTGCTGTTCGCACCATATACCGCGGCTTGTTTGTGGCCTGTGCCACTTATGCACCTGCTGTATGGTGGCGAACTGCCACGACGGTCTTCGGTCGCCGAAAGCTCCTCTCCATCCAGCGTTGCATGATGCTCGCCTGTCTGCCTGTATGTCGCACCGTTTCTACGGATGCGTTGCAGGTGTTACTAGGTGCGCCCCCTCTTGACCTGGTTGTCATACAGCGTGCTGTATCATTCAGGTTAAGAAGGGGTCTGAGTGTGTCATTGCTGCGGAATTTGATTTCCGATGATGATGTGGAGAGGGAGGGATATCTAGGGGGCAAGAGGCTTCTAGATGATAGGGTCAGGTGTAGGTGGCAAGACCGTTGGGACAGTAGTCTCAATGGTCGGGTGACTTATGAGTACATCCGGGACGTTAGGTATGTAGAAGGAAACCTAGACTTCAGATTTTGTCTAAGTCTGGGTTTCCTGCTTACGGGGCATGGGCCTCTTAATGCATTCTTGCATAAGAGGCACCTTGCAGATAGTCCAGAGTGTATGTGTGGGGCGTGTGTTGAGGATTGGGTGCATGTTATAGCGGAATGCCCGATGTACTCAGACATTAGGGACCTTGGGGGTATGGGGATTAGTTGGACTGATGGACGGTTAGATGTTAGTGGTGTGATCTCCTCTAGTCGGAATGCCGAACAGTTAGGGTCGTTTGAAAGATTTGCGCGCGTGTTGTTCAGGCGGCGAAGACAATTGGCTGAAGACCGGGGTTAGCTTCTGGTATGAAAGGTGTATGAATTGGATGAGAGAATGGGATTCAATCCCTGGTCACCAGTCCAGAGCTGTATGGAAGCTCAACTGGTAGTAGTTTCGGCTACGAGGTCTGACCGGAGACTTAATTCTGGTACCACGGGGAGCAGGAGCCCTTGGAGTTCGCTCCAACCTGCTCATGCGGACTGGCCCCTCGGGGCGTATCGTGGTGGTTGTGATTTAATACCCGAATGCGGGGAGAGTGACTTTGGTCACTCAATGTGCAGTTGCATTGCAACCGGGTGCCTGACCCAAAGTACGGCAGAGGTTTTAGATAGGCCTAGAACCCCACCAAGGTGGTTAGTGTGTCCATTCCACACGCCAATTGGTACCGAATAATGCGTAGCATTTTCGGGGCGCTGATCATCGCATTGATTTGATCCGCTGTGCTTTTGAGCACCGTGGAGTAAGGCCGTCATCGGCAGGTACCCACGTTAATCCCACCGGACGTTGTCCCTATCTACTGTCTAGCGAAACCACAGCCAAGGGAACGGGCTTGGAATAATTAGCGGGGAAAGAAGACCCTGTTGAGCTTGACTCTAGTCTGGCAGTGTAAGGAGACATAAGAGGTGTAGCGTAAGTGGGAGATATATAATTTCGGTTATGTATCAACAATGAAATACCACTACTCTTATTGTTTCCTTACTTACTTGATTAAGTGGAACGTGTATCATTGCTTAGCCATTATATGGGTATATTTATATATCTTATGGTATTGGGTTTTGATGCAAGCTTCTTGATCGAAGTAACGAGTTTGTTATATAATTGTAGACATATTTTAATGAATTTTTATAATTAAAATTTGGTATAACTCCAACACTCAGGTATGATCCAATTCAAGGACATTGTCCCAAGGCCAGCTCAGTGCGGACATAAACCACACATAGAGCAAAAGGGCAAATGCTGACTTGATCTCGGTGTTCAGTACACACAGAGACAGCAAAAGCTCGGCCTATCGACCCTTTTGGTTTAAAGAGTTTTTAACAAGAGGTGTCAGAAAAGTTACCACAGTCGACGTCGCTTTTTGATCCTTCGATGTCGGTTCTTCCTATCATTGTGAAGAAAAATTCACCAAGCGTTGGATTGTTCACCCATTCAAGGGAATGTGAGCTGGGTTTAGACCGTCGTGAGATAGGTTAGTTTTACCCTACTAATGACAATTGGTATTGCGACAGCATTCCTGCGTAGTACGAGAGGAACCGCAGGTATGGACCAATGGTACAATACTTGTTCGAGCGAGAGGTGGTATGATGCTACGTCCGTTGGATTATGCCTGAACGCCTCTAAGGTCGTATCCGTGCTGGACTGCAATGATAAATATGGGGCAATTGCATTGTATGGCTTCTCTAAACCATTTAAAGTTTATAAATTTTATTTATAAACGACAATGGATATATGTGTTGCCAATGTTATTTGTAACATAGCAAATGCAGGAGGATTAAATATCACCTGTATGACGCGCTAGTTACTTATTAAAACCTTATTTAATACAATGTCAATGCTTACCTTTGCTTGATGATTCGATCAAACTGTTTATAAATTATTTATATGTATATATATATGTGTGTGTTGTAATATACTTACCGTATATATTTATATTATAAATAATTTATATATATGTATATATATGTATTTTTTTTAATGTATATATATATAATATAGAAGAAAAATAAGAATAATAAGAATAGTACTAATTTAGATTAAGTATTTTATATTATTATGTATTGAAAAATATAAAATATGTATAATATATGTAATATATAAATATTTATGTTATATTAACATACTTGTTATATATATATTATTTTTAACAGTTTTTTAAGAATCTTCATAAATTAATTGAATATAAGAAAACATTTTTTTTTTGAACGCGAAGTACTTTATTTTCTCAATATTCATTGAGAACATAAGGTAGTGTTATAGATTGTTATCAAACGACTACTACAATATACTGAAAAACAATTGAAATATACAAAAATTAATATATAATGGTATATTGTATAGTTGTTAGAGAGAATCTTAACATAAAGATACAGATTTTTGAACGCAAAGTACTTTATTTCTCAATATTCATTGAGAACATAAGGTAGTGTTATAGATTGTTATCAAACGACTATTACAATATACTGAAAAACAATTGAAATATACAAAAATTAATATATAATGGTATATTGTATAGTTGTTAGAGAGAATCTTAACATAAAGATACAGATTTTTGAACGCAAAGTACTTCATTTCTCAATATTCATTGAGAACATAAGGTAGTGTTATAGATTGTTATCAAACGACTATTACAATATACTGAAAAACAATTGAAATATACAAAAATTAATATATAATGGTATATTGTATAGTTGTTAGAGAGAATCTTAACATAAAGGTACAGATTTTTGAACGCAAAGTACTTTATTTCTCAATATTCATTGAGAACATAAGGTAGTGTTATAGATTGTTATCAAACGACTATTACAATATACTGAAAAACAATTGAAATATACAAAAATTAATATATAATGGTATATTGTATAGTTGTTAGAGAGAATCTTAACATAAAGATACAGATTTTTGAACGCAAAGTACTTTATTTCTCAATATTCATTGAGAACATAAGGTAGTGTTATAGATTGTTATCAAACGACTATTACAATATACTGAAAAACAATTGAAATATACAAAAATTAATATATAATGGTATATTGTATAGTTGTTAGAGAGAATCTTAACATAAAGATACAGATTTTTGAACGCAAAGTACTTTATTTCTCAATATTCATTGAGAACATAAGGTAGTGTTATAGATTGTTATCAAACGACTTTTACAATATACTGAAAAGCAATTGAAATATACAAAAATTAATATAATGGTATATTGTATTATATAAAAACTATGTTTGGTTAAACGGCGGACATAAAAATGAATATAATTACGTAGCCAAATGCATCGTCATCGTATTAGTGACGCGCATGAAGGAATTAAGGAGATTCCTACTGTCCCTCTAATTATGACAATGCTCTTGAAAGGCATACTGTCATCGGCTCGTCCACCGATTGTACGAATGAATGGGGTCAATATCAGGTATGTGACGCAAGTCAAATATCTGGGATTGACCATCGGCCAAAGGATGAGTTTCAACCCTAACTTGGTTTACGTTCAGGAGCGATTGTTAGGAATTGCCGGCAAGATCAAACGCGTGTTAAGGAGTGATTGGGGTCTCGGACGTCGTGCGGTTCGTACTATATATAGCGGCTTATTTGTGGCCTGTGCCACATATGGAGCCGCTATATGTTGGGAATTAGCATCAAAGGTCAGGGGTCGCCAAAAACTTCTTTCCATACAACGTTGTTTGATGCTTTCCTGTTTGCCTGTATGTCGCACAATTTCTACAGATGCGTTGCAGGTGTTGTTAGGTGCGCCTCCTCTTGACCTGATTGTTATACAGCGTGCTGTTGCATTTAGGTTAAGAAGAGGCTTAAGTGTCTCATTGCTGTCAAATTGGGTTTCTGATGAGGATGTTGCGAGGGAGGGCTATCTAAGGAGCAAAAGGCTTCTATATGATAGTGTTAGGAGTAGGTGGCAAGACCGTTGGGACAATAGCCCTAACGGTCGGGTGACCTATGAGTACATTCGGGATGTTAGGTTTGTAGAGGAAAACCCAGACTTCAGATTCTGTATGAGTCTGGGTTTCTTGCTTACCGGGCATGGACCTTTGAATGCATTTTTGCATCAAAGGAACCTTTCCGGAAGTCCGGAGTGTACATGTGGGGCACACTGTGAGGACTGAATGCATATCATAGCGGAATGTCTGATGTACTCGGACATTAGGGATCTTGGGGGTATGGGGATTAGCTGGTCTGATGGACAGCTAGATGTTAGTGGTGTGCTCTCGGATAGTCCGAATGCCGAACATTTAGGGTCGTTTAATAGGTTTGCACGTGTTTTGTTCAGTCGGCGTAGGCAATTAGTTGAAAATCGGGTGGAGGAGGTATAATTTTTATACCATCAACTTAAATGGTCACCAGTCCGGAGCAGTATGGTAGCTCAACTGGTAGTAGTTTCAACTACGAGGTCTGACCGGAGACTTAATTCTGGTACCACGGGGAGTAGGAGCCCTTGGAGTTCGCTCCAACCTACTCATGCGGACTGGCCCCTCGGGGAGTATCGTAGTGGTTGTGGTTTAATACCCGAATGCGGGAAGAGTGTTTTGATCACTCAATGTGGAGTTGCACTGCAACCGGGTGCCGGACCCAAAGTACGGCAGAGGTTTTAGATAGGCCTCGAACCCCACCAAGGTGGTTAGTGTGTCCATTCCACACTGCCAATTGGTACCGAATAATGCTTAGCACTTTTCGGGGCGCTGATCATTGCATTGATTTGATCCGCTGTGCTTCGGAGCACCGTGAGATAAGGCCGTCATCGGCAGGTACTCACGCAAAAACACACCGGACGTTGTCCCCATCTGTAAAGAGCCGACACCACATGGTGATATATTTGCATATAAGTACTAATTAATTTTCATATAAATACTAATTGTATGAATTCATACAAGTAAATAATTTTCATATTAATACTTATTGTATGAATTCATACAAGTAAATAGTTTTCATAGAAATACTAAATAATTTTCATATAGATACTAAATAATTTTCATATAGGTACTAAGTTTATGAATTCATACAAGTAAAAAATTTTCATATAAATACTAAATAATTTTCATATAGATACTAAGTTTATGAATTCATACAAGTAAAAAATTTTCATATAAATACTAATTGTATGAATTCATGCAAGTAAATAATTTTCATAGAAATACTAAATAATTTTCATATAGATACTAAATAATTTTCATATAGGTACTAAGTTTATGAATTCATACAAGTAAAAAATTTTCATATAAATACTAATTGTATGAATTCATGCATGTAAATAATTTTCATATAAATACTAAATAATTTTCATATAGGTACTAAGTTTATGAATTCATACAAGTAAAAAATTTTCATATAAATACTAATTGTATGAATTCATGCAAGTAAATAATTTTCATATAAATACTAAATAATTTTCATATAGGTACTAAGTTTATGAATTCATACAAGTAAAAAATTTTCATATAAATACTAATTGTATGAATTCATGCAAGTACATAGTTTTCATATAAATACTAAATAATTTTCATATAAATATTAAATGATTTTCATATAGGTACTAAGTTTATGAATTCATACAAGTAAAAAATTTTCATATAAATACTAAATAATTTTCATATAGATACTAAGTTTATGAATTCATACACGTAAAAAATGTTCATATAAATACTGATTGTATGAATTCATGCAAGTAAATAATTTTCATATAAATACTAAATAATTTTCATATAGGTACTAAGTTTATGAATTTATACAAGTAAAAAATTTTCATATAAATACTAAATAATTTTCATATAAATACTAATTGTATGAATTCACATAAGTAATTAATTTTCATATAAATACTAATTAATTTTCATATAAATACTACATAATTTTCGTATAGATACTAAGTTTATGAATTCATACAAGTAATTAATTTTCATATAAGTACTAAGTGTATGAATTCATACAACTAAATACATATATGTTGTATGAAACTTTGATATTAGTACTTGTATGAAAATTTTAATACTTGTATGAAATTGCATACTTAGTACTTATATGAACTTTTTTTTCATCTATACTAATTATATAAAATCGCTTATATGAAAAATGTATGTAACGGCTAATCTCCTAAAGTTCTGAAGCGATTTTTATAATTTTTTTTTTTTTAAATAAAGCATTTGCTCTATGCTCGCGAGTGGCATACTTATTTTTTTTAATTTTCCGAAATCAAATCCGTTTTCTTTCGGGTTGAAGTTTTTGAAAAATCAAAAATATTGCAAGCATAAGGTTTTTCGTTCACCAAACGCAGTCTACAGCGAAGCGCGCTTTGTGTGTGTGCGTGTGCTCTTTATCGTTTGCGGCACGCACTCTCTTTCTCTTCCATCTCTGCACATCTTTTCCAGCATAACGTAATGAAGTAAAGTACATACATATGTATGCACTCTCTCTCTTCCATCTCTCGCATCTTGTACTACATAACTTATTGAAGTAAAGTACAAAGCAAAAAAGGTTGCATATATAAATGATCGCAGAACAAGTGAAATAACGCTAAACAGAATAATCAAATGCTCGCATAAATTGCCGTATGTATGCATGTATGTAGATATGTAGATACAGTGTCAACTATATTTACTCTGTTTTACAGTTACTTATTTTGCAGCAACGCACCGTTGCTTGAATTGCTTTTCTTATTGTCTTTGTACTTTTTTCTAACAAAACACATCTATCTTCTTCTTCTATATAAATAAAAATGGATCTTCGAAATGTATGTACGCCCATAACTTTCGAACGATTGCACCAAATCCGATGATTCTTGGTTTTATGAATTCTTTATTGTTAGGACAAGGTTTGTATGTTGG
Organism: Zeugodacus cucurbitae; assembly: GCF_028554725.1. NCBI lineage: Eukaryota > Metazoa > Arthropoda > Insecta > Diptera > Tephritidae > Zeugodacus > Zeugodacus cucurbitae. The sequence goes on along the minus strand of NC_071672.1, from coordinate 9,501,801 downwards.
AAAATTATAAAAAATTAAACAGTGAAGTATTAAAAAACGCATTTAAGAAAAATTAATTAAAAATGAATCGCAAAATGTGTTGCTAAGCGCATATCTCGAGAACAGCTGAACCGATTTCGCTAATTCTTTTTTTGCAATATTCCTTGAAGTATAAGGTCCTGAAAAAGTCTAAAATCCACACTTTTTTAAATTCTCATACATACAATTTCTAATCTATAGATATAAAAATGAATTGTTGTTCGTTAGTCTCGCAAAAAGTCGAGAACGGCCAAACCGATCTGGCTAATTGAAGTCTTGAAATATTCGGGGAAGGGCAGGAAAGGTTTAGAAATTAAGTAAATATGGAAAAATTGCGAGGAAGATAATAAAAAGAGCATTTTATTTGAATTGACAACAAAAATATGAAAAAAGAAAACAAAAAATAATAACATTTTGAAGGTTGTCATTGTTGCTTTGTTGAAATATTTTTGTCAGTGTTTAACTGTATAAGGTTGTGTCGATAGCCCAAAAACAATTTGTAACAAATAAGGAAAGGCTAAGTGCAACCGAACATTAATTTTTTTAAGAAAACACACAATTTGACCCATATATTCAGCATAAAGACCAATATAAAATCATCATATATAGTATATGAGGGCTGATGTAATTCCTGAACTAATTTCTCTCATTTTCACCACTAATGTTAACGGGAATAGGGACAACTTGGCAACTGTTAGTAGGCAAACCAACGTCACATTCGGCCTTGAAATTATTCCTAAATTGCAAATCGAAGAAACACCAGTCTGCAAAATCAAAAGTAAAAAGTAGCGCTATAGCGAAGATTTTCCAGATATTCATGAAGTCGCTGGAGGCACTGCGAAGGACTTCAAAAGATTTACGCGGCAACCAAAACTTTTTTGGTGGAGCCATGATTCTGTTGGCAGGTGATTTACGCCAGACTCTTCCAATTATTCCTGGATAATCGCATGATTAAAATCATCTACTTTATGGCGACACATAAAGATTCGCCAATAAACAACTAACATACCACTAATTTTGCAACAATATCAAATTGCGATTGTAGAAGAAGTTGGAAATGGTAGGGTCCCAATTGACACCTCAATGGATTAATAACATTTCCAACATATTTCTGTCACTTCATTGACTCAAAGAAGAAGCTTATTCATCGTGTTTTTCCTGACATGAAACCACAATATGATAACCATAAATGACTGCTTGAATGACCTATATTGGTGGTAAAAAAACAAGAATTTCTTCGATCTTAATGCGACAATTTAGAATTTCAGGAGAGTTCACACAGCTACAAACCAGGATGACGTATTCAATTATCTCACAGACTATTTAAAATTGCTGGATTATCCCCACTCACTTGCAATTAAAAGTAGTGTGAGTTGTTATCATGCTGCTTAACATAAATCAACCTCGACTTTGAAGAAGGTATAACGTTTTCGTCTTTATGCGTAAGAATTTTTTCTCTGCATTGAAAAATTTACAAATTTAATGTATACCTTAGCCACAAAAACGAAAAATTAAACCCGTTTTCCGTTGTCACGACATAGCATGAAACCGGCTTGACCGATTTGGCTGATTCTTTTTTGTGTGTATTCCAGGGGGTTTGAGGATGTTTCTTACGGAGAGAAAAAAATGCCTGAAAATGCCTAAAATTCACACCTTTCTAATCTCCCTTACAAACAATTTGTAATAAGTATTCATTTTTATATGGAGGATATTATAGATTCCAGTTCAAATTGAATAGGTACGCATACATAAGATAGGTCAGCTATACAAAATAAAGTAGTGCACCAAATTTACGCTAAGGCGGTACGAAGTTCGCCGGGTCTGCTAGTATAAATATAAAAGTATTTAAGTGTAATATATAAATGAGAGCAAAAAAATGTATTCCTGGTTTGCTACAGTTGGTTTAAATAGAAATAATTTTGTTAATAATGAAATGTTATTAATTGAGATTATTCTTTTATACCTAAAATAATGTAGTCGTTTCTTTTTTAATTTAACTTTTGTTGGGGTTTGTTCTTCTATTCACATAAAATATATGTGGGTAAAGAAAAAAATTCAATAAAGTTAAATATTTATATTATTACGCTCGAATACTTTCATATCATATATGAAATAAAATGAAAAATAATTGAATTGAAATTATTAATTTTAAATCAAAAGAAAAACGTATATACTCTTAAAAAAAGATATATACACTATATGCATTGAAATAAAGTAAAATGTATAAAATATTATATTATTTGAAAAATTAACAAATACAAGAAGAAACATCGTCCTTACATTAATAATTATATTATATATGTATAGAGAACGAAAATTCTTTCTCACGATAAGATACAATCTCAAAGTCCGAATAAGACTGCAATAAATAATACAATAATATGAAATTAAATGAAATGAAGTGAATTTTTTAATCAATCGTAGTAAAAGAAATTTCATAATTATTTATTGTCGCGATTTCGTTCTTCTTTGCATTTTGTATATGTCGTGTACTTAATTTTCAAATATTGAAAATATCATTATAAAAATTTATATAGTATAAAAAATATTATATAAATGAATAAAAAATATTATTCTGGTTGATCCTGCCAGTAGTTATATGCTTGTCTCAAAGATTAAGCCATGCATGTCTAAGTACAAACAAATTAAAAGTGAAACCGCAAAAGGCTCATTATATCAGTTATGGTTTCATAGATCGTTAACAGTTACTTGGATAACTGTGGTAATTCTAGAGCTAATACATGCAAAATAAACACGGACCTTTTGGAACGTGTGCTTTTATTAGGCTAAAACCAAGCGATCGTAAGATCGTTATATTGGTTGAACTCTAGATAACTTGCAGATCGTATGGTCTCGTACCGACGACAGATCTTTCAAATGTCTGCCCTATCAACTTTTGATGGTAGTATCTAGGACTACCATGGTTGCAACGGGAAACGGGGAATCAGGGTTCGATTCCGGAGAGGGAGCCTGAGAAACGGCTACCACATCTAAGGAAGGCAGCAGGCGCGTAAATTACCCACTCCCAGTTCGGGGAGGTAGTGACGAAAAATAACAACACAGGACTCATATCCGAGGCCCTGTAATTGGAATGAGTACACTTTAAATCCTTTAACAAGGACCTATTGGAGGGCAAGTCTGGTGCCAGCAGCCGCGGTAATTCCAGCTCCAATAGCGTATATTAAAGTTGTTGCGGTTAAAACGTTCGTAGTTGAATTTGTGCTTCATACGGGTAGTAGAGCTATAATTGTGGTATGTACATTACCTTATGTATGCAAGCGTATTACCGGTGGAGTTCTTATATGTAATTAATAAAATGTATTTTTTATATATTCCTCCTATTTAAACCTGCTTCAGTGCTCTTCATCGAGTGTTGTTGTGGGCCGCTACAATTACTTTGAACAAATTAGAGTGCTTAAAGCAGGCTCCAAATGCCTGAATATTTTGTGCATGGAATAATGAAATAAGACCTCTGTTCTACTTTCATTGGTTTTTAGATCAAGAGGTAATGATTAATAGAAGCAGTTTGGGGGCATTAGTATTACGACGCGAGAGGTGAAATTCTTGGACCGTCGTAAGACTAACTTAAGCGAAAGCATTTGCCAAAGATGTTTTCATTAATCAAGAACGAAATTTAGAGGTTCGAAGGCGATCAGATACCGCCCTAGTTCTAACCATAAACGATGCCAGCTAGCAATTGGATGTAGCTACTACTATGGCTCTCTCAGTCGCTTCCCGGGAAACCAAAGCTTTTGGGCTCCGGGGGAAGTATGGTTGCAAAGCTGAAACTTAAAGGAATTGACGGGAGGGCACCACCAGGAGTGGAGCCTGCGGCTTAATTTGACTCAACACGGGAAAACTTACCAGGTCCGAACATAAGCGTGTAAGACAGATTGATAGCTCTTTCTCGAATCTATGGGTGGTGGTGCATGGCCGTTCTTAGTTCGTGGAGTGATTTGTCTGGTTAATTCCGATAACGAACGAGACTCAAATATATCAAATAGATGCTTTCAGGATTATGGTGTTGAAGCTTATATAGCCTTCATTCATGAGTTCATCTTGAATGTGCAAGTGTTTGAATGTGTTTATATAAGTTCTTAAATGGACAAATTGCGTCTAGCAGTAACGAGATTGAGCAATAACAGGTCTGTGATGCCCTTAGATGTCCTGGGTAGGGATGGCAACGATTAATCATTTGATTAAATTAATCGATTATTTTCATTCAATTTACGATTTAATTGCATCGAAACACCTTTTCAAATTACTCGACTATTACTCGAGTAATTGCAAAATAATCGCAAACAGCATTTTAAAATTTAATACATTTTATGTTCATCTAAGTTAGCTACAGGGGTCGAAATTGCAAACGGTGTAAACATAGTTAAATTCTAATATGTCAGCGTAGTTTAATATCAACAAATGAATGTCTGGTAACACTGCATTTACAGTTAAGTCAAACGCATTTTACGTTAAGTTGTTTGAAGAGCAATGGCGCCAGTTAAAAGCGAAGTGTGGACATTTTTTTAATAAAATAAGCAATAACTACGTTAAATGTCAATTTTGCTGCAAAAATTTAAAATTTTCTAATAACATATCAAATAAGTTGCAGCATTTAAAATTAAAGCATGCAACTGTAGCCTGGAAATTGGTGGTAAGTTGGAGCAATCGGTATTATATTTTAAATTTCTTCTAGTTATATATAAATATATGTGTACAAATTAGACTCTGCAATCTAGGAGTAAAGACAATGTGTCACTAAGTGATGATGATACTGACACCATTTTGTGCACTCTAGTGCACAAAAGAAGGAGGAAGGACAACGATTTTACATCTCCACAAGATGAATTGAGCTTTTATTTGAATTGTCAGGTATTAGATCTAAGTCGAAACACTATTTAGGCTTGGGAAGAAATGAAAACCGTTTACCCAAACTGTACGGACTTTCAAAAAAGTATTGTCATCTACTTGGTACCTCAGTACCAGCTGAGCGGCTTTTCTCAAAAGCGGGTGCAACTGCGACCGAAATACGCAATCGTTTGACAACAATACGTTTATCGAAATTGCTTTTTCTTCAAACTTGGTTGAACAGACTTCTAAATTTGCTTGACTTCAATGAATATATATTCCTTTATGCTAAGACAAATGAATTTTTAATACAATTTTTTAATTTTATTTCCGTTTTTCTTTTTGTGTATATACGAACACAATTTGAATGTCTGAAATAAGAATATAGTCTCCTATATTTTATTGGTTTTATTTTTACGCAAAGTTGCAAACATTGGAATTAATCGATTAATCGATTTTTTTACATTAATTGCAATTAATTGCAATTATTTTTTTATATCTTGCAATTAATCATTTGATTATTTAATCGATTAAAAAAAAATTTTTGCCATCCCTAGTCCTGGGCTGCACGCGCGCTACAATGAAAGTATCAACGTGTATTTCCTAGACCGAGAGGTCCGGGTAAACCGCTGAACCACTTTCATGCTTGGGATTGTTAACTGAAACTGTTCACATGAACTTGGAATTCCCAGTAAGTGTGAGTCATTAACTCGCATTGATTACGTCCCTGCCCTTTGTACACACCGCCCGTCGCTACTTCTTCTTCTTCTTGACTGGCGTAGACACCGCTTACGCGGTTATAGCCGAGTCCAAAACAGCGCGCCATGTATCCCTCCTTCTGGCAGTTTGGCGCCAATTGGTTATACCAAGCGAAGCCAGGTCCCTCTCCACCTGGTCGTTCCATCGGAGTGGAGGTCTCCCTCTTCCTCGGCTTCCACCAGCGGGTACTGCATCGAATACTTTCAGAGCTGGAGCACTTTCATCCATTTGAACAACATGACTTAGCCAGCGTAGCCGCTGTTTTTTTATTCGCTGAACTATGTCTATGTCGTCGAATAACACATACAGCTCATCGTTCCATCGTCTGCGGTATTCGCCGTTACCAATTCTTAAGGGACCATAAATCTTCCGCAAAACCTTTCTCTCGAAAACTCCTAGTGCCGTCTCATCGGATGACATCGTCCACGCTTCTGCACCGTAAAGTAGGACGGGAATGATGAGGGACTTGTAGAGTTTGGTTTTTGTTCGTCGAGAGAGGACTTTACTTTTCAATTGCCTACTTAGTCCATAGTAGCACCTGTTGGCAAGAGTGATTCTGCGTTGGATTTCCAGGCTGACATTGTTGTTGCTGTTAATGCTGGTTCCCAGGTAGACGAAATTATCTACAACTTCAAAGTTATGACTGTCAACAGTGACGTGGGAGCCAAGACGCGAATGCGCTGAATGTTTGTTTGATGACAGGAGATATTTCGTCTTGTCCTCGTTCACCACCAGACCCATACGCTTCGCTTCCTTATCCAGTCTGGAAAAAGCAGAACTAACGGCGCGGGTGTTGTTTCCAATGATATCAATATCATCGGCGTACGCCAGTAGCTGTACACTCTTGTAGAAGATTGTACCTTCTCTATTTAGCTCTGCAGCTCTTATAATTTTTTCCAGCATCAAGTTAAAGAAGTCGCACGATAGTGAGTCACTTTGTCTGAAACCTCGTCTGGTATCGAACGGCTCGGAGATGTCCTTCCCGATCCTGACGGAGCTTTTGGTGTTGCTCGACAAAGAGATGGTGTGTGTCGATCCTATTTTCACGGGTCTTCTCCAAAATTTGGCGCATGGTGAATATCTGGTCTGTTGTTGATTTTCCAGGTCTAAAGCCACACTGATAAGGTCCAATCAGTTTGTTGACGGTGGGCTTTAGTCTTTCACACAATACGCTCGACAGAACCTTATACGCGATGTTGAGGAGGCTTATCCCACGGTAATTGGCGCAAATTGTGGGGTCTCCCTTTTTGTGTATTGGGCAGAGTACACTGAGATTCCAATCGTCAGGCATGCTTTCTTCCGACCATATTCTGCAAAGAAGCTGATGCAAGCACCTTATCAGCTCTTCGCCGCCGTATTTGAATAGCTCGGCCGGTAATCCATCGGCCCCCGCCGCCTTATTGTTCTTCAAGCGGGTAATTGTTATTCGAATTTCTTCACGGTCGGGCAATGGAACATCTGCTCCATCGTCGTCGATTGGGGAATCGGGTTCGCCATCTCCTGTTGTTGTACTTTCACTGCCATTCAGCAGGCTGGAGAAGTGTTCCCTCCATAAACTCAGTATACTCTGGTCATCAATAACTAGATCAACTCTGGGGGTCCTACAGGAGTGTGCTCCGGTCTTGAAACCTTCAGTTAGTCGCCGGATCTTTTCGTAAAATTTTCGAGCATTACCCCTGTCGGCCAGCTTGTCAAGCTCTTCATACTCACGCATTTCGGCCTCTTTCTTTTTTTGTCTGCAAATGCGTCTCGCTTCCCTCTTCAGCTCTCGGTATCTTTCCCATCCCGCTCGTGTTGCGGTCGATCGCAACATTGCGAGGTAGGCAGTCTGTTTTCTCTCCACTGCGAGACGACAATCCTCATCATACCAGCTGTTTTTTTGGCTTTTCCGAAAACCAATGGTTTCGGTTGCAGCTGTACGTAAGGAGTTTGATATGCCGTCCCACAGCTCCCTTATACCGAGATTCTGATGAGTGCTCTCAGAGAGCAGGAGTGCAAGTCGAGTAGAAAATCGTTCGGCTGTCGGTTGTGATTGCAGCTTCTCGATGTCGAACCTTCCTTGTGTTTGTTGACGTGTGCGCTTTTCTACACAGAGGCGGGTGCGTATTTTAGCTGCTACAAGATAGTGGTCCGAGTCGATGTTGGGACCACGAAGCGTACGCACATCAGAAACACTGGAGACATGTCGTCCATCTATCACAACATGATCGATCTGGTTGCGAGTGATTCGATCCGGGGACAGCCAAGTAGCTTGATGGATTTTCTTATGTTGGAATCTAGTACTACAGACGACCATATTTCGGGCCCCGGCGAAGTCGAACAGCCTCAGACCGTTTGGTGATGTTTCGTCATGGAGGCTGAATTTTCCGACTGTTGTGCCAAAGACACCTTCTTTACCCACCCTAGCGTTGAAATCGCCAAGCACGATTTTGACATCGTGGCGGGGGCAGCGTTTATAGGTACGTTCTAGGCGCTCTTAGAAGGTATCTTTGATCACTTCGTCCTTCTCTTCCGTCGGGGCGTGGGCGCAAATCAGCGATATGTTGAAGAACCTCGCTTTGATGCGGATTGCTAGACGTTCATCCACCGGAGTGAATGCCAGGACTCGACGACGGAGTCTCTCTCCCACCACGAATCCCACACCGAATTTGCGCTCCTTTATATGGCCGCTGTAGTAGATGTCACAAGGACCCACCTTCTTCCGCCCGTCGCTACTACCGATTGAATTATTTAGTGAGGTCTCCGGACGTGATCACTGTGACGCCTTGTGTTTCACGGTTGTTTCGCAAAAGTTGACCGAACTTGATTATTTAGAGGAAGTAAAAGTCGTAACAAGGTTTCCGTAGGTGAACCTGCGGAAGGATCATTATTGTGTTCCTATCCGTAAATATTATAAAAAAACAAAAAAACAAACAAACAAACAAAAAAAGAATAAAAAAGAAAAATTATTTTCTTTTTTTTCTTTTCATTCATTTATTTGAATGTTTTTCTTTTTTTTCTTTTTTTTTACTCCTTTAATTTTAATTTATAGAAATTAAATAAAATGTAATAAAAAAGGAATTACTGTTTTTGTTGGACTAAGACATGCGCAACTTGTAAATGTTTGGGTTGAAAATTACAATTTATTGAAAGATGTTTTAAAATAATTTATATAATACTAGCTGACCCGGCGAACTTCGCCCCGCCCAATTTTTATTTGAAATAGTTGAAACGCTTTTTGAACTCTGTTCAAGGCCATTTATTTGTATGGAATGTTAATATATTCAGGGAATAACGTCTCTGATCAATATAAATATTTTTGGCGAAGTTCGTTCTTTGTTTTGTTGTGTAGCGTGTAAACAAATAAAGAAGATGGCTCTCCAACACGCTAACATGACACATACATACCTATGTATGTACATATGAAACTGTAAAATTTTGAACTTAAACGATAAATCGGTTTGAATCATTCGAATTATCAGAATGAACATTTCCTCACTTTTAGATTTGCTGTGTTGTAGTAAACTATTCACTACAGTGAAATTATTATTTATGAATAAAGACGGAAACCTTAGTATATACATATCTGGTATAAAAATCCACGGGATTGAGATTTGAACTTGAGGTCAAAATTTTTAAAATTATTGATGAAAATTTCCGTAGAGTTGATAATAAGCACAAATTTTAATAAAATAGTTCATTTTTGATTTTATATTCAAGTTTTTAACAAATAAGTTAATTACAAAATTGTTAGTTGATAACATGTAATATTTAATTTTATAATCTTAGGAAAGATAATTCTTAATTTTTAATAGTAGTATTTATTTTTTTGAATTATAAACATTTTAATTTAACTTAGCACTAATTGGTGCATAATATTTTTGGTTAACCTGTCTCGAGTTAACACAAATAGATTTGATGGTTATCCCACACGTGAGCATGCAACATATAATTGCCCATGGGAAAAACATGGATTATCCAAATCTAACCCACAAATGGACATTGTTTGGCCTTGAGACTTATTAATGGACATGGCAAAAGCTAAACGAATAGGAAACTGTAGTCTGTGCATTATTGAGGTTAGATTTTTTTTTTCAAAATAACATTTAATAAATAAAATGAAAAGCAAGCTAAAAATACTTACTTTTATTTAATTCGTTTAAAGAGTTTTAAATAATAAAAAGAAAACAAAGCGTGGCCGAGTCTGATAAATTTTAAACACACGTTTTACGTTTAATAAATGGTAAATTTTAAACACACGTTTTACGTTTAATAAATTTTAGCTAAAATAAACGTTTGGACTTTAATATAACAGCATCTGCTTGTATAGCGCCATCTAGCCTAATACAGCGCACTTATTCAATTACCTTACAACGTCAGCCGTTAGTATCACAAATAAGTGTCAATAAATGTATTCTCATGTAGCGCCATCTACTGCAATAGCACATATAGCTCTAAATTTAACTCCAAATGTACTCCATACTTATGTTGTGCTTAAGATAAAACAGGAAAATAGTGTTTTACAGTTCATACTTAGGTTATGCTTAACTGAAAATGGAAATAACAGCTGATTTTTGTTTTGAATTTGCTTTGAATTTTCAGCGACATCTTTCGTAGCGTAGGGCAAGTGTCCGTTCGTTTGCACTCAATAACAGCTTATACTTTTCCTTCAGTTCTCATAGGTGCTCCGACTCGCTAGTGTTGAAATTTGGGGTTCTTTTGTTGTTTTCATCAATTTTTGATATAATTTTCCTCGCAAATTTATGTATTGTCTGTTATAATTTAAATATTTCAAACATATTTTTATGAATGACATTTGTAAAACATATGTTGCCCATAACGTTGCCATATATCATAATAAAATTTTATAGAAATTAAGCATTGACTGTGAAACGCAAACGACTACTCAGTTTGCAACAATACTTAGCTAAGATTTTATTTAGGCAACCGGGCATTAGCCATACAAAATTCTATACCTAAATGCAAATAAATGAATTTTTTTTTTTTTGCATTTAGGAAATACATGCAGAAATCAACTCTGCGATTTCCTAAATTCCTCTGAAATCTCCCAAATTCGAGGAAGATTTACTGGAAAAGAGTGGCAGCATTGCTTATTTGTCTGACCATACATATGTACATAACTTTATTTATTTCACGGATTGTATGTGATTTTTTCTTAAATTTAGAATATCGGAAGTCATAGAATCGTATAACTTTACCACAAATAATATAAACTTCAAACAACGCATTTTCATTTAATGTTTTAGCAAGTGGCAGCTTTTGTTATGACAGCCTAAATCCATGAAAATTTAGAAAGAAATATAGCGTCATCTACTGTAACATAGCGCACTTAGCGCCACCAACCGGTGGATAGCTCTTTGCTAATAATAAACAAATAATTTGCAATAAATAAATAATGCGACTATAGGGAGAGTTATAAACTACCCTATCTTTCAAGTTGGACCAAACTGCACAAAGTGTTAAAAGTTTCATTAAAATCGGTTCAGTAGTTTGGGAGTCCATCGAAAACAAACAACGTGACACGTGATTTTTATATATTAAGATACGAAAACGAAATGTAATATAATTGTTATTCTTTCAATAAATTAAAAACTCTTGACGTTAAATTAAAATAAACAAAAAATTATCACTCTAAGCGGTGGATCACTCGGCTCATGGGTCGATGAAGAACGCAGCTAACTGTGCGTCATCGTGTGAACTGCAGGACACATGAACATCGACATATTGAACGCATATTGCAGTCCATGCTGTTATGTACTTTAATTAATTTTAAGGTGCTGCTTGGACTACATATGGTAGAGGGTTGTAAGACTATGCTAAATTAGTTGCTTATTCGACTACTCAGTTTGCAACAATACTTAGCTAAGATTTTATTTAGGCAACCGGGCATTAGCCATACAAAATTCTATACCTAAATGCAAATAAATGAATTTTTTTTTTTGCATTTAGGAAATACATGCAGAAATCAACTCTGCGATTTCCTAAATTCCTCTGAAATCTCCCAAATTCGAGGAAGATTTACTGGAAAAGAGTGGCAGCATTGCTTATTTGTCTGACCATACATATGTACATAACTTTATTTATTTCACGGATTGTATGTGATTTTTTCTTAAATTTAGAATATTGGAAGTCATAGATTCGTATAACTTTACCACAAATAATATAAACTTCAAACAACGCATTTTCATTTAATGTTTTAGCAAGTGGCAGCTTTTGTTATGACAGCCTAAATCCATGAAAATTTAGAAAGAAATATAGCGTCATCTACTGTAACATAGCGCACTTAGCGCCACCAACAGGTGGATAGCTCTTTGCTAATAATAAACAAATAATTTGCAATAAATAAATAATGCGACTATAAGGAGAGTTATAAACTACCCTATCTTTCAAGTTGGACCAAACTGCACAAAGTGTTAAAAATTTCATTAAAATCGGTTCAGTAGTTTAGGAGTCCATCGAAAACAAACAACGTGACACGTGATTTTTATATATTAAGATACGAAAACGAAATGTAATATAATTGTTATTCTTTCAATAAATTAAAAAACTCTTGACGTTAAATTAAAATAAACAAAAAATTATCACTCTAAGCGGTGGATCACTCGGCTCATGGGTCGATGAAGAACGCAGCTAACTGTGCGTCATCGTGTGAACTGCAGGACACATGAACATCGACATATTGAACGCATATTGCAGTCCATGCTGTTATGTACTTTAATTAATTTTAAGGTGCTGCTTGGACTACATATGGTAGAGGGTTGTAAGACTATGCTAAATTAGTTGCTTATTCTTTTAGTCAATTAAAAGAATTTAAGCACATGGTATATTACTGGATTGTATTTTTCAATCCATAATATTAATAGCATAAAAAGAAATATAGAAAATATATTCTTGAACACCTCATGTTTGAACGAAATTTTATAATAAATAAGAATCTTAGTATTCCCAAAAACAATAAAATTTCAATATTATTTCAAATAATATATACATTTAGAGGAACGTCTAGCATAAAATATTATTTTATTCTAGGATTGCCTTAAATGTAAAAAAGCAAGAAAATAATATTGTTGTTATAATGAAGTAGTACGGGATGAAAAGATTGAATATTTCTTATTAAGAAACTTATTGGTGTTAAGAAATAATTATGTATGTTTCTTTAAAATAGCAAAAAGCTAAAATATAAAATAAATATAAATATTTTTATACAACCTCAACTCATATGGGACTACCCCCTGAATTTAAGCATATTAATGAGGGGAGGAAAAGAAACTAACAAGGATTTTCTTAGTAGCGGCGAGCGAAAAGAAAATAGTTCAGCACTAAGTCACTTTGTCTATATGGCAAATGTGAGATGCAGTGTATGGAATATCTTAATATCTAGTATGAGAAATTAACGATTTAAGTCCTTCTTAAATGAGGCCATTTACCCATAGAGGGTGCCAGGCCCGTATAACGTTAATGATTACTAGAAAGATATTTCCAAAGAGTCGTGTTGCTTGATAGTGCAGGACTAAGTGGGTGGTAAACTCCATCTAAAACTAAATATAACCATGAGACCGATAGTAAACAAGTACCGTGAGGGAAAGTGGAAAAGAACTCTGAATAGAGAGTTAAATAGTACGTGAAACTGCTTAGAGGTTAAGCCCGATGAACCTGAATATCCATTATGAAAAATTCATCATTATAACTGTGATATTTATAATATTATAGTAATAGTGTACATTTTTTTCATATAAGGACATTGTATTGTAATCGATTAACATAATAAAATATTTATCAAAAGATCATTGGTGTTAAGTTTATTCAAATTAATTTGCTTTTAGCTTATTAACATAGAATAAATACTGATTTGATAAAGTGTTGATAGATTTTACATATATAATGCTTAAATTATTTTGAATTTTACAATAATATTATTATCATTGATTTTAATATTAATTGTATGCATTTGTATGATTAACAATGCGAAAGATTCAAGATACCTTCGGGACCCGTCTTGAAACACGGACCAAGGAGTCTAACATATGTGCAAGTCATTGGGTTATATTAAACCAAATGGCGAAATTAACTTAACTTTTATATAATGGGATTAATTTTTAGTGAAATATTTTACTATTAATTCAATCCCGGGGCGTTCCATATAGTTATGTATAATGATAATTTATTATTATTTATACCTCTAACTGGAGCGTACCTTGAGCATATATGCTGTGACCCGAAAGATGGCGAACTATACTTGATCAGGTTGAAGTCAGGGGAAACCCTGATGGAAGACCGAAACAGTTCTGACGTGCAAATCGATTGTCAGAATTGAGTATAGGGGCGAAAGACCAATCGAACCATCTAGTAGCTGGTTCCCTCCGAAGTTTCCCTCAGGATAGCTGGTGCATTTAAATATTATGTAAAATAATCTTATCTGGTAAAGCGAATGATTAGAGGCCTTAGGGTCGAAACGACCTTAACCTATTCTCAAACTTTAAATGGGTAAGAACCTCACCTTTCTTGATATGAAGGTTGAGGTTATGATATAATGTGCCCAGTGGGCCACTTTTGGTAAGCAGAACTGACGCTGTGGGAGGAACCAAACGTAATGTTACGGTGCCCAAATTAACAACTCATGCAGATACCATGAAAGGCGTTGGTTGCTTAAAACAGCAGGACGGTGGACATGGAAGTCGTAATCCGCTAAGGAGTGTGTAACAACTCACCTGCCGAAGCAACTAGCCCTTAAAATGGATGGCGCTTAAGTTGTATACCTATACATTACCGCTAAAGTACATGATTTATAATAAAATTTCGGTTGGATTATAAATTTTGAAACTTTAGTGCGTAGGAGGGAACAATGGTGTGCCTAGAAGTGTTTGGCGTAAGCCTGCATGGAGCCGCCATTGGTACAGATCTTGGTGGTAGTAGCAAATAATCGAATGAGACCTTGGAGGACTGAAGTGGAGAAGAGTTTCGTGTGAACAGTGGTTGATCACGAGTTAGTCGGTCCTAAGTTCAAGGCGAAAGTCGAAAATTTTCAAGTTTTAATGAATTGTTGAGAATGTTATGTTTTCTTCATAGTAATTAAACACTTGAATAATTTTGAACGAAAGGGAATACGGTTCCAATTCCGTAACCTGTTGAGTATCCGTTTGTTATTAAAAATGGGCCTTGTGCTCATCCTGGCAACAGGAACGACCATAAAGAAGCCGTCGAGAGGTATCGGAAGAGTTTTCTTTTCTATTTTATAGTCGTACTACTATGGAAGTCTTTCGAAGAGAGATATGGTAGATGGACTAGAAGAGCATGACATTTACTGTTGTGTCGATATTTTCTCCTCGGAAAATTTATGGTGGGGTTACGCACACTTCTCAACAGGCCGTACCAATATCCGCAGCTGGTCTCCAAGGTGAAGAGTCTCTAGTCGATAGAATAATGTAGGTAAGGGAAGTCGGCAAATTAGATCCGTAACTTCGGAATAAGGATTGGCTCTGAAGATTGAGATAGTCGGGCTTGATTGGGAAGCAATACCATGGTTTATGTACTCGTTCTGGGTAAATAGAGAATTTCGGTTCTTGTTCCCCGGACAGTAGTTACGTAGCCAATTGTGGAGCTTTATTGCTAAAATTTTATAAGAATTATATCGCAAGATATATATTCTTATTTAATTATAACGATTATCAATTAACAATCAATTCAGAACTGGCACGGACTTGGGGAATCCGGCTGTCTAATTAAAACAAAGCATTGTGATGGCGCTAAGACAAGACATGACAAGATAAGACAAGATACGACAAGACAAGACAAGACAGGACAATTGTGTTTGATTTGTTTTTAAATTAATTAAGAAGATAAGACAAGACAAGACAAGACAAGTCAAGACAAGACATGACAAGACAAAACAAGACAAGACAAGACAAGACAAGACAAGACAAGACAAGACAAGACAAGACATGACAAGACAAGACATGACAAGACAAGACAAGACCAGACAAGACAAGACAAGACAAGACAAGACAAGACAAGACAAGACAAGACAAGACAAGACAAGACAAGACAAGACAAGACAAGACAAGACAAGACAAGACAAGACAAGACAAGACAAGACAAGACAAGACAAGACAAGACAAGACAAGACAAGACAAGACAAGACAAGACAAGACAAGACAAGACAAGACAAGACAAGACAAGACAAGACAAGACAAGACAAGACAAGACAAGACAAGACAAGACAAGACAAGACAAGACAAGACAAGACAAGACAAGACAAGACAAGACAAAACAAGACAAGACAAGACAAGACAAGACAAGACAAGACAAGACAAGACAAGACAAGACAAGACAAGACTAGACAAGACATGACAAGACAAGACAAGACCAGACAAGACAAGACAAGGCTAGACAGGAAAAGGCAAGACAAGACAAGACATGACAAGACAAAACAAGACAAGACATGACAAGACAAGACAAGACAAGACCAGACAAGACAAGACAAGACAAGACAAGATACGACAAGACAAGACAAGACAAGACAAGACAAGATAAGACAAGACAAGACAAGACAAGACAAGATATGACAAGACAATTGTGTTTGATTTGTTTTTAAATTAATTAAGATGATAAGACAAACCAAAACAAGACAAGACAAGACAAGACAATTGTGTTTGATTTGTTTTTAAATTAATTAAAAAGAGAAGACAAGACAAGACAAGACAAGACAAGACAAGACACGACAAGACTAGACAAGACAAGACAAGACAAGACAAGACAAGACAAGACATGACAAGACAAAACATGACAAGACAAGACAATTCTGTTTGATATGTTTTTAAATTAATTAAAAAGATAAGACAAGACAAGGCTAGACAGGAAAAGGCAAGACAAGACAAGACATGACAAGACAAAACAAGACAAGACAAGTCAAGACAAGAAAAGACAAGACAAGACAAGACATGACAAGACAAGACAAGACCAGACAAGACAAGACAAGACAAGACAAGATACGACAAGACAAAACAAGACAAGACAAGACAAGACAAGACAAGACAAGACAAGACAAGACCAGACAAGACAAGACAAGACAAGATACGACAAGACAAGACATGACAAGACAAGACATTACAAGACATGACAAGACAAAACAAGACAAGACAAGACAAGACAAGACAAGACAAGACAAGACAAGGCAAGACATGACAAGACAAGACAAGACCAGACAAGACAAGACAAGACAAGACAAGACATGACAAGACAAGACAAGACAAGACATTTATTTTATTTGTTTCTAAACTAATTAAGAAGAGAAGACAAGACAAGGCAAGACAAGACATGACAAGAAAATACAAGATACGACAAGACAAGACAAGACAGGACAATTGTGTTTGATTTGTTTTTAAATTAATTAAGAAGAGAAGACAAGGCAAGGCAAGACAAGGCAAGACAAGACAAGACAAAACAAGACAAGACAAGACAAGACAAGACAAGACAAGACAAGACAAGACATGACAAGACAAGACAAGACCAGACAAGACAAGACATGACAAGACAAGACAAGACAATACAAGACAAGACATTTATTTTATTTGTTTCTAAACTAATTAAGAAGAGAAGACAAGACAAGGCAAGACAAGGCAAGACAAGACATGACAAGAAAATACAAGATACGACAAGACAAGACAAGACAGGACAATTGTGTTTGATTTGTTTTTAAATTAATTAAGAAGAGAAGACAAGGCAAGGCAAGACAAGGCAAGACAAGACATGACAAGACAAAACAAGACAAGACAAGACAAGACAAGACAAGACAAGACAAGACAAGACAAGACAAGACATGCCAAGACAAGACAAGACCAGACAAGACAAGACAAGGCTAGACAGGAAAAGGCAAGACAAGACAAGACATGACAAGACAAAACAAGACAAGACATGACAAGACAAGACAAGACAAGACAAGATACGACAAGACAAGACAAGACAAGACAAGACAAGATATGACAAGACAATTGTGTTTGATTTGTTTTTAAATTAATTAAGATGATAAGACAAACCAAAACAAGACAAGACAATTGTGTTTGATTTGTTTTTAAATTAATTAAGAAGATAAGACAAAACAAGACAAGACATGACATGACAAGACATGACAAGACAAGACATTTTTTTTATTTGTTTTAAAACGAATTAAGAATAGAAGACAAGACAAGACAAGCCAAGACATGACAAGACAAAACAAGACAAGACAAGACAGGACAAGTCAAGACAAGACAATTGTGTTTGATTTGTTTTTAAATTAATTAAGAAGAGAAGACAAGACAAGACAAGACAAGACATTTATTTTATTTGTTTCTAAACTAATTAAGAAGAGAAGACAAGACAAGGCAAGACAAGGCAAGACAAGACATGACAAGAAAATACAAGATACGACAAGACAAGACAAGACAGGACAATTGTGTTTGATTTGTTTTTAAATTAATTAAGAAGATAAGACAAGACAAGACAAGGCCAGACAAGACAAGACAAGACAAGACAAGTCAAGACAAGACAAGACATGACAAGACAAAACAAGACAAGACAAGACAAGACAAGACAAGGCAAGACCAGACAAGACAAGACAAGACAAGACAAGATACGACAAGACAAGACATGACAAGACAAGACAAGACAAGACAAGACAAGATAAGACAAGACAAGACAAGACAAGACAAGACAAGACAAGACATGACAAAACAAAACAAGACCAGACAAGACAAGACAAGACAAGACAAGATACGACAAGACAAGACATGACAAGACAAGACAAGACAAGACAAGACAAGATAAGACAAGACAAGACAAGACAAGACAAGACAAGACAAGACAAGACAAGACAAGACAAGACAAGACAAGACAAGACAAGACAAGACAAGACAAGACAAGACAAGACAAAACAAGACAAGACAAGACAAGACAAGTCAAGACAAGACAATTATGTTTGATTTGTTTTTAAATTAATTAAGAAAAGAAGACAAGACAAGACAAGACAAGACAAGACAAGACAAGACAAGACATGACAAGACATGACAAGACATGGCAAGACAAAACAAGACAAGACAAGACAAGACATTTATTTTATTTGTTTCTAAACTAATTAAGAAGAGAAGACAAGACAAGGCAAGACAAGACATGACAAGACAAGACAGGACAATTGTGTTTGATTTGTTTTTAAATTAATTAAGAAGATAAGACAAGACAAGTCAAGACAAGACAAGACATGACAAGACAAAACAAGACAAGACAAGACAAGACAAGACAAGACAAGACATGACAAGACAAGACAAGACAAGTCAAGACAAGACAAGACAAGACAAGACAAGACAAGACAAGACAAGACAAGACAAGACAAGACAAGACAAGACAAGACAAGACATGACAAGACAAGACAAGACAAGACAAGACAAGACAAGACAAGACAAGACAAGACATGACAAGACAAGACAAGACAAGACAAGACAAGACAAGACAAGACAAGACAAGACAAGACAATTGTGTTTGATTTGTTTTTAAATTAATTAAGAAAAGAAGACAAGACAAGACAAGACAAGACAAGACAAGACAAGACATGACAAGACAAAACAAGACAAGACAAGACAAGACATTTATTTTATTTGTTTCTAAACTAATTAAGAAGAGAAGACAAGACAAGGCAAGACAAGACATGACAAGACAAGACAGGGCAATTGTGTTTGATTTGTTTTTAAATTAATTAAGAAGATAAGACAAGACAAGTCAAGACAAGACAAGACATGACAAGACAAAACCAGACAAGACAAGACAAGACAAGACAAGACAAGACATGACAAGACATGACAAGACAAGACAAGACAAGACAAGACCAGACAAGACAAGACAAGACAAGACAAGACAAGACAAGACAAGACAAGACAAGACAAGACACGACAAGACAAGACAAGACAAGACAAGACAAAACAAGACAAGACAAGACAAGACAAGACAAGACAAGACAAGACAAGACAAGACAAGACAAGACAAGACAAGACAAGACAAGACAAGACAAGACAAGACAAGTCAAGACAAGACAAGACATGACAAGACATGACAAGACAAGACAAGACAAGACAAGACAAGACAAGACAAGACAAGACAAGACAAGACCAGACAAGACAAGACAAGACAAGACAAGATACGACAAGACAAGACATGACAAGACAAGACAAGACAAGACAAGACAAGATAAGACAAGACAAGACAAGACAAGACAAGTCAAGACAAGACAAGACATGACAAGACAAAACAAGACAAGACAAGACAAGACAAGACAAGCTACGACAAGACAAGACATGACAAGACAAGACAAGACAAGACAAGACAAGACAAGACAAGACAAGACAAGACAAGACAAGACAAGACAAGACAAGACAAGACAAGACAAGATAAGACAAGACAAGACATGACAAGACAATACAAGACCAGACAAGACAAGAAAAGACATGACAAGACAAGACAAGACAAGACAAGACAAGACAAGACAGGTCAAGACATGACAAGACAAGACAAGACAAGACAAGACAAGACAAGACAAGACAAGACAAGGCCAGACAAGACAAGACAAGACAAGACAAGACATGACAAGACAAAACAAGACATGACAAGACAAAACAAGACAAGACAAGACAATTGTGTTTGATTTGTTTTTAAATTAATTAAGAAGAGAAGACAAGGCAAGACAAGACAAGGCAAGACAAGACATGGCAAGACAAAACAAGAGAAGACAAGACAAGACAAGACAAGAGAAGACAAGACAAGACAAGACAAGACAAGACAAGACAAGACAAGACAAGACAAGACAAGACAAGACATGAAGAGACAAGACAAGACAAGACAAGACAAGACAAGTCAAGACATGACAAGACAAAACAAGACAAGGCAAGACAAGACATGACAAGTCAAAACAAGACAAGACAAGACAAGACAAGACAAGACAAGACAAGACAAGACAAGACAAGACAAGCCAAGACATTTATTTTATTTGTTTCTAAACTAATTAAGAAGAGAAGACAAGACAAGGCAAGACAAGACATGACAAGAAAACACAAGATACGACAAGACAAGACAAGACAGGACAATTGTGTTTGATTTGTTTTTAAATTAATTAAGAAGAGAAGACAAGGCAAGACAAGACATGGCAAGACAAAACAAGACAAGACAAGACAAGACAAGACAAGACAAGACAAGAGAAGACAAGACAAGACAAGACAAGACAAGACAAGACAAGACAAGACAAGACAAGACAAGATACGACAAGACAAGACATGAAGAGACAAGACAAGACAAGACAAGACAAGACAAGACAAGACAAGACATGACAAGACAAAACAAGACAAGACAAGACAAGACAAGACAAGACAAGACAAGACAAGACAAGACAAGACAAGACAAGACAAGACATGACAAGACAAGACAAGACCAGACAAGACAAGACAAGACAAGATACGACAAGACAAGACATGACATGACAAGTCAAGACAAGACAAGACATGACAAGACAAGACAAGACATGACAAGACATGACAAGACATGACATGACAAGACGTGACAAGACAAGACCAGACAAGACAAGACAAGACAAGACAAGACAAGACAAGACAAGACAAGACAAGACAAGTCAAGACAAGACAATTGTGTTTGATTTGTTTTTAAATTAATTAAGAAAAGAAGACAAGACGAGACAAGACAAGACAAGACAAGACAAGACATGACAAGACAAAACAACACAAGACAAGACAAGACATTTATTTTATTTGTTTCTAAACTAATTAAGAAGAGAAGACAAGACAAGGCAAGACAAGACATGACAAGACAAGACAGGACAATTGCGTTTGATTTGTTTTTAAATTAATTAAGAAGATAAGACAAGACAAGTCAAGACAAGACAAGACATGACAAGACAAAACAAGACAAGACAAGACAAGACAAGACAAGACAAGACAAGACAAGACATGACAAGACAAGACAAGACAAGACAAGACAAGATAAGACCAGACAAGACAAGACAAGACAAGACAAGACAAGGCAAGACAATTGTGTTTGATTTGTTTTTAAATTAATTAAGAAGATAAGACAAGACAAGTCAAGACAAGACAAGACATGACAAGACAAAACAAGACAAGACAAGACAAGACAAGACAAGACAAGACAAGACATGACAAGACAAGACAAGACAAGACATGACAAGACAAGATACGACAAGACAAGACAAGACAAGATAAGACAAGACAAGACAGCACAAGAGAAGACAAGACAAGACAAGATACGACAAGACAAGACATGACAAGACAAGACAAGACAAGACAAGACAAGACAAGACAAGACAAGTCAAGACAAGACATGACAAGACAAAACAAGACAAGACAAGACAAGACAAGACAAGACAAGACAAGACAAGACAAGACAAGACAAGACAAGACAAGACAAGACAAGACATGACAAGACAAGACAAGACCAGACAAGACAAGACAAGACAAGACAAGATACGACAAGACAAGACATGACAAGTCAAGACAAGACAAGACATGACAAGACAAGACAAGACATGACAAGACATGACAAGACATGACATGACAAGACAAGACATGACAAGACAAGACCAGACAAGACAAGACAAGACAAGACAAGACAAGACAAGATACGACAAGACATGACAAGACAAGACAAGACAAGACAAGACAAGACAAGACAAGACAAGACAAGACAAGACAAGACAAGACAAGACAAGACAAGACAAGACAAGACAAGACATGACAAGACAATACAAGACCAGACAAGACAAGAAAAGACATGACAAGACAAGACAAGACAAGACATGACAAGACAAGACAAGACAAGACAAGACAATTGTGTTTGATTTGTTTTTAAATTAATTAAGACGATAAGACAAGACAAGTCCAGACAGGAAAAGACAAGACAAGACAAGACAATTGTGTTTAATTTGTTTTTAAATTAATTAAGATGATAAGACAAAACAAGACATGACATGACAAGAGAAGACAAGAGAAGACAAGACAAGACAAGACAAGACAAGACAAGATAAGACAAGACAAGACAAGACAACACAAGAGAAGACAAGAGAAGACAAGACAAGACAAGACAAGACAAGACATGACAAGACAAGACAAGACAAGACAATTGTGTTTGATTTGTTTTTAAATTAATTAAGATGATAAGACAAAACAAAACAAGACAAGACAATTGTGTTTGATTTGTTTTTAAATTAATTAAGACGATAAGACAAGACAAGACAAAACAAGACAAGACATTTTTTTTATTTGTTTCCAAACTAATTAAGAAGAGAAGACAAGACAAGACAAGACAAGACAAGACAAGACAAGACAAGACATGACAAAACAAGACCAGACAAGACAAGACAAGACAAGACAATACAAGACAAGACAAGACAAGACAAGACAAGACAAGACATGACAAGACAAAACAAGACAAGACAAGACAATTGTGTTTGATTTGTTTTTAAATTAATTAAGAAGAGAAGACAAGACAAGACAAGACAAGACAAGACAAGACAAGACATGACAAGACAAAACAAGACAAGACAAGACAAGACAAGATTTTAATTTATTTGTTTTTAAACTAATTAAGAAGAGAAGACAAGACAAGGCAAGACAAGACATGACAAGTCAAAACAAGACAAGACAAGACAAGACAAGACAAGACAAGACAAGACAAGACAAGACAAGACAAGACAAGGCAATTGTGTTTGATTTGTTTTTAAATTAATTAAGATGATAAGACAAAACAAGACATGACAAGAGAAGACAAGAGAAGACAAGACAAGACAAGACAAGATAAGACAAGACAAGACAGCACAAGAGAAGACAAGAGGAGACAAGACAAGACAAGACAAGACAAGACATGACAAGACAAGACAAGACAAGACAAGACAAGACAAGACAACACAAGAGAAGACAAGAGAAGACAAGACAAGACAAGACAAGACAAGATATGACAAGACAATTGTGTTTGATTTGCTTTCAAATTAATTAAGATGATAAGACAAAACAAAACAAGACATGACATGACATGACATGACATGACAAGACAAAACAAGACAAGACAAGACATGACATGACAAGACAAAACAAGACAAGACAAGACTAGACAAGGCAAGACAAGACAAGACAAGACAAGACATGACAAGACAAAACATGACAAGACAAGACAATTCTGTTTGATTTGTTTTTAAATTAATTAAAAAGATAAGACAAGACAAGGCTAGACAGGAAAAGGCAAGACAAGACAAGACATGACAAGACAAAACAAGAGAAGACAAGACAAGACAAGACAAGACAAGACAAGACAAGACAAGACAAGACATGACAAGACAAGACAAGACCAGACAAGACAAGACAATACAAGACAAGATACGACAAGACAAGACATGACGAGACAAGACAAGACAAGACAAGACAAGATAAGACAAGACAAGACAATACAAGACAAGACAAGACAAGAGAAGACAAGACAAGACAAGACAAGACAAGACAAGACAAGTCAAGACAAGACAAGACATGACAAGACAAAACAAGACAAGACAAGACAAGACAAGACAAGACAAGACAAGACAAGACAAGACATGACAAGACAAGACAAGACCAGACAAGACAAGACAAGATACGACAAGACAAGACATGACAAGACAAGACAAGACATGACAAGACATGACAAGACAAAACAAGACAAGACAAGACAAGACAAGACAAGACATGACAAGACAAGACCAGACAAGACAAGACAAGACAAGACAAGACAAGACATGACAAGACAAGACATTTATTTTATTTGTTTCTAAACTAATTAAGAAGAGAAGAGAAGACAAGGCAAGACAAGACATGACAAGACAAAACATGACAAGACAAGACAATTCTGTTTGATTTGTTTTTAAATTAATTAAGAAGAGAAGATAAGACCAGACAAGACAAGACAAGACAAGACAAGACAAGACAAGACATGACAAGACAAAACATGACAAGACAAGACAAGACAAGACAAGATACGACAAGACAAGACATGACAAGACAAGACAAGACATGACAAGACATGACAAGACAAAACAAGACAAGACAAGACAAGACAAGACAAGACAAGACAAGACAAGACATGACAAGACAAGACAAGACAAGACAAGACATGACAAGACATGACAAGACAAGACAAGACATGACAAAACAAGACAAGACAGACAAGACAAGACAATACAAGACAAGACATTTATTTTATTTGTTTCTAAACTAATTAAGAAGAGAAGACAAGACAAGGCAAGACAAGACATGACAAGAAAATACAAGATACGACAAGACAGGACAATTGTGTTTGATTTGTTTTTAAATTAATTAAGAAGAGAAGACAAGGCAAGGCAAGAAAAGGCAAGACAAGACATGACAAGACAAAACAAGACAAGACAAGACAAGACAAGACCAGACAAGACAAGGCTAGACAGGAAAAGGCAAGACAAGACAAGACATGACAAGACAAAACAAGACAAGACATGACAAGACAAGACAAGACAAGAGCAGACAAGACAAGACAAGACAAGACAAGATACGACAAGACAAGACATGACAAGACAAGACAAGACAAGACAAGACAAGACAAGACAAGATAAGACAACACAAGACAAGACAAGACAAGATATGACAAGACAATTGTGTTTGATTTGTTTTTAAATTAATTAAGATGATAAGACAAAACAAAACAAGACAAGACAATTGTGTTTGATTTGTTTTTAAATTAATTAAGAAGAGAAGACAAGACAAGACAAGACAAGACAAGACATTTATTTTATTTGTTTCTAAACTAATTAAAAAGAGAAGACAAGACAAGGCAAGACAAGACATGACAAGAAAATACAAGATACGACAAGACAAGACAAGACAGGACAATTGTGTTTGATTTGTTTTTAAATTAATTAAGAAGATAAGACAAGACAAGACAAGGCCAGACAAGACAAGACAAGACAAGACAAGATAAGACAACACAAGACAAGACAAGACAAGATATGACAAGACAATTGTGTTTGATTTGTTTTTAAATTAATTAAGATGATAAGACAAAACAAAACAAGACAAGACAATTGTGTTTGATTTGTTTTTAAATTAATTAAGAAGATAAGACAAAACAAGACAAGACATGACATGACAAGACAAAACAAGACAAGACATTTCTTTTATTTGTTTTAAAACGAATTAAGAATAGCAGACAAGACAAGACAAGCCAAGACATGACAAGACAAAACAAGACAAGACAAGACAGGACAAGTCAAGACAAGACAATTGTGTTTGATTTGTTTTTAAATTAATTAAGAAGAGAAGACAAGACAAGACAAGACAAGACAAGACATTTATTTTATTTGTTTCTAAACTAATTAAAAAGAGAAGACAAGACAAGGCAAGACAAGACATGACAAGAAAATACAAGATACGACAAGACAAGACAAGACAGGACAATTGTGTTTGATTTGTTTTTAAATTAATTAAGAAGATAAGACAAGACAAGACAAGGCCAGACAAGACAAGACAAGACAAGACAAGTCAAGACAAGACAAGACATGACAAGACAAAACAAGACAAGACAAGACAAGACAAGACAAGACAAGACAAGACCAGACAAGACAAGACAAGATACGACAAGACAAGACAAGACAAGACAAGACAAGACAAGACAAGACAAGACAAGACAAGACAAGACAAGACAAGACAAGACAAGACAAGACAAGACAAGACAAGACAAGACAAGACAAGACAAGACACGACAAGACAAGACAAGACAAGACAAGACAAGACAAGACAAGACAAGCCAAGACAAGACAACACAAGAGAAGACAAGAGAAGACAAGACAAGACAAGACAAGACAAGATATGACAAGACAATTGTGTTTGATTTGCTTTCAAATTAATTAAGATGATAAGACAAAACAAAACAAGACATGACATGACATGACATGACATGACAAGACAAAACAAGACAAGACAAGACATGACATGACAAGACAAAACAAGACAAGACAAGACTAGACAAGGCAAGACAAGACAAGACAAGACAAGACATGACAAGACAAAACATGACAAGACAAGACAATTCTGTTTGATTTGTTTTTAAATTAATTAAAAAGATAAGACAAGACAAGGCTAGACAGGAAAAGGCAAGACAAGACAAGACAAGACATGACAAGACAAAACAAGACAAGACAAGACAAGACAAGACAAGACCAGACAAGACAAGACAAGACAAGACAAGATACGACAAGACAAGACAAGACAAGACAAGACAAGACAAGACAAGACAAGACAAGACAAGACAAGACAAGACAAGACAAGACAAGACAAGACAAGACAAGACAAGACAAGACAAGACAAGACAAGACAAGACAAGACAAGACAAGACAAGACAAGACAAGACAAGACACGACATGACAAGACAAGACAAGACAAGACAAGACAAGACAAGACAAGACAAGACAAGACAAGACAAGACAAGACAAGACAAGACAAGATACGACAAGACCAGACAAGACAAGACAAGATACGACAAGACAAGACATGACAAGACAAGGCAAGACAAGACAAGACAAGACAAGACAAGACAAGATAAGACAAGACAAGACAAGACAAGACAAGACAAGATAAGACAAGACAAGACAAGACAAGACAAGACAAGACAAGACAAGACAAGACAAGACAAGACAAGACAAGACAAGACAAGACAAGACAAGACAAGACAAGACAAGACAAGACAAGACAAGACAAGACAAGGCCAGACAAGACCAGACAAGACAAGACAAGTCAAGACAAGACAAGACATGACAAGACAAGGCAAGACAAGACAAGACAAGACAAGTCAAGACAAGACATGACAAGACAAAACAAGACAAGACAAGACAAGACAAGACAAGACAAGACAAGATAAGACAAGACAAGACAAGACAAGACAAGACAAGACAAGACAAGACAAGACAAGACAAGACAAGACATTTATTTTATTTGTTTCTAAACTAATTAAGAAGAGAAGACAAGACAAGGCAAGACAAGACATGACAAGAAAATACAAGATACGACAAGACAGGACAATTGTGTTTGATTTGTTTTTAAATTAATTAAGAAGAGAAGACAAGGCAAGGCAAGAAAAGGCAAGACAAGACATGACAAGACAAAACAAGACAAGACAAGACAAGACAAGACCAGACAAGACAAGGCTAGACAGGAAAAGGCAAGACAAGACAAGACATGACAAGACAAAACAAGACAAGACATGACAAGACAAGACAAGACAAGACCAGACAAGACAAGACAAGACAAGACAAGATACGACAAGACAAGACATGACAAGACAAGACAAGACAAGACAAGACAAGACAAGACAAGATAAGACAACACAAGACAAGACAAGACAAGATATGACAAGACAATTGTGTTTGATTTGTTTTTAAATTAATTAAGATGATAAGACAAAACAAAACAAGACAAGACAATTGTGTTTGATTTGTTTTTAAATTAATTAAGAAGATAAGACAAAACAAGACAAGACATGACATGACAAGACAAAACAAGACAAGACATTTCTTTTATTTGTTTTAAAACGAATTAAGAATAGCAGACAAGACAAGACAAGCCAAGACATGACAAGACAAAACAAGACAAGACAAGACAGGACAAGTCAAGACAAGACAATTGTGTTTGATTTGTTTTTAAATTAATTAAGAAGAGAAGACAAGACAAGACAAGACAAGACAAGACATTTATTTTATTTGTTTCTAAACTAATTAAAAAGAGAAGACAAGACAAGGCAAGACAAGACATGACAAGAAAATACAAGATACGACAAGACAAGACAAGACAGGACAATTGTGTTTGATTTGTTTTTAAATTAATTAAGAAGATAAGACAAGACAAGACAAGGCCAGACAAGACAAGACAAGACAAGACAAGTCAAGACAAGACAAGACATGACAAGACAAAACAAGACAAGACAAGACAAGACAAGACAAGACAAGACAAGACCAGACAAGACAAGACAAGACAAGACAAGATACGACAAGACAAGACAAGACAAGACAAGACAAGACAAGACAAGACAAGACAAGACAAGACAAGACAAGACAAGACAAGACAAGACAAGACAAGACAAGACAAGACAAGACAAGACAAGACACGACAAGACAAGACAAGACAAGACAAGACAAGACAAGACAAGACAAGACAAGACAAGACAAGACAAGACAAGACAAGACAAGACAAGTCAAGACAAGACAAGACATGACAAGACATGACAAGACAAGACAAGACAAGACAAGACAAGACAAGACAAGACAAGACAAGACAAGACAAGACAAGACAAGACAAGACAAGACAAGACAAGACATGACAAGACAAGACAAGACAAGACAAGACAAGACAAGACAAGACCAGACAAGACAAGACAAGACAAGATAAGACAAGACAAGACAAGTTAAGACAAGACAAGACATAACAAGACAAAACAAGACAAGACAAGACAAGACAAGACAAGACAAGACAAGACAAGACAAGACAAGACAAGACAAGACAAGACAAGACAAGACAAGACAAGACAAGACAAGACAAGACAAGACAAGACAAAACAAGACAAGACAAGACAAGTCAAGACAAGACAAGACAATTGTGTTTGATTTGTTTTTAAATTAATTAAGAAAAGAAGACAAGACAAGACAAGACAAGACAAGACAAGACAAGACAAGACAAGACAAGACATTTATTTTATTTGTTTCTAAACTAATTAAGAAGAGAAGACAAGACAAGGCAAGACAAGACATGACAAGAAAAGACAGGACAATTGTGTTTGATTTGTTTTTAAATTAATTAAGAAGATAAGACAAGACAAGTCAAGACAAGACAAGACAAGACAAGACAAGACAAGACAAGACAAGACAAGACCAGACAAGACAAGACAAGACAAGACAAGATACGACAAGACATGACAAGACAAGACAAGACAAGACAAGACAAGACAAGACAAGACAAGACAAGACAAGACAAGACAAGACAAGACAAGTCAAGACAAGACAAGACATGACAAGACAAAACAAGACAAGACAAGACAAGACAAGACAAGACAAGACAAGACCTGACAAGACAAGACAAGACAAGATACGACAAGACAAGACATGACAAGACAAGACAAGACAAGACAAGACAAGACAAGTCAAGACAAGACATGACAAGACAAAACAAGACAAGACAAGACAAGACAAGACAGGACAAGACAAGACAAGACAAGACAAGACAAGACAAGACAAGACAAGACAAGACAAGACAAGACAAGACAAGACAAGACAAGACAAGACAAGACAAGACAAGACAAGACAAGACAAGACAAGACAAGACAAGACATGACAAGACAAGACAAGATACGACAAGACAAGACATGACAAGACAAGACAAGACAAGACAAGACAAGACAAGACAAGACAAGACAAGACAAGACAAGACAAGACAAGACAAGACAAGACAAGGCAAGGCAAGACATGACAAGACAAGACAAGACAAGACAAGACAAGACAAGACAAGACAAGACAAGACAAGGCAAGACAATTGTGTTTGATTTGTTTTTAAATTAATTAAGAAAAGAAGACAAGACAAGACAAGACAAGACAAGACAAGATAAAACAAGACAAGACATTTATTTTATTTGTTTCTAAACTAATTAAGAAGAGAAGACAAGACAAGGCAAGACAAGACATGACAAGACAAGACAGGGCAATTGTGTTTGATTTGTTTTTAAATTAATTAAGAAGATAAGACAAGACAAGACAAGACATGACAAGACAAGACAAGACAAGATACGACAAGACAAGACATGACAAGACAAGACAAGACAAGCCAAGACAAGACAAGACAAGACAAGACAAGACAAGACAAGACAAGACAAGACAAGACAAGACAAGACAAGACAAGAGAAGACAAGACAAGACAAGACAAGACAAGACAAGACAAGACAAGACAAGACATGACAAGACAAGACAAGACCAGACAAGACAAGACAAGACATGACAAGACAAAACAAGACAAGACAAGACAAGACAAGACAAGAGAAGACAAGACAAGACAAGACAAGACAAGTCAAGACAAGACATGACAAGACAAAACAAGACAAGACAAGACAAGACAAGACAAGACAAGACAAGACAAGACAAGACAAGACAAGACAAGACAAGACATGACAAGACAAGACAAGAGAAGACAAGACAAGACAAGACAAGACAAGTCAAGACAAGACATGACAAGACAAAACAAGACAAGACAAAACAAGACAAGACAAGACAAGACAAGACATTTATTTTATTTGTTTCTAAACTAATTAAGAAGAGAAGACAAGACAAGGCAAGACAAGACATGACAAGAAAAGACAGGACAATTGTGTTTGATTTGTTTTTAAATTAATTAAGAAGATAAGACAAGACAAGTCAAGACAAGACAAGACAAGACAAGACAAGACAAGACAAGACAAGACAAGACCAGACAAGACAAGACAAGACAAGACAAGATACGACAAGACATGACAAGACAAGACAAGACAAGACAAGACAAGACAAGACAAGACATTTATTTTATTTGTTTCTAAACTAATTAAGAAGAGAAGACAAGACAAGGCAAGACAAGACATGACAAGAAAATACAAGATACGACAAGACAAGACAAGACAAGACAGGACAATTGTGTTTGATTTGTTTTTAAATTAATTAAGAAGAGAAGACAAGGCAAGGCAAGAAAAGGCAAGACAAGACATGACAAGACAAAACAAGACAAGACAAGACAAGACAAGACCAGACAAGACAAGGCTAGACAGGAAAAGGCAAGACAAGACAAGACATGACAAGACAAGATACGACAAGACAAGACATGACAAGACAAGACAAGACAAGACAAGACAAGACAAGATAAGACAACACAAGACAAGACAAGACAAGATATGACAAGACAATTGTGTTTGATTTGTTTTTAAATTAATTAAGATAATAAGACAAAACAAAACAAGACAAGACAATTGTGTTTGATTTGTTTTTAAATTAATTAAGAAGATAAGACAAAACAAGACAAGACATGACATGACAAGACATGACAAGACAAAACAAGACAAGACATTTTTTTTATTTGTTTTAAAACGAATTAAGAATAGCAGACAAGACAAGACAAGCCAAGACATGACAAGACAAAACAAGACAAGACAAGACAGGACAAGTCAAGACAAGACAATTGTGTTTGATTTGTTTTTAAATTAATTAAGAAGAGAAGACAAGACAAGACAAGACAAGACAAGACAAGACAAGACAAGACATTTATTTTATTTGTTTCTAAACTAATTAAAAAGAGAAGACAAGACAAGGCAAGACAAGACATGACAAGAAAATACAAGATACGACAAGACAAGACAAGACAGGACAATTGTGTTTGATTTGTTTTTAAATTAATTAAGAAGATAAGACAAGACAAGACAAGGCCAGACAAGACAAGACAAGACAAGACAAGTCAAGACAAGACAAGACATGACAAGACAAAACAAGACAAGACAAGACAAGACAAGACAAGACAAGACAAGACCAGACAAGACAAGACAAGACAAGACAAGATACGACAAGACAAGAC
Source organism: Zeugodacus cucurbitae (assembly GCF_028554725.1). NCBI lineage: Eukaryota > Metazoa > Arthropoda > Insecta > Diptera > Tephritidae > Zeugodacus > Zeugodacus cucurbitae. The sequence continues at coordinate 9,469,513 of NC_071672.1, read as the reverse complement.
AAGACAAGACAAGACAAGACAAGACAAGACAAGACAAGACAAGACAAGACACGACAAGACAAGACAAGACAAGACAAGACAAGACAAGACAAGACAAGACAAGACAAGACAAGACAAGACAAGACAAGACAAGACAAGACAAGACAAGACACGACAAGACAAGACAAGACAAGACAAGACAAGACAAGACAAGACAAGACAAGACAAGACAAGACAAGACAAGACAAGTCAAGACAAGACAAGACATGACAAGACATGACAAGACAAGACAAGACAAGACAAGACAAGACAAGACAAGACAAGACAAGACAAGACAAGACAAGACATGACAAGACAAAACAAGACATGACAAGACAAAACAAGACAAGACAAGACAAGACAAGACAAGACAAGACAAGACAAGACATGACAAGACAAGACAAGACAAGACAAGACAAGACAAGATCAGACAAGACAAGACAAGACAAGACAAGACAAGACAAGACAAGACAAGACAAGTTAAGACAAGACAAGACATGACAAGACAAAACAAGACAAGACAAGACAAGACAAGACAAGACAGGACAAGACAAGACAAAACAAGACAAGACAATTGTGTTTGATTTGTTTTTAAATTAATTAAGAAAAGAAGACAAGACAAGACAAGACAAGACAAGACAAGACAAGACAAGACATGACAAAACAAGACAAGACAAGACAAGACAAGACATGACAAGAAAAGACAGGACAATTGTGTTTGATTTGTTTTTAAATTAATTAAGATAATAAGACAAAACAAAACAAGACAAGACAATTGTGTTTGATTTGTTTTTAAATTAATTAAGAAGATAAGACAAAACAAGACAAGACATGACATGACAAGACATGACAAAACAAGACAAGACAAGACAAGACAAGACATGACAAGAAAAGACAGGACAATTGTGTTTGATTTGTTTTTAAATTAATTAAGATAATAAGACAAAACAAAACAAGACAAGACAATTGTGTTTGATTTGTTTTTAAATTAATTAAGAAGATAAGACAAGACAAGTCAAGACAAGACAAGACAAGACAAGACAAGACAAGACAAGACAAGACAAGACCAGACAAGACAAGACAAGACAAGATACGACAAGACATGACAAGACAAGACAAGACAAGACAAGACAAGACAAGACAAGACAAGACAAGACAAGACAAGACAAGACAAGACAAGACAAGACAAGACAAGACAAGACAAGACAAGACAAGACAAGACAAGACAAGACATGACAAGACAAAACAAGACAAGACAAGACAAGACAAGACAAGACAAGACAAGACAAGACAAGACAAGACAAGACAAGACAAGACAAGATACGACAAGACATGACATGACAAGACAAGACAAGACAAGACAAGACAAGACAAGTCAAGACAAGACATGACAAGACAAAACAAGACAAGACAAGACAAGACAAGACAGGACAAGACAAGACAAGACAAGACAAGACAAGACAAGACAAGACAAGACAAGACAAGACAAGACAAGACAAGACAAGACAAGAAATGACAAGACAAAACAAGATACGACAAGACAAGACATGACAAGACAAGACAAGACAAGACAAGACAAGACAAGACAAGACAAGACAAGACAAGACAAGACAAGACAAGACAAGACAAGACAAGACAAGACAAGACAAGACAAGGCAAGGCCAGACATGACAAGACAAAACAAGACAAGACAATTGTGTTTGATTTGTTTTTAAATTAATTAAGAAAAGAAGACAAGACAAGACAAGACAAGACAAGACAAGACAAGACAAGACAAGATAAAACAAGACAAGACAAGACAAGACATTTATTTTATTTGTTTCTAAACTAATTAAGAAGAGAAGACAAGACAAGGCAAGACAAGACATGACAAGACAAGACAGGACAATTGTGTTTGATTTGTTTTTAAATTAATTAAGAAGATAAGACAAGACAAGACAAGACAAGTCAAGACAAGACAAGACATGACAAGACAAGACAAGACAAGACAAGACAAGACAAGACAAGACAGACAAGACAAGACATGACAAGACAAGACAAGACAAGATACGACAAGACAAGACATGACAAGACAAGACAAGACAAGACAAGACAAGTCAAGACAAGACATGACAAGACAAAACAAGACAAGACAAGACATGACAAGACAAGACAAGACAAGACAAGACAAGACAAGACAAGACAAGACAAGACAAGACAAGACAAGACAAGACAAGACAAGACAAGACATGACAAGACCAGACAAGACCAGACAAGACAAGACAAGACAAGATACGACAAGACAAGACATGACAAGTCAAGACAAGACAAGACATGACAAGACAAGACAAGACATGACAAGATAAGACAACACAAGACAAGACAAGACAAGATATGACAAGACAATTGTGTTTGATTTGTTTTTAAATTAATTAAGATGATAAGACAAAACAAAACAAGACAAGACAATTGTGTTTGATTTGTTTTTAAATTAATTAAGAAGATAAGACAAAACAAGACAAGACATGACATGACAAGACAAGACATTTTTTTATTTGTTTTAAAACGAATTAAGAATAGCAGACAAGACAAGACAAGCCAAGACATGACAAGACAAAACAAGACAATTGTGTTTGATTTGTTTTTAAATTAATTAAGAAGAGAAGACAAGACAAGACAAGACAGGAAAAGACAAGACAAGCCAAGACAATTGTGTTTGATTTGTTTTTAAATTAATTAAGAAGAGAAGACAAGGCAAGACAAGACATGACAAGACAAAACAAGACAAGACAAGACAAGACAAGACAAGACAAGACAAGACTAGACAAGACAAGACAAGACAAGACAAGACAAGACATGACAAGACAAAACATGACAAGACAAGACAATTCTGTTTGATTTGTTTTTAAATTAATTAAAAAGATAAGACAAGACAAGGCTAGACAGGAAAAGGCAAGACAAGACAAGACATGACAAGACAAAACAAGACAAGACAAGACAAGACAAGACAAGACAAGACAAGACAAGACAAGACCAGACATGACAAGACAAGACAAGACTAGACAAGACAAGACATGACAAGACAAGACAAGACAAGACAAGACAAGACAAGACATGACAAGACAAGACAAGACAAGTCAAGACAAGACAAGACATGATAAGACAAAACAAGATAAGACAAGACAAGACAAGACAAGACAAGACATGACAAGACAAGACAAGACCAGACAAGACAAGACAAGACAAGACAAGACAAGACAAGACAAGACAAGATACGAAAAGACAAGACATGACAAGACAAGACAAGACATGACAAGACATGACAAGACAAAACAAGACAAGACAACACAAGACAAGACAAGACAAGACAAGACATGACAAGACAAGACAAGACAAGACAAGACAAGACAAGACAAGACAAGACAAGACATGACAAGACAAGACAAGACATGACAAAACAAGACAAGACAAGACAAGACAAGACAAGACAAGACAAGACATTTATTTTATTTGTTTCTAAACTAATTAAGAAGAGAAGACAAGACAAGGCAAGACAAGGCAAGACAAGACATGACAAGAAAATACAAGATACGACAAGACAAGACAAGACAGGACAAGACAAGACAAGACATGACAAGACAAGACAAGACCAGACAAGACAAGACAAGACCAGACAAGACAAGACAAGACAAGATACGACAAGACATTTATTTTATTTGTTTTTAAATTAATTAAGAAGAGAAGACAAGGCAAGGCAAGACAAGGCAAGACAAGACATGACAAGACAAAACAAGACAAGACAAGACAAGACAAGACAAGACAAGACAAGACAAGACAAGACAAGACATGACAAGACAAGACAAGACAAGACAAGACAAGACAAGACAAGACCAGACAAGACAAGACAAGACAAGACAAGACAAGACAAGACAAGTTAAGACAAGACAAGACATGACAAGACAAAACAAGACAAGACAAGACAAGACAAGACAAGACAAGACAAGACAAGACAAGACAAGACAAGACAAGACAAGACAAGACAAGACAAGACAAAACAAGACAAGACAAGACAAGTCAAGACAAGACAATTGTGTTTGATTTGTTTTTAAATTAATTAAGAAAAGAAGACAAGACAAGACAAGACAAGACAAGACAAGACATTTATTTTATTTGTTTCTAAACTAATTAAGAAGAGAAGACAAGACAAGGCAAGACAAGACATGACAAGAAAAGACAGGACAATTGTGTTTGATTTGTTTTTAAATTAATTAAGAAGATAAGACAAGACAAGTCAAGACAAGACAAGACAAGACAAGACCAGACAAGACAAGACAAGACAAGACAAGATACGACAAGACATGACAAGACAAGACAAGACAAGACAAGACAAGACAAGAAAAGACAGGACAATTGTGTTTGATTTGTTTTTAAATTAATTAAGAAGATAAGACAAGACAAGTCAAGACAAGACAAGACAAGACAAGACCAGACAAGACAAGACAAGACAAGACAAGATACGACAAGACATGACAAGACAAGACAAGACAAGACAAGACAAGACAAGACAAGACAAGACAAGACAAGACAAGACAAGACAAGACAAGACAAGACAAGACAAGACAAGACAAGACAAGACAAGACAAGACAAGACAAGTCAAGACAAGACAAGACATGACAAGACAAAACAAGACAAGACAAGACAAGACAAGACAAGACAAGACAAGACCTGACAAGACAAGACAAGACAAGATACGACAAGACAAGACATGACAAGACAAGACAAGACAAGACAAGACAAGACAAGTCAAGACAAGACATGACAAGACAAAACAAGACAAGACAAGACAAGACAAGACAGGACAAGACAAGACAAGACAAGACAAGACAAGACAAGACAAGACAAGACAAGACAAGACAAGACAAGACAAGACAAGACAAGACATGACAAGACAAGACAAGATACGACAAGACAAGACATGACAAGACAAGACAAGACAAGACAAGACAAGACAAGACAAGACAAGGCAAGGCAAGACATGACAAGACAAGACAAGACAAGACAAGACAAGACAAGACAAGACAAGACAAGACAAGGCAAGACAATTGTGTTTGATTTGTTTTTAAATTAATTAAGAAAAGAAGACAAGACAAGACAAGACAAGACAAGACAAGACAAGACAAGATAAAACAAGACAAGACATTTATTTTATTTGTTTCTAAACTAATTAAGAAGAGAAGACAAGACATGACAAGACAAGACAGGGCAATTGTGTTTGATTTGTTTTTAAATTAATTAAGAAGATAAGACAAGACAAGACAAGACATGACAAGACAAGACAAGACAAGATACGACAAGACAAGACATGACAAGACAAGACAAGACAAGCCAAGACAAGACAAGACAAGACAAGACAAGACAAGACAAGACAAGACAAGACAAGAGAAGACAAGACAAGACAAGACAAGACAAGACAAGACAAGACAAGACAAGACATGACAAGACAAGACAAGACCAGACAAGACAAGACAAGACATGACAAGACAAAACAAGACAAGACAAGACAAGACAAGACAAGAGAAGACAAGACAAGACAAGACAAGACAAGTCAAGACAAGACATGACAAGACAAAACAAGACAAGACAAGACAAGACAAGACAAGACAAGACAAGACAAGACAAGACAAGACATGACAAGACAAGACAAGAGAAGACAAGACAAGACAAGACAAGACAAGTCAAGACAAGACATGACAAGACAAAACAAGACAAGACAAAACAAGACAAGACAAGACAAGACATTTATTTTATTTGTTTCTAAACTAATTAAGAAGAGAAGACAAGACAAGGCAAGACAAGACATGACAAGAAAAGACAGGACAATTGTGTTTGATTTGTTTTTAAATTAATTAAGAAGATAAGACAAGACAAGTCAAGACAAGACAAGACAAGACAAGACAAGACAAGACCAGACAAGATAAGACAAGACAAGACAAGATACGACAAGACATGACAAGACAAGACAAGACAAGACAAGACAAGACAAGACAAGACAAGACAAGACATTTATTTTATTTGTTTCTAAACTAATTAAGAAGAGAAGACAAGACAAGGCAAGACAAGACAAGACAGGACAATTGTGTTTGATTTGTTTTTAAATTAATTAAGAAGAGAAGACAAGGCAAGGCAAGAAAAGGCAAGACAAGACATGACAAGACAAAACAAGACAAGACAAGACAAGACAAGACCAGACAAGACAAGGCTAGACAGGAAAAATCAAGACAAGACAAGACATGACAAGACAAGATACGACAAGACAAGACATGACAAGACAAGACAAGACAAGACAAGACAAGACAAGACAAGACAAGATAAGACAACACAAGACAAGACAAGACAAGATATGACAAGACAATTGTGTTTGATTTGTTTTTAAATTAATTAAGATAATAAGACAAAACAAAACAAGACAAGACAATTGTGTTTGATTTGTTTTTAAATTAATTAAGAAGATAAGACAAAACAAGACAAGACATGACATGACAAGACATTTTTTTTATTTGTTTTAAAACGAATTAAGAATAGCAGACAAGACAAGACAAGCCAAGACATGACAAGACAAAACAAGACAAGACAAGACAGGACAAGTCAAGACAAGACAATTGTGTTTGATTTGTTTTTAAATTAATTAAGAAGAGAAGACAAGACAAGACAAGACAAGACATTTATTTTATTTGTTTCTAAACTAATTAAAAAGAGAAGACAAGACAAGGCAAGACAAGGCAAGACAAGACATGACAAGAAAATACAAGATACGACAAGACAAGACAAGACAGGACAATTGTGTTTGATTTGTTTTTAAATTAATTAAGAAGATAAGACAAGACAAGACAAGGCCAGACAAGACAAGACAAGACAAGACAAGTCAAGACAAGACAAGACATGACAAGACAAAACAAGACAAGACAAGACAAGACAAGACAAGACAAGACAAGACCAGACAAGACAAGACAAGACAAGACAAGACAAGATACGACAAGACAAGACAAGACAAGACAAGACAAGACAAGACAAGACAAGACAAGACAAGACACGACAAGACAAGACAAGACAAGACAAGACAAGACAAGACAAGACAAGACAAGACAAGACAAGACAAGACAAGACAAGACAAGACAAGACAAGACAAGACAAGACAAGACAAGACACGACAAGACAAGACAAGACAAGACAAGACAAGACAAGACAAGACAAGACAAGACAAGACAAGACAAGACAAGACAAGTCAAGACAAGACAAGACATGACAAGACATGACAAGACAAGACAAGACAAGACAAGACAAGACAAGACAAGACATGACAAGACAAAACAAGACATGACAAGACAAAACAAGACAAGACAAGACAAGACAAGACAAGACAAGACAAGACAAGACATGACAAGACAAGACAAGACAAGACAAGACAAGACAAGACCAGACAAGACAAGACAAGACAAGACAAGACAAGACAAGTTAAGACAAGACAAGACATGACAAGACAAAACAAGACAAGACAAGACAAGACAAGACAAGACAAGACAAAACAAGACAAGACAATTGTGTTTGATTTGTTTTTAAATTAATTAAGAAAAGAAGACAAGACAAGACAAGACAAGACAAGACAAGACAAGACAAGACATGACAAAACAAGACAAGACAAGACAAGACATTTATTTTATTTGTTTCTAAACTAATTAAGAAGAGAAGACAAGACAAGGCAAGACAAGACATGACAAGAAAAGACAGGACAATTGTGTTTGATTTGTTTTTAAATTAATTAAGAAGATAAGACAAGACAAGTCAAGACAAGACAAGACAAGACAAGACAAGACAAGACAAGACCAGACAAGACAAGACAAGACAAGACAAGATACGACAAGACATGACAAGACAAGACAAGACAAGACAAGACAAGACAAGACAAGACAAGACAAGACAAGACAAGACAAGACAAGACAAGTCAAGACAAGACAAGACATGACAAGACAAAACAAGACAAGACAAGACAAGACAAGACAAGACAAGACAAGACAAGACAAGACATGACATGACAAGACAAGTCAAGACAAGACATGACAAGTCAAGACAAGACATGACAAGACAAAACAAGACAAGACAAGACAAGACAAGACAGGACAAGACAAGACAAGACAAGACAAGACAAGACAAGACAAGACAAGACAAGACAAGACAAGACAAGACAAGACAAGACAAGACAAGACAAGAAATGACAAGACAAGACAAGATACGACAAGACAAGACATGACAAGACAAGACAAGACAAGACAAGACAAGACAAGACAAGACAAGACAAGGCAAGACATGACAAGACAAGACAAGACAAGACAAGACAAGACAAGACAAGACAAGGCAAGGCCAGACATGACAAGACAAAACAAGACAAGACAAGACAATTGTGTTTGATTTGTTTTTAAATTAATTAAGAAAAGAAGACAAGACAAGACAAGACAAGACAAGACAAGACAAGACAAGATAAAACAAGACAAGACAAGACATTTATTTTATTTGTTTCTAAACTAATTAAGAAGAGAAGACAAGACAAGGCAAGACAAGACATGACAAGACAAGACAGGACAATTGTGTTTGATTTGTTTTTAAATTAATTAAGAAGATAAGACAAGACAAGACAAGACAAGTCAAGACAAGACAAGACATGACAAGACAAGACAAGACAAGACAAGACAAGACAAGACAAGACAGACAAGACAAGACATGACAAGACAAGACAAGACAAGATACGACAAGACAAGACATGACAAGACAAGACAAGACAAGACAAGACAAGTCAAGACAAGACATGACAAGACAAAACAAGACAAGACAAGACATGACAAGACAAGACAAGACAAGACAAGACAAGACAAGACAAGACAAGACAAGACAAGACAAGACAAGACAAGACAAGACAAGACAAGACAAGTCAAGACAAGACATGACAAGACAAAACAAGACAAGACAAGACAAGACAAGACAAGACAAGACAAGACAAGACAAGACAAGACAAGACATGACAAGACAAGACAAGACCAGACAAGACAAGACAAGACAAGATACGACAAGACAAGACATGACAAGTCAAGACAAGACAAGACATGACAAGACAAGACAAGACATGACAAGATAAGACAACACAAGACAAGACAAGACAAGATATGACAAGACAATTGTGTTTGATTTGTTTTTAAATTAATTAAGATGATAAGACAAAACAAAACAAGACAAGACAATTGTGTTTGATTTGTTTTTAAATTAATTAAGAAGATAAGACAAAACAAGACAAGACATGACATGACAAGACAAGACATTTTTTTATTTGTTTTAAAACGAATTAAGAATAGCAGACAAGACAAGACAAGCCAAGACATGACAAGACAAAACAAGACAATTGTGTTTGATTTGTTTTTAAATTAATTAAGAAGAGAAGACAAGACAAGACAAGACAGGAAAAGACAAGACAAGCCAAGACAATTGTGTTTGATTTGTTTTTAAATTAATTAAGAAGAGAAGACAAGGCAAGACAAGACATGATAAGACAAAACAAGACAAGACAAGACAAGACAAGACAAGACAAGACAAGACAAGACAAGACAAGACAAGACAAGACAAGACAAGACTAGACAAGACAAGACAAGACAAGACAAGACAAGACATGACAAGACAAAACATGACAAGACAAGACAATTCTGTTTGATTTGTTTTTAAATTAATTAAAAAGATAAGACAAGACAAGGCTAGACAGGAAAAGGCAAGACAAGACAAGACATGACAAGACAAAACAAGACAAGACAAGACAAGACAAGACAAGACAAGACAAGACAAGACAAGACCAGACATGACAAGACAAGACAAGACTAGACAAGACAAGACATGACAAGACAAGACAAGACAAGACAAGACAAGACAAGACAAGATAAGACAAGACAAGACAATACAAGACAAGACAAGACAAGACAAGACAAGACAAGACATGACAAGACAAGACAAGACAAGTCAAGACAAGACAAGACATGATAAGACAAAACAAGATAAGACAAGACAAGACAAGACAAGACAAGACATGACAAGACAAGACAAGACCAGACAAGACAAGACAAGACAAGACAAGACAAGACAAGATACGACAAGACAAGACATGACAAGACAAGACAAGACATGACAAGACATGACAAGACAAAACAAGACAAGACAACACAAGACAAGACAAGACAAGACAAGACATGACAAGACAAGACAAGACAAGACAAGACAAGACAAGACAAGACAAGACAAGACATGACAAGACAAGACAAGACATGACAAAACAAGACAAGACAAGACGAGACAAGACAAGACAAGACATTTATTTTATTTGTTTCTAAACTAATTAAGAAGAGAAGACAAGACAAGGCAAGACAAGGCAAGACAAGACATGACAAGAAAATACAAGATACGACAAGACAAGACAAGACAGGACAAGACAAGACAAGACATGACAAGACAAGACAAGACCAGACAAGACAAGACAAGACCAGACAAGACAAGACAAGACAAGATACGACAAGACAAGACAAGACAAGACAAGACAAGACATTTATTTTATTTGTTTTTAAATTAATTAAGAAGAGAAGACAAGGCAAGGCAAGACAAGGCAAGACAAGACATGACAAGACAAAACAAGACAAGACAAGACAAGACAAGACAAGACAAGACAAGACAAGACAAGACATGACAAGACAAGACAAGACAAGACAAGACCAGACAAGACAAGACAAGACAAGATACGACAAGACAAGACAAGACAAGACAAGACAAGACAAGATATGACAAGACAATTGTGTTTGATTTGTTTTTAAATTAATTAAGATGATAAGACAAAACAAGACAAGACAATTGTGTTTGATTTGTTTTTAAATTAATTAAGAAGATAAAACAAAACAAGACAAGACATGACATGACAAGACAAGACAATACCAGACAAGACAAGACAAGACAAGACAAGATACGACAAGACAAGACATGACAAGACAAGACAAGACAAGACAAGACATGACAAGACAAGACAAGACCAGACAAGACAAGACAAGACAAGACAAGACATGACAAGACAAGACAAGACATGACAAAACAAGACAAGACAAGACAATACAAGACAAGACATTTATTTTATTTGTTTCTAAACTAATTAAGAAGAGAAGACAAGACAAGGCAAGACAAGGCAAGACAAGACATGACAAGAAAATACAAGATACGACAAGACAAGACAAGACAGGACAATTGTGTTTGATTTGTTTTTAAATTAATTAAGAAGAGAAGACAAGGCAAAACAAGACATGACAAGACAAAACAAGACAAGACAAAACAAGACAAGACAAGACAAGACAAGACAAGACCAGACAAGACAAGACAAGGCTAGACAGGAAAAGGTAAGACAAGACATGACATGACAAGACAAAACAAGACAAGACCAGACAAGACAAGACAAGACAAGACAAGATACGACAAGACAAGACATGACAAGACAAGACAAGACAAGACAAGACAAGACAAGACAAGACAAGACAAGACAAGACAAGATAAGACAAGACAAGACAAGACAAGAGAAGATATGACAAGACAATTGTGTTTGATTTGTTTTTAAATTAATTAAGATGATAAGACAAAACAAAACAAGACAAGACAATTGTGTTTGATTTGTTTTTAAATTAATTAAGAAGATAAGACAAAACAAGACAAGACATGACATGACAAGACATTTTTTTTATTTGTTTTAAAACGAATTAAGAATAGAAGACAAGACAAGACAAGCCAAGACATGACAAGACAAAACAAGACAAGACAAGACAGGACAAGTCAAGACAAGACAAGACAAGACAAGACAAGACAAGACAAGACAAGACAAGACAAGACAAGACAAGACAAGACAAGACAAGACAAGACAAGACTAGACAAGACAAGACAAGACAAGACAAGACAAGACATGACAAGACAAAACATGACAAGACAAGACAATTCTGTTTGATTTGTTTTGAAATTAATTAAAAAGATAAGACAAGACAAGGCTAGACAGGAAAAGGCAAGACAAGACAAGACATGACAAGACAAGACAAGACAAGACAAGACAAGACAAGACAAGACAAGACAAGACAAGACAAGACAAGACAAGACAAGACAAGACAAGACAAGACAAGACCAGACATGACAAGACAAGACAAGACTAGACAAGACAAGACAAGACAAGATACGACAAGACAAGACATGACAAGACAAGACAAGACAAGACAAGATAAGACAAGACAAGACAATACAAGACAAGACAAGACAAGACAAGACAAGACAAGACATGACAAGACAAGACAAGACAAGTCAAGACAAGACAAGACATGACAAGACAAAACAAGACAAGACAAGACAAGACAAGACAAGACAAGACATGACAGGACAAGACAAGACAAGATACGACAAGACAAGACATGACAAGACAAGACATGACAAGACAAGACAAGACCAGACAAGACAAGACAAGACAAGACAAGACAAGACATGACAAGACAAGACAAGACATGACAAAACAAGACAAGACAAGACAAGACAAGACAAGACAAGACATTTATTTTATTTGTTTCTAAACTAATTAAGAAGAGAAGACAAGACAAGGCAAGACAAGACATGACAAGAAAATACAAGATACGACAAGACAAGACAAGACAGGACAATTGTGTTTGATTTGTTTTTAAATTAATTAAGAAGAGAAGACAAGGCAAGGCCAGACAAGGCAAGACAAGACATGACAAGACAAAACAAGACAAGACAAGACAAGACAAGACAAGACAAGACAAGACATGACAAGACAAGACAAGACCAGACAAGACAAGACAAGGCTAGACAGGAAAAGGCAAGACAAGACAAGACAAGATATGACAAGACAAGACAAGACAAGACAAGACCAGACAAGACAAGACAAGACAAGATACGACAAGACAAGACAAGACAAGACAAGACAAGATAAGACAAGACAAGACAAGACAAGACAAGATATGACAAGACAATTGTGTTTGATTTGTTTTTAAATTAATTAAGATGATAAGACAAAACAAGAAAAGACAATTGTGTTTGATTTGTTTTTAAATTAATTAAGAAGATAAGACAAAACAAGACAAGACATGACATGACAAGACAAGACAAGACAAGATACGACAAGACAAGACATTTATTTTATTTGTTTCTAAACTAATTAAGAAGAGAAGACAAGACAAGGCAAGACAAGACATGACAAGAAAATACAAGATACGACAAGACAAGACAAGACAGGACAATTGTGTTTGATTTGTTTTTAAATTAATTAAGAAGAGAAGACAAGGCAAGACAAGACATGACAAGACAAAACAAGACAAGACAAAACAAGACAAGAAAAGACAAGACAAGACAAGACAAGACAAGACAAGACAAGTCATGACAAGACAAGACAAGACCAGACAAGACAAGACAAGGCTAGACAGGAAAAGGTAAGACAAGACATGACCTGACTAGACAAAACAAGACAAGACCAGACAAGACAAGACAAGACAAGACAAGATACGACAAGACAAGACATGACAAGACAAGACAAGACAAGACAAGACAAGATAAGACAAGACAAGACAAGACAAGACAAGATATGACAAGACAATTGTGTTTGATTTGTTTTTAAATTAATTAAGATGATAAGACAAAACAAAACAAGACAAGACAATTGTGTTTGATTTGTTTTTAAATTAATTAAGAAGATAAGACAAAACAAGACAAGACATGACATGACAAGACATTTTTTTTTATTTGTTTTAAAACGAATTAAGAATAGAAGACAAGACAAGACAAGCCAAGACATGACAAGACAAAACAAGACAAGACAAGACAGGACAAGTCAAGACAAGACAATTGTGTTTGATTTGTTTTTAAATTAATTAAGAAGAGAAGACAAGACAAGGCAAGACAAGGCAAGACAAGACATGACAAGAAAATACAAGATACGACAAGACAAGACAAGACAGGACAATTGTGTTTGATTTGTTTTTAAATTAATTAAGAAGATAAGACAAGACAAGACAAGGCCAGACAAGACAAGACAAGACAAGACAAGTCAAGACAAGACAAGACATGACAAGACAAAACAAGACAAGACAAGACAAGACAAGACAAGACAAGACAAGACAAGACAAGACAAGACAAGACAAGACATGACAAGACAAGACAAGACCAGACAAGACAAGACAAGACAAGACAAGATACGACAAGACAAGACATGACAAGACAAGACAAGACAAGACAAGACAAGACAAGACAAGACAAGACAAGACAAGACAAGACAAGACAAGACAAGACAAGACAAGACAAGACAAGACAAGACAAGACAAGACAAGACAAGACAAGACAAGACAAGACAAGACAAGACAAGACAAGACAAGACATGACAAGACAAGACAAGACAAGACAAGTCAAGACAAGACAAGACATGACAAGACAAAACAAGACAAGGCAAGACAAGACAAGACAAGACAAGACAAGACAAGACAAGACAAGACAAGACAAGACAAGACAAGACAAGACAAGACAAGACAAGACAAGACAAGACACGACAAGACAAGACATTTATTTTATTTGTTTCTAAACTAATTAAGAAGAGAAGACAAGACAAGGCAAGACAAGGCAAGACAAGACATGACAAGAAAATACAAGATACGACAAGACAAGACAAGACAGGACAATTGTGTTTGATTTGTTTTTAAATTAATTAAGAAGAGAAGACAAGGCAAGGCAAGACAAGACAAGACATTTATTTTATTTGTTTCTAAACTAATTAAGAAGAGAAGACAAGACAAGGCAAGACAAGGCAAGACAAGACATGACAAGAAAATACAAGATACGACAAGACAAGACAAGACAGGACAATTGTGTTTGATTTGTTTTTAAATTAATTAAGAAGAGAAGACAAGGCAAGACAAGACATGACAAGACAAAACAAGACAAGACAAGACAAGACAAGACAAGACAAGACAAGATAAGACAAGACAAGACATGACAAGACAAGACAAGACCAGACAAGACAAGACAAAACAAGACAAGACAAGACAAGACAATACAAGACAAGACATTTATTTTATTTGTTTCTAAACTAATTAAGAAGAGAAGACAAGACAAGGCAAGACAAGGCAAGACAAGACAAGACAGGACAATTGTGTTTGATTTGTTTTTAAATTAATTAAGAAGAGAAGACAAGGCAAGACAAGACATGACAAGACAAAACAAGACAAGACAAAACAAGACAAGACAAGACAAGACAAGTCATGACAAGACAAGACAAGACCAGACAAGACAAGACAAGGCTAGACAGGAAAAGGTAAGACAAGACATGACATGACTAGACAAAACAAGACAAGACCAGACAAGACAAGACAAGACAAGACAAGATACGACAAGACAAGACATGACAAGACAAGACAAGACAAGACAAGACAAGACAAGACAAGACAAGACAAGATAAGACAAGACAAGACAAGACAAGACAAGATATGACAAGACAATTGTGTTTGATTTGTTTTTAAATTAATTAAGATGATAAGACAAAACAAAACAAGACAAGACAATTGTGTTTGATTTGTTTTTAAATTAATTAAGAAGATACGACAAAACAAGACAAGACATGACATGACAAGACATTTTTTTTATTTGTTTTAAAACGAATTAAGAATAGAAGACAAGACAAGACAAGCCAAGACATGACAAGACAAAACAAGACAAGACAATTGTGTTTGATTTGTTTTTAAATTAATTAAGAAGAGAAGACAAGACAAGACAAGACAAGACAAGACAAGACATTTATTTTATTTGTTTCTAAACTAATTAAGAAGAGAAGACAAGACAAGGCAAGACAAGGCAAGACAAGACATGACAAGAAAATACAAGATACGACAAGACAAGACAAGACAGGACAATTGTGTTTGATTTGTTTTTAAATTAATTAAGAAGATAAGACAAGACAAGACAAGGCCAGACAAGACAAGACAAGACAAGACAAGTCAAGACAAGACAAGACATGACAAGACAAAACAAGACAAGACAAGACAAGACAAGACAAGACAAGACAAGACAAGACAAGACAAGACAAGACAAGACAAGACATGACAAGACAAGACAAGACCAGACAAGACAAGACAAGACAAGACAAGACAAGACATTTATTTTATTTGTTTCTAAACTTATTAAGAAGAGAAGAGAAGACAAGGCAAGACAAGACATGACAAGACAAAACATGACAAGACAAGACAAGACAAGACAAGACATGACAAGACAAAACATGACAAGACAAGAATATTCTGTTTGATTTGTTTTTAAATTAATTAAGAAGAGAAGACAAGACCAGACAAGACAAGACAAAACATGACAAGACAAGACAAGAGAAGACAAGAGAAGACCAGACAAGACAAGACAAGACAAGACAAGACAAGACAAGACAAGACAAGACAAGACAAGACAAGACAAGACAAGACAAGACAAGACAAGACAAGACAAGACAAGACAAGACAAGACAAGACAAGACAAGGCAAGACAAGACAAGACATGACAAGACAAAACAAGACAAGACAAGACAAGACAAGACAAGACAAGACAAGACAAGACAAGACATGACAAGACAAGACAAGACCAGACAAGACAAGACAAGACAAGACAAGACAAGATACGACAAGACAAGACAAGACATGACAAGACAAGACAAGACATGACAAGACATGACAAGACAAAACAAGACAAGACAAGACAAGACAAGACAAGACATTTATTTTATTTGTTTCTAAACTAATTAAGAAGAGAAGACAAGACAAGGCAAGACAAGGCAAGACAAGACATGACAAGAAAATACAAGATACGACAAGACAAGACAAGACAGGACAATTGTGTTTGATTTGTTTTTAAATTAATTAAGAAGAGAAGACAAGGCAAGACAAGACATGACAAGACAAAACAAGACAAGACAAAACAAGACAAGACAAGACAAGACAAGACAAGACAAGACAAGACAAGTCATGACAAGACAAGACAAGACCAGACAAGACAAGACAAGGCTAGACAGGAAAAGGTAAGACAAGACATGACATGACTAGACAAAACAAGACAAGACCAGACAAGACAAGACAAGACAAGACAAGATACGACAAGACAAGACATGACAAGACAAGACAAGACAAGACAAGACAAGACAAGACAAGACAAGACAAGATAAGACAAGACAAGACAAGATATGACAAGACAATTGTGTTTGATTTGTTTTTAAATTAATTAAGATGATAAGACAAAACAAAACAAGACAAGACAATTGTGTTTGATTTGTTTTTAAATTAATTAAGAAGATAAGACAAAACAAGACAAGACATGACATGACAAGACATTTTTTTTATTTGTTTTAAAACGAATTAAGAATAGAAGACAAGACAAGACAAGCCAAGACATGACAAGACAAAACAAGACAAGACAAGACAGGACAAGTCAAGACAAGACAATTGTGTTTGATTTGTTTTTAAATAAATTAAGAAGAGAAGACAAGACAAGACAAGACAAGACAAGACATTTATTTTATTTGTTTCTAAACTAATTAAGAAGAGAAGACAAGACAAGGCAAGACAAGGCAAGACAAGACATGACAAGAAAATACAAGATACGACAAGACAAGACAAGACAGGACAATTGTGTTTGATTTGTTTTTAAATTAATTAAGAAGATAAGACAAGACAAGACAAGGGCAGACAAGACAAGACAAGACAAGATAAGACAAGTCAAGACAAGACAACACATGACAAGACAAAACAAGACAAGACAAGACAAGACAAGACAAGACAAGACAAGACAAGACAAGACAAGACATGACAAGACAAGACAAGACCAGACAAGACAAGACAAGACAAGACAAGATACGACAAGACAAGACATGACAAGACAAGACAAGACAAGACAAGACAAGACAAGACAAGACAAGACAAGACAAGACATGACAAGACAAAACAAGACAAGACAAGACAAGACAAGACAAGACAAGACAAGACAAGACATGACAAGACAAGACAAGACCAGACAAGACAAGACAAGACAAGACAAGACAAGATACGACAAGACAAGACATGACAAGACAAGAAAAGACATGACAAGACATGACAAGACAAAACAAGACAAGACAAGACAAGGCAAGACAAGACAAGACAAGACAAGACATGACAAGACAAGACAAGACCAGACAAGACAAGACAAGACAAGACAAGATACGACAAGACAAGACATGACAAGACAAGACAAGACAAGACAAGACAAGACAAGACAAGACAAGTCAAGACAAGACAAGACATGACAAGACAAAACAAGACAAGACAAGACAAGACAAGACAAGACAAGACATGACAAGACAAGACAAGACCAGACAAGACAAGACAAGACAAGACAAGACAAGATACGACAAGACAAGACATGACAAGACAAGAAAAGACATGACAAGACATGACAAGACAAAACAAGACAAGACAAGACAAGACAAGACAAGACAAGACAAGACAAGACATGACAAGACAAGACCAGACAAGACAAGACATTTATTTTATTTGTTTCTAAACTTATTAAGAAGAGAAGAGAAGACAAGGCAAGACAAGACATGACAAGACAAAACATGACAAGACAAGACAAGACAAGACAAGACATGACAAGACAAAACATGACAAGACAAGAATATTCTGTTTGATTTGTTTTTAAATTAATTAAGAAGAGAAGACGAGACCAGACAAGACAAGACAAGACATGACAAGACAAGACAAGAGAAGACAAGACAAGACCAGACAAGACAAGACAAGACAAGACAAGACAAGACAAGACAAGACAAGACAAGACAAGACAAGACAAGACAAGACAAGACAAGACAAGACAAGACAAGACAAGACAAGACAAGACAAGACAAGACAAGACAAGGCAAGACAAGACAAGACATGACAAGACAAAACAAGACAAGACAAGACAAGACAAGACAAGACAAGACATGACAAGACAAGACAAGACCAGACAAGACAAGACAAGACAAGACAAGACAAGATATGACAAGACAAGACAAGACATGACAAGACAAGACAAGACATGACAAGACATGACAAGACAAAACAAGACAAGACAAGACAAGACAAGACAAGACAAGACAAGACAAGACAAGACATGACAAGACAAGACCAGACAAGACAAGACAAGACAAGACATTTATTTTATTTGTTTCTAAACTAATTAAGAAGAGAAGACAAGACAAGGCAAGACAAGACATGACAAGCAAATACAAGATACGACAAGACAAGACAAGACAGGACAATTGTGTTTGATTTGTTTTTAAATTAATTAAGAAGAGAAGACAAGGCAAGACAAGACATGACAAGACAAAGCAAGACAAGACAAAACAAGACAAGACAAGACAAGACAAGACAAGACAAGACAAGACAAGTCATGACAAGACAAGACAAGACCAGACAAGACAAGACAAGGCTAGACAGGAAAAGGTAAGACAAGACATGACATGACTAGACAAAACAAGACAAGACAAGACAAGACAAGACAAGACAAGACAAGACAAGACAAGATAAGACAAGACAAGACAAGACAAGACAAGATATGACAAGACAATTGTGTTTGATTTGTTTTTAAATTAATTAAGATGATAAGACAAAACAAAACAAGACAAGACAATTGTGTTTGATTTGTTTTTAAATTAATTAAGAAGATAAGACAAAACAAGACAAGACATGACATGACAAGACATTTTTTTTATTTGTTTTAAAACGAATTAAGAATAGAAGACAAGACAAGACAAGCCAAGACATGACAAGACAAAACAAGACAAGACAAGACAGGACAAGTCAAGACAAGACAATTGTGTTTGATTTGTTTTTAAATAAATTAAGAAGAGAAGACAAGACAAGACAAGACAAGACAAGACATTTATTTTATTTGTTTCTAAACTAATTAAGAAGAGAAGACAAGACAAGGCAAGACAAGGCAAGACAAGACATGACAAGAAAATACAAGATACGACAAGACAAGACAAGACAGGACAATTGTGTTTGATTTGTTTTTAAATTAATTAAGAAGATAAGAAAAGACAAGACAAGGGCAGACAAGACAAGACAAGACAAGACAAGACAAGACAAGTCAAGACAAGACAAGACATGACAAGACAAAACAAGACAAGACAAGACAAGACAAGACAAGACAAGACAAGACAAGACAAGACATGACAAGACAAGACAAGACCAGACAAGACAAGACAAGACAAGACAAGATACGACAAGACAAGACATGACAAGACAAGACAAGACAAGACAAGACAAGACAAGACAAGACAAGACAAGACAAGACAAGACAAGACAAGACAAGACAAGACAAGACAAGACAAGACAAGACAAGACAAGACAAGACAAGACAAGACAAGACAAGACATGACAAGACAAGACAAGACAAGACAAGTCAAGACAAGACAAGACATGACAAGACAAAACAAGACAAGGCAAGACAAGACAAGACAAGACAAGACAAGACAAGACAAGACAAGACAAGACAAGACAAGACAAGACAAGACAAGACAAGACAAGACAAGACAAGACAAGACAAGACAAGACAAGACAAGACAAGACAAGACAAGACAAGACAAGACACGACAAGACAAGACAAGACAAGACAAGACAAAACAAGACAAGACAAGACAAGACAAGACAAGACAAGACAAGACAAGACAAGACAAGACAAGACAAGACAAGACAAGATACGACAAGACAAGACATGACAAGACAAGACAAAACAAGACAAGACAAGATACGACAAGACATGACAAGACAAGACAAGACAAGACAAGACAAGACAAGACAAGACAAGATACGACAAGACAAGATACGACATGACAAGACAAGACAAGACAAGACAAGACAAGACAAGACAAGACAAGACAAGACAAGACAAGACAAGACAAGACAAGACAAGACAAGACAAGACAAGGCAAGACAATACAAGACAAGACAAGACAAGACATGACAAGACAAAACAAGACAAAACAAGACAAGACAAGACAAGACAAGACAAGACAAGACAAGACAAGACAAGACAAGACAAGACAAGACAAGACAAGACAAGACAAGACAAGACAAGACAAGACAAGACAAGACAAGACAAGACAAGACAAGACAAGACAAGACAAGACAAGACAAGACAAGACAAGACAAGACAAGACAAGACAAGACAAGACAAGACAAGACAAGACAAGACAAGACAAGACAAGACAAGACAAGAGAAGACAAGACAAGTCAAGACAAGACAAGACATGACAAGACAAAACAAGACAAGACAAGACAAGACAAGACAAGACAAGACAAGACAAGACAAGACAAGACATGACAAGACAAGACAAGACCAGACAAGACAAGACAAGACAAGACAAGACAAGATACGACAAGACAAGACATGACAAGACAAGACAAGACATGACAAGACATGACAAGACAAAACAAGACAAGACAAGACAAGACAAGACAAGACAAGACAAGACAAGACAAGACAAGACAAGACATGACAAGACAAGACCAGACAAGACAAGACATTTATTTTATTTGTTTCTAAACTTATTAAGAAGAGAAGAGAAGACAAGGCAAGACAAGACATGACAAGACAAAACATGACAAGACAAGACAATTCTGTTTGATTTGTTTTTAAATTAATTAAGAAGAGAAGACAAGACCAGACCAGACAAGACAAGACAAGACAAGACAAGACAAGACATGACAAGACAAAACATGACAAGACAAGACAATTCTGTTTGATTTGTTTTTAAATTAATTAAGAAGAGAAGACAAGACCAGACAAGACAAGACAAGACAAGACAAGACATGACAAGACAAGACAAGAGAAGACAAGACAAGACCAGACAAGACAAGACAAGACAAGACAAGACAAGACAAGACAAGACAAGACAAGACAAGACAAGACAAGACAAGGCAAGACAAGACAAGACAAGACAAGACAAGACAAGACAAGACAAGACAAGACAAGACAATACAAGTCAAGACAAGACAAGACATGACAAGACAAAACAAGACAAGACAAGACAAGACAAGACAAGACAAGACAAGACAAGACAAGACAAGACATGACAAGACAAGACAAGACCAGACAAGACAAGACAAGACAAGACAAGACAAGATACGACAAGACAAGACATGACAAGACAAGACAAGACATGACAAGACATGACAAGACATGACAAGACAAAACAAGACAAGACAAGACAAGACAAGACAAGACAAGACATGACAAGACAAGACCAGACAAGACAAGACAAGACAAGACATTTATTTTATTTGTTTCTAAACTAATTAAGAAGAGAAGAGAAGACAAGGCAAGACAAGACATGACAAGACAAAACATGACAAGACAAGACAATTCTGTTTGATTTGTTTTTAAATTAATTAAGAAGAGAAGACAAGACCAGACAAGACAAGACAAGACAAGACAAGACAAGACATGACAAGACAAAACATGACAAGACAAGACAATTCTGTTTGATTTGTTTTTAAATTAATTAAGAAGAGAAGACAAGACCAGACAAGACAAGACAAGACAAGACAAGATACGACAAGACAAGACATGACAAGACAAGACAAGACATGACAAGACATGACAAGACAAAACAAGACAAGACAAGACAAGACAAGACAAGACAAGACAAGACAAGACAAGACAAGACATGACAAGACAAGTCAAGACCAGACAAGACAAGACAAGACAAGACAAGACAAGACATGACAAGACAAGACAAGACAAGACAAGACAAGACATGACAAAACAAGACAAGACAAGACAAGACAAAACAATACAAGACAAGACATTTATTTTATTTGTTTCTAAACTAATTAAGAAGAGAAGACAAGACAAGGCAAGACAAGACATGACAAGAAAATACAAGATACGACAAGACAAGACAAGACAGGACAATTGTGTTTGATTTGTTTTTAAATTAATTAAGAAGAGAAGACAAGGCAAGGCAAGAAAAGGCAAGACAAGACATGACAAGACAAAACAAGACAAGACAAGACAAGACAAGACAAGACAAGACATGACAAGACAAGACAAGACAAGACAAGACAAGACAAGACCAGACAAGACAAGGCTAGACAGGAAAAGGCAAGACAAGACAAGACATGACAAGACAAAACAAGACAAGACATGACAAGACAAGACAAGACAAGACCAGACAAGACAAGACAAGACAAGACAAGATACGACAAGACAAGACATGACAAGACAAGACAAGACAAGACAAGACAATTGTGTTTGATTTCTTTTTAAATTAATTAAGATGATAAGACAAAACAAAACAAGACAAGACAATTGTGTTTGATTTGTTTTTAAATTAATTAAGATGATAAGACAAAACAAGACAAGACAATTGTGTTTGATTTGTTTTTAAATTAATTAAGAAGATAAGACAAAACAAGACAAGACATGACATGACATGACAAGACAAGACAAGACCAGACAAGACAAGACAAGACAAGACAAGATACGACAAGACAAGACATGACAAGACAAGACAAGACAAGACAAGACAAGACAAGACAAGACCAGACAAGACAAGACAAGACAAGACAAGACAAGACAAGATACGACAAGACAAGACATGACAAGACCAGACAAAACAAGACAAGACAAGACAAGACAAGACAAGACAAGACAAGACAAGACAAGACATGACAAGACAAGACAAGACAAGACCAGACAAGACAAGGCTAGACAGGAAAAGGCAAGACAAGACAAGACATGACATGACAAGACAAAACAAGACAAGACATGACAAGACAAGACAAGACAAGACAAGATACGACAAGACAAGACATGACATGACAAGACATGACAAGACAAAACAAGACAAGACATTTTTTTTATTTGTTTTAAAACGAATTAAGAATAGCAGACAAGACAAGACAAGCCAAGACATGACAAGACAAAACAAGACAAGACAAGACAGGACAAGTCAAGACAAGACAATTGTGTTTGATTTGTTTTTAAATTAATTAAGAAGAGAAGACAAGACAAGACAAGACAAGACAAGACAAGACAAGACAAGACAAGACAAGACAAGACAAGACATTTATTTTATTTGTTTCTAAACTAATTAAGAAGAGAAGACAAGACAAGGCAAGACAAGACATGACAAGAAAATACAAGATACGACAAGACAAGACAAGGCCAGACAAGACAAGACAAGACAAGACAAGTCAAGACAAGACAAGACATGACAAGACAAAACAAGACAAGACAAGACAAGACAAGACAAGACAAGACAAGACAAGACAAGACAAGACCAGACAAGACAAGACAAGACAAGACAAGACAAGATACGACAAGACAAGACAAGACAAGACAAGACAAGACAAGACAAGACAAGACAAGACAAGACAAGACAAGACAAGACAAGACAAGACAAGACAAGACAAGATAAGACAAGACAAGACAAGACAAGACAAGACAAGACAAGACAAGACAAGACAAGACAAGACAAGACAAGACAAGACAAGACATGACAAAACAAGCCAAGACAAGACATGACAAGACAAGACAAGACAAGACAAGACAAGACAAGACAAGACAAGACAAGACAAGACAAGACAAGACAAGACAAGACAAGACAAGACAAGACAAGACAAGACAAGACAAGACAAGACAAGACAAGACAAGACAAGACAAGACAAGACAAGACAAGACAAGACAAGACAAGACAAGACAAGACAAGACAAGACAAGACAAGACAAGACAAGACAAGACAAGACAAGACAAGACAAGACAAGACAAGACAAGACAAGACAAGACAAGACAAGACAAGACAAGACAAGACAAGACAAGACAAGACAAGACAAGACAAGACAAGACAAGACAAGACAAGACAAGACAAGACAAGACAAGACAAGGCACGACAAGACAAGACAAGACAAGACAAGACAAAACAAGACAAGACAAGACAAGACAAGACAAGACAAGACAAGACAAGACAAGACAAGACAAGACAAGACAAGACAAGTCAAGACAAGACAAGACATGACAAGACATGACAAGACAAGACAAGACAAGACAAGACAAGACAAGACAAGACAAGACAAGACAAGACAAGACAAGACAAGACAAGACAAGACAAGACAAGACAAGACAAGTCAAGACAAGACAAGATATGACAAGACAAAACAAGACATGACAAGACAAGACAAGACAAGACAAGACAAGACAAGACAAGACAAGACAAGACAAGACAAGACAAGACAAGACAAGACAAGACAAGACAAGACAAGTCAAGACAAGACAAGACATGACAAGACATGACAAGACAAGACAAGACAAGACAAGACAAGACAAGACAAGACAAGACAAGACAAGACAAGACAAGACAAGACAAGACAAGACAAGACAAGACAAGACAAGACAGGACCAGACAAGACAAGACAAGACAAGACAAGACAAGACAAGACAAGTCAAGACAAGACAAGACATGACAAGACAAAACAAGACAAGACAAGACAAGACAAGACAAGACAAGACAAGACAAGACAAGACAAGAAGAACAAGACAAGACAAGACAAAACAAGACAAGACAAGACAAGTCAAGACAAGACAATTGTGTTTGATTTGTTTTTAAATTAATTAAGAAAAGAAGACAAGACAAGACAAGACAAGACAAGACAAGACAAGACAAGACAAGTCAAGACAAGACAAGACAAGACAAGACAAGACATGACAAGACAAAACAAGACAAGACAAGACAAGACATTTATTTTATTTGCTTCTAAACTAATTAAGAAGAGAAGACAAGACAAGGCAAGACAAGACATGACAAGACAAGACAGGACAATTGTGTTTGATTTGTTTTTAAATTAATTAAGAAGATAAGACAAGACAAGTCAAGACAAGACAAGACAAGACAAGACAAGACAAGACAAAACAAGACAAGACAAGACAAGACAAGACAAGACAAGACAAGACAAGACATTTATTTTATTTGTTTCTAAACTAATTAAGAAGAGAAGACAAGGCAAGACAAGACAAGACAAGACAAGACAAGACAAGACAAGACAAGACAAGACAAGACAAGACAAGACAAGACAAGACAAGACAAGACAAGACTAGACAAGACAAGACAAGACAAGACAAGACAAGACATGACAAGACAAAACAAAACATGACAAGACAAGACAATTCTGTTTGATTTGTTTTTAAATTAATTAAAAAGATAAGACAAGACAAGGCTAGACAGGAAAAGGCAAGACAAGACAAGACATGACAAGACAAAACAAGACAAGACAAGACAAGACAAGACAAGACAAGACAAGACAAGACAAGACAAGACCAGACATGACAAGACAAGACAAGACTAGACAAGACAAGACAAGACAAAACAAGACAAGACAAGACAAGACAAGACAAGACAAGACAAGACAAGACATGACAAGACAAGACAAGACCAGACAAGACAAGACAAGACAAGACATGACAAGACAAGACAAGACATGACAAAACAAGACAAGACAAGGCAAGACAAGACAAGACCAGACAAGACAAGACAAGACAAGATACGACAAGACAAGACAAGACAAGACAAGACAAGATAAGACAAGACAAGACAAGATATGACAGGACAATTGTGTTTGATTTGTTTTTAAATTAATTAAGATGATAAGACAAAACAAGACAAGACATGACAAGACAAAACAAGACAAGACAAGACAAGACAAGACAAGACAAGATACGACAAGACAAGACATGACAAGACAAGACAAGACATGACAAGACATGACAAGACAAAACAAGACAAGACAAGACAAGACAAGACAAGACAAGACAAGACATGACAAGACAAGACAAGACCAGACAAGACAAGACAAGACAAGACAAGACATGACAAGACAAGACAAGACATGACAAAACAAGACAAGACAAGACAAGACAAGACATTTATTTTATTTGTTTCTAAACTAATTAAGAAGAGAAGACAAGACAAGGCAAGACAAGACATGACAAGAAAATACAAGATACGACAAGACAAGACAAGACAGGACAATTGTGTTTGATTTGTTTTTAAATTAATTAAGAAGAGAAGACAAGGCAAGGCAAGACAAGGCAAGACAAGACATGACAAGACAAAACAAGACAAGACAAGACAAGACAAGACAAGACAAGACAAGACAAGACAAGACAAGACAAGACAAGACATGACAAGCCAAGACAAGACCAGACAAGACAAGACAAGACAAGACAAGATACGACAAGACAAGACAAGACAGGATATGACAGGACAATTGTGTTTGATTTGTTTTTAAATTAATTAAGATGATAAGACAAAACAAGACAAGACAATTGTGTTTGATTTGTTTTTAAATTAATTAAGAAGATAAGACAAAACAAGACAAGACATGACATGACAAGACAAGACAAGACAAGACCAGACAAGACAAGACATGACATGACAAGACAAGACAAGACCAGACAAGACAAGACAAGACAAGACAAGACAAGACAAGACAAGACAAGACAAGACAAGACAAGACAAGACAAGACAAGACAAGACAAGACACGACAAGACAAGACAAGACAAGACAAGACAAAACAAGACAAGACAAGACAAGACAAGACAAGACAAGACAAGGCAAGACAAGACAAGACAAGACAAGACAAGACAAGTCAAGACAAGACAAGACATGACAAGACATGACAAGACAAGACAAGACAAGACAAGACAAGACAAGACAAGACAAGACAAGACAAGACAAGACAAGACAAGACAAGTCAAGACAAGACAAGACATGACAAGACAAAACTAGACAAGACAAGACAAGACAAGACAAGACAAGACAAGACAGGACAAGACAAGACAAGACAAGACAAGACAAGACAAGACAAGACAAGACAAGACAAGACAAGACAAGACAAGACAAGACAAGACAAGACAAGACAAGACAAGACAGGACCAGACAAGACAAGACAAGACAAGACAAGACAAGACAAGACAAGACAAGACAAGACAAGACAAGACAAGACAAGACAAGACAAGACAATACAAGACAAGACAAGACAAGACAAGACAAGACAAGACAAGACAAGACAAGACAAGACAAGACAAGACAAGACAAGACAAGACAAGACAAGACAAGACAAGACAAGACAAGACAAGACAGGACCAGACAAGACAAGACAAGACAAGACATGACAAGACAAGACAAGACAAAACAAGACAAGGCAAGACAAGACAAGACAAGACAAGACAAGACAAGACAAGACAAGACAAGACAAGACAAGACAAGACAAGACAAGACAAGACAAGACAAGACAAGACAAGACAAGACAAGACAAGACAAGACAAGACAAGACAAGACAAGACAAGACAAGACAAGACAAGACAATACAAGACAAGACAAGACAAGACAAGACAAGACAAGACAAGACAAGACAAGACAAGACAAGACAAGACAAGACAAGACAAGACAAGACAAGACAAGACAAGACAAGACATGACAAGACAAGACAAGACAAGACAAGACAAGACAAGACATGACAAGACAAGACAAGACAAAACAAGACAAGGCAAGACAAGACAAGACAAGACAAGACAAGACAAGACAAGACAAGACAAGACAAGACAAGACAAGACAAGACAAGACAAGACAAGACAAGACAAGACAAGACAAGACAAGACAAGACAAGACAAGACAAGACAAGACAAGTCAAGACAAGACAAGACAAGACAAGACAAGACAAGACAAGACAAGACAAGACAAGACAAGACAAGACAAGACAAGACAAGACAAGACAAGAAGAACAAGACAAGACAAGACAAAACAAGACAAGACAAGACAAGTCAAGACAAGACAATTGTGTTTGATTTGTTTTTAAATTAATTAAGAAAAGAAGACAAGACAAGACAAGACAAGACAAGACAAGACAAGTCAAGACAAGACAAGACAAGACAAGACAAGACATGACAAGACAAAACAAGACAAGACAAGACAAGACATTTATTTTATTTGCTTCTAAACTAATTAAGAAGAGAAGACAAGACAAGGCAAGACAAGACATGACAAGACAAGACAGGACAATTGTGTTTGATTTGTTTTTAAATTAATTAAGAAGATAAGACAAGACAAGTCAAGACAAGACAAGACAAGACAAGACAAGACAAGACAAAACAAGGCAAGACAAGACAAGACAAGACAAGACAAGACAAGACAAGACAAGACATTTATTTTATTTGTTTCTAAACTAATTAAGAAGAGAAGACAAGGCAAGACAAGACAAGCAAGACAAGACAAGACAAGACAAGACAAGACAAGACAAGACAAGACAAGACAAGACAAGACAAGACAAGACAAGACAAGACAAGACAAGACAAGACAAGACTAGACAAGACAAGACAAGACAAGACAAGACAAGACATGACAAGACAAAACAAAACATGACAAGACAAGACAATTCTGTTTGATTTGTTTTTAAATTAATTAAAAAGATAAGACAAGACAAGGCTAGACAGGAAAAGGCAAGACAAGACAAGACATGACAAGACAAAACAAGACAAGACAAGACAAGACAAGACAAGACAAGACAAGACAAGACAAGACAAGACAAGACCAGACATGACAAGACAAGACAAGACTAGACAAGACAAGACAAGACAAAACAAGACAAGACAAGACAAGACAAGACAAGACAAGACAAGACAAGACATGACAAGACAAGACAAGACCAGACAAGACAAGACAAGACAAGACATGACAAGACAAGACAAGACATGACAAAACAAGACAAGACAAGGCAAGACAAGACAAGACCAGACAAGACAAGACAAGACAAGATACGACAAGACAAGACAAGACAAGACAAGACAAGATAAGACAAGACAAGACAAGATATGACAGGACAATTGTGTTTGATTTGTTTTTAAATTAATTAAGATGATAAGACAAAACAAGACAAGACATGACAAGACAAAACAAGACAAGACAAGACAAGACAAGACAAGACAAGATACGACAAGACAAGACATGACAAGACAAGACAAGACATGACAAGACATGACAAGACAAAACAAGACAAGACAAGACAAGACAAGACAAGACAAGACAAGACAAGACATGACAAGACAAGACAAGACCAGACAAGACAAGACAAGACAAGACAAGACATGACAAGACAAGACAAGACATGACAAAACAAGACAAGACAAGACAAGACAAGACATTTATTTTATTTGTTTCTAAACTAATTAAGAAGAGAAGACAAGACAAGGCAAGACAAGACATGACAAGAAAATACAAGATACGACAAAACAAGACAAGACAGGACAATTGTGTTTGATTTGTTTTTAAATTAATTAAGAAGAGAAGACAAGGCAAGGCAAGACAAGGCAAGACAAGACATGACAAGACAAAACAAGACAAGACAAGACAAGACAAGACAAGACAAGACAAGACAAGACAAGACAAGACAAGACAAGACATGACAAGCCAAGACAAGACCAGACAAGACAAGACAAGACAAGATACGACAAGACAAGACAAGACAGGATATGACAGGACAATTGTGTTTGATTTGTTTTTAAATTAATTAAGATGATAAGACAAAACAAGACAAGACAATTGTGTTTGATTTGTTTTTAAATTAATTAAGAAGATAAGACAAAACAAGACAAGACATGACATGACAAGACAAGACAAGACCAGACAAGACAAGACATGACATGACAAGACAAGACAAGACCAGACAAGACAAGACAAGACAAGACAAGACAAGACAAGACAAGACAAGACAAGACAAGACAAGACAAGACAAGACAAGACAAGACAAGACAAGACACGACAAGACAAGACAAGACAAGACAAGACAAAACAAGACAAGACAAGACAAGACAAGACAAGACAAGACAAGGCAAGACAAGACAAGACAAGACAAGACAAGTCAAGACAAGACAAGACATGACAAGACATGACAAGACAAGACAAGACAAGACAAGACAAGACAAGACAAGACAAGACAAGACAAGACAAGACAAGACAAGACAAGACAAGACAAGACAAGACAAGACAAGACAAGTCAAGACAAGACAAGACATGACAAGACAAAACTAGACAAGACAAGACAAGACAAGACAAGACAAGACAAGACAGGACAAGACAAGACAAGACAAGACAAGACAAGACAAGACATGACAAGACAAGACAAGACAAGACAAGACAAGACAAGACAAGACAAGACAAGACAATACAAGACAAGACAAGACAAGACAAGACAAGACAAGACAAGACAAGACAAGACAAGACAAGACAAGACAAGACAAGACAAGACAAGACAAGACAAGACAAGACAAGACAGGACCAGACAAGACAAGACAAGACAAGACAAGACAAGACAAGACAAGTCAAGACAAGACAAGACATGACAAGACAAAACAAGACAAGACAAGACAAGACAAGACAAGAAGAACAAGACAAGACAAGACAAAACAAGACAAAACAAGACAAGACAAGACAAGACATTTATTTTATTTGTTTCTAAACTAATTAAGAAGAGAAGACAAGACAAGGCAAGACAAGACATGACAAGACAAGACAGGACAATTGTGTTTGATTTGTTTTTAAATTAATTAAGAAGATAAGACAAGACAAGTCAAGACAAGACAAGACAAGACAAGACAAGACAAGACAAGACAAAACAAGACAAGACAAGACAAGACAAGACAAGACAAGACAAGACAAGACAAGACATTTATTTTATTTGTTTCTAAACTAATTAAGAAGAGAAGACAAGGCAAGACAAGACAAGACAAGACAAGACAAGACAAGACAAGACAAGACAAGACAAGACAAGACAAGACAAGACAAGACAAGACAAGACAAGACAAGACAAGACAAGACAAGACATGACAAGACAAAACAAAACATGACAAGACAAGACAATTCTGTTTGATTTGTTTTTAAATTAATTAAAAAGATAAGACAAGACAAGGCTAGACAGGAAAAGGCAAGACAAGACAAGACATGACAAGACAAAACAAGACAAGACAAGACAAGACAAGACAAGACAAGACAAGACAAGACAAGACAAGACAAGACAAGACAAGACAAGACAAGACAAGACAAGACAAGACAAGACAAGACCAGACATGACAAGACAAGACAAGACTAGACAAGACAAGACAAGACAAGATACGACAAGACAAGACATGACAAGACAAGACAAGACAAGACAAGACAAGACAAGACAAGATAAGACAAGACAAGACAATACAAGACAAGACAAGACAAGACAAGACAAGACAAGACATGACAAGACAAGACAAGACAAGTCAAGACAAGACATGACATGACAAGACAAAACAAGACAAGACAAGACAAGACAAGACAAGATACGACAAGACAAGACATGACAAGACAAGACAAGACAAGACAAGACAAGACAAGACAAGATAAGACAAGACAAGACAATACAAGACAAGACAAGACAAGACAAGACAAGACAAGACATGACAAGACAAGACAAGACAAGTCAAGACAAGACATGACATGACAAGACAAAACAAGACAAGACAAGACAAGACAAGACAAGACAAGACAAGACAAGACATGACAAGACAAGACAAGACCAGACAAGACAAGACAAGACAAGACATGACAAGACAAGACAAGACATGACAAAACAAGACAAGACAAGACAAGACAAGACAAGACCAGACAAGACAAGACAAGACAAGACAAGACAAGACAAGACAAGATACGACAAGACAAGACATGACAAGACAAGACAAGACATGACAAGACATGACAAGACAAAACAAGACAAGACAAGACAAGACAAGACAAGACAAGACAAGACATGACAAGACAAGACAAGACCAGACAAGACAAGACAAGACAAGACATTTATTTTATTTGTTTCTAAACTAATTAAGAAGAGAAGACAAGACAAGGCAAAACAAGACATGACAAGAAAATACAAGATACGACAAGACAAGACAAGACAGTACAATTGTGTTTGATTTGTTTTTAAATTAATTAAGAAGAGAAGACAAGGCAAGGCAAGACAAGGCAAGACAAGACATGACAAGACAAAACAAGACAAGACAAGACAAGACAAGACAAGACAAGACAAGACAAGACAAGACAAGACATGACAAGCCAAGACAAGACCAGACAAGACAAGACAAGACAAGATACGACAAGACAAGACAAGACAAGACAAGACAAGATATGACAGGACAATTGTGTTTGATTTGTTTTTAAATTAATTAAGATGATAAGACAAAACAAGACAAGACAATTGTGTTTGATTTGTTTTTAAATTAATTAAGAAGATAAGACAAAACAAGACAAGACATGACATGACAAGACAAGACAAGACCAGACAAGACAAGACAAGACAAGACCAGACAAGACAAGACAAGGCTAGACAAGACAAGACAAGACAAGACAAGATATGACAAGACAAGACAAGACAAGACAAGACAAGACCAGACAAGACAAGACAAGGCTAGACAGGAAAAGGTAAGACAAGACAAGACATGACAAGACAAGACAAGACAAGTCAAGACAAGACATGACATGACAAGACAAAACAAGACAAGACAAGACAAGACAAGACCAGACAAGACAAGACAAGACAAGACAAGACAAGACAAGACAAGATACGACAAGACAAGACATGACAAGACAAGACAAGACATGACAAGACATGACAAGACAAAACAAGACAAGACAAGACAAGACAAGACAAGACAAGACAAGACATGACAAGACAAGACAAGACCAGACAAGACAAGACAAGACAAGACATTTATTTTATTTGTTTCTAAACTAATTAAGAAGAGAAGACAAGACAAGGCAAAACAAGACATGACAAGAAAATACAAGATACGACAAGACAAGACAAGACAGTACAATTGTGTTTGATTTGTTTTTAAATTAATTAAGAAGAGAAGACAAGGCAAGGCAAGACAAGGCAAGACAAGACATGACAAGACAAAACAAGACAAGACAAGACAAGACAAGACAAGACAAGACAAGACAAGACAAGACAAGACAAGACATGACAAGCCAAGACAAGACCAGACAAGACAAGACAAGACAAGATACGACAAGACAAGACAAGACAAGACAAGACAAGATATGACAGGACAATTGTGTTTGATTTGTTTTTAAATTAATTAAGATGATAAGACAAAACAAGACAAGACAATTGTGTTTGATTTGTTTTTAAATTAATTAAGAAGATAAGACAAAACAAGACAAGACATGACATGACAAGACAAGACAAGACCAGACAAGACAAGACAAGACAAGACCAGACAAGACAAGACAAGGCTAGACAAGACAAGACAAGACAAGACAAGATATGACAAGACAAGACAAGACAAGACAAGACAAGACCAGACAAGACAAGACAAGGCTAGACAGGAAAAGGTAAGACAAGACAAGACATGACAAGACAAGACAAGACAAGTCAAGACAAGACATGACATGACAAGACAAAACAAGACAAGACAAGACAAGACAAGACAAGACAAGACAAGACAAGATAAGACAAGACAAGACAATACAAGACAAGACAAGACAAGACAAGACAAGACATGACAAGACAAGACAAGACAAGTCAAGACAAGACATGACATGACAAGACAAAACAAGACAAGACAAGACAAGACAAGACAAGACAAGACAAGACAAGATATGACAAGACAAGACAAGACAAGACAAGACAAGACCAGACAAGACAAGACAAGGCTAGACAGGAAAAGGTAAGACAAGACATGACATGACAAGACAAAACAAGACAAGACCAGACAAGACAAGACAAGACAAGACAAGATACGACAAGACAAGACATGACAAGACAAGACAAGACAAGACAAGACAAGATAAGACAAGACAAGACAAGACAAGACAAGATATGACAAGACAATTGTGTTTGATTTGTTTTTAAATTAATTAAGATGATAAGACAAAACAAAACAAGACAAGACAATTGTGGTTGATTTGTTTTTAAATTAATTAAGAAGATAAGACAAAACAAGACAAGACATGACATGACAAGACATTTTTTTTATTTGTTTTAAAACGAATTAAGAATAGAAGACAAGACAAGACAAGCCAAGACATGACAAGACAAAACAAGACAAGACAAGACAGGACAAGTCAAGACAAGACAATTGTGTTTGATTTGTTTTTAAATTAATTAAGAAGAGAAGACAAGACAAGACAAGACAAGACATGACATTTATTTTATTTGTTTCTAAACTAATTAAGAAGAGAAGACAAGACAAGGCAAGACAAGGCAAGACAAGACATGACAAGAAAATACAAGATACGACAAGACAAGACAAGACAGGACAATTGTGTTTGATTTGTTTTTAAATTAATTAAGAAGATAAGACAAGACAAGACAAGGCCAGACAAGGCAAGACAAGACAAGACAAGTCAAGACAAGACAAGACAAAACAAGACAAGACAAGACAAGACAAGATAAGACAAGACAAGACAAGACAAGACATGACAAGACAAGACAAGACAAGACAAGACAAGACAAGACAAGACAAGACATGACAAGACAAGACAAGACAAAACAAGACAAGGCAAGACAAGACAAGACAAGACAAGACAAGACAAGACAAGACAAGACAAGACAAGACAAGACAAGACAAGACAAGACAAGACAAGACAAGACAAGACAAGACATGACAAGACAAGACAAGACCAGACAAGACAAGACAAGACAAGACAAGACAAGACAAGACAAGACAAGACAAGACAAGACAAGACAAGACAAGACAAGACAAGACAAGACAAGACAAGACAAGACATGACAAGACAAGACAAGACAAGACAAGACAAGACAAGACATGACAAGACAAGACAAGACAAAACAAGACAAGGCAAGACAAGACAAGACAAGACAAGACAAGACAAGACAAGACAAGACAAGACAAGACAAGACAAGACAAGACAAGACAAGACAAGACAAGACAAGACACGACAAGACAAGACAAGACAAGACAAGACAAGACAAAACAAGACAAGACAAGACAAGACAAGACAAGATACGACAAGACAAGACATGACAAGACAAGACAAGACAAGACAAGACAAGACAAGACAAGACAAGACAAGACAAGATACGACAAGACAAGACATGACAAGACAAGACAAGACAAGACAAGACAAGACAAGACAAGATAAGACAAGACAAGACAAGACAAGACAAGACAAGACAAGACAAAACAAGACAAGACAAGACAAGACAAGACAAGACAAGACAAGGCAAGACAAGACAAGACAAGACAAGTCAAGACAAGACAAGACATGACAAGACATGACAAGACAAGACAAGACAAGACAAGACAAGACAAGACAAGACAAGACAAGACAAGACAAGACAAGACAAGACAAGACAAGACAAGACAAGACAAGTCAAGACAAGACAAGACATGACAAGACAAAACTAGACAAGACAAGACAAGACAAGACAAGACAAGACAAGACAGGACAAGACAAGACAAGACAAGACAAGACAAGACAAGACATGACAAGACAAGACAAGACAAGACAAGACAAGACAAGACAAGACAAGACAAGACAAGACAATACAAGACAAGACAAGACAAGACAAGACAAGACAAGACAAGACAAGACAAGACAAGACAAGACAAGACATGACAAGACAAAACAAAACATGACAAGACAAGACAATTCTGTTTGATTTGTTTTTAAATTAATTAAAAAGATAAGACAAGACAAGGCTAGACAGGAAAAGGCAAGACAAGACAAGACATGACAAGACAAAACAAGACAAGACAAGACAAGACAAGACAAGACAAGACAAGACAAGACAAGACAAGACAAGACAAGACAAGACAAGACAAGACAAGACAAGACAAGACCAGACATGACAAGACAAGACAAGACTAGACAAGACAAGATACGAAAAGACAAGACATGACAAGACAAGACAAGACAAGACAAGACAAGACAAGACAAGATAAGACAAGACAAGACAATACAAGACAAGACAAGACAAGACAAGACAAGACAAGACATGACAAGACAAGACAAGACAAGTCAAGACAAGACATGACATGACAAGACAAAACAAGACAAGACAAGACAAGACAAGACAAGATACGACAAGACAAGACATGACAAGACAAGACAAGACAAGACAAGACAAGACAAGACAAGACAAGATAAGACAAGACAAGACAATACAAGACAAGACAAGACAAGACAAGACAAGACAAGACATGACAAGACAAGACAAGACAAGTCAAGACAAGACATGACATGACAAGACAAAACAAGACAAGACAAGACAAGACAAGACAAGACAAGACAAGACAAGACATGACAAGACAAGACAAGACCAGACAAGACAAGACAAGACAAGACATGACAAGACAAGACAAGACATGACAAAACAAGACAAGACAAGACAAGACAAGACAAGACCAGACAAGACAAGACAAGACAAGACAAGACAAGACAAGACAAGATACGACAAGACAAGACATGACAAGACAAGACAAGACATGACAAGACATGACAAGACAAAACAAGACAAGACAAGACAAGACAAGACAAGACAAGACAAGACATGACAAGACAAGACAAGACCAGACAAGACAAGACAAGACAAGACATTTATTTTATTTGTTTCTAAACTAATTAAGAAGAGAAGACAAGACAAGGCAAAACAAGACATGACAAGAAAATACAAGATACGACAAGACAAGACAAGACAGTACAATTGTGTTTGATTTGTTTTTAAATTAATTAAGAAGAGAAGACAAGGCAAGGCAAGACAAGGCAAGACAAGACATGACAAGACAAAACAAGACAAGACAAGACAAGACAAGACAAGACAAGACAAGACAAGACAAGACAAGACATGACAAGCCAAGACAAGACCAGACAAGACAAGACAAGACAAGATACGACAAGACAAGACAAGACAAGACAAGACAAGATATGACAGGACAATTGTGTTTGATTTGTTTTTAAATTAATTAAGATGATAAGACAAAACAAGACAAGACAATTGTGTTTGATTTGTTTTTAAATTAATTAAGAAGATAAGACAAAACAAGACAAGACATGACATGACAAGACAAGACAAGACCAGACAAGACAAGACAAGACAAGACCAGACAAGACAAGACAAGGCTAGACAAGACAAGACAAGACAAGACAAGATATGACAAGACAAGACAAGACAAGACAAGACAAGACCAGACAAGACAAGACAAGGCTAGACAGGAAAAGGTAAGACAAGACAAGACATGACAAGACAAGACAAGACAAGTCAAGACAAGACATGACATGACAAGACAAAACAAGACAAGACAAGACAAGACAAGACAAGACAAGACAAGACAAGATAAGACAAGACAAGACAATACAAGACAAGACAAGACAAGACAAGACAAGACAAGACATGACAAGACAAGACAAGACAAGTCAAGACAAGACATGACATGACAAGACAAAACAAGACAAGACAAGACAAGACAAGACAAGACAAGACAAGACAAGATATGACAAGACAAGACAAGACAAGACAAGACAAGACCAGACAAGACAAGACAAGGCTAGACAGGAAAAGGTAAGACAAGACATGACATGACAAGACAAAACAAGACAAGACCAGACAAGACAAGACAAGACAAGACAAGATACGACAAGACAAGACATGACAAGACAAGACAAGACAAGACAAGACAAGATAAGACAAGACAAGACAAGACAAGACAAGATAAGACAAGACAATTGTGTTTGATTTGTTTTTAAATTAATTAAGATGATAAGACAAAACAAAACAAGACAAGACAATTGTGGTTGATTTGTTTTTAAATTAATTAAGAAGATAAGACAAAACAAGACAAGACATGACATGACAAGACATTTTTTTTATTTGTTTTAAAACGAATTAAGAATAGAAGACAAGACAAGACCAGACAAGACAAGACAAGACAAGACAAGACAAGACAAGACAAGACAAGACAAGACAAGACAAGACAAGACAAGACAAGACAAGACAAGACAAGACAAGACAAGACAACACAAGACAAGACAAGACAAGACATGACAAGACAAGACAAGACAAGACAAGACAAGACAAGACATGACAAGACAAGACAAGACAAAACAAGACAAGGCAAGACAAGACAAGACAAGACAAGACAAGACAAGACAAGACAAGACAAGACAAGACAAGACAAGACAAGACAAGACAAGACAAGACAAGACAAGACACGACAAGACAAGACAAGACAAGACAAGACAAAACAAGACAAGACAAGACAAGACAAGACAAGATACGACAAGACAAGACATGACAAGACAAGACAAGACAAGACAAGACAAGACAAGACAAGACAAGACAAGACAAGACAAGACAAGACAAGACAAGACAAGACAAGACAAGACAAGACAAGACAAGACAAGACAAGACAAGACAAGACAAGACAAGACAAGACAAGACAAGACAAGACAAGACAAGACAAGACAAGACAAGACAAGACAAGACAAGACAAGACAAGACAAGACAAGACAAGACAAGACAAGACAAGACAAGACAAGACATGACAAGACAAGACAAGACAAGACAAGACAAGACAAGACATGACAAGACAAGACAAAACAAGACAAGGCAAAACAAGACAAGACAAGACAAGACAAGATACGACAAGACAAGACAAGACAAGACAAGACAAGACAAGACAAGACAAGACAAGACAAGACAAGACAAGACAAGACAAGACAAGACAAGACAAGACAAGACAAGACAAGTCAAGACAAGACAAGACATGACAAGACAAAACAAGACAAGACAAGACAAGACATGACAAGACAAGACAAGACCAGACAAGACAAGACAAGACAAGACAAGACAAGACAAGACAAGATACGACAAGACAAGACATGACAAGACAAGACAAGACATGACAAGACAACACAAGACATGACAAGACAAGACCAGACAAGACAAGACAAGACATGACAAAACAAGACAAGACAAGACAAGACAAGACAAGACAAGACAAGACATTTATTTTATTTGTTTCTAAACTAATTAAGAAGAGAAGACAAGACAAGGCAAGACAAGACATGACAAGAAAATACAAGATACGACAAGACAAGACAAGACAAGACAAGACAAGACAAGACAAGACAAGACAAGACAAGACAAGACAAGACAAGACAAGACAAGACAAGACATGACAAGACAAGACAAGACAAGACAAGACAAGACAAGACATGACAAGACAAGACAACACAAGACATGACAAGACAAGACAAGACAAGACAAGACAAGATACGACAAGACAAGACAAGACAAGACAAGACAAGACAAGACAAGACAAGACAAGACAAGACAAGACAAGACAAGACAAGACAAGACAAGACAAGACAAGACAAGACAAGACAAGACAAGACATGACAAGACAAAACAAGACAAGACAAGACAAGACATGACAAGACAAGACAAGACAAGACAAGACAAGACAAGACAAGATACGACAAGACAAGACAAGACAAGACAAGACAAGACAAGACAAGACAAGACAAGACAAGACAAGACAAGACAAGACAAGACAAGACAAGACAAGACAAGACATGACAAGACAAAACAAGACAAGACAAGACAAGACATGACAAGACAAGACAAGACCAGACAAGACAAGACAAGACAAGACAAGACAAGACAAGACAAGATACGACAAGACAAGACATGACAAGACAAGACAAGACATGACAAGACAACACAAGACATGACAAGACAAGACCAGACAAGACAAGACAAGACATGACAAAACAAGACAAGACAAGACAAGACAAGACAAGACAAGACAAGACATTTATTTTATTTGTTTCTAAACTAATTAAGAAGAGAAGACAAGACAAGGCAAGACAAGACATGACAAGAAAATACAAGATACGACAAGACAAGACAAGACAGGACAATTGTGTTTGATTTGTTTTTAAATTAATTAAGAAGAGAAGACAAGGCAAGGCAAGACAAGGCAAGACAAGACATGACAAGACAAAACAAGACAAGACAAGACAAGACAAGACAAGACAAGACATGACAAGACAAGACAAGACCAGACAATACAAGACAAGACAAGATACGACAAGACAAGACAAGACAAGACAAGACAAGATAAGACAAGACAAGACAAGATATGACAGGACAATTGTGTTTGATTTGTTTTTAAATTAATTAAGATGATAAGACAAAACAAGACAAGACAATTGTGTTTGATTTGTTTTTAAATTAATTAAGAAGATAAGACAAAACAAGACAAGACATGACATGACAAGACAAGACAAGACCAGACAAGACAAGACAAGACAAGACAAGATACGACAAGACAAGACATGACAAGACAAGACAAGACAAGACAAGACATGACAAGACATGACAAGACAAAACAAGACAAGACAAGACAAGACAAGACAAGACAAGACAAGACAAGACAAGACATGACAAGACAAGACAAGACCAGACAAGACAAGACAAGACAAGACAAGACAAGACAAGACATGACAAGACAAGACAAGACATGACAAAACAAGACAAGACATTTATTTTATTTGTTTCTAAACTAATTAAGAAGAGAAGACAAGACAAGGCAAGACAAGGCAAGACAAGACATGACAAGAAAATACAAGATACGACAAGACAAGACAAGACAGGACAATTGTGTTTGATTTGTTTTTAAATTAATTAAGAAGAGAAGACAAGGCAAGACAAGACATGACAAGACAAAACAAGACAAGACAAAACAAGACAAGACAAGACAAGACAAGACAAGACAAGACAAGACATGACAAGACAAGACAAGACCAGACCAGACAAGACAAGACAAGGCTAGACAGGAAAAGGTAAGACAAGACATGACATGACAAGACAAAACAAGACAAGACCAGACAAGACAAGACAAGACAAGACAAGATACGACAAGACAAGACATGACAAGACAAGACAAGACAAGACAAGACAAGACAAGACAAGACAAGACAAGATATGACAAGACAATTGTGTTTGATTTGTTTTTAAATTAATTAAGATGATAAGACAAAACAAAACAAGACACGACAATTGTGTTTGATTTGTTTTTAAATTAATTAAGAAGATAAGACAAAACAAGACAAGACATGACATGACAAGACATTTTTTTTATTTGTTTTAAAACGAATTAAGAATAGAAGACAAGACAAGACAAGCCAAGACATGACAAGACAAAACAAGACAAGACAAGACAGGACAAGTCAAGACAAGACAATTGTGTTTGATTTGTTTTTAAATTAATTAAGAAGAGAAGACAAGACAAGACAAGACAAGACATTTATTTTATTTGTTTCTAAACTAATTAAGAAGAGAAGACAAGACAAGGCAAGACAAGACATGACAAGAAAATACAAGATACGACAAGACAAGACAAGACAGGACAATTGTGTTTGATTTGTTTTTAAATTAATTAAGAAGATAAGACAAGACAAGACAAGGCCAGACAAGACAAGACAAGACAAGACAAGTCAAGACAAGACAAGACATGACAAGACAAAACAAGACAAGACAAGACAAGACAAGACAAGACAAGACAAGACAAGACAAGACAAGACAAGACAAGACATGACAAGACAAGACAAGACCAGACAAGACAAGACAAGACAAGACAAGACAAGATACGACAAGACAAGACATGACAAGACAAGACAAGACAAGACAAGACAAGACAAGACAAGACAAGACAAGACAAGACAAGACAAGACAAGACAAGACAAGACAAGACAAGACAAGACAAGACAAGACAAGACAAGACAAGACAAGACAAGACAAGACAAGACAAGACAAGACAAGAGAAGACAAGACAAGACAAGACAAGACAAGACAAGACAAGACAAGACAAGACAAGACATGACAAGACAAGACAAGACAAGACAAGACAAGACAAGTCAAGACAAGACAAGACATGACAAGACAAGACAAGACAAAACAAGGCAAGACAAGACAAGACAAGACAAGACAAGACAAGACAAGACAAGACAAGACAAGACAAGACAAGACAAGACAAGACAAGACAAGACAAGACAAGACAAGACAAGACAAAACAAGACAAGACAAGACAAGACAAGACAAGACAAGACAAGACAAGACAAGACAAGACAAGACAAGACAAGACAAGACAAGACAAGACAAGATACGACAAGACAAGACAAGACAAGACAAGACAAGACAAGATACGACAAGACAAGACATGACAAGACAAGACAAGACAAGACAAGACAAGACAAGACAAGACAAGACAAGACAAGACAAGACAAGACAAGTCAAGACAAGACAAGACATGACAAGACAAGACAAGATAAGACAAGACAAGACAAGACAAGACAAGACAAGACAAGACAAGACAAGACAAGACCAGACAAGACAA
Source organism: Zeugodacus cucurbitae (assembly GCF_028554725.1). Lineage (NCBI taxonomy): Eukaryota > Metazoa > Arthropoda > Insecta > Diptera > Tephritidae > Zeugodacus > Zeugodacus cucurbitae. The sequence continues at coordinate 9,425,924 of NC_071672.1, read as the reverse complement.
GACAAGACAAGACAAGATACGACAAGACAAGACATGACAAGACAAGACAAGACAAGACAAGACAAGACAAGACAAGACAAGACAAGACAAGATACGACAAGACAAGACAAGACAAGACAAGACAAGACAAGACAAGACAAGACAAGACAAGACAAGACAAGACAAGACAAGACAAGACAAGACAAGACAAGACAAGACAAGACAAGACAAGACAAGACAAGACAAGACAAGACAAGACAAGACAAGACAAGACAAGACAAGACAAGACAAGACAAGACAAGACAAGACAAGACAAGACAAGACAAGACAAGACAAGTCAAGACAAGACAAGACATGACAAGACAAAACAAGACAAGACAAGACAAGACAAGACAAGACAAGACAAGACAAGACAAGACAAGACAAGACAAGACAAGACAAGACAAGACAAGACAAGACAAGATACGACAAGACAAGATACGACATGACAAGACAAGACAAGACAAGACAAGACAAGACAAGACAAGACAAGACAAGACAAGACAAGACAAGACAAGACAAGACAAGACAAGACAAGACAAGACAAGACAAGACAAGACAAGACAAGACAAGACAAGACAAGACAAGACAAGACAAGACAAGACAAGACAAGACAAGACAAGACAAGACAAGACAAGACAAGACAAGACAAGACAAGACAAGACAAGACAAGTCAAGACAAGACAAGACATGACAAGACAAAACAAGACAAAACAAGACAAAACAAGACAAGACAAGACAAGACAAGACAAGACAAGACAAGACAAGACAAGACAAGACAAGACAAGACAAGACAAGACAAGACAAGACAAGACAAGACAAGACAAGACAAGACAAGACAAGACAAGACAAGACAAGACAAGACAAGACAAGACAAGACAAGACAAGACAAGACAAGACAAGACCAGACAAGACAAGACAAGACAAGACAAGACAAGACAAGACAAGACAAGACAAGACAAGACAAGACAAGACAAGTCAAGACAAGACAAGACATGACAAGACAAAACAAGACAAGACAAGACAAGACAAGACAAGACAAGACAAGACAAGACAAGACATGACAAGACAAGACAAGACCAGACAAGACAAGACAAGACAAGACAAGATACGACAAGACAAGACATGACAAGACAAGACAAGACATGACAAGACATGACAAGACAAAACAAGACAAGACAAGACAAGACAAGACAAGACAAGACAAGACAAGACAAGACATGACAAGACAAGACCAGACAAGACAAGACAAGACAAGACATGACAAGACAAGACATGACAAAACAAGACAAGACAAGTCAAGACAAGACAAGACATGACAAGACAAAACAAGACAAAACAAGACAAAAAAAGACAAGACAAGACAAGACAAGACAAGACAAGACAAGACAAGACAAGACAAGACAAGACAAGACAAGACAAGACAAGGCAAGACAAGACATGACAAGACAAAACATGACAAGACAAGACAATTCTGTTTGATTTGTTTTTAAATTAATTAAGAAGAGAAGACAAGACCAGACAAGACAAGACAAGACAAGACCAGACAAGACAAGACAAGACAAGACAAGACAAGACAAGACAAGACAAGACAAGACAAGACAAGACAAGACAAGTCAAGACAAGACAAGACATGACAAGACAAAACAAGACAAGACAAGACAAGACAAGACAAGACAAGACAAGACAAGACAAGACATGACAAGACAAGACAAGACCAGACAAGACAAGACAAGACAAGACAAGATACGACAAGACAAGACATGACAAGACAAGACAAGACATGACAAGACATGACAAGACAAAACAAGACAAGACAAGACAAGACAAGACAAGACAAGACAAGACAAGACAAGACATGACAAGACAAGACCAGACAAGACAAGACAAGACAAGACATGACAAGACAAGACATGACAAAACAAGACAAGACAAGTCAAGACAAGACAAGACATGACAAGACAAAACAAGACAAAACAAGACAAAAAAAGACAAGACAAGACAAGACAAGACAAGACAAGACAAGACAAGACAAGACAAGACAAGACAAGACAAGACAAGACAAGGCAAGACAAGACATGACAAGACAAAACATGACAAGACAAGACAATTCTGTTTGATTTGTTTTTAAATTAATTAAGAAGAGAAGACAAGACCAGACAAGACAAGACAAGACAAGACATGACAAGACAAAACATGACAAGACAAGACAATTCTGTTTGATTTGTTTTTAAATTAATTAAGAAGAGAAGACAAGACCAGACAAGACAAGACAAGACAAGACAAGATACGACAAGACAAGACATGACAAGACAAGACAAGACAAGACATGACAAGACATGACAAGACAAAACAAGACAAGACAAGACAAGACAAGACAAGACAAGACAAGACAAGACAAGACAAGACAAGACATGACAAGGCAAGACAAGACCAGACAAGACAAGACAAGACAAGACAAGACAAGACAAGACATGACAAGACAAGACAAGACAAGACAAGACAAGACATGACAAAACAAGACAAGACAAGACAAGACAAGACAATACAAGACAAGACATTTATTTTATTTGTTTCTAAACTAATTAAGAAGAGAAGACAAGACAAGGCAAGACAAGGCAAGACAAGACATGACAAGAAAATACAAGATACGACAAGACAAGACAAGACAAGACAGGACAATTGTGTTTGATTTGTTTTTAAATTAATTAAGAAGAGAAGACAAGGCAAGGCAAGAAAAGGCAAGACAAGACATGACAAGACAAAACAAGACAAGACAAGACAAGACAAGACAAGACAATACATGACAAGACAAGACAAGACAAGACCAGACAAGACAAGGCTAGACAGGAAAAGGCAAGACAAGACAAGACATGACAAGACAAAACAAGACAAGACATGACAAGACAAGACAAGACAAGACCAGACAAGACAAGACAAGACAAGATACGACAAGACAAGACAAGACAAGACAAGACAATTATGTTTGATTTGTTTTTAAATTAATTAAGATGATAAGACAAAACAAAACAAGACAAGACAATTGTGTTTGATTTGTTTTTAAATTAATTAAGAAGATAAGACAAAACAAGACAAGACATGACATGACAAGACATGACAAGAAAAAACAAGACAAGACATTTTTTTTATTTGTTTTAAAACGAATTAAGAATAGCAGACAAGACAAGCCAAGACATGACAAGACAAAACAAGACAAGACAAGACAGGACAAGTAAAGACAAGACAATTGTGTTTGATTTGTTTTTAAATTAATTAAGAAGAGAAGACAAGACAAGACAAGACAAGACAAGACAAGACAAGGCAAGACAAGACATGACAAGAAAATACAAGATACGACAAGACAAGACAAGACAGGACAATTGTGTTTGATTTGTTTTTAAATTAATTAAGAAGATAAGACAAGACAAGACAAGGCCAGACAAGACAAGACAAGACAAGTCAAGACAAGACAAGACATGATAAGACAAAACAAGACAAGACAAGACAAGACAAGACAAGACAAGACCAAACAAGACAAGACAAGACAAGCCAAGATACGACAAGACAAGACAAGACAAGACAAGACAAGACAAGACAAGACAAGACAAGACAAGACAAGACAAGACAAGTCAAGACAAGACAAGACATGACAAGACAAAACAAGACAAGACAAGACAAGACAAGACAAGACAAGACAAGACAAGATACGACATGACAAGACAAGACAATTGTGTTTTATTTGTTTCTAAACTAATTAAGAAGAGAAGACAATACAAGGCAAGACAAGGCAAGACAAGACATGACAAGAAAATACAAGATACGACAAGACAAGACAAGACAGGACAATTGTGTTTGATTTGTTTTTAAATTAATTAAGAAGATAAGACAAGACAAGACAAGGCCAGACAAGACAAGACAAGACAAGTCAAGACAAGACAAGACATGATAAGACAAAACAAGACAAGACAAGACAAGACAAGACAAGACAAGACCAAACAAGACAAGACAAGACAAGACAAGATACGACAAGACAAGACAAGACAAGACAAGACAAGACAAGACAAGACAAGACAAGACAAGACAAGACAAGACAAGTCAAGACAAGACAAGACATGACAAGACAAAACAAGACAAGACAAGACAAGACAAGACAAGACAAGACAAGACAAGATACGACATGACAAGACAAGACAAGACAAGACAAGACAAGACAAAACAAGACAAGACAAGACAAGATACGACAAGACAAGATACGACATGACAAGACAAGACAAGACAAGACAAGACATGACAAGACAAAACAAGACAAAACAAGACAAAACAAGACAAGACAAGACAAGACAAGACAAGACAAGACAAGACAAGACAAGACAAGACAAGACAAGACAAGACAAGACAAGACAAGACAAGACAAGACAAGACAAGACAAGACAAGACAAGACAAGAGAAGACAAGACAAGACCAGACAAGACAAGACATGACAAGACAAAACAAGACAAGACAAGACAAGACAAGACATGACAAGACAAGACATGACAAAACAAGACAAGACCAGACAAGACAAGACAAGACAAGACAAGATACGACAAGACAAGACATGACAAGACAAGACAAGACAAGACAAGACAAGACAAGACAAGACAAGACAAGACAAGACAAGACAAGACAAGATACGACAAGACAAGACATGACAAGACAAGACAAGACAAGACAAGACAAGACAAGACAAGACAAGACAAGACAAGACAAGACAAGACAAGACAAGACAAGACAAGACATGACAAGACAAGACAAGACAAGACAAGACAAGACAAGTCAAGACAAGACAAGACATGACAAGACAAGACAAGACAAAACAAGACAAGGCAAGACAAGACAAGACAAGACAAGACAAGACAAGACAAGACAAGACAAGACAAGACAAGACAAGACAAGACAAGACAAGACAAGACAAGACAAGACAAGACAAGACAAGACAAGACAAGACAAGACAAGACAAGACAAGACAAGACAAGACAAGACAAGACAAGACAAGACAAGACAAGACAAGACAAGACAAGACAAGACAAGACAAGACAAGACAAGACAAGACAAGACAAGACAAGACAAGACAAGACAAGACAAGACAAGACAAGACAAGACAAGACAAGACAAGACAAGACAAGACAAGTCAAGACAAGACAAGACATGACAAGACAAAACAAGACAAAACAAGCCAAAACAAGACAAGACAAGACAAGACAAGACAAGACAAGACAAGACAAGACAAGACAAGACAAGACAAGAGAAGACAAGACAAGACAAGACAAGACAAGACAAGAGAAGACAAGACAAGACCAGACAAGACAAGACATGACAAGACAAAACAAGACAAGACAAGACAAAACAAGACAAGACAAGACAAGACAAGACAAGACAAGACAAGACAAGACAAGACAAGACAAGACAAGACAAGACAAAACAAGATACGACAAGACAAGACATGACAAGACAAGACAAGACAAGACAAGACAAGATACGACAAGACAAGACATGACAAGACAAGACAAGACATGACAAGACATGACAAGACAAGACAAGACAAGACAAGACAAGACATGACAAAACAAGACAAGACAAGACAAGACAAGACAATACAAGACAAGACATTTATTTTATTTGTTTCTAAACTAATTAAGAAGAGAAGACAAGACAAGGCAAGACAAGGCAAGACAAGACATGACAAGAAAATACAAGATACGACAAGACAAGACAAGACAAGACAGGACAATTGTGTTTGATTTGTTTTTAAATTAATTAAGAAGAGAAGACAAGGCAAGGCAAGAAAAGGCAAGACAAGACATGACAAGACAAAACAAGACAAGACAAGACAAGACAAGACAAGACAATACATGACAAGACAAGACAAGACAAGACCAGACAAGACAAGGCTAGACAGGAAAAGACAAGACAAGACAAGACATGACAAGACAAAACAAGACAAGACATGACAAGACAAGACAAGACAAGACCAGACAAGACAAGACAAGACAAGATACGACAAGACAAGACAAGACAAGACAAGACAATTATGTTTGATTTGTTTTTAAATTAATTAAGATGATAAGACAAAACAAAACAAGACAAGACAATTGTGTTTGATTTGTTTTTAAATTAATTAAGAAGATAAGACAAAACAAGACAAGACATGACATGACAAGACATGACAAGAAAAAACAAGACAAGACATTTTTTTTATTTGTTTTAAAACGAATTAAGAATAGCAGACAAGACAAGCCAAGACATGACAAGACAAAACAAGACAAGACAAGACAGGACAAGTAAAGACAAGACAATTGTGTTTGATTTGTTTTTAAATTAATTAAGAAGAGAAGACAAGACAAGACAAGACAAGACAAGACATTTATTTTATTTGTTTCTAAACTAATTAAGAAGAGAAGACAATACAAGGCAAGACAAGGCAAGACAAGACATGACAAGAAAATACAAGATACGACAAGACAAGACAAGACAGGACAATTGTGCTTGATTTGTTTTTAAATTAATTAAGAAGATAAGACAAGACAAGACAAGGCCAGACAAGACAAGACAAGACAAGTCAAGACAAGACAAGACATGATAAGACAAAACAAGACAAGACAAGACAAGACAAGACAAGACAAGATACGACAAGACAAGACAAGACAAGACAAGACAAGACAAGACAAGACAAGACAAGACAAGACAAGACAAGACAAGACAAGACAAGACAAGACAAGACAAGACAAGACAAGACAAGACAAGACAAGTCAAGACAAGACAAGACATGACAAGACAAAACAAGACAAAACAAGACAAAACAAGACAAGACAAGACAAGACAAGACAAGACAAGACAAGACAAGACAAGACAAGACAAGACAAGACAAGACAAGACAAGACAAGACAAGACAAGAGAAGACAAGACAAGACCAGACAAGACAAGACATGACAAGACAAAACAAGACAAGACAAGACAAGACAAGACATGACAAGACAAGACATGACAAAACAAGACAAGACCAGACAAGACAAGACAAGACAAGACAAGATACGACAAGACAAGACATGACAAGACAAGACAAGACAAGACAAGACAAGACAAGACAAGACAAGACAAGATACGACAAGACAAGACAAGACAAGACAAGACAAGATACGACAAGACAAGACAAGACAAGACAAGACAAGACAAGACAAGACAAGACATGACAAGACAAGACAAGACAAGGCAAGACAAGACAAGACAAGACAAGGCAAGACAAGACATGACAAGAAAATACAAGACAAGACATGACAAGACAAGACATGACAAGACAAAACAAGACAAGACAAGACAAGACAAGACAAGACAAGACAAGACAAGACAAGACAAGACATGACAAGACAAGACATGACAAGACAAGAAAAGACATGACAAGACATGACAAGACAAAACAAGACAAGACAAGACAAGGCAAGACAAGACAAGACAAGACAAGACATGACAAGACAAGACAAGACCAGACAAGACAAGACAAGACAAGATACGACAAGACAAGACATGACAAGACAAGACAAGACAAGACAAGACAAGACAAGACAAGACAAGTCAAGACAAGACAAGACATGACAAGACAAAACAAGACAAGACAAGACAAGACAAGACAAGACAAGACATGACAAGACAAGACAAGACCAGACAAGACAAGACAAGACAAGACAAGACAAGATACGACAAGACAAGACATGACAAGACAAGAAAAGACATGACAAGACATGACAAGACAAAACAAGACAAGACAAGACAAGACAAGACAAGACAAGACAAGACAAGACATGACAAGACAAGACCAGACAAGACAAGACATTTATTTTATTTGTTTCTAAACTTATTAAGAAGAGAAGAGAAGACAAGGCAAGACAAGACATGACAAGACAAAACATGACAAGACAAGACAAGACAAGACAAGACATGACAAGACAAAACATGACAAGACAAGAATATTCTGTTTGATTTGTTTTTAAATTAATTAAGAAGAGAAGACGAGACCAGACAAGACAAGACAAGACATGACAAGACAAGACAAGAGAAGACAAGACAAGACCAGACAAGACAAGACAAGACAAGACAAGACAAGACAAGACAAGACAAGACAAGACAAGACAAGACAAGACAAGACAAGACAAGACAAGACAAGACAAGACAAGACAAGACAAGACAAGACAAGACAAGACAAGACAAGACAAGACAAGACAAGGCAAGACAAGACAAGACATGACAAGACAAAACAAGACAAGACAAGACAAGACAAGACAAGACAAGACATGACAAGACAAGACAAGACCAGACAAGACAAGACAAGACAAGACAAGACAAGATATGACAAGACAAGACAAGACATGACAAGACAAGACAAGACATGACAAGACATGACAAGACAAAACAAGACAAGACAAGACAAGACAAGACAAGACAAGACAAGACAAGACAAGACATGACAAGACAAGACCAGACAAGACAAGACAAGACAAGAAATTTATTTTATTTGTTTCTAAACTAATTAAGAAGAGAAGACAAGACAAGGCAAGACAAGGCAAGACAAGACATGACAAGCAAATACAAGATACGACAAGACAAGACAAGACAGGACAATTGTGTTTGATTTGTTTTTAAATTAATTAAGAAGAGAAGACAAGGCAAGACAAGACATGACAAGACAAAGCAAGACAAGACAAAACAAGACAAGACAAGACAAGACAAGACAAGACAAGACAAGACAAGTCATGACAAGACAAGACAAGACCAGACAAGACAAGACAAGGCTAGACAGGAAAAGGTAAGACAAGACATGACATGACTAGACAAAACAAGACAAGACCAGACAAGACAAGACAAGACAAGACAAGATACGACAAGACAAGACATGACAAGACAAGACAAGACAAGACAAGACAAGACAAGACAAGACAAGACAAGATAAGACAAGACAAGACAAGACAAGACAAGATATGACAAGACAATTGTGTTTGATTTGTTTTTAAATTAATTAAGATGATAAGACAAAACAAAACAAGACAAGACAATTGTGTTTGATTTGTTTTTAAATTAATTAAGAAGATAAGACAAAACAAGACAAGACATGACATGACAAGACATTTTTTTTATTTGTTTTAAAACGAATTAAGAATAGAAGACAAGACAAGACAAGCCAAGACATGACAAGACAAAACAAGACAAGACAAGACAGGACAAGTCAAGACAAGACAATTGTGTTTGATTTGTTTTTAAATAAATTAAGAAGAGAAGACAAGACAAGACAAGACAAGACAAGACATTTATTTTATTTGTTTCTAAACTAATTAAGAAGAGAAGACAAGACAAGGCAAGACAAGGCAAGACAAGACATGACAAGAAAATACAAGATACGACAAGACAAGACAAGACAGGACAATTGTGTTTGATTTGTTTTTAAATTAATTAAGAAGATAAGAAAAGACAAGACAAGGGCAGACAAGACAAGACAAGACAAGACAAGACAAGACAAGTCAAGACAAGACAAGACATGACAAGACAAAACAAGACAAGACAAGACAAGACAAGACAAGACAAGACAAGACAAGACAAGACATGACAAGACAAGACAAGACCAGACAAGACAAGACAAGACAAGACAAGATACGACAAGACAAGACATGACAAGACAAGACAAGACAAGACAAGACAAGACAAGACAAGACAAGACAAGACAAGACAAGACAAGACAAGACAAGACAAGACAAGACAAGTCAAGACAAGGCAAGACAAGACAAGACAAGACAAGACAAGACAAGACAAGACAAGACAAGACATGACAAGACAAGACAAGACAAGACAAGTCAAGACAAGACAAGACATGACAAGACAAAACAAGACAAGGCAAGACAAGACAAGACAAGACAAGACAAGACAAGACAAGACAAGACAAGACAAGACAAGACAAGACAAGACAAGACAAGACAAGACAAGACAAGACAAGACAAGACAAGACAAGACAAGACACGACAAGACAAGACAAGACAAGACAAGACAAAACAAGACAAGACAAGACAAGACAAGACAAGACAAGACAAGACAAGACAAGACAAGACAAGACAAGACAAGACAAGATACGACAAGACAAGACATGACAAGACAAGACAAAACAAGACAAGACAAGATACGACAAGACATGACAAGACAAGACAAGACAAGACAAGACAAGACAAGACAAGACAAGATACGACAAGACAAGATACGACATGACAAGACAAGACAAGACAAGACAAGACAAGACAAGACAAGACAAGACAAGACAAGACAAGACAAGACAAGACAAGACAAGACAAGACAAGACAAGGCAAGACAATACAAGACAAGTCAAGACAAGACAAGACATGACAAGACAAAACAAGACAAAACAAGACAAGACAAGACAAGACAAGACAAGACAAGACAAGACAAGACAAGACAAGACAAGACAAGACAAGACAAGACAAGACAAGACAAGACAAGACAAGACAAGACAAGACAAGACAAGACAAGACAAGACAAGACAAGACAAGACAAGACAAGACAAGACAAGACAAGACAAGACAAGACAAGACAAGACAAGACAAGACAAGACAAGACAAGACAAGACAAGAGAAGACAAGACAAGTCAAGACAAGACAAGACATGACAAGACAAAACAAGACAAGACAAGACAAGACAAGACAAGACAAGACAAGACAAGACATGACAAGACAAGACAAGACCAGACAAGACAAGACAAGACAAGACAAGACAAGATACGACAAGACAAGACATGACAAGACAAGACAAGACATGACAAGACATGACAAGACAAAACAAGACAAGACAAGACAAGACAAGACAAGACAAGACAAGACAAGACAAGACATGACAAGACAAGACCAGACAAGACAAGACATTTATTTTATTTGTTTCTAAACTTATTAAGAAGAGAAGAGAAGACAAGGCAAGACAAGACATGACAAGACAAAACATGACAAGACAAGACAATTCTGTTTGATTTGTTTTTAAATTAATTAAGAAGAGAAGACAAGACCAGACCAGACAAGACAAGACAAGACAAGACAAGACAAGACATGACAAGACAAAACATGACAAGACAAGACAATTCTGTTTGATTTGTTTTTAAATTAATTAAGAAGAGAAGACAAGACCAGACAAGACAAGACAAGACAAGACAAGACATGACAAGACAAGACAAGAGAAGACAAGACAAGACCAGACAAGACAAGACAAGACAAGACAAGACAAGACAAGACAAGACAAGACAAGACAAGACAAGACAAGGCAAGACAAGACAAGACAAGACAAGACAAGACAAGACAAGACAAGACAAGACAAGACAATACAAGTCAAGACAAGACAAGACATGACAAGACAAAACAAGACAAGACAAGACAAGACAAGACAAGACAAGACAAGACAAGACAAGACAAGACATGACAAGACAAGACAAGACCAGACAAGACAAGACAAGACAAGACAAGACAAGATACGACAAGACAAGACATGACAAGACAAGACAAGACATGACAAGACATGACAAGACATGACAAGACAAAACAAGACAAGACAAGACAAGACAAGACATGACAAGACAAGACCAGACAAGACAAGACAAGACAAGACATTTATTTTATTTGTTTCTAAACTAATTAAGAAGAGAAGAGAAGACAAGGCAAGACAAGACATGACAAGACAAAACATGACAAGACAAGACAATTCTGTTTGATTTGTTTTTAAATTAATTAAGAAGAGAAGACAAGACCAGACAAGACAAGACAAGACAAGACAAGACAAGACATGACAAGACAAAACATGACAAGACAAGACAATTCTGTTTGATTTGTTTTTAAATTAATTAAGAAGAGAAGACAAGACCAGACAAGACAAGACAAGACAAGACAAGATACGACAAGACAAGACATGACAAGACAAGACAAGACATGACAAGACATGACAAGACAAAACAAGACAAGACAAGACAAGACAAGACAAGACAAGACAAGACATGACAAGACAAGTCAAGACCAGACAAGACAAGACAAGACAAGACAAGACAAGACATGACAAGACAAGACAAGACAAGACAAGACAAGACATGACAAAACAAGACAAGACAAGACAAGACAAGACAATACAAGACAAGACATTTATTTTATTTGTTTCTAAACTAATTAAGAAGAGAAGACAAGACAAGGCAAGACAAGACATGACAAGAAAATACAAGATACGACAAGACAAGACAAGACAGGACAATTGTGTTTGATTTGTTTTTAAATTAATTAAGAAGAGAAGACAAGGCAAGGCAAGAAAAGGCAAGACAAGACATGACAAGACAAAACAAGACAAGACAAGACAAGACAAGACAAGACAAGACATGACAAGACAAGACAAGACAAGACAAGACCAGACAAGACAAGGCTAGACAGGAAAAGGCAAGACAAGACAAGACATGACAAGACAAAACAAGACAAGACATGACAAGACAAGACAAGACAAGACCAGACAAGACAAGACAAGACAAGACAAGATACGACAAGACAAGACATGACAAGACAAGACAAGACAAGACAAGACAATTGTGTTTGATTTCTTTTTAAATTAATTAAGATGATAAGACAAAACAAAACAAGACAAGACAATTGTGTTTGATTTGTTTTTAAATTAATTAAGATGATAAGACAAAACAAGACAAGACAATTGTGTTTGATTTGTTTTTAAATTAATTAAGAAGATAAGACAAAACAAGACAAGACATGACATGACATGACAAGACAAGACAAGACCAGACAAGACAAGACAAGACAAGACAAGATACGACAAGACAAGACATGACAAGACAAGACAAGACAAGACAAGACAAGACAAGACAAGACCAGACAAGACAAGACAAGACAAGACAAGACAAGACAAGATACGACAAGACAAGACATGACAAGACCAGACAAAACAAGACAAGACAAGACAAGACAAGACAAGACAAGACAAGACATGACAAGACAAGACAAGACAAGACCAGACAAGACAAGGCTAGACAGGAAAAGGCAAGACAAGACAAGACATGACATGACAAGACAAAACAAGACAAGACATGACAAGACAAGACAAGACAAGACAAGATACGACAAGACAAGACATGACATGACAAGACATGACAAGACAAAACAAGACAAGACATTTTTTTTATTTGTTTTAAAACGAATTAAGAATAGCAGACAAGACAAGACAAGCCAAGACATGACAAGACAAAACAAGACAAGACAAGACAGGACAAGTCAAGACAAGACAATTGTGTTTGATTTGTTTTTAAATTAATTAAGAAGAGAAGACAAGACAAGACAAGACAAGACAAGACAAGACAAGACAAGACATTTATTTTATTTGTTTCTAAACTAATTAAGAAGAGAAGACAAGACAAGGCAAGACAAGACATGACAAGAAAATACAAGATACGACAAGACAAGACAAGGCCAGACAAGACAAGACAAGACAAGACAAGTCAAGACAAGACAAGACATGACAAGACAAAACAAGACAAGACAAGACAAGACAAGACAAGACAAGACAAGACAAGACCAGACAAGACAAGACAAGACAAGACAAGACAAGATACGACAAGACAAGACAAGACAAGACAAGACAAGACAAGACAAGACAAGACAAGACAAGACAAGACAAGACAAGACAAGACAAGACAAGATAAGACAAGACAAGACAAGACAAGACAAGACAAGACAAGACAAGACAAGACAAGACAAGACAAGACAAGACAAGACAAGACATGACAAAACAAGCCAAGACAAGACATGACAAGACAAGACAAGACAAGACAAGACAAGACAAGACAAGACAAGACAAGACAAGACAAGACAAGACAAGACAAGACAAGACAAGACAAGACAAGACAAGACAAGACAAGACAAGACAAGACAAGACAAGACAAGACAAGACAAGACAAGACAAGACAAGACAAGACAAGACAAGACAAGACAAGACAAGACAAGACAAGACAAGACAAGACAAGACAAGACAAGACAAGACAAGACAAGACAAGACAAGACAAGACAAGACAAGACAAGACAAGACAAGACAAGACAAGACAAGACAAGACAAGACAAGGCACGACAAGACAAGACAAGACAAGACAAGACAAGACAAAACAAGACAAGACAAGACAAGACAAGACAAGACAAGACAAGACAAGACAAGACAAGACAAGACAAGACAAGACAAGTCAAGACAAGACAAGACATGACAAGACATGACAAGACAAGACAAGACAAGACAAGACAAGACAAGACAAGACAAGACAAGACAAGTCAAGACAAGACAAGATATGACAAGACAAAACAAGACATGACAAGACAAGACAAGACAAGACAAGACAAGACAAGACAAGACAAGACAAGACAAGACAAGACAAGACAAGACAAGACAAGTCAAGACAAGACAAGACATGACAAGACATGACAAGACAAGACAAGACAAGACAAGACAAGACAAGACAAGACAAGACAAGACAAGACAAGACAAGACAAGACAAGACAAGACAAGACAAGACAGGACCAGACAAGACAAGACAAGACAAGACAAGACAAGACAAGACAAGTCAAGACAAGACAAGACATGACAAGACAAAACAAGACAAGACAAGACAAGACAAGACAAGACAAGACAAGACAAGACAAGACAAGAAGAACAAGACAAGACAAGACAAAACAAGACAAGACAAGACAAGTCAAGACAAGACAATTGTGTTTGATTTGTTTTTAAATTAATTAAGAAAAGAAGACAAGACAAGACAAGACAAGACAAGACAAGACAAGACAAGACAAGTCAAGACAAGACAAGACAAGACAAGACAAGACATGACAAGACAAAACAAGACAAGACAAGACAAGACATTTATTTTATTTGCTTCTAAACTAATTAAGAAGAGAAGACAAGACAAGGCAAGACAAGACATGACAAGACAAGACAGGACAATTGTGTTTGATTTGTTTTTAAATTAATTAAGAAGATAAGACAAGACAAGTCAAGACAAGACAAGACAAGACAAGACAAGACAAGACAAAACAAGACAAGACAAGACAAGACAAGACAAGACAAGACAAGACAAGACATTTATTTTATTTGTTTCTAAACTAATTAAGAAGAGAAGACAAGGCAAGACAAGACAAGACAAGACAAGACAAGACAAGACAAGACAAGACAAGACAAGACAAGACAAGACAAGACAAGACAAGACAAGACAAGACAAGACAAGACAAGACAAGACTAGACAAGACAAGACAAGACAAGACAAGACAAGACATGACAAGACAAAACAAAACATGACAAGACAAGACAATTCTGTTTGATTTGTTTTTAAATTAATTAAAAAGATAAGACAAGACAAGGCTAGACAGGAAAAGGCAAGACAAGACAAGACATGACAAGACAAAACAAGACAAGACAAGACAAGACAAGACAAGACAAGACAAGACAAGACAAGACAAGACAAGACAAGACCAGACATGACAAGACAAGACAAGACTAGACAAGACAAGACAAGACAAAACAAGACAAGACAAGACAAGACAAGACAAGACAAGACAAGACAAGACATGACAAGACAAGACAAGACCAGACAAGACAAGACAAGACAAGACATGACAAGACAAGACAAGACATGACAAAACAAGACAAGACAAGGCAAGACAAGACAAGACCAGACAAGACAAGACAAGACAAGATACGACAAGACAAGACAAGACAAGACAAGACAAGATAAGACAAGACAAGACAAGATATGACAGGACAATTGTGTTTGATTTGTTTTTAAATTAATTAAGATGATAAGACAAAACAAGACAAGACATGACAAGACAAAACAAGACAAGACAAGACAAGACAAGACAAGACAAGATACGACAAGACAAGACATGACAAGACAAGACAAGACATGACAAGACATGACAAGACAAAACAAGACAAGACAAGACAAGACAAGACAAGACAAGACAAGACATGACAAGACAAGACAAGACCAGACAAGACAAGACAAGACAAGACAAGACATGACAAGACAAGACAAGACATGACAAAACAAGACAAGACAAGACAAGACAAGACATTTATTTTATTTGTTTCTAAACTAATTAAGAAGAGAAGACAAGACAAGGCAAGACAAGACATGACAAGAAAATACAAGATACGACAAGACAAGACAAGACAGGACAATTGTGTTTGATTTGTTTTTAAATTAATTAAGAAGAGAAGACAAGGCAAGGCAAGACAAGGCAAGACAAGACATGACAAGACAAAACAAGACAAGACAAGACAAGACAAGACAAGACAAGACAAGACAAGACAAGACAAGACAAGACATGACAAGCCAAGACAAGACCAGACAAGACAAGACAAGACAAGATACGACAAGACAAGACAAGACAGGATATGACAGGACAATTGTGTTTGATTTGTTTTTAAATTAATTAAGATGATAAGACAAAACAAGACAAGACAATTGTGTTTGATTTGTTTTTAAATTAATTAAGAAGATAAGACAAAACAAGACAAGACATGACATGACAAGACAAGACAAGACCAGACAAGACAAGACATGACATGACAAGACAAGACAAGACCAGACAAGACAAGTTAAGACAAGACAAGACAAGACAAGACAAGACAAGACAAGACAAGACAAGACAAGACAAGACAAGACAAGACAAGACACGACAAGACAAGACAAGACAAGACAAGACAAAACAAGACAAGACAAGACAAGACAAGACAAGACAAGACAAGGCAAGACAAGGCAAGACAAGACAAGACAAGACAAGTCAAGACAAGACAAGACATGACAAGACATGACAAGACAAGACAAGACAAGACAAGACAAGACAAGACAAGACAAGACAAGACAAGACAAGACAAGACAAGACAAGACAAGACAAGTCAAGACAAGACAAGACATGACAAGACAAAACTAGACAAGACAAGACAAGACAAGACAAGACAAGACAAGACAGGACAAGACAAGACAAGACAAGACAAGACAAGACAAGACATGACAAGACAAGACAAGACAAGACAAGACAAGACAAGACAAGACAAGACAAGACAAGACAATACAAGACAAGACAAGACAAGACAAGACAAGACAAGACAAGACAAGACAAGACAAGACAAGACAAGACAAGACAAGACAAGACAAGACAAGACAAGACAAGACAAGACAAGACAAGACAGGACCAGACAAGACAAGACAAGACAAGACAAGACAAGACATGACAAGACAAGACAAGACAAGACAAGACAAGACAAGACAAGACAAGACAAGACAAGACAAGACAAGTCAAGACAAGACAAGACAAGACAAGACAAGACAAGACAAGACAAGACAAGACAAGACAAGACAAGACAAGACAAGACAAGACAAGACAAGAAGAACAAGACAAGACAAGACAAAACAAGACAAGACAAGACAAGTCAAGACAAGACAATTGTGTTTGATTTGTTTTTAAATTAATTAAGAAAAGAAGACAAGACAAGACAAGACAAGACAAGACAAGACAAGACAAGTCAAGACAAGACAAGACAAGACAAGACAAGACATGACAAGACAAAACAAGACAAGACAAGACAAGACATTTATTTTATTTGCTTCTAAACTAATTAAGAAGAGAAGACAAGACAAGGCAAGACAAGACATGACAAGACAAGACAGGACAATTGTGTTTGATTTGTTTTTAAATTAATTAAGAAGATAAGACAAGACAAGTCAAGACAAGACAAGACAAGACAAGACAAGACAAGACAAAACAAGACAAGACAAGACAAGACAAGACAAGACAAGACAAGACAAGACATTTATTTTATTTGTTTCTAAACTAATTAAGAAGAGAAGACAAGGCAAGACAAGACAAGACAAGACAAGACAAGACAAGACAAGACAAGACAAGACAAGACAAGACAAGACAAGACAAGACAAGACAAGACAAGACAAGACAAGACAAGACAAGACAAGACAAGACTAGACAAGACAAGACAAGACAAGACAAGACAAGACATGACAAGACAAAACAAAACATGACAAGACAAGACAATTCTGTTTGATTTGTTTTTAAATTAATTAAAAAGATAAGACAAGACAAGGCTAGACAGGAAAAGGCAAGACAAGACAAGACATGACAAGACAAAACAAGACAAGACAAGACAAGACAAGACAAGACAAGACAAGACAAGACAAGACCAGACATGACAAGACAAGACAAGACTAGACAAGACAAGACAAGACAAAACAAGACAAGACAAGACAAGACAAGACAAGACAAGACAAGACAAGACATGACAAGACAAGACAAGACATGACAAAACAAGACAAGACAAGGCAAGACAAGACAAGACCAGACAAGACAAGACAAGACAAGATACGACAAGACAAGACAAGACAAGACAAGACAAGATAAGACAAGACAAGACAAGATATGACAGGACAATTGTGTTTGATTTGTTTTTAAATTAATTAAGATGATAAGACAAAACAAGACAAGACATGACAAGACAAAACAAGACAAGACAA
Source organism: Zeugodacus cucurbitae (assembly GCF_028554725.1). Classification (NCBI taxonomy): domain Eukaryota; kingdom Metazoa; phylum Arthropoda; class Insecta; order Diptera; family Tephritidae; genus Zeugodacus; species Zeugodacus cucurbitae. The sequence goes on along the minus strand of NC_071672.1, from coordinate 9,407,284 downwards.
GACAAGACAAGACAAGACAAGATACGACAAGACAAGACATGACAAGACAAGACAAGACATGACAAGACATGACAAGACAAAACAAGACAAGACAAGACAAGACAAGACAAGACATGACAAGACAAGACAAGACCAGACAAGACAAGACAAGACAAGACAAGACATGACAAGACAAGACAAGACATGACAAAACAAGACAAGACAAGACAAGACAAGACATTTATTTTATTTGTTTCTAAACTAATTAAGAAGAGAAGACAAGACAAGGCAAGACAAGACATGACAAGAAAATACAAGATACGACAAGACAAGACAAGACAGGACAATTGTGTTTGATTTGTTTTTAAATTAATTAAGAAGAGAAGACAAGGCAAGGCAAGACAAGGCAAGACAAGACATGACAAGACAAAACAAGACAAGACAAGACAAGACAAGACAAGACAAGACAAGACAAGACAAGACAAGACAAGACAAGACATGACAAGCCAAGACAAGACCAGACAAGACAAGACAAGACAAGATACGACAAGACAAGACAAGACAGGATATGCCAGGACAATTGTGTTTGATTTGTTTTTAAATTAATTAAGATGATAAGACAAAACAAGACAAGACAATTGTGTTTGATTTGTTTTTAAATTAATTAAGAAGATAAGACAAAACAAGACAAGACATGACATGACAAGACAAGACAAGACCAGACAAGACAAGACATGACATGACAAGACAAGACAAGACCAGACAAGACAAGACAAGACAAGACAAGACAAGACAAGACAAGACAAGACAAGACAAGAAGAACAAGACAAGACAAGACAAAACAAGACAAAACAAGACAAGACAAGACAAGACATTTATTTTATTTGTTTCTAAACTAATTAAGAAGAGAAGACAAGACAAGGCAAGACAAGACATGACAAGACAAGACAGGACAATTGTGTTTGATTTGTTTTTAAATTAATTAAGAAGATAAGACAAGACAAGTCAAGACAAGACAAGACAAGACAAGACAAGACAAGACAAGACAAAACAAGACAAGACAAGACAAGACAAGACAAGACAAGACAAGACAAGACAAGACAAGACATTTATTTTATTTGTTTCTAAACTAATTAAGAAGAGAAGACAAGGCAAGACAAGACAAGACAAGACAAGACAAGACAAGACAAGACAAGACAAGACAAGACAAGACAAGACAATTCTGTTTGATTTGTTTTTAAATTAATTAAAAAGATAAGACAAGACAAGGCTAGACAGGAAAAGGCAAGACAAGACAAGACATGACAAGACAAAACAAGACAAGACAAGACAAGACAAGACAAGACAAGACAAGACAAGACAAGACAAGACAAGACAAGACAAGACAAGACAAGACCAGACATGACAAGACAAGACAAGACTAGACAAGACAAGACAAGACAAGATACGACAAGACAAGACATGACAAGACAAGACAAGACAAGACAAGACAAGACAAGACAAGATAAGACAAGACAAGACAATACAAGACAAGACAAGACAAGACAAGACAAGACAAGACATGACAAGACAAGACAAGACAAGTCAAGACAAGACATGACATGACAAGACAAAACAAGACAAGACAAGACAAGACAAGACAAGATACGACAAGACAAGACATGACAAGACAAGACAAGACAAGACAAGACAAGACAAGACAAGACAAGACAAGATAAGACAAGACAAGACAATACAAGACAAGACAAGACAAGACAAGACAAGACAAGACATGACAAGACAAGACAAGACAAGTCAAGACAAGACATGACATGACAAGACAAAACAAGACAAGACAAGACAAGACAAGACAAGACAAGACAAGACAAGACATGACAAGACAAGACAAGACCAGACAAGACAAGACAAGACAAGACATGACAAGACAAGACAAGACATGACAAAACAAGACAAGACAAGACAAGACAAGACAAGACCAGACAAGACAAGACAAGACAAGACAAGACAAGACAAGACAAGATACGACAAGACAAGACATGACAAGACAAGACAAGACATGACAAGACATGACAAGACAAAACAAGACAAGACAAGACAAGACAAGACAAGACAAGACAAGACATGACAAGACAAGACAAGACCAGACAAGACAAGACAAGACAAGACATTTATTTTATTTGTTTCTAAACTAATTAAGAAGAGAAGACAAGACAAGGCAAAACAAGACATGACAAGAAAATACAAGATACGACAAGACAAGACAAGACAGTACAATTGTGTTTGATTTGTTTTTAAATTAATTAAGAAGAGAAGACAAGGCAAGGCAAGACAAGGCAAGACAAGACATGACAAGACAAAACAAGACAAGACAAGACAAGACAAGACAAGACAAGACAAGACAAGACAAGACAAGACATGACAAGCCAAGACAAGACCAGACAAGACAAGACAAGACAAGATACGACAAGACAAGACAAGACAAGACAAGACAAGATATGACAGGACAATTGTGTTTGATTTGTTTTTAAATTAATTAAGATGATAAGACAAAACAAGACAAGACAATTGTGTTTGATTTGTTTTTAAATTAATTAAGAAGATAAGACAAAACAAGACAAGACATGACATGACAAGACAAGACAAGACCAGACAAGACAAGACAAGACAAGACAAGACAAGATACGACAAGACAAGACATGACAAGACAAGACAAGACAAGACAAGACATGACAAGACATGACAAGACAAAACAAGACAAGACAAGACAAGACAAGACAAGACAAGACATGACAAGACAAGACAAGACCAGACAAGACAAGACAAGACAAGACAAGACAAGACAAGACATGACAAGACAAGACAAGACATGACAAAACAAGACAAGACAAGACAAGACAAGACAAGACAATACAAGACAAGACATTTATTTTATTTGTTTCTAAACTAATTAAGAAGAGAAGACAAGACAAGGCAAGACAAGACATGACAAGAAAATACAAGATACGACAAGACAAGACAAGACAGGACAATTGTGTTTGATTTGTTTTTAAATTAATTAAGAAGAGAAGACAAGGCAAGACAAGACATGACAAGACAAAACAAGACAAGACAAAACAAGACAAGACAAGACAAGACAAGACAAGACAAGATATGACAAGACAAGACAAGACAAGACAAGACAAGACCAGACAAGACAAGACAAGGCTAGACAGGAAAAGGTAAGACAAGACATGACATGACAAGACAAAACAAGACAAGACCAGACAAGACAAGACAAGACAAGACAAGATACGACAAGACAAGACATGACAAGACAAGACAAGACAAGACAAGACAAGATAAGACAAGACAAGACAAGACAAGACAAGACAAGACAAGATATGACAAGACAATTGTGTTTGATTTGTTTTTAAATTAATTAAGATGATAAGACAAAACAAAACAAGACAAGACAATTGTGGTTGATTTGTTTTTAAATTAATTAAGAAGATAAGACAAAACAAGACAAGACATGACATGACAAGACATTTTTTTTATTTGTTTTAAAACGAATTAAGAATAGAAGACAAGACAAGACAAGCCAAGACATGACAAGACAAAACAAGACAAGACAAGACAGGACAAGTCAAGACAAGACAATTGTGTTTGATTTGTTTTTAAATTAATTAAGAAGAGAAGACAAGACAAGACAAGACAAGACAAGACATTTATTTTATTTGTTTCTAAACTAATTAAGAAGAGAAGACAAGACAAGGCAAGACAAGGCAAGACAAGACATGACAAGAAAATACAAGATACGACAAGACAAGACAAGACAGGACAATTGTGTTTGATTTGTTTTTAAATTAATTAAGAAGATAAGACAAGACAAGACAAGGCCAGACAAGGCAAGACAAGACAAGACAAGTCAAGACAAGACAAGACATGACAAGACAAAACAAGACAAGACAAGACAAGACAAGATAAGACAAGACAAGACAAGACAAGACATGACAAGACAAGACAAGACCAGACAAGACAAGACAAGACAAGACATGACAAGACAAGACAAGACCAGACAAGACAAGACAAGACAAGACAAGACAAGACAAGACAAGACAAGACAAGACAAGACAAGACAAGACAAGGCAAGACAAGACAAGACAAGACAAGACATGACAAGACAAGACAAGACAAGACAAGACAAGACATGACAAGACAAGACAAGACAAAACAAGACAAGGCAAGACAAGACAAGACAAGACAAGACAAGACAAGACAAGACAAGACAAGACAAGACAAGACAAGACAAGACAAGACAAGACACGACAAGACAAGACAAAACAAGACAAGACAAGACAAGACAAGACAAGATACGACAAGACAAGACATGACAAGACAAGACAAGACAAGACAAGACAAGACAAGACAAGACAAGACAAGACAAGACAAGACAAGACAAGACAAGACAAGACAAGACAAGACAAGACAAGACAAGACAAGACAAGACAAGACAAGACAAGACAAGACAAGACAAGACAAGACAAGACAAGACAAGACAAGACAAGACAAGACAAGACAAGACAAGACAAGACAAGACAAGACAAGACAAGACAAGACAAGACAAGACAAGACAAGACATGACAAGACAAGACAAGACAAGACAAGACAAGACAAGACATGACAAGACAAGACAAAACAAGACAAGGCAAAACAAGACAAGACAAGACAAGACAAGACAAGACAAGACAAGACAAGACAAGACAAGACAAGACACGACAAGACAAGACAAGACAAGACAAAACAAGACAAGACAAGACAAGACAAGACAAGACAAGACAAGACAAGACAAAACAAGATACGACAAGACAAGACATGACAAGACAAGACAAGACAAGACAAGACAAGATACGACAAGACAAGACATGACAAGACAAGACAAGACAAGACAAGACAAGACAAGACAAGACAAGACAAGACAAGACAAGACAAGACAAGTCAAGACAAGACAAGACATGACAAGACAAAACAAGACAAGACAAGACAAGACAAGACAAGACAAGACAAGATAAGACAAGACAAGACAAGACAAAACAAGACAAGACAAGACAAGACAAGACAAGACAAGACAAGACAAGACAAGACAAGACAAGACAAGACAAGACAAGACATGACAAGACAAGACATGACAAGACAAAACAAGACAAGACAAGACAAGACAAGACAAGACAAGACAAGACATTTATTTTATTTGTTTCTAAACTAATTAAGAAGAGAAGACAAGGCAAGACAATTCAAGACAAGACAAGACAAGACAAGACAAGACAAGACAAGACAAGACAAGACAAGACAAGACAAGACAAGACAAGACAAGACAAGACAAGACAAGACAAGACAAGACAAGACAAGACAAGACAAGACAAGACAAGACTAGACAAGACAAGACAAGACAAGACAAGACAAGACATGACAAGACAAAACATGACAAGACAAGACAATTCTGTTTGATTTGTTTTTAAATTAATTAAAAAGATAAGACAAGACAAGGCTAGACAGGAAAAGGCAAGACAAGACAAGACATGACAAGACAAAACAAGACAAGACAAGACAAGACAAGACAAGACAAGACAAGACAAGACAAGACAAGACAAGACAAGACCAGACATGACAAGACAAGACTAGACAAGACAAGACAAGACAAGATACGACAAGACAAGACATGACAAGACAAGACCAGACAAGACAAGACAAGACAAGACAAGATAAGACAAGACAAGACAATACAAGACAAGACAAGACAAGACAAGACAAGACAAGACATGACAAGACAAGACAAGACAAGTCAAGACAAGACAAGACATGACAAGACAAAACAAGACAAGACAAGACAAGACATGACAAGACAAGACAAGACCAGACAAGACAAGACAAGACAAGACAAGACAAGACAAGACAAGATACGACAAGACAAGACATGACAAGACAAGACAAGACATGACAAGACAACACAAGACATGACAAGACAAGACCAGACAAGACAAGACAAGACATGACAAAACAAGACAAGACAAGACAAGACAAGACATTTATTTTATTTGTTTCTAAACTAATTAAGAAGAGAAGACAAGACAAGGCAAGACAAGACATGACAAGAAAATACAAGATACGACAAGACAAGACAAGACAGGACAATTGTGTTTGATTTGTTTTTAAATTAATTAAGAAGAGAAGACAAGGCAAGGCAAGACAAGGCAAGACAAGACATGACAAGACAAAACAAGACAAGACAAGACAAGACAAGACAAGACAAGACATGACAAGACAAGACAAGACCAGACAATACAAGACAAGACAAGATACGACAAGACAAGACAAGACAAGACAAGACAAGATAAGACAAGACAAGACAAGATATGACAGGACAATTGTGTTTGATTTGTTTTTAAATTAATTAAGATGATAAGACAAAACAAGACAAGACAATTGTGTTTGATTTGTTTTTAAATTAATTAAGAAGATAAGACAAAACAAGACAAGACATGACATGACAAGACAAGACAAGACCAGACAAGACAAGACAAGACAAGACAAGATACGACAAGACAAGACATGACAAGACAAGACAAGACAAGACAAGACATGACAAGACATGACAAGACAAAACAAGACAAGACAAGACAAGACAAGACAAGACAAGACAAGACAAGACAAGACATGACAAGACAAGACAAGACCAGACAAGACAAGACAAGACAAGACAAGACAAGACAAGACATGACAAGACAAGACAAGACATGACAAAACAAGACAAGACATTTATTTTATTTGTTTCTAAACTAATTAAGAAGAGAAGACAAGACAAGGCAAGACAAGACATGACAAGAAAATACAAGATACGACAAGACAAGACAAGACAGGACAATTGTGTTTGATTTGTTTTTAAATTAATTAAGAAGAGAAGACAAGGCAAGACAAGACATGACAAGACAAAACAAGACAAGACAAAACAAGACAAGACAAGACAAGACAAGACAAGACAAGACAAGACAAGACATGACAAGACAAGACAAGACCAGACCAGACAAGACAAGACAAGGCTAGACAGGAAAAGGTAAGACAAGACATGACATGACAAGACAAAACAAGACAAGACCAGACAAGACAAGACAAGACAAGACAAGACAAGATACGACAAGACAAGACATGACAAGACAAGACAAGACAAGACAAGACAAGACAAGACAAGACAAGATATGACAAGACAATTGTGTTTGATTTGTTTTTAAATTAATTAAGATGATAAGACAAAACAAAACAAGACACGACAATTGTGTTTGATTTGTTTTTAAATTAATTAAGAAGATAAGACAAAACAAGACAAGACATGACATGACAAGACACTTTTTTTATTTGTTTTAAAACGAATTAAGAATAGAAGACAAGACAAGACAAGCCAAGACATGACAAGACAAAACAAGACAAGACAAGACAGGACAAGTCAAGACAAGACAATTGTGTTTGATTTGTTTTTAAATTAATTAAGAAGAGAAGACAAGACAAGACAAGACAAGACATTTATTTTATTTGTTTCTAAACTAATTAAGAAGAGAAGACAAGACAAGACATGACAAGAAAATACAAGATACGACAAGACAAGACAAGACAGGACAATTGTGTTTGATTTGTTTTTAAATTAATTAAGAAGATAAGACAAGACAAGACAAGGCCAGACAAGACAAGACAAGACAAGACAAGTCAAGACAAGACAAGACATGACAAGACAAAACAAGACAAGACAAGACAAGACAAGACAAGACAAGACAAGACAAGACAAGACAAGACAAGACAAGACAAGACATGACAAGACAAGACAAGACCAGACAAGACAAGACAAGACAAGACAAGATACGACAAGACAAGACATGACAAGACAAGACAAGACAAGACAAGACAAGACAAGACAAGACAAGACAAGACAAGACAAGACAAGACAAGACAAGACAAGACAAGACAAGACAAGACAAGACAAGACAAGACAAGACAAGACAAGACAAGACAAGACAAGACAAGACAAGACAAGACAAGACAAGACAAGAGAAGGCAAGACAAGACAAGACAAGACAAGACAAGACAAGACAAGACAAGACAAGACAAGACATGACAAGACAAGACAAGACAAGACAAGACAAGTCAAGACAAGACAAGACATGACAAGACAAGACAAGACAAAACAAGGCAAGACAAGACAAGACAAGACAAGACAAGACAAGACAAGACAAGACAAGACAAGACAAGACAAGACAAGACAAGACAAGACAAGACAAGACAAGACAAGACAAGACAAAACAAGACAAGACAAGACAAGACAAGACAAGACAAGACAAGACAAGACAAGACAAGACAAGACAAGACAAGACAAGACAAGACAAGATACGACAAGACAAGACAAGACAAGACAAGACAAGACAAGATACGACAAGACAAGACATGACAAGACAAGACAAGACAAGACAAGACAAGACAAGACAAGACAAGACAAGACAAGACAAGACAAGACAAGACAAGTCAAGACAAGACAAGACATGACAAGACAAGACAAGACAAGACAAGACAAGACAAGACAAGACAAGACAAGACAAGACAAGACAAGACAAGACAAGACAAGACAAGACCAGACAAGACAAGACAAGACAAGACAAGATACGACAAGACATGACAAGACAAGACAAAACAAGACAAGACAAGACAAGACAAGACAAGACAAGACAAGACAAGACAAGATACGACAAGACAAGACAAGACAAGACAAGACAAGACAAGACAAGACAAGACAAGACAAGACAAGACAAGACAAGACAAGACAAGACAAGACAAGACAAGACAAGACAAGACAAGACAAGACAAGACAAGACAAGACAAGACAAGACAAGACAAGTCAAGACAAGACAAGACATGACAAGACAAAACAAGACAAAACAAGACAAGACAAGACAAGACAAGACAAGACAAGACAAGACAAGACAAGACAAGACAAGACAAGACAAGACAAGACAAGACAAGACAAGACAAGACAAGACAAGACAAGACAAGACAAGATACGACAAGACAAGATACGACATGACAAGACAAGACAAGACAAGACAAGACAAGACAAGACAAGACAAGACAAGACAAGACAAGACAAGACAAGACAAGACAAGACAAGACAAGACAAGACAAGACAAGACAAGACAAGACAAGACAAGACAAGACAAGACAAGACAAGACAAGACAAGACAAGACAAGACAAGACAAGACAAGTCAAGACAAGACAAGACATGACAAGACAAAACAAGACAAAACAAGACAAAACAAGACAAGACAAGACAAGACAAGACAAGACAAGACAAGACAAGACAAGACAAGACAAGACAAGACAAGACAAGACAAGACAAGACAAGACAAGACAAGACAAGACAAGACAAGACAAGACAAGACAAGACAAGACAAGACAAGACAAGACAAGACAAGACAAGACAAGACAAGACAAGACAAGACAAGACAAGACAAGACCAGACAAGACAAGACAAGACAAGACAAGACAAGACAAGACAAGACAAGACAAGACAAGACAAGTCAAGACAAGACAAGACATGACAAGACAAAACAAGACAAGACAAGACAAGACAAGACAAGACAAGACAAGACAAGACAAGACATGACAAGACAAGACAAGACCAGACAAGACAAGACAAGACAAGACAAGACAAGATACGACAAGACAAGACATGACAAGACAAGACAAGACATGACAAGACATGACAAGACAAAACAAGACAAGACAAGACAAGACAAGACAAGACAAGACAAGACAAGACAAGACATGACAAGACAAGACCAGACAAGACAAGACAAGACAAGACATGACAAGACAAGACATGACAAAACAAGACAAGACAAGTCAAGACAAGACAAGACATGACAAGACAAAACAAGACAAAACAAGACAAAAAAAGACAAGACAAGACAAGACAAGACAAGACAAGACAAGACAAGACAAGACAAGACAAGACAAGACAAGACAAGGCAAGACAAGACATGACAAGACAAAACATGACAAGACAAGACAATTCTGTTTGATTTGTTTTTAAATTAATTAAGAAGAGAAGACAAGACCAGACAAGACAAGACAAGACAAGACATGACAAGACAAAACATGACAAGACAAGACAATTCTGTTTGATTTGTTTTTAAATTAATTAAGAAGAGAAGACAAGACCAGACAAGACAAGACAAGACAAGACAAGATACGACAAGACAAGACATGACAAGACAAGACAAGACAAGACATGACAAGACATGACAAGACAAAACAAGACAAGACAAGACAAGACAAGACAAGACAAGACAAGACAAGACAAGACAAGACAAGACATGACAAGGCAAGACAAGACCAGACAAGACAAGACAAGACAAGACAAGACAAGACAAGACATGACAAGACAAGACAAGACAAGACAAGACAAGACATGACAAAACAAGACAAGACAAGACAAGACAAGACAATACAAGACAAGACATTTATTTTATTTGTTTCTAAACTAATTAAGAAGAGAAGACAAGACAAGGCAAGACAAGGCAAGACAAGACATGACAAGAAAATACAAGATACGACAAGACAAGACAAGACAAGACAGGACAATTGTGTTTGATTTGTTTTTAAATTAATTAAGAAGAGAAGACAAGGCAAGGCAAGAAAAGGCAAGACAAGACATGACAAGACAAAACAAGACAAGACAAGACAAGACAAGACAAGACAATACATGACAAGACAAGACAAGACAAGACCAGACAAGACAAGGCTAGACAGGAAAAGGCAAGACAAGACAAGACATGACAAGACAAAACAAGACAAGACATGACAAGACAAGACAAGACAAGACAAGACAAGATACGACAAGACAAGACAAGACAAGACAAGACAATTATGTTTGATTTGTTTTTAAATTAATTAAGATGATAAGACAAAACAAAACAAGACAAGACAATTGTGTTTGATTTGTTTTTAAATTACAATGACAAGACAAGACAAGACAAGACCAGACAAGACAAGACAAGACAAGATACGACAAGACAAGACAAGACAAGACAAGACAATTATGTTTGATTTGTTTTTAAATTAATTAAGATGATAAGACAAAACAAAACAAGACAAGACAATTGTGTTTGATTTGTTTTTAAATTAATTAAGAAGATAAGACAAAACAAGACAAGACATGACATGACAAGACATGACAAGAAAAAACAAGACAAGACATTTTTTTTATTTGTTTTAAAACGAATTAAGAATAGCAGACAAGACAAGCCAAGACATGACAAGACAAAACAAGACAAGACAAGACAGGACAAGTAAAGACAAGACAATTGTGTTTGATTTGTTTTTAAATTAATTAAGAAGAGAAGACAAGACAAGACAAGACAAGACAAGACAAGACAAGACATTTATTTTATTTGTTTCTAAACTAATTAAGAAGAGAAGACAATACAAGGCAAGACAAGGCAAGACAAGACATGACAAGAAAATACAAGATACGACAAGACAAGACAAGACAGGACAATTGTGTTTGATTTGTTTTTAAATTAATTAAGAAGATAAGACAAGACAAGACAAGACCAGACAAGACAAGACAAGACAAGTCAAGACAAGACAAGACATGATAAGACAAAACAAGACAAGACAAGACAAGACAAGACAAGACAAGACCAAACAAGACAAGACAAGACAAGACAAGATACGACAAGACAAGACAAGACAAGACAAGACAAGACAAGACAAGACAAGACAAGACAAGACAAGACAAGACAAGACAAGTCAAGACAAGACAAGACATGACAAGACAAAACAAGACAAGACAAGACAAGACAAGACAAGACAAGACAAGACAAGATACGACATGACAAGACAAGACAAGACAAGACAAGACAAGACAAAACAAGACAAGACAAGACAAGATACGACAAGACAAGATACGACATGACAAGACAAGACAAGACAAGACAAGACAAGACAAGACAAGACAAGACAAGACAAGACAAGACAAGACAAGACAAGACAAGACAAGACAAGACAAGACAAGACAAGACAAGACAAGACAAGACAAGACAAGACAAGACAAGACAAGACAAGACAAGACAAGACAAGACAAGACAAGACAAGACAAGACAAGACAAGACAAGACAAGACAAGACAAGACAAGACAAGTCAAGACAAGACAAGACATGACAAGACAAAACAAGACAAAACAAGACAAAACAAGACAAGACAAGACAAGACAAGACAAGACAAGACAAGACAAGACAAGACAAGACAAGACAAGACAAGACAAGACAAGACAAGACAAGACAAGACAAGACAAGACAAGAGAAGACAAGACAAGACCAGACAAGACAAGACATGACAAGACAAAACAAGACAAGACAAGACAAGACAAGACATGACAAGACAAGACATGACAAAACAAGACAAGACCAGACAAGACAAGACAAGACAAGACAAGATACGACAAGACAAGACATGACAAGACAAGACAAGACAAGACAAGACAAGACAGGACAAGACAAGACAAGACAAGACAAGACAAGACAAGACAAGACAAGACAAGACAAGACAAGACAAGACAAGACAAGACAAGAGAAGACAAGACAAGACCAGACAAGACAAGACATGACAAGACAAAACAAGACAAGACAAGACAAGACAAGACAAGACCAGACAAGACAAGACAAGACAAGACAAGATACGACAAGACAAGACATGACAAGACAAGACAAGACAAGACAAGACAAGACAAGACAAGACAAGACAAGACAAGACAAGACAAGACAAGACAAGACAAGACAAGACAAGACAAGACAAGACAAGACAAGACAAGACAAGACAAGACAAGACAAGACAAGACAAGACAAGACAAGACAAGACAAGTCAAGACAAGACAAGACATGACAAGACAAAACAAGACAAAACAAGACAAAACAAGACAAGACAAGACAAGACAAGACAAGACAAGACAAGACAAGACAAGACAAGACAAGACAAGAGAAGACAAGACAAGACCAGACAAGACAAGACATGACAAGACAAAACAAGACAAGACAAGACAAAACAAGACAAGACAAGACAAGACAAGACAAGACAAGACAAGACAAGACAAGACAAGACAAGACAAGACAAGACAAGACAAGACAAAACAAGATACGACAAGACAAGACATGACAAGACAAGACAAGACAAGACAAGACAAGATACGACAAGACAAGACATGACAAGACAAGACAAGACATGACAAGACATGACAAGACAAGACAAGACAAGACAAGACAAGACATGACAAAACAAGACAAGACAAGACAAGACAAGACAATACAAGACAAGACATTTATTTTATTTGTTTCTAAACTAATTAAGAAGAGAAGACAAGACAAGGCAAGACAAGGCAAGACAAGACATGACAAGAAAATACAAGATACGACAAGACAAGACAAGACAAGACAGGACAATTGTGTTTGATTTGTTTTTAAATTAATTAAGAAGAGAAGACAAGGCAAGGCAAGAAAAGGCAAGACAAGACATGACAAGACAAAACAAGACAAGACAAGACAAGACAAGACAAGACAATACATGACAAGACAAGACAAGACAAGACCAGACAAGACAAGGCTAGACAGGAAAAGACAAGACAAGACAAGACATGACAAGACAAAACAAGACAAGACATGACAAGACAAGACAAGACAAGACCAGACAAGACAAGACAAGACAAGATACGACAAGACAAGACAAGACAAGACAAGACAATTATGTTTGATTTGTTTTTAAATTAATTAAGATGATAAGACAAAACAAAACAAGACAAGACAATTGTGTTTGATTTGTTTTTAAATTAATTAAGAAGATAAGACAAAACAAGACAAGACATGACATGACAAGACATGACAAGAAAAAACAAGACAAGACATTTTTTTTATTTGTTTTAAAACGAATTAAGAATAGCAGACAAGACAAGCCAAGGCATGACAAGACAAAACAAGACAAGACAAGACAGGATAAGTAAAGACAAGACAATTGTGTTTGATTTGTTTTTAAATTAATTAAGAAGAGAAGACAAGACAAGACAAGACAAGACAAGACATTTATTTTATTTGTTTCTAAACTAATTAAGAAGAGAAGACAATACAAGGCAAGACAAGGCAAGACAAGACATGACAAGAAAATACAAGATACGACAAGACAAGACAAGACAGGACAATTGTGCTTGATTTGTTTTTAAATTAATTAAGAAGATAAGACAAGACAAGACAAGGCCAGACAAGACAAGACAAGACAAGTCAAGACAAGACAAGACATGATAAGACAAAACAAGACAAGACAAGACAAGACAAGACAAGACAAGACCAAACAAGACAAGACAAGACAAGACAAGATACGACAAGACAAGACAAGACAAGACAAGACAAGACAAGACAAGACAAGACAAGACAAGACAAGACAAGACAAGACAAGACAAGACAAGACAAGACAAGACAAGACAAGACAAGACAAGACAAGACAAGACAAGACAAGACAAGACAAGACAAGACAAGACAAGACAAGACAAGACAAGACAAGACAAGTCAAGACAAGACAAGACATGACAAGACAAAACAAGACAAAACAAGACAAAACAAGACAAGACAAGACAAGACAAGACAAGACAAGACAAGACAAGACAAGACAAGACAAGACAAGACAAGACAAGACAAGACAAGACAAGACAAGAGAAGACAAGACAAGACCAGACAAGACAAGACAAAACAAGACAAGACAAGACAAGACAAGACATGACAAGACAAGACATGACAAAACAAGACAAGACCAGACAAGACAAGACAAGACAAGACAAGATACGACAAGACAAGACATGACAAGACAAGACAAGACAAGACAAGACAAGACAAGACAAGACAAGACAAGATACGACAAGACAAGACAAGACAAGACAAGACAAGATACGACAAGACAAGACATGACAAGACAAGACAAGACAAGACAAGACAAGACAAGACAAGACAAGACAAGACAAGACAAGACAAGACAAGACAAGACAAGACATGACAAGACAAGACAAGACAAGGCAAGACAAGACAAGACAAGACAAGACAAGACATGACAAGACAAGACAAGACAAGACAAGACAAGTCAAGACAAGACAAGACATGACAAGACAAGACAAGACAAAACAAGACAAGGCAAGACAAGACAAGACAAGACAAGACAAGACAAGACAAGACAAGACAAGACAAGACAAGACAAGACAAGACAAGACAAGACAAGACAAGACAAGACAAGACAAGACAAGACAAGACAAGACAAGACAAGACAAGACAAGACAAGACAAGACATGACAAGACAAGACAAAACAAGACAAGGCAAAACAAGACAAGACAAGACAAGACAAGACAAGACAAGACAAGACAAGACAAGACACGACAAGACAAGACAAGACAAGACAAAACAAGACAAGACAAGACAAGACATGACAAAACAAGACAAGACAAGACAAGACAAGACAAGACAAGACAAGATAAGACAAGACAAGACAAGACAAGACAAGACAAAACAAGACAAGACAAGACAAGACAAGACAAGACAAGACAAGACAAGACAAGACAAGACATGACAAGACAAGACATGACAAGACAAAACAAGACAAGACAAGACAAGACAAGACAAGACAAGACAAGACATTTATTTTATTTGTTTCTAAACTAATTAAGAAGAGAAGACAAGGCAAGACAAGACAAGACAAGACAAGACAAGACAAGACAAGACAAGACAAGACAAGACAAGACAAGACAAGACAAGACAAGACAAGACAAGACAAGACAAGACAAGACAAGACAAGATAAGACAAGACAAGACAAGACAAGACAAGACAAAACAAGACAAGACAAGACAAGACAAGACAAGACAAGACAAGACAAGACAAGACAAGACATGACAAGACAAGACATGACAAGACAAAACAAGACAAGACAAGACAAGACAAGACAAGACATTTATTTTATTTGTTTCTAAACTAATTAAGAAGAGAAGACAAGGCAAGACAAGACAAGACAAGACAAGACAAGACAAGACAAGACAAGACAAGACAAGACAAGACAAGACAAGACAAGACAAGACAAGACAAGACAAGACAAGACAAGACAAGACAAGACAAGACAAGACAAGACAAGACAAGACTAGACAAGACAAGACAAGACAAGACAAGACAAGACAAGACAAGACAAGACAAGACAAGACAAGACAAGACAAGACAAGACAAGACAAGACAAGACAAGACAAGACAAGACTAGACAAGACAAGACAAGACAAGACAAGACAAGACATGACAAGACAAGACCAGACAAGACAAGACAAGACAAGACAAGATAAGACAAGACAAGACAATACAAGACAAGACAAGACAAGACAAGACAAGACAAGACATGACAAGACAAGACAAGACAAGACAAGACAAGACAAGACAAGACAAGACAAGACAAGACAAGACAAGACAAGACAAGACATTTATTTTATTTGTTTCTAAACTAATTAAGAAGAGAAGACAAGGCAAGACAAGACAAGACAAGACAAGACAAGACAAGACAAGACAAGACAAGACAAGACAAGACAAGACAAGACAAGACAAGACAAGACAAGACAAGACAAGACAAGACAAGACAAGACAAGACAAGACAAGACAAGACAAGACAAGACAAGACAAGACTAGACAAGACAAGACAAGACAAGACAAGACAAGACATGACAAGACAAAACATGACAAGACAAGACAATTCTGTTTGATTTGTTTTTAAATTAATTAAAAATATAAGACAAGACAAGGCTAGACAGGAAAAGGCAAGACAAGACATGACAAGACAAGACAAGACAAGACAAGACAAGACAAGACAAGACAAGACAAGACAAGACAAGACAAGACAAGACAAGACAAGACAAGACCAGACATGACAAGACAAGACAAGACTAGACAAGACAAGACAAGACAAGATACGACAAGACAAGACATGACAAGACAAGACCAGACAAGACAAGACAAGACAAGACAAGATAAGACAAGACAAGACAATACAAGACAAGACAAGACAAGACAAGACAAGACAAGACATGACAAGACAAGACAAGACAAGACAAGACAAGACAAGACAAGACAAGACAAGACATGACAAGACAAGACAAGACCAGACAAGACAAGACAAGACAAGACAAGACAAGACAAGACATGACAAGACAAGACAAGACAAGACAAGACAAGACAAGACATGACAAAACAAGACAAGACATTTATTTTATTTGTTTTAAAACGAATTAAGAATAGCAGACAAGACAAGCCAAGACATGACAAGACAAAACAAGACAAGACAAGACAAGACATGACAAGACAAGACAAGACCAGACAAGACAAGACAAGACAAGACAAGACAAGACAAGACAAGACAAGACAAGACAAGACAAGACAAGACAAGACAAGACAAGACAAGACAAGACAAGACAAGACAAGACAAGACAAGACAAGACAAGACAAGACAAGACAAGACAAGACAAGTCAAGACAAGACAATACATGACAAGACAAAACAAGACAAGACAAGACAAGACAAGACAAGACAAGACAAGACAGGACAAGACAAGACAAGACAAGACAAGACAAGACAAGACATGACAAGACAAGACAAGACAAGACAAGACAAGACAAGACAAGACAAGACAAGACAAGACAAGACAATACAAGACAAGACAAGACAAGATACGACAAGACAAGACATGACAAGACAAGACAAGACAAGACAAGACAAGACAAGACAAGACAAGACAAGACAAGACAAGACAAGACAAGACAAGACAAGACAAGACAAGACAAGACAAGACAAGACAAGACAAGACAAGACAAGACAAGACAAGACAAGACAAGACAAGACAAGACAAGACAAGACAAGACAAGACAAGACAAGACAAGACAAGACAAGACAAGACAAGACAAGACAAGACAAGACAAGACAAGACAAGACAAGACAAGACAAGACAAGACAAGACCAGACAAGACAAGACAAGACAAGTCAAGACAAGACATGACATGACAAGACAAAACAAGACAAGACAAGACAAGACAAGACAAGACAAGACAAGACAAGAAGAACAAGACAAGACAAGACAATTGTGTTTGATTTGTTTTTAAATTAATTAAGAAAAGAAGACAAGACAAGACAAGACAAGACAAGACAAGACAAGACAAGACAAGACAAGACAAGACAAGACAAGACAAGACAAGACAAGGCAAGACATGACAAGACAAGGCAAGACAAGACAAGGCAAGACAAGACAAGACAAGTCGAGACAAGACAGGACATGACAAGACAAAACAAGACCAGACAAGACAAGACATGACAAGACATGACAAGACACGGCAAGACAAGACAAGACAAGATAAGACAAGACAAGTCGAGACAAGACAGGACATGACAAGACAAAACAAGACCAGACAAGACAAGACAAGACAAGACAAGACATGACAAGACAAGACAAGACCAGACAAGACAAGACAAGACAAGACAAGATACGACAAGACAAGACATGACAAGACAGGACAAGACAAGACAAGATACGACAAGACAAGACATGACAAGACAAGACAAGACAAGGCTAGACAGGAAAAGGCAAGACAAGACAAGACATGACAAGACAAAACAAGACAAGACATGACAAGACATGACAAGACAAGACAAGACAAGACCAGACAAGACAAGGCAAGACAAGAAAAGTTACGACAAGACAAGACATGACAAGACATGACAAGACAAGACAAGACAAGACAAGATAAGACAAGACAAGACATTTATTTTATTTGTTTCTAAACTAATTAAGACGAGAAGACAAGACAAGGCAAGACAAGGCAAGACAAGACATGACAAGAAAATACAAGACACGACAAGACAAGACAAGACAGGACAATTGTGTTTGATTTGTTTTTAAATTAATTAAGAAGAGAAGACAAGGCAAGGCAAGACATGACATGACATGACATGACAAGACAAAACAAGACAAGACAAGACAAGACAAGACAAGACAAGACAAGACAAGATATGACAAGACAATTGTGTTTGATTTGTTTTTAAATTAATTAAGATGATAAGACAAAACAAAACAAGACAAGACAATTGTGTTTGATTTATTTTTAAATTAATTAAGACGATAAGACAAGACAAGACAAAACAAGACAAGAAATTTTTTTTATTTGTTTCCAAACTAATTAAGAAGAGAAGACAAGACAAGACAAGACAAGACAAGACAAGACAAGACAAGACAAGACAAGACAAGACAAGACAAGACAAGACAAGACAAGACAAGACAAGACAAGACAAGACATGACAAGACAAAACAAGACAAGACAAGACAAGACAAGTCAAGACAAGACAATTGTGTTTGATTTGTTTTTAAATTAATTAAGAAAAGAAGACAAGACAAGACAAGACAAGACAAGACAAGACAAGACAAGACAAGACAAGACAAGACAAGACAAGACATGACAAGACAAAACAAGACAAGACAAGACAAGACAAGTCAAGACAAGACTATTGTGTTTGATTTGTTTTTAAATTAATTAAGAAAAGAAGACAAGACAAGACAAGACAAGACAAGACAAGACAAGACAAGACAAGACAAGACAAGACAAGAAAAAACAAGACAAGACAAGACAAGACAAGACAAGACAAGACAAGACAAGACAAGACAAGACTATTGTGTTTGATTTGTTTTTAAATTAATTAAGAAAAGAAGACAAGACAAGACAAGACAAGACAAGACAAGACAAGACAAGACAAGACAAGAAAAAACAAGACAAGACAAGACAAGACAAGACAAGACAAGACAAGACAAGAGAAGACAAGACAAGACAAGACAAGGCAAGACAAGACAAGACAAGACAAGACAAGACAAGACAAGACTAGACAAGACAAGACAAGACATGACAAGACAAAACATGACAAGACAAGACAAGACAAGACAAGACAAGACAAGACAAGTCAAGACAAGACTATTGTGTTTGATTTGTTTTTAAATTAATTAAGAAAAGAAGACAAGACAAGACAAGACAAGACAAGACAAGACAAGACAAGACAAGACAAGACAAGACAAGAAAAAACAAGACAAGACAAGACAAGACAAGACAAGACAAGACAAGACAAGACAAGACAAGAGAAGACAAGACAAGACAAGACAAGGCAAGACAAGACAAGACAAGACAAGACAAGACAAGACAAGACTAGACAAGACAAGACAAGACATGACAAGACAAAACATGACAAGACAAGACAATTCTGTTTGATTTGTTTTTAAATTAATTAAAAAGATAAGACAAGACAAGGCTAGACAGGAAAAGGCAAGACAAGACAAGACATGACAAGACAAAACAAGACAAGACAAGACAAGACAAGACAAGACAAGACAAGACAAGACCAGACATGACAAGACAAGACAAGACTAGACAAGACAAGACAAGACAAGATACGACAAGACAAGACATGACAAGACAAGACAAGACAAGACAAGACAAGACAAGACAAGACAAGACAAGACAAGATAAGACAAGACAAGACAATACAAGAAAAGACAAGACAAGACAAGACAAGACAAGACATGACAAGACAAGACAAGACAAGTCAAGACAAGACAAGACATGACAAGACAAAACAAGACAAGTCAAGACAAGACAAGACAAGACAAGACAAGACATGACAAGACAAGACAAGACAAGATACGACAAGACAAGACATGACAAGACAAGACAAGACATGACAAGACATGACAAGACAAAACAAGACAAGACAACACAAGACAAGACAAGACAAGACAAGACATGACAAGACAAGACAAGACCAGACAAGACAAGACATTTATTTTATTTGTTTCGAAACTAATTAAGAAGAGAAGACAAGGCAAGGCAGGACAAGGCAAGACAAGACATGACAAGAAAATACAAGATACGACAAGACAAAACAAGACAGGACAATTGTGTTTGATTTGTTTTTAAATTAATTAAGAAGAGAAGACAAGGCAAGGCAAGACAAGGCAAGACAAGACATGACAAGACAAAACAAGACAAGACAAGACAAGACAAGACAAGACAAGGCTAGACAGGAAAAGGCAAGACAAGACAAGACAAGACAAGACATGACAAGACAAGACAAGACAAGACAAGACAAGACCAGACAAGACAAGACAAGACAAGACAAGACAAGATAAGACAAGACAAGACAAGATATGACAAGACAATTGTGTTTGATTTGTTTTTAAATTAATTAAGATGATAAGACAAAACAAGACAAGACAATTGTGTTTGATTTGTTTTTAAATTAATTAAGAAGATAAGACAAAACAAGACAAGACATGACATGACAAGACAAGACAAGACCAGACCAGACAAGACAAGACAAGACAAGACAAGATACGACAAGACAAGACATGACAAGACATGACAAGACAAAACAAGACAAGACAAGACAAGACAAGACAAGACAAGACAAGACAAGACAAGACAAGACAAGACAAGACAAGACAAGACAAGACAAGACAAGACAAGACAAGACCAGACAAGACAAGACAAGACATGACCAGACAAGACAAGACAAGACAAGACAAGACAAGACAAGACAAGACAAGACAAGATAAGACAAGACAAGACAATACAAGACAAGACAAGACAAGACAAGTCAAGACAAGGCAAGACAAGACAAGTCAAGACAAGACAAGACATGACAAGACAAAACAAGACAAGACAAGACAAGACAAGACAAGACAAGACAAGACAAGACAAGACAAGACAAGACAAGACAAGACATGACAAGACAAGACAAGACAAGACAAGACAAGACAAGACAAGACATGACAAGACAAGACAAGACCAGACAAGACAAGACGATTGTGTTTGATTTGTTTTTAAATTAATTAAGATGATAAGACAAAACAAGACAGGACAATTGTGTTTGATTTGTTTTTAAATTAATTAAGAAGAGAAGACAAGGCAAGGCAAGACAAGGCAAGACAAGACATGACAAGACAAAACAAGACAAGACAAGACAAGACAAGACAAGACAAGACAAGACAAGACAAGACATGACAAGACAAGACAAGACCAGACAAGACAAGACAAGGCTAGACAGGAAAAGGCAAGACAAGACAAGACAAGACAAGACAAGGCAAGACAAGACAAGATACGACAACACAAGACAAGACAAGATAAGACAAGACAAGACAATACAAGACAAGACAAGACAAGACAAGACAAGACAAGACAAGACAAGACAAGACAAGACAAGACAAGACAAGACAAGACAAGACAAGACAAGACAAGACAAGACAAGACAAGACAAGTCAAGACAAGACAAGACATGACAAGACAAAACAAGACAAGACAAGGCAAGACAAGACAAGACAAGACAAGACATGACAAGACAAGACAAGACCAGACAAGACAAGACAAGACAAGACAAGACAAGACAAGATACGACAAGACAAGACATGACAAGACAAGACAAGACAAGGCAAGACATGACAAGACAAGGCAAGACAAGACAAGACAAGATAAGACAAGACAAGTCGAGACAAGACAGGACATGACAAGACAAAACAAGACCAGACAAGACAAGACAAGACAAGACAAGACATGACAAGACAAGACAAGACCAGACAAGACAAGACAAGACAAGACAAGATACGACAAGACAAGACATGACAAGACAGGACAAGACAAGACAAGATACGACAAGACAAGACATGACAAGACAAGACAAGACAAGACCAGACAAGACAAGACAAGACAAGACAAGTCAAGACCAGACAAGACAAGACAAGACAAGACAAGACAAGACAAGACAAGACAAGACAAGACAAGACAAGACAAGACAAGACAAGGCAAGACATGACAAGACAAGGCAAGACAAGACAAGACAAGATAAGACAAGACAAGTCGAGACAAGACAGGACATGACAAGACAAAACAAGACCAGACAAGACAAAACATGACAAGACATGACAAGACACGGCAAGACAAGACAAGACAAGATACGACAAGACAAGACATGACAAGACAAGACAAGACAAGGCTAGACAGGAAAAGGCAAGACAAGACAAGACATGACAAGACAAAACAAGACAAGACATGACAAGACAAGACAAGACAAGACCAGACAAGACAAGGCAAGACAAGAAAAGTTACGACAAGACAAGACATGACAAGACATGACAAGACAAGACAAGACAAGACAAGATAAGACAAGACAAGACATTTATTTTATTTGTTTCTAAACTAATTAAGAAGAGAAGACAAGACAAGGCAAGACAAGGCAAGACAAGACATGACAAGAAAATACAAGATACGACAAGACAAGACAAGACAGGACAATTGTGTTTGATTTGTTTTTAAATTAATTAAGAAGAGAAGACAAGGCAAGGCAAGACATGACATGACATGACATGACAAGACAAAACAAGACAAGACAAGACAAGACAAGACAAGACAAGATATGACAAGACAATTGTGTTTGATTTGTTTTTAAATTAATTAAGATGATAAGACAAAACAAAACAAGACAAGACAATTGTGTTTGATTTGTTTTTAAATTAATTAAGACGATAAGACAAGACAAGACAAAACAAGACAAGACATTTTTTTTATTTGTTTCCAAACTAATTAAGAAGAGAAGACAAGACAAGACAAGACAAGACAAGACAAGACAAGACAAGACAAGACAAGACAAGACAAGACAAGACAAGACATGACAAGACAAAACAAGACAAGACAAGACAAGTCAAGACAAGACAATTGTGTTTGATTTGTTTTTAAATTAATTAAGAAAAGAAGACAAGACAAGACAAGACAAGACAAGACAAGACAAGACAAGACAAGACAAGACAAGACATGACAAGACAAAACAAGACAAGACAAGACAAGACAAGTCAAGACAAGACTATTGTGTTTGATTTGTTTTTAAATTAATTAAGAAAAGAAGACAAGACAAGACAAGACAAGACAAGACAAGACAAGACAAGACAAGACAAGACAAGACAAGAAAAAACAAGACAAGACAAGACAAGACAAGACAAGACAAGACAAGACAAGACAAGACAAGACAAGACAAGACAAGTCAAGACAAGACTATTGTGTTTGATTTGTTTTTAAATTAATTAAGAAAAGAAGACAAGACAAGACAAGACATGACAAGACAAGACAAGACAAGACAAGACAAGACAAGACAAGAAAAAACAAGACAAGACAAGACAAGACAAGACAAGACAAGACAAGACAAGACAAGACAAGAGAAGACAAGACAAGAAAAGACAAGGCAAGACAAGACAAGACAAGACAAGACAAGACAAGACAACACTAGACAAGACAAGACAAGACATGACAATACAAAACATGACAAGACAAGACAATTCTGTTTGATTTGTTTTTAAATTAATTAAAAAGATAAGACAAGACAAGGATAGACAGGAAAAGGCAAGACAAGACAAGACATGACAAGACAAAACAAGACAAGACAAGACAAGACAAGACAAGACAAGACAAGACAAGACAAGACCAGACATGACAAGACAAGACAAGACAAGATACGACAAGACAAGACATGACAAGACAAGACAAGACAAGACAAGACAAGACAAGACAAGACAAGACAAGATAAGACAAGACAAGACAATACAAGAAAAGACAAGACAAGACAAGACAAGACAAGACATGACAAGACAAGACAAGACAAGTCAAGACAAGACAAGACATGACAAGACAAAACAAGACAAGACAAGACAAGACAAGACAAGACAAGACAAGACAAGACATGACAAGACAAGACAAGACAAGATACGACAAGACAAGACATGACAAGACAAGACAAGACATGACAAGACATGACAAGACAAAACAAGACAAGACAACACAAGACAAGACAAGACAAGACAAGACATGACAAGACAAGACAAGACCAGACAAGACAAGACATTTATTTTATTTGTTTCGAAACTAATTAAGAAGAGAAGACAAGGCAAGGCAGGACAAGGCAAGACAAGACATGACAAGAAAATACAAGATACGACAAGACAAAACAAGACAGGACAATTGTGTTTGATTTGTTTTTAAATTAATTAAGAAGAGAAGACAAGGCAAGGCAAGACAAGGCAAGACAAGACATGACAAGACAAAACAAGACAAGACAAGACAAGACAAGACAAGACAAGGCTAGACAGGAAAAGGCAAGACAAGACAAGACAAGACAAGACATGACAAGACAAGACAAGACAAGACAAGACAAGACAAGACCAGACAAGACAAGACAAGACAAGACAAGACAAGATAAGACAAGACAAGACAAGATATGACAAGACAATTGTGTTTGATTTGTTTTTAAATTAATTAAGATGATAAGACAAAACAAGACAAGACAATTGTGTTTGATTTGTTTTTAAATTAATTAAGAAGATAAGACAAAACAAGACAAGACATGACATGACAAGACAAGACAAGACAAGACAAGACAAGATACGACAAGACAAGACATGACAAGACATGACAAGACAAAACAAGACAAGACAAGACAAGACAAGACAAGACAAGACAAGACAAGACAAGACAAGACAAGACAAGACAAGACAAGACAAGACAATACAAGACAAGACCAGACAAGACAAGACAAGACATGACCAGACAAGACAAGACAAGACAAGACAAGACAAGACAAGACAAGATAAGACAAGACAAGACAATACAAGACAAGACAAGACAAGACAAGTCAAGACAAGGCAAGACAAGACAAGTCAAGACAAGACAAGACATGACAAGACAAAACAAGACAAGACAAGACAAGACAAGACAAGACAAGACAAGACAAGACAAGACATGACAAGACAAGACAAGACAAGACAAGACAAGACAAGACATGACAAGACAAGACAAGACAAGACCAGACAAGACAAGACGATTGTGTTTGATTTGTTTTTAAATTAATTAAGATGATAAGACAAAACAAGACAGGACAATTGTGTTTGATTTGTTTTTAAATTAATTAAGAAGAGAAGACAAGGCAAGGCAAGACAAGGCAAGACAAGACATGACAAGACAAAACAAGACAAGACAAGACAAGACAAGACAAGACAAGACAAGACAAGACATGACAAGACAAGACAAGACCAGACAAGACAAGACAAGGCTAGACAGGAAAAGGCAAGACAAGACAAGACAAGACATGACAAGACAAGACAAGACAAGACAAGACCAGACAAGACAAGACAAGACAAGATACGACAAGACAAGACAAGACAAGACAAGACAAGATAAGACAAGACAAGACAAGATATGACAAGACAATTGTGTTTGATTTGTTTTTAAATTAATTAAGATGATAAGACAAAACAAGACAAGACAATTGTGTTTGATTTGTTTTTAAATTAATTAAGAAGATAAGACAAAACAAGACAAGACATGACATGACAAGACAAGACAAGACCAGACAAGACAAGACAAGACAAGACAAGATACGACAAGACAAGACATGACAAGACAAGACAAGACAAGACAAGACATAACAAGACATGACAAGACAAAACAAGACAAGACAAGACAAGACAAGACAAGACAAGACAAGACAAGACAAGACAAGACAAGACAAGACAAGACAAGACAAGACAAGACAAGACAAGACCAGACAAGACAAGGCAAGACAAGACAAGATACGACAAGACAAGACAAGACAAGATAAGACAAGACAAGACAATACAAGACAAGACAAGACAAGACAAGACAAGACAAGACAAGACAAGACAAGACAAGACAAGACAAGACAAGACAAGACAAGTCAAGACAAGACAAGACATGACAAGACAAAACAAGACAAGACAAGGCAAGACAAGACAAGACAAGACAAGACATGACAAGACAAGACAAGACCAGACAAGACAAGACAAGACAAGACAAGACAAGACAAGATACGACAAGACAAGACATGACAAGACAAGACAAGACATGACAAGACATGACAAAACAAGACAAGACAAGACAAGACAAGACAAGACATGACAAGACAAGACAAGACAAGACAAGACAAGACAAGACAAGACAAGACAAGACAAGACAAGACAAGACAAGACAAGTCAAGACAAGACAAGACATGACAAGACAAAACAAGACAAGACAAGACAAGACAAGACAAGACAAGACAAAACAAGACAAGACCAGACAAGACAAGACAAGACAAGACAAGACAAGACAAGACAAGATACGACAAGACAAGACATGACAAGACAAGACAAGACAAGACAAGACAAGACAAGTCAAGACAGGACAATTGTGTTTGATTTGTTTTTAAATTAATTAAAAAGATAAGACAAGACAAGGCTAGACAGGAAAAGGCAAGACAAGACAAGACATGACAAGACAAAACAAGACAAGACAAGACAAGACAAGACAAGACAAGACAAGACAAGACAAGACAAGACATGACAAGACAAGACAAGACCAGACAAGACAAGACAAGACAAGACAAGATACGACAAGACAAGACATGATCAGACAAGACAAGACAAGACAAGACAAGACAAGACAATACAAGACAAGACAAGACAATACAAGACAAGACAAGACAAGACAAGACAAGACAAGACAAGACAAGACAAGACAAGACAAGACAGGACAAGACGAGACAAGTCAAGACAAGACAAGACATGACAAGACAAAACAAGACAAGACAAGACAAGACAAGACAAGACAAGACAAGACAAGACAAGACAAGACATGACAAGACAAGACAAGACCAGACAAGACAAGACAAGACAAGACAAGACAAGATACGACAAGACAAGACATGACTAGACAAGACAAGACAAGACAAGACATGACAAGACAAAACAAGACAAGACAAGACAAGACAAGACAAGACATGACAAGACAAGACCAGACAAGACAAGACAAGACAAGACATTTATTTTATTTGTTTCTAAACTAATTAAGAAGAGAAGAGAAGACAAGGCAAGACAAGACATGACAAGACAAAACATGACAAGACAAGACAATTCTGTTTGATTTGTTTTTAAATTAATTAAGAAGAGAAGACAAGACCAGACAAGACAAGACAAGACAAGACAAGACAAGACATGACAAGACAAAACATGACAAGACAAGACAATTCTGTTTGATTTGTTTTTAAATTAATTAAGAAGAGAAGACAAGACCAGACAAGACAAGACAAGACAAGACAAGATACGACAAGACAAGACAAGACATGACAAGACAAGACAAGACATGACAAGACATGACAAGACAAAACAAGACAAGACAAGACAAGACAAGACAAGACAAGACAAGACAAGACATGACAAGACAAGACCAGACAAGACAAGACAAGACAAGACAAGACAAGACATGACATGACAAGACATGACATGACAAGACAAGACAAGACATGACAAAACAAGACAAGACAAGACAAGACAAGACAAGACAAGACAATACAAGACAAGACATTTATTTTATTTGTTTCTAAACTAATTAAGAAGAGAAGACAAGACATGACAAGAAAATACAAGATACGACAAGACAAGACAAGACAAGACAGGACAATTGTGTTTGATTTGTTTTTAAATTAATTAAGAAGAGAAGACAAGGCAAGGCAAGAAAAGGCAAGACAAGACATGACAAGACAAAACAAGACAAGACAAGACAAGACATGACAAGACAAGGCTAGACAAAACAAGACAAAACAAGACAAGACATGACAAGACAACACAAGACAAGACCAGACAAGACAAGACAAGACAAGACAAGACAAGATACGACAAGACAAGACATGACAAGACAAGACAAGACAAGACAAGACAAGACAAGACAAGACAAGACAAGACAAGACAAGATAAGACAACACAAGACAAGACAAGACAAGATATGACAAGACAATTGTGTTTGATTTGTTTTTAAATTAATTAAGAAGATAAGACAAAACAAGACAAGACATGACATGACAAGACATGACAAGACAAAACAAGACAAGACATTTTTTTTATTTGTTTTAAAACGAATTAAGAATAGCAGACAAGACAAGACAAGCCATGACATGACAAGACAAAACAAGACAAGACAAGACAGGACAAGTCAAGACAAGACAATTGTGTTTGATTTGTTTTTAAATTAATTAAGAAGAGAAGACAAGACAAGACAAGACAAGACAAGACATTTATTTTATTTGTTTCTAAACTAATTAAGAAGAGAAGACAAGACAAGGCAAGACAAGACATGACAAGAAAATACAAGATACGACAAGACAAGACAAGACAGGACAATTGTGTTTGATTTGTTTTTAAATTAATTAAGAAGATAAGACAAGACAAGACAAGACAAGACAAGACAAGACAAGACAAGACAAGACAAGACAAGACAAGACAAGACAAGACAAGACAAGACAAGACAAGACAAGACAAGACAAGACAAGGCAAGACAAGGCAAGACAAGACATGACAAGAAAATACAAGATACGACAAGACAAGACAAGACAGGACAATTGTGTTTGATTTGTTTTTAAATTAATTAAGAAGACAAGACAAGACAAGACAAGACAAGACAAGACAAGACAAGACAAGACAAGACAAGACAAGACATGACAAGACAAAACAAGACAAGACAAGACAAGACAAGTCAAGACAAGACTATTGTGTTTGATTTGTTTTTAAATTAATTAAGAAAAGAAGACAAGACAAGACAAGACAAGACAAGACAAGACAAGACAAGACAAGACAAGACAAGACAAGACAAGACAAGACAAGACAAGACAAGACAAGACATGACAAGACAAAACAAGACAAGACAAGACAAGACAAGACAAGTCAAGACAAGACTATTGTGTTTGATTTGTTTTTAAATTAATTAAGAAAAGAAGACAAGACAAGACAAGACAAGACAAGACAAGACAAGATAAGACAAGACAAGACATTTATTTTATTTGTTTCTAAACTAATTAAGAAGAGAAGACAAGACAAGGCAAGACAAGGCAAGACAAGACATGACAAGAAAATACAAGATACGACAAGACAAGACAAGACAGGACAATTGTGTTTGATTTGTTTTTAAATTAATTAAGAAGAGAAGACAAGGCAAGGCAAGACATGACATGACATGACATGACAAGACAAAACAAGACAAGACAAGACAAGACAAGACAAGACAAGACAAGATATGACAAGACAATTGTGTTTGATTTGTTTTTAAATTAATTAAGATGATAAGACAAAACAAAACAAGACAAGACAATTGTGTTTGATTTGTTTTTAAATTAATTAAGACGATAAGACAAGACAAGACATGACAAGACAAGACAAGACATGACAAGACATGACAAGACAAAACAAGACAAGACAAGACAAGACAAGACAAGACAAGACAAGACAAGACAAGACAAGACATATCAAGACAAGACAAGACCAGACAAGACAAGACAAGACAAGACAAGACAAGACAAGACATGACAAGACAAGACAAGACAAGACAAGACAAGACATGACAAAACAAGACAAGACAAGACAAGACAAGACAATACAAGACAAGACATTTATTTTATTTGTTTCTAAACTAATTAAGAAGAGAAGACAAGACAAGGCAAGACAAGACATGACAAGAAAATACAAGATACGACAAGACAAGACAAGACAAGACAGGACAATTGTGTTTGATTTGTTTTTAAATTAATTAAGAAGAGAAGACAAGGCAAGGCAAGAAAAGGCAAGACAAGACATGACAAGACAAAACAAGACAAGACAAGACAAGACAAGGCTAGACAGGAAAAGGCAAGACAAGACAAGACATGACAAGACAAAACAAGACAAGACATGACAAGACAAGACAAGACAAGACCAGACAAGACAAGACAAGACAAGATACGACAAGACAAGACATGACAAGACAAGACAAGACAAGACAAGACAAGACAAGACAAGACAAGACAAGACAAGACAAGACAAGACAAGACATGACAAGACAAGACAAGACAAGACAAGACAAGATAAGACAACACAAGACAAGACAAGATATGACAAGACAATTGTGTTTGATTTGTTTTTAAATTAATTAAGATGATAAGACAAAACAAAACAAGACAAGACAATTGTGTTTGATTTGTTTTTAAATTAATTAAGAAGATAAGACAAAACAAGACAAGACATGACATGACAAGACATTTTTTTTATTTGTTTTAAAACGAATTAAGAATAGCAGACAAGACAAGACAAGCCATGACATGACAAGACAAAACAAGACAAGACAAGACAGGACAAGTCAAGACAAGACAATTGTGTTTGATTTGTTTTTAAATTAATTAAGAAGAGAAGACAAGACAAGACAAGACAAGACAAGACAAGACAAGACAAGACAGGACAATTGTGTTTGATTTGTTTTTAAATTAATTAAGAAGAGAAGACAAGACAAGGCAAGACAAGGCAAGACAAGACATGGCAAAAAATACAAGATACGACAAGACAAGACAGGACAATTGTGTTTGATTTGTTTTTAAATTAATTAAGAAGATAAGACAAGACAAGACAAGACAAGACAAGACAAGACAAGACAAGACAAGACAAGACAAGACAAGACAAGACAAGACAAGACAAGGCAAGGCAAGACAAGGCAAGACAAGACATGACAAGAAAATACAAGATACGACAAGACAAGACAAGACAGGACAATTGTGTTTGATTTGTTTTTAAATTAATTAAGAAGACAAGACAAGACAAGACAAGACAAGACAAGACAAGACAAGACAAGACAAGACAAGACAAGACAAGACAAGACAAGACAAGACAAGACAAGACAAGACATGACAAGACAAAACAAGACAAGTCAAGACAAGACAAGTCAAGACAAGACTATTGTGTTTGATTTGTTTTTAAATTAATTAAGAAAAGAAGACAAGACAAGACAAGACAAGACAAGATAAGACAAGACAAGACAAGACAAGACAAGACAAGACAAGACAAGACAAGACAAGACAAGACAAGACAAGACAAGACAAGACAAGACAAGACAAGACAAGACAAGACAAGACAAGACAAGACAAGACAAGACAAGACAAGACAAGACAAGACAAGACAAGACAAGACAAGACAAGACAAGACAAGACATGACAAGACAAAACAAGACAAGACAAGACAAGACAAGACAAGTCAAGACAAGACTATTGTGTTTGATTTGTTTTTAAATTAATTAAGAAAAGAAGACAAGACAAGACAAGATAAGACAAGACAAGACATTTATTTTATTTGTTTCTAAACTAATTAAGAAGAGAAGACAAGACAAGGCAAGACAAGGCAAGACAAGACATGACAAGAAAATACAAGATACGACAAGACAAGACAAGACAGGACAATTGTGTTTGATTTGTTTTTAAATTAATTAAGAAGAGAAGACAAGGCAAGGCAAGACATGACATGACATGACATGACAAGACAAAACAAGACAAGACAAGACAAGACAAGATA
Organism: Zeugodacus cucurbitae; assembly: GCF_028554725.1. Taxonomy (NCBI): domain Eukaryota; kingdom Metazoa; phylum Arthropoda; class Insecta; order Diptera; family Tephritidae; genus Zeugodacus; species Zeugodacus cucurbitae. The sequence continues at coordinate 9,374,752 of NC_071672.1, read as the reverse complement.
TGACAAGACAATTGTGTTTGATTTGTTTTTAAATTAATTAAGATGATAAGACAAAACAAAACAAGACAAGACAATTGTGTTTGATTTGTTTTTAAATTAATTAAGACGATAAGACAAGACAAGACAAAACAAGACAAGACATTTTTTTTATTTGTTTCCAAACTAATTAAGAAGAGAAGACAAGACAAGACAAGACAAGACAAGACAAGACAAGACAAGACAAGACAAGACAAGACAAGACAAGACATGACAAGACAAAACAAGACAAGACAAGACAAGACAAGTCAAGACAAGACAATTGTGTTTGTTTTGTTTTTAAATTAATTAAGAAAAGAAGACAAGACAAGACAAGACAAGACAAGACAAGACAAGACAAGCCAAGTCAAGACAAGACTATTGTGTTTGTTTTGTTTTTAAATTAATTAAGAAAAGAAGACAAGACAAGACAAGACATTTTTTTTATTTGTTTCCAAACTAATTAAGAAGAGAAGACAAGACAAGACAAGACAAGACAAGACAAGACAAGACAAGACAAGACAAGACAAGACAAGACAAGACAAGACAAGACATGACAAGACAAAACAAGACAAGACAAGACAAGACAAGTCAAGACAAGACAATTGTGTTTGTTTTGTTTTTAAATTAATTAAGAAAAGAAGACAAGACAAGACAAGACAAGACAAGACAAGACAAGACAAGCCAAGTCAAGACAAGACTATTGTGTTTGATTTGTTTTTAAATTAATTAAGAAAAGAAGACAAGACAAGACAAGACAAGACAAGACAAGACAAGACAAGACAAGACAAGACAAGACAAGACAAGACAAGAGAAGACAAGACAAGACAAGACAAGGCAAGACAAGACAAGACAAGACAAGACAAGACAAGACAAGACTAGACAAGACAAGACAAGACATGACAAGACAAAACATGACAAGACAAGACAATTCTGTTTGATTTGTTTTTAAATTAATTAAAAAGATAAGACAAGACACGGCTAGACAGGAAAAGGCAAGACAAGACAAGACAAGACAAGACAAGACTAGACAAGACAAGACAAGACAAGATACGACAAGACAAGACATGACAAGACAAGACAAGACAAGACAAGACAAGACAAGACAAGACAAGACAAGACAAGATAAGCAAGACAAGACAATACAAGACAAGACAAGACAAGACAAGACAAGACAAGACATGACAAGACAAGACAAGACAAGTCAAGACAAGACAAGACATGACAAGACAAAACAAGACAAGACAAGACAAGACAAGACAAGACAAGACAAGACATGACAAGACAAGACAAGACAAGATACGACAAGACAAGACATGACAAGACAAGACAAGACATGACAAGACATGACAAGACAAAACAAGACAAGACAACACAAGACAAGACAAGACAAGACAAGACAAGACATGACAAGACAAGACAAGACCAGACAAGACAAGACAAGACAAGACAAGACATTTATTTTATTTGTTTCGAAACTAATTAAGAAGAGAAGACAAGGCAAGGCAAGACAAGGCAAGACAAGACATGACAAGAAAATACAAGATACGACAAGACAAGACAAGACAGGACAATTGTGTTTGATTTGTTTTTAAATTAATTAAGAAGAGAAGACAAGGCAAGGCAAGACAAGGCAAGACAAGACATGACAAGACAAAACAAGACAAGACAAGACAAGACAAGACAAGACAAGACAAGACAAGACAAGACAAGACAAGACAAGGCTAGACAGGAAAAGGCAAGACAAGACAAGACAAGACATGACAAGACAAGACAAGACAAGACAAGACAAGACAAGACCAGACAAGACAAGACAGGACAAGATACGACAAGACAAGACAAGACAAGACAAGACAAGATAAGACAAGACAAGACAAGATATGACAAGACAATTGTGTTTGATTTGTTTTTAAATTAATTAAGATGATAAGACAAAACAAGACAAGACAATTGTGTTTGATTTGTTTTTAAATTAATTAAGAAGATAAGACAAAACAAGACAAGACATGACATGACAAGACAAGACAAGACCAGACAAGACAAGACAAGACAAGACAAGATACGACAAGACAAGACAAGACATGACAAGACATGACAAGACAAAACAAGACAAGACAAGACAAGACAAGACAAGACAAGACAAGACAAGACCAGACAAGACAAGACAAGACAAGACAAGATACGACAAGACAAGACATGACCAGACAAGACAAGACAAGACAAGACAAGACAAGACAAGATAAGACAAGACAAGACAATACAAGACAAGACAAGACAAGACAAGACAAGACAAGACAAGACAAGACAAGACAAGACAAGACAAGACAAGTCAAGACAAGACAAGACATGACAAGACAAAACAAGACAAGACAAGACAAGACAAGACATGACAAGACAAGACAAGACCAGACAAGACAAGACAAGGCTAGACAGGAAAAGGCAAGACAAGACAAGACAAGACATGACATGACAAGACAAGACAAGACAAGACCAGACAAGACAAGACAAGACAAGATACGACAAGACAAGACAAGACAAGACAAGACAAGATAAGACAAGACAAGACAAGATATGACAAGACAATTGTGTTTGATTTGTTTTAAAATTAATTAAGATGATAAGACAAAACAAGACAAGGCAATTGTGTTTGATTTGTTTTTAAATTAATTAAGACGATAAGACAAGACAAGACAAAACAAGACAAGACATTTTTTTTATTTGTTTCCAAACTAATTAAGAAGAGAAGACAAGGCAAGGCAAGACATGACATGACATGACATGACAAGACAAAACAAGACAAGACAAGACAAGACAAGATATGACAAGACAATTGTGTTTGATTTGTTTTTAAATTAATTAAGATGATAAGACAAAACAAAACAAGACAAGACAATTGTGTTTGATTTGTTTTTAAATTAATTAAGACGATAAGACAAGACAAGACAAAACAAGACAAGACATTTTTTTTATTTGTTTCCAAACTAATTAAGAAGAGAAGACAAGACAAGACAAGACAAGACAAGACAAGACAAGACAAGACACGACAAGACAAGACAAGACAAGACAAGACATGACAAGACAAAACAAGACAAGACAAGACAAGACAAGTCAAGACAAGACAATTGTGTTTGTTTTGTTTTTAAATTAATTAAGAAAAGAAGACAAGACAAGACAAGACAAGACAAGACAAGACAAGACAAGCCAAGTCAAGACAAGACTATTGTGTTTGATTTGTTTTTAAATTAATTAAGAAAAGAAGACAAGACAAGACAAGACAAGACAAGACAAGACAAGACAAGCCAAGACAAGAGAAGACAAGACAAGACAAGACAAGGCAAGACAAGACAAGACAAGACAAGACAAGACAAGACAAGACTAGACAAGACAAGACAAGACATGACAAGACAAGACAAGACAAGACAAGACAAGACAAGACAAGACAAGACAAGACAAGACAAGACAAGACAAGACAAGACAAGACAAGACAAGAGAAGACAAGACAAGACAAGACAAGGCAAGACAAGACAAGACAAGACAAGACAAGACAAGACAAGACAAGACTAGACAAGACAAGACAAGACATGACAAGACAAAACATGACAAGACAAGACAATTCTGTTTGATTTGTTTTTAAATTAATTAAAAAGATAAGACAAGACAAGGCTAGACAGGAAAAGGCAAGACAAGACAAGACAAGACAAGACAAGACTAGACAAGACAAGACAAGACAAGATACGACAAGACAAGACATGACAAGACAAGACAAGACAAGACAAGACAAGACAAGACAAGACAAGACAAGACAAGACAAGACAAGATAAGCAAGACAAGACAATACAAGACAAGACAAGACAAGACAAGACAAGACAAGACATGACAAGACAAGACAAGACAAGTCAAGACAAGACAAGACATGACAAGACAAAACAAGACAAGACAAGACAAGACAAGACAAGACAAGACAAGACAAGACAAGACATGACAAGACAAGACAAGACAAGATACGACAAGACAAGACATGACAAGACAAGACAAGACATGACAAGACATGACAAGACAAAACAAGACAAGACAACACAAGACAAGACAAGACAAGACAAGACAAGACATGACAAGACAAGACAAGACCAGACAAGACAAGACAAGACAAGACAAGACATTTATTTTATTTGTTTCGAAACTAATTAAGAAGAGAAGACAAGGCAAGGCAAGACAAGGCAAGACAAGACATGACAAGAAAATACAAGATACGACAAGACAAGACAAGACAGGACAATTGTGTTTGATTTGTTTTTAAATTAATTAAGAAGAGAAGACAAGGCAAGGCAAGACAAGGCAAGACAAGACATGACAAGACAAAACAAGACAAGACAAGACAAGACAAGACAAGACAAGACAAGACAAGACAAGACAAGACAAGACAAGACAAGGCTAGACAGGAAAAGGCAAGACAAGACAAGACAAGACATGACAAGACAAGACAAGACAAGACAAGACAAGACAAGACCAGACAAGACAAGACAGGACAAGATACGACAAGACAAGACAAGACAAGACAAGACAAGATAAGACAAGACAAGACAAGATATGACAAGACAATTGTGTTTGATTTGTTTTTAAATTAATTAAGATGATAAGACAAAACAAGACAAGACAATTGTGTTTGATTTGTTTTTAAATTAATTAAGAAGATAAGACAAAACAAGACAAGACATGACATGACAAGACAAGACAAGACCAGACAAGACAAGACAAGACAAGACAAGATACGACAAGACAAGACAAGACATGACAAGACATGACAAGACAAAACAAGACAAGACAAGACAAGACAAGACAAGACAAGACAAGACAAGACCAGACAAGACAAGACAAGACAAGACAAGATACGACAAGACAAGACATGACCAGACAAGACAAGACAAGACAAGACAAGACAAGACAAGATAAGACAAGACAAGACAATACAAGACAAGACAAGACAAGACAAGACAAGACAAGACAAGACAAGACAAGACAAGACAAGACAAGTCAAGACAAGACAAGACATGACAAGACAAAACAAGACAAGACAAGACAAGACAAGACATGACAAGACAAGACAAGACCAGACAAGACAAGACAAGGCTAGACAGGAAAAGGCAAGACAAGACAAGACAAGACATGACATGACAAGACAAGACAAGACAAGACCAGACAAGACAAGACAAGACAAGATACGACAAGACAAGACAAGACAAGACAAGACAAGATAAGACAAGACAAGACAAGATATGACAAGACAATTGTGTTTGATTTGTTTTAAAATTAATTAAGATGATAAGACAAAACAAGACAAGGCAATTGTGTTTGATTTGTTTTTAAATTAATTAAGATGATAAGACAAAACAAGACAGGACAATTGTGTTTGATTTGTTTTTAAATTAATTAAGAAGAGAAGACAAGGCAAGGCAAGACAAGGCAAGACAAGACATGACAAGACAAAACAAGACAAGACAAGACAAGACAAGACAAGACAAGACAAGACAAGACATGACAAGACAAGACAAGACCAGACAAGACAAGACAAGGCTAGACAGGAAAAGGCAAGACAAGACAAGACAAGACATGACAAGACAAGACAAGACAAGACAAGACCAGACAAGACAAGACAAGACAAGATACGACAAGACAAGACAAGACAAGACAAGACAAGACAAGACAAGACAAGACAAGACAAGACAAGACATTTATTTTATTTGTTTCGAAACTAATTAAGAAGAGAAGACAAGGCAAGGCAAGACAAGGCAAGACAAGACATGACAAGACATTTATTTTATTTGTTTCGAAACTAATTAAGAAGAGAAGACAAGGCAAGGCAAGACAAGACAAGACAAGACCAGACAAGACAAGACAAGGCTAGACAGGAAAAGGCAAGACAAGACAAGACAAGACATGACATGACAAGACAAGACAAGACAAGACCAGACAAGACAAGACAAGACAAGATACGACAAGACAAGACAAGACAAGACAAGACAAGATAAGACAAGACAAGACAATACAAGACAAGACAAGACAAGACAAGACAAGACAAGACAAGACAAGACAAGACAAGACAAGACAAGTCAAGACAAGACAAGACATGACAAGGCAAAACAAGACAAGACAAGACAAGACAAGACCAGACAAGACAAGACAAGGCTAGACAGGAAAAGGCAAGACAAGACAAGACAAGACATGACAAGACAAGACAAGACAAGACAAGACCAGACAAGACAAGACAAGACAAGATACGACAAGACAAGACAAGACAAGACAAGACAAGACAAGACAAGACAAGACAAGACATTTATTTTATTTGTTTCGAAACTAATTAAGAAGAGAAGACAAGGCAAGGCAAGACAAGGCAAGACAAGACAAGACAAGACATTTATTTTATTTGTTTCGAAACTAATTAAGAAGAGAAGACAAGGCAAGGCAAGACAAGGCAAGACAAGACATGACAAGACATTTATTTTATTTGTTTCGAAACTAATTAAGAAGAGAAGACAAGGCAAGGCAAGACAAGACAAGACAAGACAAGACAAGACAAGACAAGACAAGACATTTATTTTATTTGTTTCGAAACTAATTAAGAAGAGAAGACAAGACAAGACAAGACAAGACAAGACAAGACATTTATTTTATTTGTTTCGAAACTAATTAAGAAGAGAAGACAAGGCAAGGCAAGACAAGACAAGACAAGACCAGACAAGACAAGACAAGGCTAGACAGGAAAAGGCAAGACAAGACAAGACAAGACATGACATGACAAGACAAGACAAGACAAGACCAGACAAGACAAGACAAGACAAGATACGACAAGACAAGACAAGACAAGACAAGACAAGATAAGACAAGACAAGACAAGATATGACAAGACAATTGTGTTTGATTTGTTTTTAAATTAATTAAGATGATAAGACAAAACAAGACAAGGCAATTGTGTTTGATTTGTTTTTAAATTAATTAAGATGATAAAACAAAACAAGACAGGACAATTGTGTTTGATTTGTTTTTAAATTAATTAAGAAGAGAAGACAAGGCAAGGCAAGACAAGACAAGGCAAGACAAGACATGACAAGACAAAACAAGACAAGACAAGACAAGACAAGACAAGACAAGACAAGACAAGACATGACAAGACAAGACAAGACCAGACAAGACAAGACAAGGCTAGACAGGAAAAGGCAAGACAAGACAAGACAAGACATGACAAGACAAGACAAGACAAGACAAGACCAGACAAGACAAGACAAGACAAGATACGACAAGACAAGACAAGACAAGACAAGACAAGATAAGACAAGACAAGACAAGATATGACAAGACAATTGTGTTTGATTTGTTTTTAAATTATTTAAGATGATAAGACAAAACAAGACAAGACAATTGTGTTTGATTTGTTTTTAAATTAATTAAGAAGATAAGACAAAACAAGACAAGACATGACATGACAAGACAAGACAAGACCAGACAAGACAAGACAAGACAAGACAAGACAAGATACGACAAGACAAGACATGACAAGACAAGACAAGACAAGACAAGACATAACAAGACATGACAAGACAAAACAAGACAAGACAAGACAAGACAAGACAAGACAAGACAAGACCAGACAAGACAAGGCAAGACAAGACAAGATACGACAAGACAAGACATGACCAGACAAGACAAGACAAGACAAGACAAGACAAGACAAGACAAGATAAGACAAGACAAGACAATACAAGACAAGACAAGACAAGACAAGACAAGACAAGACAAGACAAGACAAGACAAGACAAGACAAGTCAAGACAAGACAAGACATGACAAGGCAAAACAAGACAAGACAAGACAAGACAAGACAAGACAAGACAAGACAAGCCATGACAAGACAAGACAAGACCAGACAAGACAAGACAAGACAAGACAAGACAAGATACGACAAGACAAGACATGACAAGACAAGACAAGACATGACAAGACATGACAAGACAAAACAAGACAAGACAAGACAAGACAAGACAAGACATGACAAGACAAGACAAGACAAGACAAGACACGACAAGACAAGACAAGACAAGACAAGACAAGACAAGACAAGACAAGACAAGTCAAGACAAGACAAGACATGACAAGACAAAACAAGACAAGACAAGACAAGACAAGACAAGACAAGACAAGACAAGACAAGACAAGACAAGACCAGACAAGACAAGACAAGACAAGACAAGACAAGACAAGACAAGATACGACAAGACAAGACATGACAAGACATGACAAGACATGACAAGACAAGACAAGACAAGACAAGACAAGTCAAGACAGGACAATTGTGTTTGATTTGTTTTTAAATTAATTAAAAAGATAAGACAAGACAAGGCTAGACAGGAAAAGGCAAGACAAGACAAGACATGACAAGACAAAACAAGACAAGACAAGACAAGACAAGACAAGACAAGACAAGACAAGACATGACAAGACAAGACAAGACCAGACAAGACAAGACAAGACAAGATACGACAAGACAAGACATGACCAGACAAGACAAGACAAGACAAGATAAGACAAGATAAGACAAGACGAGACAATACAAGACAAGACAAGACAAGACAAGACAAGACAAGACAAGACAAGACAAGACAAGTCAAGACAAGACAAGACATGACAAGACAAAACAAGACAAGACAAGACAAGACAAGACAAGACAAGACAAGACAAGACATGACAAGACAAGACAAGACCAGACAAGACAAGACAAGACAAGACAAGACAAGATACGACAAGACAAGACATGACAAGACAAGACAAGACAAGACATGACAAGACAAAACAAGACAAGACAAGACAAGACAAGACAAGACATGACAAGACAAGACAAGACATTTATTTTATTTGTTTCTAAACTAATTAAGAAGAGAAGAGAAGACAAGGCAAGACAAGACATGACAAGACAAAACATGACAAGACAAGACAATTCTGTTTGATTTGTTTTTAAATTAATTAAGAAGAGAAGACAAGACCAGACAAGACAAGACAAGACAAGACATGACAAGACAAAACATGACAAGACAAGACAATTCTGTTTGATTTGTTTTTAAATTAATTAAGAAGAGAAGACAAGACCAGACAAGACAAGACAAGACAAGACAAGATACGACAAGACAAGACATGACAAGACAAGACAAGACATGACAAGACATGACAAGACAAAACAAGACAAGACAAGACAAGACAAGACAAGACAAGACATGACAAGACAAGACAAGACCAGATAAGACAAGACAAGACAAGACAAGACAAGACAAGACAAGACATGACAAGACAAGACAAGACAAGACAAGACAAGACATGACAAAACAAGACAAGACAAGACAAGACAATACAAGACAAGACATTTATTTTATTTGTTTCTAAACTAATTAAGAAGAGAAGACAAGACAAGGCAAGAAAAGGCAAGACAAGACATGACAAGACAAAACAAGACAAGACAAGACAAGACAAGACAAGACAAGACAAGACATGACAAGACAAGACAAGACCAGACAAGACAAGGCTAGACAGGAAAAGGCAAGACAAGACAAGACATGACAAGACCAGACAAGACAAGGCTAGACAGGAAAAGGCAAGACAAGACAAGACATGACAAGACAAAACAAGACAAGACATGACAAGACAAGACAAGACAAGACAAGACATGACAAGACAAGACAAGACAAGACCAGACAAGACAAGGCTAGACAGGAAAAGGCAAGACAAGACAAGACATGACAAGACCAGACAAGACAAGGCTAGATAGGAAAAGGCAAGACAAGACAAGACATGACAAGACAAAACAAGACAAGACATGACAAAACAAGACAAGACAAGACAAGACATTTATTTTATTTGTTTCTAAACTAATTAAGAAGAGAAGACAAGACAAGGCAAGAAAAGGCAAGACAAGACATGACAAGACAAAACAAAACAAGACAAGACAAGACAAGACAAGACAATACAAGACAAGACTTTTATTTTATTTGTTTCTAAACTAATTAAGAAGAGAAGACAAGACAAGGCAAGAAAAGGCAAGACAAGACATGACAAGACAAAACAAGACAAGACAAGACAAGACAAGACAAGACAAGACAAGACAAGACATGACAAGACAAGACAAGACAAGACCAGACAAGACAAGGCTAGACAGGAAAAGGCAAGACAAGACAAGACATGACAAGACCAGACAAGACAAGGCTAGACAGGAAAAGGCAAGACAAGACAAGACAAGACATGACAAGACAAGACAAGACAAGACAAGACAAGACATGACAAGAAAATACAAGATACGACAAGACAAGACAAGACAGGACAATTGTGTTTGATTTGTTTTTAAATTAATTAAGAAGAGAAGACAAGGCAATTCAAGAAAAGGCAAGACAAGACATGACAAGACAAAACAAGACAAGACAAGACAAGACAAGACAAGACAAGACATGACAAGACAAGACAAGACAAGACCAGACAAGACAAGGCTAGACAGGAAAAGGCAAGACAAGACAAGACATGACAACACAAAACAAGACAAGACATGACAAGACAAGACAAGACAAGACCAGACAAGACAAGACAAGACAAGACAAGATACGACAAGACAAGACATGACAAGACAGGACAAGACAAGACAAGACAAGACAAGACAAGATAAGACAACACAAGACAAGACAAGACAAGATATGGCAAGACAATTGTGTTTGATTTGTTTTTAAATTAATTAAGATGATAAGACAAAACAAAACAAGACAAGACAATTGTGTTTGATTTGTTTTTAAATTAATTAAGAAGATAAGACAAAACAAGACAAGACATGACAAGACAAAACAAGACAAGACATTTTTTTTATTTGTTTTAAAACGAATTAAGAATAGCAGACAAGACAAGACAAGCCATGACATGACAAGACAAAACAAGACAAGACAAGACAGGACAAGTCAAGACAAGACAATTGTGTTTGATTTGTTTTTAAATTAATTAAGAAGAGAAGACAAGACAAGACAAGACAAGACAAGACAAGACAAGACATTTATTTTATTTGTTTCTAAACTATTTAAGAAGAGAAGACAAGACAAGGCAAGACAAGACATGACAAGACATGACAAGAAAATACAAGATACGACAAGACAAGACAAGACAGGACAATTGTGTTTGATTTGTTTTTAAATTAATTAAGAAGATAAGACAAGACAAGACAAGGCCAGACAGGACAAGACAAGACAAGACAAGACAAGACCAGACAAGACAAGACAAGACAAGACAAGATACGACAAGACAAGACAAGACAAGACAAGACAAGACAAGACAAGACAAGACAAGACAAGACATGACAAAACAAGACAAGACAAGACAAGACAAGACAAGACAAGACAAGACAAGACAAGACAAGACAAGACAAGACAAGACAAGACAAGACAAGACAAGACAAGACAAGACAAGACAAGACAAGACACGACAAGACAAGACTAGACAAGACAAAACAAGACAAGACATGACAAGACAAGACAAGACAAGACAAGACAAGACAAGACAAGACAAGACAAGACAAGACAAGACAAGACAAGACAAGACAAGACAAGACAAGACAAGACAAGACAAGACAAGACAAGACAAGACAAGACAAGACAAGACAAGACAAGACAAGTCAAGACAAGACAAGACATGACAAGACATGACAAGACAAGACAAGACAAGACAAGACAAAACAAGACAAGACAAGACAAGACAAGACAAGACAAGACAAGACAAGACAAGACAAGACAAGACAAGACAAGACAAGACAAGACATGACAAGACAAGACAAGACCAGACAAGACAAGACAAGACAAGACAAGTCAAGACAAGACAAGACATGACAAGACACAACAAGACAAGACAAGACAAGACAAGACAAGACAAGACAAGACATGACAAGACAAGACAAGACAAGACAAGACAATACAAGACAAGACAAGACAAGACAAGACAAGACAAGACAAGACAAGACCAGACAAGACAAGACAAGACAAGACAAGACAAGACAAGACAAGACAAGACAAGTCAAGACAAGACAAGACAAGACAAGACAAGACAAGACAAGACAAGTCAAGACAAGACAAGACCAGACAAGACAAGACAAGACAAGACAAGACAAGACATGACAAGACAAGACAAGACAAGACAAGACAAGACCAGACAAGACAAGACAAGACAAGACAAGACAAGACAAGACAAGACAAGCCAAGACAAGACAAGACCAGACAAGACAAGACAAGACAAGACAAGACAAGACAAGTCAAGACAAGACAAGACATGACAAGACACAACAAGACAAGACAAGACAAGACAAGACAAGACAAGACAAGTCAAGACAAGACAAGACAAGACAAGACAAGACAAGACAAGACAAGACAAGACAAGTCAAGACAAGACAAGACCAGACAAGACAAGACAAGACAAGACAAGACAAGACATGACAAGACAAGACAAGACAAGACAAGACAAGACCAGACAAGACAAGACAATTGTGTTTGATTTGTTTTTAAATTAATTAAGAAAAGAAGACAAGACAAGACAAGACATGACAAAACAAGACAAGACAAGCCAAGACAAGACAAGACCAGACAAGACAAGACAAGACAAGACAAGACAAGACAAGTCAAGACAAGACAAGACATGACAAGACACAACAAGACAAGACAAGACAAGACAAGACAAGCCAAGACAAGACAAGACCAGACAAGACAAGACAAGACAAGACAAGACAAGACAAGTCAAGACAAGACAAGACATGACAAGACAAGACAAGACAAGACAAGACATGACAAGACACAACAAGACAAGACAAGACAAGACAAGACAAGACAAGACAAGACAAGACAAGACAAGACAAGACAAGACAAGTCAAGACAAGACAAGACAAGACAAGACAAGACAAGACAAGACAAGACAAGACAAGACAAGACAAGACAAGACATGACAAGACAAGACAAGACCAGACAAGACAAGACAAGACAAGACAAGTCAAGACAAGACAAGACAAGACAAGTCAAGACAAGACAAGACAAGACAAGACAAGACAAGACAAGACAAAACAAGACAAGACAAGACAAGTCAAGACAAGACAATTGTGTTTGATTTGTTTTTAAATTAATTAAGAAAAGAAGACAAGACAAGACAAGACATGACAAAACAAGACAAGACAAGACAAGACATTTATTTTATTTGTTTCTAAACTAATTAAGAAGAGAAGACAAGACAAGGCAAGACAAGACATGACAAGACAAGACAGGACAATTGTGTTTGATTTGTTTTTAAATTAATTAAGAAGATAAGACAAGACAAGTCAAGACAAGACAAGATAAGACAAGACAAGACAAGACAAGACAAGGCAAGATAAGACAAGACAAGACATTTATTTTATTTGTTTCTGAACTAATTAAGAAGAGAAGACAAGACAAGGCAAGACAAGACATGACAAGACAAGACAGGACAATTGTGTTTGATTTGTTTTTAAATTAATTAAGAAGATAAGACAAGACAAGTCAAGACAAGACAAGACAAGACAAGACAAGACAAGACAAGTCAAGTCAAGACAAGACAAGACATGACAAGACATGACAAGACAAGACAAGACAAGACAAGACAAGACATGACAAGACAAGACAGGACAATTGTGTTTGATTTGTTTTTAAATTAATTAAGAAGATAAGACAAGACAAGTCAAGACAAGACAAGACATGACAAGACAAAACAAGACAAGACAAGACAAGACAAGACAAGACAAGACAAGACAAGACAAGACAAGTCAAGACAAGACAAGACATGACAAGACATGACAAGACAAGACAAGACAAGACAAGACAAGACAAGACAAGACAAGACAAGACAAGACAAGAAAAGACAAGTCAAGACAAGACAAGACATGACAAGACAAAACAAGACAAGACAAGACAAGACAAGACAAGACAAGACAAGACATGACAAGACAAGACAAGACAAGACAAGACAAGACAAGACAAGTCAAGACAAGACAAGACATGACAAGACACAACAAGACAAGACAAGACAAGACAAGACAAGACAAGACAAGACAAGACAAGACAAGACAAGACAAGACAAAACAAGACAAGACAAGACAAGTCAAGACAAGACAATTGTGTTTGATTTGTTTTTAAATTAATTAAGAAAAGAAGACAAGACAAGACAAGACAAGACAAGACAAGACAAGACAAGACAAGACAAGACAAGACAAGACATGACAAAACAAGACAAGACAAGACAAGACATTTATTTTATTTGTTTCTAAACTAATTAAGAAGAGAAGACAAGACAAGGCAAGACAAGACATGACAAGACAAGACAGGACAATTGTGTTTGATTTGTTTTTAAATTAATTAAGAAGATAAGACAAGACAAGTCAAGACAAGACAAGACAAGACAAGACAAGACAAGTCAAGACAAGACAAGACATGACAAGACCTGACAAGACAAGACAAGACAAGACAAGACAAGACAAGACATGACAAGACAAGACAGGACAATTGTGTTTGATTTGTTTTTAAATTAATTAAGAAGATAAGACAAGACAAGACAAGACAAGTCAAGACAAGACAAGACATGACAAGACAAAACAAGACAAGACAAGACACGACAAGACAAGACAAGGCAAGACATGACAAGACAAGACATTACAAGACAAGACAAGACCAGACAAGACAAGACAAGACAAGATACGACAAGACAAGACATGACAAGACAAGACATGACAAGACAAGACAAGACAAGACAAGACAAGACAAGACAAGACAAGACAAGACAAGACAAGACAAGACAAGACAAGACAAGACAAGACAAGACAAGACAAGACAAGACAAGACAAGACAAGACAAGACAAGACAAGACAAGACAAGACAAGACAAGACAAGACAAGACAAGACAAGACAAGACAAGACAAGACAAGACAAGACAAGACAAGACAAGACAAGACAAGACAAGACAAGACAAGACAAGACAAGACAAGACAAGACAAGACAAGACAAGACAAGAGAAGACAAGACAAGACAAGACAAGACAAGACAAGTCAAGACAAGACATGACAAGACAAAACAAGACAAGACAAGACAAGACAAGACAAGACAAGACAAGACAAGACAAGACAAGACAAGACAAGACAAGACAAGACAAGACAAGACAAGACATTTATTTTATTTGTTTCTGAACTAATTAAGAAGAGAAGACAAGACAAGGCAAGACAAGACATGACAAGACAAGACAAGACAAGACAAGACAAGACCAGACAAGACAAGACAAGACAAGACAAGACAAGACAAGTCAAGACAAGACAAGACATGACAAGACAAGACAAGACCAGACAAGACAAGACAAGACAAGACAAGTCAAGACAAGACAAGACATGACAAGACACAATAAGACAAGACAAGACAAGACAAGACAAGACAAGACAAGACATGACAAGACAAGACAAGACAAGACAAGACAATACAAGACAAGACAAGACAAGACAAGACAAGACAGGACCAGACAAGACAAGACAAGACAAGACAAGACAAGACAAGACAAGACAAGTCAAGACAAGACAAGACAAGACAAGACAAGACAAGACAAGACAAGTCAAGACAAGACAAGACCAGACAAGACAAGACAAGACAAGACAAGACAAGACATGACAAGACAAGACAAGACAAGACAAGACAAGACCAGACAAGAAAAGACAAGACAAGACAAGACAAGACAAGCCAAGACAAGACAAGACCAGACAAGACAAGACAAGACAAGACAAGACAAGACAAGTCAAGACAAGACAAGACATGACAAGACACAACAAGACAAGACAAGACAAGACAAGACAAGACAAGACAAGACAAGACAAAACAAGACAAGACAAGACAAGTCAAGACAAGACAATTGTGTTTGATTTGTTTTTAAATTAATTAAGAAAAGAAGACAAGACAAGACAAGACAAGACAAGACAAGACAAGACAAGACAAGACATGACAAAACAAGACAAGACAAGACATTTATTTTATTTGTTTCTAAACTAATTAAGAAGAGAAGACAAGACAAGGCAAGACAAGACATGACAAGACAAGACAGGACAATTGTGTTTGATTTGTTTTTAAATTAATTAAGAAGATAAGACAAGACAAGTCAAGACAAGACAAGATAAGACAAGACAAGACAAGACAAGACAAGGCAAGATAAGACAAGACAAGACATTTATTTTATTTGTTTCTGAACTAATTAAGAAGAGAAGACAAGACAAGGCAAGACAAGACATGACAAGACAAGACAAGACAGGACAATTGTGTTTGATTTGTTTTTAAATTAATTAAGAAGATAAGACAAGACAAGTCAAGACAAGACAAGACAAGACAAGACAAGACAAGACAAGTCAAGTCAAGACAAGACAAGACATGACAAGACATGACAAGACAAGACAAGACAAGACAAGACAAGACAAGACATGACAAGACAAGACAGGACAATTGTGTTTGATTTGTTTTTAAATTAATTAAGAAGATAAGACAAGACAAGACAAGACAAGTCAAGACAAGACAAGACATGACAAGACAAAACAAGACAAGACAAGACAAGACAAGACAAGACAAGGCAAGACATGACAAGACAAGACATTACAAGACATTACAAGACAAGACAAGACCAGACAAGACAAGACAAGACAAGATACGACAAGACAAGACATGACAAGACAAGACAAGACATGACAAGACAAGACAAGACAAGACAAGACAAGACAAGACAAGACAAGACAAGACAAGACAAGACAAGACAAGACAAGACAAGACAAGACAAGACAAGACAAGACAAGACAAGACAAGACAAGACAAGACAAGACAAGACAAGACAAGACAAGACAAGACAAGACAAGACAAGACAAGACAAGACAAGACAAGACAAGACAAGACAAGACAAGACAAGACAAGACAAGACAAGACAAGACAAGACAAGACAAGACAAGACAAGACAAGACAAGAGAAGACAAGACAAGACAAGACAAGGCAAGTCAAGACAAGACATGACAAGACAAAACAAGACAAGACAAGACAAGACAAGACAAGACAAGACAAGACAAGACAAGACAAGACAAGACAAGACAAGACAAGACAAGACAAGACAAGACAAGACAAGACAAGACATGACAAGACAAGACAAGACCAGACAAGACAAGACAAGACAAGATACGACAAGACAAGACATGACAAGTCAAGACAAGACAAGACATGACAAGACAAGACAAGACATGACAAGACATGACAAGACATGACATGACAAGACAAGACATGACAAGACATGACAAGACAAGACCAGACAAGACAAGACAAGACAAGATACGACAAGACAAGACATGACAAGACAAGACCAGACAAGACAAGACAAGACAAGATACGACAAGACAAGACATGACAAGACAAGACAAGACAAGACAAGACAAGACAAGACAAGACAAGACAAGACAAGACAAGACAAGACAAGACAAGACAAGACAAGACAAGACAAGACAAGACAAGACAAGACAAGACAAGACAAGACAAGACAAGACAAGACAAGACAAGACAAGACAAGACAAGACAAGACAAGACAAGACAAGACAAGGCAAGACATGACAAGACAAGACAAGGCAAGACAAGACAAGACAAGATAAGACAAGACAAGTCGAGACAAGACAAGACATGCCAAGACAAAACAAGACCGGACAAGACAAGACAAGACAAGACATGACAAGACAAGACAAGACCAGACAAGACAAGACAAGATACGACAAGACAAGACATGACAAGACAAGACAAGACAAGACAAGATACGACAAGACAAGACATGACAAGACAAGACAAGACAAGACAAGACAAGACAAGACAAGGCTAGAAAGGAAAAGGCAAGACAAGACATGACATGACAAGACAAAACAAGAAGAGACATGACAAGACAAGACAAGACAAGACAAGACAAGACAAGACAAGTCAAGACAAGACATGACAAGACAAAACAAGACAAGACAAGTTACGACAAGACAAGACATGACAAGACAAGACAAGACAAGACAAGACAAGACAAGACAAGACAAGACAAGATAAGACAAGACAAGACATTTATTTTATTTGTTTCTAAACTAATTAAGAAGAGAAGACAAGACAAGGCAAGACAAGGCAAGACAAGACATGACAAGAAAATACAAGATACGACAAGACAAGACAAGACAGGACAATTGTGTTTGATTTGTTTTTAAATTAATTAAGAAGAGAAGACAAGGCAAGGCAAGACATGACATGACATGACATGACAAGACAAAACAAGACAAGACAAGACAAGACAAGACAAGACAAGACAAGACAAGATATGACAAGACAATTGTGTTTGATTTGTTTTTAAATTAATTAAGATGATAAGACAAAACAAAACAAGACAAGACAATTGTGTTTGATTTGTTTTTAAATTAATTAAGACGATAAGACAAGACAAGACAAAACAAGACAAGACATTTTTTTTATTTGTTTCCAAACTAATTAAGAAGAGAAGACAAGACAAGACAAGACAAGACAAGACAAGACAAGACAAGACAAGACAAGACAAGACAAGACAAGACATGACAAGACAAAACAAGACAAGACAAGACAAGACAAGTTAAGACAAGACAATTGTGTTTGATTTGTTTTTAAATTAATTAAGAAAAGAAGACAAGACAAGACAAGACAAGACAAGACAAGACAAGACAAGACAAGACAAGACAAGACAAGACAAGACAAGACAAGACAAGACAAGACAAGACAAGACAAGACAAGACAAGACAAGACAAGACAAGACAAGACAAGACAAGACAAGACAAGACAAGACAAGACAAGACAAGACAAGACAAGACTAGACAAGACAAGACAAGACAAGACAAAACATGACAAGACAAGACAATTCTGTTTGATTTGTTTTTAAATTAATTAAAAAGATAAGACAAGACAAGGCTAGACAGGAAAAGGCAAGACAAGACAAGACATGACAAGACAAAACAAGACAAGACAAGACAAGACAAGACAAGACAAGACAGGACAAGACCAGACATGACAAGACAAGACAAGACAAGACAAGACAAGACAAGATAAGACAAGACAAGACGATACAAGACAAGACAAGACAAGACAAGACAAGACAAGACAAGACATGACAAGACAAGACAAGACAAGACAAGTCAAGACAAGACAAGACATGACAAGACAAAACAAGACAAGACAAGACAAGACAAGACAAGACAAGACAAGACATGACAAGACAAGACAAGACCAGACAAGACAAGACAAGACAAGACAAGACAAGATACGACAAGACAAGACATGACAAGACAAGACAAGACATGACAAGACATGACAAGACATGACAAGACATGACAAGACAAGACAAGACAACTCAAGACAAGACAAGACAAGACAAGACATGACAAGACAAGACAAGACAAGACAAGACAAGACAAGACAAGACAAGACAAGACAAGACATGACAAGACAAAACAAGACAAGACAAGGCAAGACAAGTCAAGACAAGTCAAGACAAGACAATTGTGTTTGATTTGTTTTTAAATTAATTAAGAAAAGAAGACAAGACAAGACAAGACAAGACAAGACAAGACAAGACAAGACAAGACAAGACAAGACAAGACAAGACAAGACAAGACAAGACAAGACAAGACAAGACAAGACAAGACAAGACAAGACAAGACAAGACAAGACAAGACAAGACAAGACAAGACAAGACAAGACAAGACAAGACAAGACAAGACAAGACAAGACAAGACAAGACAAGACAAGACAAGACAAGACAAGACAAGACAAGACAAGACAAGACAAGACAAGACAAGACAAGACAAGACTAGACAAGACAAGACAAGACATGACATGACAAGACAAAACATGACAAGACAAGACAATTGTGTTTGATTTGTTTTTAAATTAATTAAGAAAAGAAGACAAGACAAGACAAGACAAGACAAGACAAGACAAGACAAGACAAGACAAGACATGACAAGACAAAACAAGACAAGACAAGGCAAGACAAGTCAAGACAAGTCAAGACAAGACAATTGTGTTTGATTTGTTTTTAAATTAATTAAGAAAAGAAGACAAGACAAGACAAGACAAGACAAGACAAGACAAGACAAGACAAGACAAGACAAGACAAGACAAGACAAGACAAGACAAGACAAGACAAGACAAGCAAGACAAGACAAGACAAGACAAGACAAGACAAGACAAGACAAGACAAGACAAGACAAGACAAGACAAGACAAGACAAGATAAGACAAGACAAGACAAGACAAGACAAGACAAGACAAGACAAGACAAGACCAGACAAGACAAGACAAGACAAGACAAGACAAGACAAGACAAGACAAGACAAGACAAGACAAGACAAGACAAGACATGACAAAACAAGACAAGACAAGACAAGACAAGACAAGACAAGACAAGACAAGACAAGACAAGACAAGACAAGACAAGACAAGACAAGACAAGACAAGACAAGACAAGACAAGACAAGACAAGACAAGACAAGACAAGACAAGACAATACAATACAAGACAAGACATTTATTTTATTTGTTTCTAAACTAATTAAGAAGAGAAGACAAGACAAGGCAAGACAAGGCAAGACAAGACATGACAAGAAAATACAAGATACGACAAGACAAGACAAGACAGGACAATTGTGTTTGATTTGTTTTTAAATTAATTAAGAAGATAAGACAAAACAAGACAAGACATGACATGACAAGACATGACAAGACAAAACAAGACAAGACATTTTTTTTATTTGTTTTAAAACGAATTAAGAATAGCAGAAGATATGACAAGACAATTGTGTTTGATTTGTTTTTAAATTAATTAAGATGATAAGACAAAACAAAACAAGACAAGACAATTGTGTTTGATTTGTTTTTAAATTAATTAAGAAGACAAGACAAAACAAGACAAGACATGACATGACAAGACATTTTTTTTATTTGTTTTAAAACGAATTAAGAATAGCAGACAAGACAAGACAAGCCAAGACATGACAAGACAAAACAAGACAAGACAAGACAGGACAAGTCAAGACAAGACAATTGTGTTTGATTTGTTTTTAAATTAATTAAGAAGAGAAGACAAGACAAGACAAGACAAGACAAGACAAGACATTTATTTTATTTGCTTCTAAACTAATTAAGAAGAGAAGACAAGACAAGGCAAGGCAAGGCAAGACAAGACATGACAAGAAAATACAAGATACGACAAGACAAGACAAGACAGGACAATTGTGTTTGATTTGTTTTTAAATTAATTAAGAAGATAAGACAAGACAAGACAAGGCCAGACAAGACAAGACAAGACAAGACAAGTCAAGACAAGACAAGACATGACAAGACAAAACTAGACAAGACAAGACAAGACAAGACAAGACATGACAAGACCAGACAAGACAAGACAAGACAAGACAAGATACGACAAGACATGACAAGACAAAACAAGACAAGACAAGACAAGACAAGACAAGACAAGACAAGACAAGTCAAGACAAGACAAGACATGACAAGACAAAACAAGACAAGACAAGACAAGACAAGACAAGACAAGACAAGTCAAGACAAGACAAGACATGACAAGACAAAACAAGACAAGACAAGACAAGACAAGACAAGACAAGACAAGACCAGACAAGACAAGACAAGACAAGACAAGATACGACAAGACAAGACAAGACAAGACAAGACAAGACAAGACAAGACAAGACAAGATAAGACAAGACAAGACAAGACAAGACAAGACAAGACAAGACAAGACAAGACAAGACAAGACAAGACAAGACAAGACAAGACAAGACAAGACAAGACAAGACAAGACAAGACAAGACAAGACAAGACAAGACAAGACAAGACAAGACAAGACATGACAAAACAAGACAAGACAAGACAAGACAAGACAAGACAAGACAAGACAAGACAAGACAAGACAAGACAACACAAGACAAGAAAAGACAAGACAAGACAAGACAAGACAAGACAAGACAAGACAAGACAAGACAAGACAAGACAAGACAAGACAAGACAAGACAAGACAAGGCAAGACAAGACAAGACAAGACAAGACAAGACAAGACAAGACAAGACAAGACAAGACAAGACAAGACAAGACAAGACACGACAAGACAAGACAAGACAAGACAAGACAAGACAAAACAAGACAAGACAAGACAAGACAAGACAAGACAAGACAAGACAAGACAAGACAAGACAAGACAAGACAAGTCAAGACAAGACAAGACATGACAAGACATGACAAGACAAGACAAGACAAGACAAGACAAGACAAGACAAGACAAGACAAGACAAGACAAGACAAGACAAGACAAGACAAGACAAGACAAGACAAGACAAGACAAGACAAGACAAGACAAGACAAGACAAGACAAGACAAGACAAGACAAGACAAGACAAGACAAGACAAGTCAAGACAAGACATGACAAGACAAAACAAGACAAGACAAGACAAGACAAGACAAGACAAGATACGACAAGACAAGACATGACAAGACAAGACAAGACAAGACAAGACAAGACAAGACAAGACAAGACAAGACAAGACAAGACAAGACAAGACAAGACAAGACAAGACAAGACAAGACAAGACAAGACAAGACAAGACAAGACAAGACAAGACAAGACAAGACAAGTCAAGACAAGACAAGACATGACAAGACAAAACAAGACAAGACAAGGCAAGACAAGACAAGACAAGACAAGACAGGACAAGGCAAGACAAGACAAGACATGACAAGACAAGACAAGACAAGACAAGACAAGACAAGACAATACAAGACAAGACAAGACAAGATACGACAAGACAAGACATGACAAGACAAGACAAGACAAGACAAGACAAGACAAGACAAGACAAGACAAGACAAGACAAGACAAGACAAGATAAGACAAGACAAGACAAGACAAGACAAGACAAGACAAGTCAAGACAAGACAAAACAAGACAAGACAAGACAAGACAAGACAAGACAAGTCAAGACAAGACAAAACAAGACAAGACAAGACAAGTCAAGACAAGACAATTGTGTTTGATTTGTTTTTAAATTAATTAAGAAAAGAAGACAAGACAAGACAAGACAAGACAAGACAAGACAAGACAAGACAAGACATGACAAGACAAAACAAGACAAGACAAGACAAGACATTTATTTTATTTGTTTCTAAACTAATTAAGAAGAGAAGACAAGACAAGGCAAGACAAGACATGACAAGACAAGACAGGACAATTGTGTTTGATTTGTTTTTAAATTAATTAAGAAGATAAGACAAGACAAGTCAATACAAGAAAAGACAAGACAAGACAAGACAAGATACGACAAGACATGACAAGACAAGACAAGTCAAGACAAGACAATTGTGTTTGATTTGTTTTTAAATTAATTAAGAAAAGAAGACAAGACAAGACAAGACAAGACAAGACAAGACAAGACAAGACAAGACAAGACAAGACATGACAAGACAAAACAAGACAAGACAAGACAAGACATTTATTTTATTTGTTTCTAAACTAATTAAGAAGAGAAGACAAGACAAGGCAAGACAAGACCAGACAAGACAAGACAAGACAAGACAAGACAAGTCAAGACAAGACAAGACATGACAAGACAAAACAAGACAAGACAAGACAAGACAAGACAAGACAAGACAAGACAAGACAAGACAAGACAAGACAAGACAAGACAAGACAAGACAAGACAAGACAAGACAAGACAAGACAAGACAAGACAAGACAAGACAAGACAAGACAAGACAAGACAAGACAAGACAAGACAAGACAAAACAAGACAAGACAAGACAAGTCAAGACAAGACAATTGTGTTTGATTTGTTTTTAAATTAATTAAGAAAAGAAGACAAGACAAGACAAGACAAGACAAGACAAGACAAAACAAGACAAGACAAGACAAGACAAGACAAGACAAGACAAGACAAGACAAGACAAGACATGACAAGACAAAACAAGAAAAGACAAGACAAGACATTTATTTTATTTGTTTCTAAACTAATTAAGAAGAGAAGACAAGACAAGGCAAGACAAGACATGACAAGACAAGACAGGACAATTGTGTTTGATTTGTTTTTAAATTAATTAAGAAGATAAGACAAGACAAGTCAAGACAAGACAAGACAAGACAAGACAAGACAAGACCAGACAAGACAAGACAAGACAAGACAAGACAAGACAAGATACGACAAGACATGACAAGACAAGACAAGACAAGACAAGACAAGACAAGACAAGACAAGACAAGACAAGACAAGACAAGACAAGACAAGACAAGACATGACAAGTCAAGACAAGACAAGACATGACAAGACAAGACAAGACATGACAAGACGAGACATGACAAGACAAAACAAGACAAGACAAGACAAGACAAGACAAGACAAGACAAGATACGACAAGACAAGACATGACAAGTCAAGACAAGACAAGACATGACAAGACAAGACAAGACATGACAAGACATGACAAGACATGACAAGACATGACAAGACATGACATGACAAGACAAGACATGACAAGACAAGACCAGACAAGACAAGACAAGACAAGACAAGATACGACAAGACAAGAAAAGACAAGACAGGACAATTGTGTTTGATTTGTTTTTAAATTAATTAAGAAGATAAGACAAGACAAGTCAAGACAAGACCAGACAGGACAATTGTGTTTGATTTGTTTTTAAATTAATTAAGAAGATAAGACAAGACAAGACAAGACAAGACAAGACAAGACAAGGTACGACAAGACATGACAAGACAAGACAAGACAAGACAAGACAAGACAAGACAAGACAAGACAAGACAAGACAAGACAAGACAAGACAAGACAAGACAAGGCAAGACAAGACAAGACAAGACAAGACAAGACAAGACAAGACAAGACAAGACAAGACAAGATACGACAAGACAAGACATGACGAGACAAGACAAGACAAGACAAGACAAGACAAGTCAAGACAAGACATGACAAAACAAAACAAGACAAGACAAGACAAGACAAGACAAGACAAGACAAGACAAGACAAGACAAGACAAGACAAGACAAGACAAGACAAGACAAGACAAGACAAGACAAAACAAGACAAGACAAGACAAGACAAGACAAGACAAGACAAGACAAGACAAGACAAGACAAGATAAGACAAGACAAGACATGACAAGACATGACAAGACAATACAAGACCAGACAGGACAAGAAAAGACATGACAAGACAAGACAAGACAAGACAAGACAAGACAAGACAAGACAAGACAAGGCAAGGCCAGACATGACAAGACAAAACAAGACAAGACAAGACAAGACAAGACAAGTCAAGACAAGACAATTGTGTTTGATTTGTTTTTAAATTAATTAAGAAAAGAAGACAAGACAAGACAAGACAAGACAAGACAAGACAAGACAAGACAAGACAAGACAAGACAAGACATGACAAGACAAAACAAGACCAGACAAGACAAGACAAGACATGACAAGACAAGACAAGACAAGACAAGACAAGACAAGACAAGACAAGACAAGACAAGACAAGACAAGACAAGACAAGACAAGACAAGACAAGACAAGACAAGACAAGACAAGACAAGACAAGACAAGACAAGACAAGACAAGGCAAGACATGACAAGACAAGACAAGGCAAGACAAGACAAGACAAGACAAGATAAGACAAGACAAGTCGAGACAAGACAAGACATGACAAGACAAAACAAGACCAGACAAGACAAGACAAGACAAGACAAGACATGACAAGACAAGACAAGACAAGATACGACAAGACAAGACATGACAAGACAAGACAAGACAAGACCAGACAAGACAAGGCAAGACAAGATAAGTTACGACAAGACAAGACATGACAAGACAAGACAAGACAAGACAAGACAAGACAAGACAAGATAAGACAAGACAAGACATTTATTTTATTTGTTTCTAAACTAATTAAGAAGAGAAGACAAGACAAGGCAAGACAAGGCAAGACAAGACATGACAAGAAAATACAAGATACGACAAGACAAGACAAGACAGGACAATTGTGTTTGATTTGTTTTTAAATTAATTAAGAAGAGAAGACAAGGCAAGGCAAGACATGACATGACATGACATGACAAGACAAAGCAAGACAAGACAAGACAAGACAAGACAAGACAAGACAAGACAAGATATGACAAGACAATTGTGTTTGATTTGTTTTTAAATTAATTAAGACGATAAGACAAGACAAGACAAAACAAGACATTTATTTTATTTGTTTCTAAACTAATTAAGAAGAGAAGACAAGACAAGGCAAGACAAGGCAAGACAAGGCAAGACAAGGCAAGACAAGACATGACAAGAAAATACAAGATACGACAAGACAAGACAAGACAGGACAATTGTGTTTGATTTGTTTTTAAATTAATTAAGAAGAGAAGACAAGGCAAGACAAGACATGACAAGACAAAACAAGACAAGACAAAACAAGACAAGACAAGACAAGACAAGACAAGACAAGACAAGACAAGACAAGACAAGACAAGACAAGACATGACAAGACAAGACAAGACCAGACAAGACAAGACAAGGCTAGACAGGAAAAGGTAAGACAAGACATGACATGACAAGACAAAACAAGACAAGACATGACAAGACAAGACAAGACAAGACCAGACAAGACAAGACAAGACAAGACAAGATACGACAAGACAAGACATGACAAGACAAGACAAGACAAGACAAGACAAGACAAGATAAGACAAGACAAGACAAGACAAGACAAGATATGACAAGACAATTGTGTTTGATTTGTTTTTAAATTAATTAAGATGATAAGACAAAACAAAACAAGACAAGACAATTGTGTTTGATTTGTTTTTAAATTAATTAAGAAGATAAGACAAAACAAGACAAGACATGACATGACAAGACATTTTTTTTATTTGTTTTAAAACGAATTAAGAATAGAAGACAAGACAAGACAAGCCAAGACATGACAAGACAAAACAAGACAAGACAAGACAGGACAAGTCAAGACAAGACAATTGTGTTTGATTTGTTTTTAAATTAATTAAGAAGAGAAGACAAGACAAGACAAGACAAGACAAGACATTTATTTTATTTCTTTCTAAACTAATTAAGAAGAGAAGACAAGACAAGGCAAGACAAGACATGACAAGAAAATACAAGATACGACAAGACAAGACAAGACAGGACAATTGTGTTTGATTTGTTTTTAAATTAATTAAGAAGATAAGACAAGACAAGACAAGGCCAGACAAGACAAGACAAGACAAGACAAGACAAGTCAAGACAAGACAAGACATGACAAGACAAAACAAGACAAGACAAGACAAGACAAGACAAGACAAGACAAGACAAGACATGACAAGACAAGACAAGACCAGACAAGACAAGACAAGACAAGACAAGACAAGTCAAGACAAGACAAGACATGACAAGACAAAACAAGACAAGACAAGACAAGACAAGACAAGACAAGACAAGACAAGACAAGACATGACAAGACAAGACAAGACAAGGCCAGACAAGACAAGACAAGACAAGACAAGTCAAGACAAGACAAGACATGACAAGACAAAACAAGACAAGACAAGACAAGACATGACAAGACAAGACAAGACAAGACAAGACAAGACAAGAGAAGACAAGACAAGACAAGACAAGACAAGACATGACAAGACAAAACAAGACAAGGCAAGACAAGACAAGACAAGACAAGACAAGACAAGACAAGACAAGACAAGACAAGACAAGACAAGACAAGACAAGACAAGACAAGACAAGACAAGACAAGACAAGACAAGACAAGACAAGACAAGACAAGACAAGACAAGACAAGACAAGATAAGATACGACAAGACAAGACAAAACAAGACAAGACAAGACAAGACAAGACAAGACAAGACAAGACAAGATACGACAAGACAAGACATGACAAGACAAGACAAGACAAGACAAGACAAGACAAGACAAGACAAGACAAGACAAGACAAGACAAGACAAGACAAGACAAGACAAGACAAGACAAGACAAGACAAGACAAGATAAGACAAGACAAGACAAGACAAGACAAGACAAGACAAGACAAGACAAGACAAGACAAGACAAGACAAGACAAGACAAGACAAGACAAGACAAGACAAGACAAGACAAGACAAGACAAGACAAGACAAGACAAGACAAGACAAGACAAGACAAGACAAGACAAGACAAGACAAGACAAGACAAGACAAGACAAGACAAGACAAGACAAGAGAAGACAAGACATGACATGACAAGACAAGACAAGACCAGACAAGACAAGACAAGACAAGACAAGACAAGATACGACAAGATAAGACATGACAAGACAAGACAAGACAAGACAATACAAGACAAGACAAGACAAGACAAGACAAGACAAGACAAGACAAGACAAGACAAGATACGACAAGACAAGACAAGACAAGACAAGACAAGACAAGACAAGTCAAGACAAGACATGACAAGACAAAACAAGACAAGACAAGACAAGACAAGACAAGACAAGACAAGACAAGACAAGAATAGACAAGACAAGACAAGATACGACAAGACAAGATACGACATGACAAGACAAGACAAGAAAAGACAAGACAAGACAAGACAAGACAAGACAAGACAAGACAAGACAAGACAAGACAAGACAAGACAAGACAAGACAAGACAAGACAAGACAAGACAAGACAAGACAAGACAAGATACGACAAGACAAGACATGACAAGACAAGACAAGACAAGACAAGACAAGACAAGACAAGACAAGACATGACATGACAAGACAAGACAAGACCAGACAAGACAAGACAAGACAAGACAAGACAAGATACGACAAGATAAGACATGACAAGACAAGACAAGACAAGACAATACAAGACAAGACAAGACAAGACAAGACAAGACAAGACAAGACAAGACAAGACAAGATACGACAAGACAAGACAAGACAAGACAAGACAAGACAAGACAAGTCAAGACAAGACATGACAAGACAAAACAAGACAAGACAAGACAAGACAAGACAAGACAAGACAAGACAAGACAAGACAAGACATGACAAGACAAGACAAGACCAGACAAGACAAGACAAGGCTAGACAGGAAAAGGTAAGACAAGACATGACATGACAAGACAAAACAAGACAAGACATGACAAGACAAGACAAGACAAGACATGACAAAACAAGACAAGACAAGACAAGACAAGACATTTATTTTATTTGTTTCTAAACTAATTAAGAAGAGAAGACAAGACAAGGCAAGACAAGGCAAGACAAGACATGACAAGAAAATACAAGATACGACAAGACAAGACAAGACAGGACAATTGTGTTTGATTTGTTTTTAAATTAATTAAGAAGAGAAGACAAGGCAAGGCAAGACAAGGCAAGACAAGACATGACAAGACAAAACAAGACAAGACAAGACAAGACAAGACAAGACAAGACATGACAAGACAAGACAAGACCAGACAAGACAAGACAAGGCTAGACAGGAAAAGGCAAGACAAGACAAGACAAGACATGACAAGACAAGACAAGACAAGACAAGACCAGACAAGACAAGACAAGACAAGATACGACAAGACAAGACAAGACAAGACAAGATTAGACAAGACAAGACAAGATATGACAAGACAATTGTGTTTGATTTGTTTTTAAATTAATTAAGATGATAAGACAAAACAAGACAAGACAATTGTGTTTGATTTGTTTTTAAATTAATTAAGAAGATAAGACAAAACAAGACAAGACATGACATGACAAGACAAGACAAGACCAGGCAAGACAAGACAAGACAAGACAAGATACGACAAGACAAGACATGACAAGACAAGACAAGACAAGACAAGACATGACAAGACATGACAAGACAAAACAAGACAAGACATGACAAGACAAGACAAGACAAGAGAAGACAAGACAAGAGAAGACAAGACAAGACAAGACAAGACATTTATTTTATTTGTTTCTAAACTAATTAAGAAGAGAAGACAAGACAAGGCAAGACAAGGCAAGACAAGACATGACAAGAAAATACAAGATACGACAAGACAAGACAAGACAGGACAATTGTGTTTGATTTGTTTTTAAATTAATTAAGAAGATAAGACAAGACAAGACAAGGCCAGACAAGACAAGACAAGACAAGACAAGACAAGTCAAGACAAGACAAGACATGACAAGACAAAACAAGACAAGACAAGACAAGACAAGACAAGACAAGACAAGACAAGACATGACAAGACAAGACAAGACCAGACAAGACAAGACAAGACAAGACAAGACAAGTCAAGACAAGACAAGACATGACAAGACAAAACAAGACAAGACAAGACAAGACAAGACAAGACAAGACAAGACAAGACAAGACATGACAAGACAAGACAAGACAAGAGAAGACAAGACAAGAGAAGACAAGACAAGACAAGACAAGACAAGACATGACAAGACAAGACAAGACAAGACAAGACAAGACATGACAAGACAAGACAAGACAAGAGAAGACAAGACAAGAGAAGACAAGACAAGACAAGACAAGACAAGACATGACAAGACAAAACAAGACAAGGCAAGACAAGACAAGACAAGACAAGACAAGACAAGACAAGACAAGACAAGACAAGACAAGACAAGACAAGACAAGACAAGACAAGACAAGACAAGACAAGACAAGACAAGACAAGACAAGACAAGACAAGACAAGACAAGACAAGACAAGACAAGACAAGACAAGACAAGACAAGATAAGATACGACAAGACAAGACAAAACAAGACAAGACAAGACAAGACAAGACAAGACAAGACAAGACAAGATACGACAAGACAAGACATGACAAGACAAGACAAGACAAGACAAGACAAGACAAGACAAGACAAGACAAGACAAGACAAGACAAGACAAGACAAGACAAGACAAGACAAGATAAGACAAGACAAGACAAGACAAGACAAGACAAGACAAGACAAGACAAGACAAGACAAGACAAGACAAGACAAGACAAGACAAGACAAGACAAGACAAGACAAGACAAGACAAGACAAGACAAGACAAGACAAGACAAGACAAGACAAGACAAGACAAGACAAGACAAGACAAGACAAGACAAGACAAGACAAGACAAGACAAGACAAGACAAGACAAGACAAGAGAAGACAAGACAAGAGAAGACAAGACAAGACAAGACAAGACAAGACAAGACAAGACAAGACAAGACAAGACAAGACAATTGTGTTTGATTTGTTTTTAAATTAATTAAGCAGATAAGACAAGACAAGACAAGGCCAGACAAGAAAAGACAAGACACGACACGACAAGACAAGACAAGGCCAGAGAAGAAAAGACAAGACAAGACAAGACAAGACAAGACAAGACAAGACAAGACAAGACAAGACAAGACGTGACAAAACAAGACAAGACAAGGCAAGATACGACAAGACAAGACATGACAAGACAAGACAAGACAAGACAAGATACGACAAGACAAGACAAGACAAGACAAGACAAGACAAGACAAGACAAGACAAGACAAGACAAGACAAGACAAGACAAGACAAGATACGACAAGACAAGACAAGACAAGACAAGACAAGACAAGACAAGACAAGACAAGACAAGACAAGACAAGTCAAGACAAGACATGACAAGACAAAACAAGACAAGACAAGACAAGACCAGACAAGACAAGACAAGTCAAGACAAGACATGACAAGACCAGACAAGACAAGACAAGACAAGACAAGACAAGACATGACAAGACAAGACAAGACAAGACAAGACAAGACAAGACAAGACAAGACAAGACAAGACAAGACAAGACAAGACAAGACAAGACAAGACAAGACAAGACAAGACAAGACAAGACAAGACAAGACAAGACAAGACAAGACCAGACAAGACAAGACAAGACATGACAAGACAAGACAAGACAAGACAAGACAAGACAAGACAAGACAAGACAAGACAAGACAAGACAAGACAAGATAAGACAAGACAAGATAAGACAATTGTGTTTGATTTGTTTTTAAATTAATTAAGCAGATAAGACAAGACAAGACAAGACCAGACAAGACAAGACAAGTCAAGACAAGACATGACAAGACCAGACAAGACAAGACAAGACAAGACAAGACAAGACATGACAAGACAAGACAAGACAAGACAAGACAAGACAAGACAAGACAAGACAAGACAAGACAAGACAAGACAAGACAAGACAAGACAAGACAAGACAAGACAAGACAAGACAAGACAAGACAAGACAAGACAAGACAAGACAAGACAAGACAAGACAAGACAAGACAAGACAAGACAAGACAAGACAAGACAAGACAAGACAAGACAAGACAAGACAAGACAAGACAAGACAAGACAAGACAAGACAAGACAAGACAAGATAAGACAAGACAAGATAAGACAATTGTGTTTGATTTGTTTTTAAATTAATTAAGCAGATAAGACAAGACAAGACAAGGCCAGACAAGAAAAGACAAGACAAGACAAGATACGACAAGACAAGACATGACAAGACAAGACAAGACAAGACAAGACAAGACAAGACAAGACAAGACAAGACAAGACAAGACAAGACAAGACAAGACAAGACAAGACAAGACAAGACAAGACAAGACAAGACAAGACAAGACAAGACAAGACAAGACAAGACAAGACAAGACAAGACAAGACAAGACAAGACAAGACAAGACAAGACAAGACAAGACAAGACAAGACAAGACAAGACAAGACAAGACAAGACAAGACAAGACAAGACAAGACAAGACAAGACAAGACAAGACAAGACAAGACAAGACAAGACAAGACAAGACAAGACAAGACAAGACAAGACAAGACAAGACAAGACAAGACAAGACAAGACAAGACAAGACAAGACAAGACAAGACAAGACAAGACAAGACAAGACAAGACAAGACAAGACAAGACAAGACAAGACAAGACAAGACAAGACAAGACAAGACAAGACAAGACAAGACATGACAAGACAATACAAGACCAGACAAGACAAGAAAAGACATGACAAGACAAGACATGACAAGACAAGACCAGACAAGACAAGACAAGACAAGATACGACAAGACAAGACATGACAAGACAAGACAAGACAAGACAAGACAAGACATGACAAGACAAAACAAGACAAGACAAGATAAGACAAGACAAGACAGGACAAGACAAGACAAGACAAGACAAGACAAGACATGACAAGACAAGACAAGACATGACAAGACAAGACAAGACAAGACAAGACAAGACAAGACAAGACAAGACAAGACAAGACAAGACAAGACAAGACAAGACAAGACAAGACAAGACAAGACAAGACAAGACAAGACAAGACAAGACAAGACAAGACAAGACAAGACAAGACAAGACAAGACAAGACAAGACAAGACAAGACAAGACCAGACAAGACAAGACAAGACAAGACAAGACAAGTCAAGACAAGACAAGACATGACAAGACAAAACAAGACAAGACAAGACAAGACATGACAAGACAAAACAAGACAAGACAAGACAAGACAAGACAAGACAAGTCAAGACAAGACAATTGTGTTTGATTTGTTTTTAAATTAATTAAGAAAAGAAGACAAGACAAGACAAGACAAGACAAGACAAGACAAGACAAGACAAGACAAGACAAGACAAGACAAGACAAGACAAGACAAGACAAGACAAGACAAGACATGACAAGACAAAACAAGACAAGACAAGACAAGACATTTATTTTATTTGTTTCTAAACTAATTAAGAAGAGAAGACAAGACAAGGCAAGACAAGACATGACAAGACAAGACAGGACAAGACAAGACAAGATAAGACAAGAGAAGACAAGACAAGACAAGTCGAGACAAGACAAGACCAGACAAGACAAGACAAGACAAGACAAGACAAGACATGACAAGACAAGATAAGACAAGAGAAGACAAGACAAGACAAGTCGAGACAAGACAAGACATGACAAGACAAAACAAGACCAGACAAGACAAGACAAGACAAGACAAGACAAGACATGACAAGACAAGACAAGACAAGACAAGACAAGACAAGACAAGACAAGACAAGACAAGACAAGACAAGACAAGACAAGACAAGACAAGACAAGACAAGACAAGACAAGACAAGACAAGACAAGACAAGACAAGACAAGACAAGACAAGACAAGACAAGACATGACAAGACAAAACAAGACAAGACAAGACAAGACAAGTCAAGACAAGACAATTGTGTTTGATTTGTTTTTAAATTAATTAAGAAGATAAGACAAGACAAGTCAAGACAAGACAAGACAAGACAAGACAAGACAAGACAAGACCAGACAAGACAAGACAAGACAAGACAAGATACGACAAGACATGACAAGACAAGACAAGACAAGACAAGACAAGACAAGACAAGACAAGACAAGACAAGACAAGACAAGACAAGACAAGACAAGACAAGACAAGACAAGACAAGACAAGACAAGACAAGACAAGTCAAGACAAGACAAGACATGACAAGACAAAACAAGACAAAACAAGACAAGACAAGACAAGACAAGACAAGACAAGACAAGACAATTGTGTTTGATTTGTTTTTAAATTAATTAAGCAGATAAGACAAGACAAGACAAGGCGAGACAAGAAAAGACAAGACACGACACGACAAGACAAGACAAGACAAGGCCAGAGAAGAAAAGACAAGACAAGATACGACAAGACAAGACATGACAAGACAAGACAAGACAAGACAAGACAAGACAAGACAAGACAAGACAAGACGTGACAAAACAAGACAAGACAAGGCAAGATACGACAAGACAAGACACGACAAGACAAGACAAGACAAGACAAGACAAGATACGACAAGACAAGACAAGACAAGACAAGACAAGACAAGACAAGACAAGACAAGACAAGACAAGACAAGACAAGACAAGTCAAGACAAGACATGACAAGACAAAACAAGACAAGACAAGACAAGACCAGACAAGACAAGACAAGTCAAGACAAGACATGACAAGACAAAACAAGACAAGACAAGACAAGACCAGACAAGACAAGACAAGACAAGACATGACAAGACAAAACAAGACCAGACAAGACAAGACAAGACAAGACAAGACAAGACATGACAAGACAAGACAAGACAAGACAAGACAAGACAAGACAAGACAAGACAAGACAAGACAAGACAAGACAAGACAAGACAAGACAAGACAAGACAAGACAAGACATGACAAGACAAAACAAGACAAGACAAGTCAAGACAAGACAATTGTGTTTGATTTATTTTTAAATTAATTAAGAAAAGAAGACAAAACAAGACAAGACAAGACAAGACAAGACAAGACAAGACAAGACAAGACAAGACAAGACAAGACAAGACAAGACATGAAAAGACAAAACAAGACAAGACAAGACAAGACAAGACAAGACAAGACATTTATTTTATTTGTTTCTAAACTAATTAAGAAGAGAAGACAAGACAAGGCAAGACAAGACATGACAAGACAAGACAGGACAATTGTGTTTGATTTGTTTTTAAATTAATTAAGAAGATAAGACAAGACAAGACAAGACAAGTCAAGACAAGACAAGACATGACAAGACAAAACAAGACAAGACAAGACAAGACAAGACAAGACAAGACAAGACAAGACATGACAAGACAAGACATGACAAGACAAGACAAGACCAGACAAGACAAGACAAGACAAGACAAGATACGACAAGACAAGACATGACAAGACAAGACAAGACAAGACAAGACAAGACAAGACAAGACAAGACAAGACAAGACAAGACAAGTCAAGACAAGACATGACAAGACAAAACAAGACAAGACAAGACAAGACCAGACAAGACAAGACAAGACAAGGCAAGATACGACAAGACAAGACATGACAAGACAAGACAAGACAAGACAAGACAAGACAAGACAAGACAAGACAAGACAAGACAAGACAAGACAAGACAAGACAAGACAAGACAAGACAAGACAAGACAAGACAAGACAAGACCAGACAAGACAAGACAAGACAAGACAAGACATGACATGACAAGACAAGACAAGACCAGACAAGACAAGACAAGATAAGACATGACAAGACAAGACAAGACAATACAAGACAAGACAAGACAAGACAAGACAAGACAAGACAAGACAAGACAAGACAAGACAAGACAAGACAAGATACGACAAGACAAGACAAGACAAGACAAGACAAGACAAGACAAGTCAAGACAAGACATGACAAGACAAAACAGGACAAGACAAGACATGACAAGACATGACATGACAAGACAAGACATGACAAGACAAGACAAGACAAGACATGACAAGACAAGCAAGACCAGACAAGACAAGACAAGACAAGATACGACAAGACAAGACATGACAAGGCAAGACAAGACAAGACATGACAAGACAAGACAAGACATGACTAGACATGACAAGACATGACATGACAAGACAAGACATGACAAGACAAGACCAGACAAGACAAGACAAGACAAGACAAGATACGACAAGACAAGACATGACAAGACAAGACAAGACAAGACAAGACAAGACAAGACAAGACAAGACACGACAAGACAAGACAAGACAAGACAAGACAAGATACGACAAGGCAAGACAAGACAAGACAAGACAAGACAAGACAAGACAAGACAAGACAAGTCAAGACAAGACATGACAAGACAAAACAAGACAAGACAAGACAAGACCAGACAAGACAAGACAAGTCAAGACAAGACATGACAAGACAAAACAAGACAAGACAAGACAAGACCAGACAAGACAAGACAAGACATGACAAGACAAAACAAGACAAGACAAGACAAGACAAGACAAGACAAGACAAGACATGACAAGACAAGACAAGACAAGACAAGACAAGACAAGACAAGACAAGACAAGACAAGACAAGACAAGACAAGACAAGACAAGACAAGA
This sequence comes from Zeugodacus cucurbitae, assembly GCF_028554725.1. NCBI lineage: Eukaryota > Metazoa > Arthropoda > Insecta > Diptera > Tephritidae > Zeugodacus > Zeugodacus cucurbitae. The sequence continues at coordinate 9,337,644 of NC_071672.1, read as the reverse complement.
CAAGACAAGACATGACAAGACAAAACAAGACAAGACAAGACAAGACCAGACAAGACAAGACAAGACATGACAAGACAAAACAAGACCAGACAAGACAAGACAAGACAAGACAAGACAAGACATGACAAGACAAGACAAGACAAGACAAGACAAGACAAGACAAGACAAGACAAGACAAGACAAGACAAGACAAGACGTGACAAAACAAGACAAGACAAGGCAAGATACGACAAGACAAGACACGACAAGACAAGACAAGACAAGACAAGATACGACAAGGCAAGACAAGACAAGACAAGACAAGACAAGACAAGACAAGACAAGTCAAGACAAGACATGACAAGACAAAACAAGACAAGACAAGACAAGACCAGACAAGACAAGACAAGTCAAGACAAGACAAGACAAGACAAAACAAGACAAGACAAGACAAGACCAGACAAGACAAGACAAAACAAGTCAAGACAAGACCAGACAAGACAAGTCAAGACAAGACATGACAAGACAAGACAAGGCAAGATACGACAAGACAAGACACGACAAGACAAGACAAGACAAGACAAGATACGACAAGGCAAGACAAAACAAGACCAGACAAGACAAGACAAGACAAGACAAGACAAGACATGACAAGACAAGACAAGACAAGACAAGACAAGACAAGACAAGACAAGACAAGACATGACAAGACAAGACAAGACAAGACAAGACAAGACAAGACAAGACAAGACAAGACAAGACAAGACAAGACAAGACAAGACAAGGCAAGACAAGACAAGACATGACAAGACAAGACAAGACATGACAAGACATGACAAGACATGACATGACAAGACAAGACATGACAAGACAAGACCAGACAAGACAAGACAAGACAAGACAAGATACGACAAGACAAGACATGACAAGACAAGACAAGACAAGACAAGACAAGACAAGACAAGACGTGACAAAACAAGACAAGACAAGGCAAGATACGACAAGACAAGACACGACAAGACAAGACAAGACAAGATACGACAAGACAAGACAAGACAAGACAAGACAAGACAAGACAAGACAAGACAAGACAAGACAAGACAAGACAAGACAAGACAAGTCAAGACAAGACATGACAAGACAAAACAAGACAAGACAAGACAAGACAAGACCAGACAAGACAAGACAAGTCAAGACAAGACATGACAAGACAAAACAAGACAAGACAAGACAAGACCAGACAAGACAAGACAAGACAAGACATGACAAGACAAAACAAGACCAGACAAGACAAGACAAGACAAGACAAGACAAGACATGACAAGACAAGACAAGACAAGACAAGACAAGACAAGACAAGACAAGACAAGACAAGACAAGACAAGACAAGACAAGACAAGACAAGACAAGACAAGACAAGACAAGACAAGACAAGACAAGACAAGACATGACAAGACAAAACAAGACAAGACAAGTCAAGACATGAAAAGACAAAACAAGACAAGACAAGACAAGACATTTATTTTATTTGTTTCTAAACTAATTAAGAAGAGAAGACAAGACAAGGCAAGACAAGACATGACAAGACAAGACAGGACAATTGTGTTTGATTTGTTTTTAAATTAATTAAGAAGATAAGACAAGACAAGACAAGACAAGTCAAGACAAGACAAGACATGACAAGACAAAACAAGACAAGACAAGACAAGACAAGACAACACAAGACACGACATGACAAGACAAGACATGACAAGACAAGACAAGACCAGACAAGACAAGACAAGACAAGACAAGATACGACAAGACAAGACATGACAAGACAAGACAAGACAAGACAAGATACGACAAGACAAGACAAGACAAGACAAGACAAGACAAGACAAGACAAGACAAGACAAGACAAGACAAGTCAAGACAAGACATGACAAGACAAAACAAGACAAGACAAGACAAGACCAGACAAGACAAGACAAGACAAGGCAAGATACGACAAGACAAGACAAGACATGACAAGACAAGACAAGACAAGACAAGACAAGACAAGACAAGACAAGACAAGACAAGACAAGACAAGACAAGACAAGACAAGACAAGACAAGACAAGACAAGACAAGACAAGACAAGACAAGACAAGACAAGACAAGACAAGACAAGACAAGACAAGACAAGACAAGACAAGACAAGACAAGACAAGACAAGACAAGACAAGACAAGACAAGACAAGACAAGACAAGACAAGACATGACATGACAAGACAAGACAAGACCAGACAAGACAAGACAAGACAAGACAAGACAAGATACGACAAGATAAGACATGACAAGACAAGACAAGACAATACAAGACAAGACAAGACAAGACAAGACAAGACAAGATACGACAAGACAAGACAAGACAAGACAAGACAAGACAAGACAAGACAAGACAAGTCAAGACAAGACATGACAAGACAAAACAGGACAAGACAAGACAAGACAAGACAAGACAAGACAAGACAAGACAAGACAAGACATGACAAGACAAGCAAGACCAGACAAGACAAGACAAGACAAGATACGACAAGACAAGACATGACAAGGCAAGACAAGACAAGACATGACAAGACAAGACAAGACATGACAAGACATGACAAGACATGACATGACAAGACAAGACATGACAAGACAAGACCAGACAAGACAAGGCAAGACAAGACAAGATACGACAAGACAAGACATGACAAGACAAGACAAGACAAGACAAGACAAGACAAGACAATTGTGTTTGATTTGTTTTTAAATTAATTAAGCAGATAAGACAAGACAAGACAAGGCCAGACAAGAAAAGACAAGACACGACACGACAAGACAAGACAAGACAAGGCCAGAGAAGAAAAGACAAGACAAGATACGACAAGACAAGACATGACAAGACAAGACAAGACAAGACAAGACAAGACAAGACAAGACAAGACAAGACAAGACAAGACAAGACGTGACAAAACAAGACAAGACAAGGCAAGATACGACAAGACAAGACACGACAAGACAAGACAAGACAAGACAAGACAAGATACGACAAGACAAGACAAGACAAGACAAGACAAGACAAGACAAGACAAGACAAGACAAGACAAGACAAGACAAGACAAGACAAGTCAAGACAAGACATGACAAGACAAAACAAGACAAGACAAGACAAGACCAGACAAGACAAGACAAGTCAAGACAAGACATGACAAGACAAAACAAGACAAGACAAGACAAGACCAGACAAGACAAGACAAGACAAGACATGACAAGACAAAACAAGACCAGACAAGACAAGACAAGACAAGACAAGACAAGACATGACAAGACAAGACAAGACAAGACAAGACAAGACAAGACAAGACAAGACAAGACAAGACAAGACAAGACAAGACAAGACAAGACAAGACAAGACAAGACAAGACAAGACAAGACATGACAAGACAAAACAAGACAAGACAAGTCAAGACAAGACAATTGTGTTTGATTTGTTTTTAAATTAATTAAGAAAAGAAGACAAAACAAGACAAGACAAGACAAGACAAGACAAGACAAGACAAGACAAGACAAGACATGAAAAGACAAAACAAGACAAGACAAGACAAGACAAGACAAGACAAGACATTTATTTTATTTGTTTCTAAACTAATTAAGAAGAGAAGACAAGACAAGGCAAGACAAGACATGACAAGACAAGACAGGACAATTGTGTTTGATTTGTTTTTAAATTAATTAAGAAGATAAGACAAGACAAGACAAGACAAGTCAAGACAAGACAAGACATGACAAGACAAAACAAGACAAGACAAGACAAGACAAGACAAGACAAGACAAGACATGACAAGACAAGACATGACAAGACAAGACAAGACCAGACAAGACAAGACAAGACAAGACAAGATACAACAAGACAAGACATGACAAGACAAGACAAGACAAGACAAGATACGACAAGACAAGACAAGACAAGACAAGACAAGACAAGACAAGACAAGACAAGACAAGTCAAGACAAGACATGACAAGACAAAACAAGACAAGACAAGACAAGACCAGACAAGACAAGACAAGACAAGGCAAGATACGACAAGACATGACAAGACAAGACAAGACAAGACAAGACAAGACAAGACAAGACAAGACAAGACAAGACAAGACAAGACAAGACAAGACAAGACAAGACAAGACAAGACAAGACAAGACATGACATGACAAGACAAGACCAGACAAGACAAGACAAGACAAGATACGACAAGACAAGACATGACAAGGCAAGACAAGACAAGACAAGACAAGACAAGACAAGACAAGACAAGTCAAGACAAGACATGACAAGACAAAACAAGACAAGACAAGACAAGACCAGACAAGACAAGACAAGTCAAGACAAGACATGACAAGACAAAACAAGACAAGACAAGACAAGACCAGACAAGACAAGACAAGACATGACAAGACAAAACAAGACCAGACAAGACAAGACAAGACAAGACAAGACAAGACATGACAAGACAAGACAAGACAAGACAAGACAAGACAAGACAAGACAAGACAAGACAAGACAAGACAAGACAAGACAAGACAAGACAAGACATGACAAGACAAAACAAGACAAGACAAGACAAGACCAGACAAGACAAGACAAGACATGACAAGACAAAACAAGACCAGACAAGACAAGACAAGACAAGACAAGACAAGACAAGACAAGACAAGACATGACAAGACAAGACAAGACAAGACAAGACAAGACAAGACAAGACAAGACAAGACAAGACAAGACAAGACAAGACAAGACGTGACAAAACAAGACAAGACAAGGCAAGATACGACAAGACAAGACACGACAAGACAAGACAAGACAAGACAAGATACGACAAGGCAAGACAAGACAAGACAAGACAAGACAAGACAAGACAAGACAAGTCAAGACAAGACATGACAAGACAAAACAAGACAAGACAAGACAAGACCAGACAAGACAAGACAAGTCAAGACAAGACAAGACAAGACAAAACAAGACAAGACAAGACAAGACCAGACAAGACAAGACAAAACAAGTCAAGACAAGACAAGTCAAGACAAGACATGACAAGACAAGACAAGGCAAGACAAGGCAAGATACGACAAGACAAGACACGACAAGACAAGACAAGACAAGACAAGATACGACAAGACAAGACATGACAAGGCAAGACAAGACAAGACATGACAAGACAAGACAAGACATGACAAGACATGACAAGACATGACATGACAAGACAAGACATGACAAGACAAGACCAGACAAGACAAGGCAAGACAAGACAAGATACGACAAGACAAGACATGACAAGACAAGACAAGACAAGACAAGACAAGACAAGACAATTGTGTTTGATTTGTTTTTAAATTAATTAAGCAGATAAGACAAGACAAGACAAGGCCAGACAAGAAAAGACAAGACACGACACGACAAGACAAGACAAGACAAGGCCAGAGAAGAAAAGACAAGACAAGATACGACAAGACAAGACATGACAAGACAAGACAAGACAAGACAAGACAAGACAAGACAAGACAAGACGTGACAAAACAAGACAAGACAAGGCAAGATACGACAAGACAAGACACGACAAGACAAGACAAGACAAGACAAGACAAGATACGACAAGACAAGACAAGACAAGACAAGACAAGACAAGACAAGACAAGACAAGACAAGACAAGACAAGACAAGACAAGACAAGTCAAGACAAGACATGACAAGACAAAACAAGACAAGACAAGGCAAGACCAGACAAGACAAGACAAGTCAAGACAAGACATGACAAGACAAAACAAGACAAGACAAGACAAGACCAGACAAGACAAGACAAGACAAGACATGACAAGACAAAACAAGACCAGACAAGACAAGACAAGACAAGACAAGACAAGACAAGACAAGACATGACAAGACAAGACAAGACAAGACAAGACAAGACAAGACAAGACAAGACAAGACAAGACAAGACAAGACAAGACAAGACAAGACAAGACAAGACAAGACAAGACAAGACAAGACAAGACAAGACAAGACAAGACAAGACATGACAAGACAAAACAAGACAAGACAAGTCAAGACAAGACAATTGTGTTTGATTTGTTTTTAAATTAATTAAGAAAAGAAGACAAAACAAGACAAGACAAGACAAGACAAGACAAGACAAGACAAGACAAGACAAGACATGAAAAGACAAAACAAGACAAGACAAGACAAGACAAGACAAGACAAGACATTTATTTTATTTGTTTCTAAACTAATTAAGAAGAGAAGACAAGACAAGGCAAGACAAGACATGACAAGACAAGACAGGACAATTGTGTTTGATTTGTTTTTAAATTAATTAAGAAGATAAGACAAGACAAGACAAGACAAGTCAAGACAAGACAAGACATGACAAGACAAAACAAGACAAGACAAGACAAGACAAGACAAGACAAGACAAGACAAGACAAGACATGACAAGACAAGACATGACAAGACAAGACAAGACCAGACAAGACAAGACAAGACAAGACAAGATACAACAAGACAAGACATGACAAGACAAGACAAGACAAGACAAGATACGACAAGACAAGACAAGACAAGACAAGACAAGACAAGACAAGACAAGACAAGACAAGTCAAGACAAGACATGACAAGACAAAACAAGACAAGACAAGACAAGACCAGACAAGACAAGACAAGACAAGGCAAGATACGACAAGACAAGACATGACAAGACAAGACAAGACAAGACAAGACAAGACAAGACAAGACAAGACAAGACAAGACAAGACAAGACAAGACAAGACAAGACAAGACAAGACAAGACAAGACAAGACAATTGTGTTTGATTTGTTTTTAAATTAATTAAGAAAAGAAGACAAAACAAGACAAGACAAGACAAGACAAGACAAGACAAGACAAGACAAGACAAGACAAGACAAGACAAGACAAGACAAGACAAGACAAGACAAGACAAGACAAGACAAGACAAGACAAGACAAGATATGAAAAGACAAAACAAGACAAGACAAGACAAGACAAGACAAGACATTTATTTTATTTGTTTCTAAACTAATTAAGAAGAGAAGACAAGACAAGGCAAGACAAGACATGACAAGACAAGACAGGACAATTGCGTTTGATTTGTTTTTAAATTAATTAAGAAGATAAGACAAGACAAGACAAGACAAGTCAAGACAAGACAAGACATGACAAGACAAAACAAGACAAGACAAGACAAGACAAGACAAGACAAGACAAGACATGACAAGACAAGACATGACAAGACAAGACAAGACCAGACAAGACAAGACAAGACAAGACAAGATACGACAAGACAAGACATGACAAGACAAGACAAGACAAGACAAGATACGACAAGACAAGACAAGACAAGACAAGACAAGACAAGACAAGACAAGACAAGACAAGACAAGTCAAGACAAGACATGACAAGACAAAACAAGACAAGACAAGACAAGACCAGACAAGACAAGACAAGACAAGGCAAGATACGACAAGACAAGACATGACAAGACAAGACAAGACAAGACAAGACAAGACAAGACAAGACAAGACAAGACAATACAAGACAAGACAAGACAAGACAAGACAAGACAAGACAAGACAAGACAAGACAAGACAAGACAAGACAAGACAAGACAAGACAAGACAAGACAAGACATGACATGACAAGACAAGACAAGACCAGACAAGACAAGACAAGACAAGACAAGACAAGATACGACAAGATAAGACATGACAAGACAAGACAAGACAATACAAGACAAGACAAGACAAGACAAGACAAGACAAGACAAGATACGACAAGACAAGACAAGACAAGACAAGACAAGACAAGACAAGACAAGTCAAGACAAGACATGACAAGACAAAACAGGACAAGACAAGACAAGACAAGACAAGACAAGACAAGACAAGACAAGACATGACAAGACAAGCAAGACCAGACAAGACAAGACAAGACAAGATACGACAAGACAAGACATGACAAGGCAAGACAAGACAAGACATGACAAGACAAGACAAGACATGACAAGACATGACAAGACATGACATGACAAGACAAGACATGACAAGACAAGACCAGACAAGACAAGGCAAGACAAGACAAGATACGACAAGACAAGACATGACAAGACAAGACAAGACAAGACAAGACAAGACAAGACAAGACAAGACGTGACAAAACAAGACAAGACAAGGCAAGATACGACAAGACAAGACACGACAAGACAAGACAAGACAAGACAAGATACGACAAGGCAAGACAAGACAAGACAAGACAAGACAAGACAAGACAAGACAAGACAAGTCAAGACAAGACATGACAAGACAAAACAAGACAAGACAAGACAAGACCAGACAAGACAAGACAAGTCAAGACAAGACATGACAAGACAAAACAAGACAAGACAAGACAAGACCAGACAAGACAAGACAAGACATGACAAGACAAAACAAGACCAGACAAGACAAGACAAGACAAGACAAGACATGACAAGACAAGACAAGACAAGACAAGACAAGACAAGACAAGACAAGACAAGACAAGACAAGACAAGACAAGACAAGACAAGACATGACAAGACAAAACAAGACAAGACAAGACAAGACAATTGTGTTTGATTTGTTTTTAAATTAATTAAGAAAATAAGACAAAACAAGACAAGACAAGACAAGACAAGACAAGACAAGACAAGACAAGACAAGACAAGACATGACAAGACAAAACAAGACAAGACAAGTCAAGACAAGACAATTGTGTTTGATTTGTTTTTAAATTAAGTAAGAAAAGAAGACAAAACAAGACAAGACAAGACAAGACAAGACAAGACAAGACAAGACAAGACAAGACAAGACAAGACAAGACAAGACAAGACAAGACAAAACAAGACAAGACAAGACAAGACATTTATTTTATTTGTTTCTAAACTAATTAAGAAGAGAAGACAAGACAAGGCAAGACAAGACATGACAAGACAAGACAGGACAATTGTGTTTGATTTGTTTTTAAATTAATTAAGAAGATAAGACAAGACAAGACAAGACAAGTCAAGACAAGACAAGACATGACAAGACAAAACAAGACAAGACAAGACAAGACAAGACAAGACAAGACATGATAAGACAAGACATGACAAGACAAGACAAGACCAGACAAGACAAGACAAGACAAGACAAGATACGACAAGACAAGACATGACAAGACAAGACAAGACAAGACAAGATACGACAAGACAAGACAAGACAAGACAAGACAAGACAAGACAAGACAAGACAAGACAAGACAAGACAAGACAAGTCAAGACAAGACATGACAAGACAAAACAAGACAAGACAAGACAAGACCAGACAAGACAAGACAAGACAAGACAAGGCAAGATACGACAAGACAAGACATGACAAGACAAGACAAGACAAGACAAGACAAGACAAGACAAGACAAGACAAAACAAGACAAGACAAGACAAGACAAGACAAGACAAGACAAGACAAGACATGACAAGACAAAACAAGACAAGACAAGACAAGACCAGACAAGACAAGACAAGACATGACAAGACAAAACAAGACCAGACAAGACAAGACAAGACAAGACAAGACAAGACATGACAAGACAAGACAAGACAAGACAAGACAAGACAAGACAAGACAAGACAAGACAAGACAAGACAAGACAAGACAAGACAAGACAAGACAAGACAAGACAAGACAAGACAAGACATGACAAGACAAAACAAGACAAGACAAGACAAGACAATTGTGTTTGATTTGTTTTTAAATTAATTAAGAAAAGAAGACAAAACAAGCCAAGACAAGACAAGACAAGACAAGACAAGACAAGACAAGACAAGACAAGACAAGACATGACAAGACAAAACAAGACAAGACAAGTCAAGACAAGACAATTGTGTTTGATTTGTTTTTAAATTAATTAAGAAAAGAAGACAAAACAAGACAAGACAAGACAAGACAAGACAAGACAAGACAAGACAAGACAAGACAAGACAAGACAAGACAAGACAAGACAAGACAAGACATGACAAGACAAAACAAGACAAGACAAGACAAGACATTTATTTTATTTGTTTCTAAACTAATTAAGAAGAGAAGACAAGACAAGGCAAGACAAGACATGACAAGACAAGACAGGACAATTGTGTTTGATTTGTTTTTAAATTAATTAAGAAGATAAGACAAGACAAGACAAGACAAGTCAAGACAAGACAAGACAAGACAAGACAAGACAAGACAAGACAAGACAAGACATGACAAGACAAGACATGACAAGACAAGACAAGACCAGACAAGACAAGACAAGATACGACAAGACAAGACATGACAAGACAAGACAAGACAAGACAAGATACGACAAGACAAGACAAGACAAGACAAGACAAGACAAGACAAGACAAGACAAGACAAGACAAGACAAGGCAAGACAAGACAAGACAAGTCAAGACAAGACATGACAAGACAAAACAAGACAAGACAAGACAAGACCAGACAAGACAAGACAAGACAAGACAAGACAAGGCAAGATACGACAAGACAAGACATGACAAGACAAGACAAGACAAGACAAGACAAGACAAGACAAGACAAGACAAGACAAGACAAGACAAGACAAGACAAGACAAGACAAGACAAGACAAGACAAGACAAGACAAGACATGACATGACAAGACAAGACAAGACCAGACAAGACCAGACAAGACAAGACAAGACAAGACAAGATACGACAAGATAAGACATGACAAGACAAGACAAGACAAGACAATACAAGACAAGACAAGACAAGACAAGACAAGACAAGACAAGACAAGACAAGACAAGACAAGATACGACAAGACAAGACATGACAAGACAAGACAAGACAAGACAAGACAAGACAAGACAAGACAAGACAAGACAAGACAAGACAAGATAAGACAAGACAAGACATGACAAGACAATACAAGACCAGACAAGACAAGACAAGACAAGACATGACAAGACAAAACAAGACAAGACAAGACAAGACAAGACAAGACAAGACAAGACAAGACAAGACAAGACAAGACAAGACAAGACAAGACAAGACAAGACAAGACAAGACATGACAAGACAATACAAGACCAGACAAGACAAGAAAAGACATGACAAGACAAGACATGACAAGACAAGACCAGACAAGACAAGACAAGACAAGATACGACAAGACAAGACATGACAAGACAAGACAAGACAAGACAAGACAAGGCAAGACATGACAAGACAAGACAAGACAAGACAAGACAAGACAAGACATGACAAGACAAAACAAGACAAGACAAGATAAGACAAGACAAGAAAAGACATGACAAGACAAGACATGACAAGACAAGACCAGACAAGACAAGACAAGACAAGACAAGACATGACAAGACAAGACAAGACAAGACAAGACAAGACAAGACAAGACAAAACAAGACAAGACAAGACAAGACAAGACAAGACAAGACAAGACAAGACAAGACAAGACAAGACAAGACAAGACATGACATGACAAGACAAGACAAGACCAGACAAGACCAGACAAGACAAGACAAGACAAGACAAGATACGACAAGATAAGACATGACAAGACAAGACAAGACAAGACAATACAAGACAAGACAAGACAAGACAAGACAAGACAAGACAAGACAAGACAAGACAAGACAAGATACGACAAGACAAGACATGACAAGACAAGACAAGACAAGACAAGACAAGACAAGACAAGACAAGACAAGACAAGACAAGACAAGATAAGACAAGACAAGACATGACAAGACAATACAAGACCAGACAAGACAAGACAAGACAAGACATGACAAGACAAAACAAGACAAGACAAGACAAGACAAGACAAGACAAGACAAGACAAGACAAGACAAGACAAGACAAGACAAGACAAGACAAGACAAGACAAGACAAGACATGACAAGACAATACAAGACCAGACAAGACAAGAAAAGACATGACAAGACAAGACATGACAAGACAAGACCAGACAAGACAAGACAAGACAAGATACGACAAGACAAGACATGACAAGACAAGACAAGACAAGACAAGACAAGGCAAGACATGACAAGACAAGACAAGACAAGACAAGACAAGACAAGACATGACAAGACAAAACAAGACAAGACAAGATAAGACAAGACAAGAAAAGACATGACAAGACAAGACATGACAAGACAAGACCAGACAAGACAAGACAAGACAAGACAAGACATGACAAGACAAGACAAGACAAGACAAGACAAGACAAGACAAGACAAAACAAGACAAGACAAGACAAGACAAGACAAGACAAGACAAGACAAGACAAGACAAGACAAGACAAGACAAAACAAGACAAGACAAGACAAGACAAGACAAGACAAGACAAGAAAAGACATGACAAGACAAGACATGACAAGACAAGACCAGACAAGACAAGACAAGACAAGATACGACAAGACAAGACATGACAAGACAAGACAAGACAAGACAAGACAAGACAAGACATGACAAGACAAAACAAGACAAGACAAGATAAGACAAGACAAGACAGGACAAGACAAGACAAGACAAGACAAGACAAGACAAGACAAGTCAAGACAAGACAAGACATGACAAGACAAAACAAGACAAGACAAGACAAGACATGACAAGACAAAACAAGACAAGACAAGACAAGACAAGACAAGACAATTGTGTTTGATTTGTTTTTAAATTAATTAAGAAAAGAAGACAAGACAAGACAAGACAAGACAAGACAGGACAGGACAAGACAAGACAAGACAAGACAAGACAAGACCAGACAAGACAAGACAAGACAAGACAAGACAAGTCAAGACAAGACAAGACATGACAAGACAAAACAAGACAAGACAAGACAAGACATGACAAGACAAAACAAGACAAGACAAGACAAGACAAGACAAGACAATTGTGTTTGATTTGTTTTTAAATTAATTAAGAAAAGAAGACAAGACAAGACAAGACAAGACAAGACAAGACAAGACAAGACAAGACAAGACAAGACAAGACAAGACAAGACAAGACAAGACAAGACAAGACAAGACAAGACAAGACAAGACAAGACAAGACAAGACAAGACAAGACAAGACAAGACAAGACAAGACAAGACAAGACAAGACAAGACAAGACATGACAAGACAAAACAAGACAAGACAAGACAAGACATTTATTTTATTTGTTTCTAAACTAATTAAGAAGAGAAGACAAGACAAGGCAAGACAAGACATGACAAGACAAGACAGGACAAGACAAGACAAGTTAAGACAAGAGAAGACAAGACAAGACAAGTCGAGACAAGACAAGACATGACAAGACATGACAAGACAAAACAAGACCAGACAAGACAAGACAAGACAAGACAAGACAAGACATGACAAGACAAGATAAGACAAGAGAAGACAAGACAAGACAAGTCGAGACAAGACAAGACATGACAAGACAAAACAAGACCAGACAAGACAAGACAAGACAAGACAAGACAAGACAAGACAAGACAAGACAAGACAATTGTGTTTGATTTGTTTTTAAATTAATTAAGCAGATAAGACAAGACAAGACAAGGCCAGACAAGAAAAGACAAGACACGACACGACAAGACAAGACAAGACAAGGCCAGAGAAGAAAAGACAAGACAAGAGACGACAAGACAAGACATGACAAGACAAGACAAGACAAGACAAGACAAGACAAGACAAGACGTGACAAAACAAGACAAGACAAGGCAAGATACGACAAGACAAGACACGACAAGACAAGACAAGACAAGACAAGATACGACAAGACAAGACAAGACAAGACAAGACAAGACAAGACAAGACAAGACAAGACAAGACAAGACAAGTCAAGACAAGACATGACAAGACATGACAAGACAAAACAAGACAAGACAAGACAAGGCCAGACAAGACAAGACAAGTCAAGACAAGACATGACAAGACAAAACAAGACAAGACAAGACAAGACCAGACAAGACAAGACAAGACATGACAAGACCAGACAAGACAAGACAAGACAAGACAAGACAAGACAAGACAAGACATGACAAGACAAGACAAGACAAGACAAGACAAGACAAGACAAGACAAGACAAGACAAGACATGACAAGACAAAACAAGACAAAACAAGACAAGACAAGTCAAGACAAGACAATTGTGTTTGATTTGTTTTTAAATTAATTAAGAAAAGAAGACAAAACAAGACAAGACAAGACAAGACAAGACAAGACAAGACAAGACAAGACAAGACAAGACATTTATTTTATTTGTTTCTAAACTAATTAAGAAGAGAAGACAAGACAAGGCAAGACAAGACATGACAAGACAAGACAGGACAATTGTGTTTGATTTGTTTTTAAATTAATTAAGAAGATAAGACAAGACAAGACAAGACAAGTCAAGACAAGACAAGACATGACAAGACAAAACAAGACAAGACAAGACAAGACAAGACAAGACAAGACAAGACAAGACATGACAAGACAAGACATGACAAGACAAGACAAGACCAGACAAGACAAGACAAGACAAGACAAGACAAGATACGACAAGACAAGACATGACAAGACAAGACAAGACAAGACAAGATACGACAAGACAAGACAAGACAAGACAAGACAAGACAAGACAAGACAAGACAAGACAAGACAAGACAAGACAAGACAAGACAAGACAAGACAAGACAAGACAAGACAAGACAAGACAAGACAAGACAAGACAAGACAAGTCAAGACAAGACATGACAAGACAAAACAAGACAAGACAAGACAAGACCAGACAAGACAAGACAAGACAAGACAAGGCAAGATACGACAAGACAAGACATGACAAGACAAGACAAGACAAGACAAGACAAGACAAGACAAGACAAGACAAGACAAGACAAGACAAGACAAGACAAGACAAGACAAGACAAGACAAGACAAGACAAGACAAGACAAGACAAGACAAGACAAGACAAGACAAGACAAGACAAGACAAGACATGACATGACAAGACAAGACAAGACCAGACAAGACAAGACAAGACAAGACAAGACAAGATACGACAAGATAAGACATGACAAGACAAGACAAGACAAGACAATACAAGACAAGACAAGACAAGACAAGACAAGACAAGACAAGACAAGATACGACAAGACAAGACAAGACAAGACAAGACAAGACAAGACAAGACAAGTCAAGACAAGACATGACAAGACAAAACAAGACAAGACAAGACAAGACAAGACAAGACAAGACAAGACATGACAAGACAAGCAAGACCAGACAAGACAAAACAAGACAAGACAAGTCAAGACAAGACAATTGTGTTTGATTTGTTTTTAAATTAATTAAGAAAAGAAGACAAAACAAGACAAGACAAGACAAGACAAGACAAGACAAGACAAGACAAGACAAGACAAGACAAGACAAGACAAGACAAGACAAAACAAGACAAGACAAGACAAGACATTTATTTTATTTGTTTCTAAACTAATTAAGAAGAGAAGACAAGACAAGGCAAGACAAGACATGACAAGACAAGACAGGACAATTGTGTTTGATTTGTTTTTAAATTAATTAAGAAGATAAGACAAGACAAGACAAGACAAGACAAGACATGATAAGACAAGACATGACAAGACAAGACAAGACCAGACAAGACAAGACAAGACAAGACAAGATACGACAAGACAAGACATGACAAGACAAGACAAGACAAGACAAGATACGACAAGACAAGACAAGACAAGACAAGACAAGACAAGACAAGACAAGACAAGACAAGACAAGACAAGTCAAGACAAGACATGACAAGACAAAACAAGACAAGACAAGACAAGACCAGACAAGACAAGACAAGACAAGACAAGGCAAGATACGACAAGACAAGACATGACAAGACAAGACAAGACAAGACAAGACAAGACAAGACAAGACAAGACAAAACAAGACAAGACAAGACAAGACAAGACAAGACAAGACAAGACAAGACATGACAAGACAAAACAAGACAAGACAAGACAAGACCAGACAAGACAAGACAAGACATGACAAGACAAAACAAGACCAGACAAGACAAGACAAGACAAGACAAGACAAGACATGACAAGACAAGACAAGACAAGACAAGACAAGACAAGACAAGACAAGACAAGACAAGACAAGACAAGACAAGACAAGACAAGACAAGACAAGACAAGACATGACAAGACAAAACAAGACAAGACAAGACAAGACAATTGTGTTTGATTTGTTTTTAAATTAATTAAGAAAAGAAGACAAAACAAGCCAAGACAAGACAAGACAAGACATCACAAGACAAAACAAGACAAGACAAGACAAGACAATTGTGTTTGATTTGTTTTTAAATTAATTAAGAAAAGAAGACAAAACAAGCCAAGACAAGACAAGACAAGACAAGACAAGACAAGACAAGTCAAGACAAGACAAGACATGACAAGACAAAACAAGACAAGACAAGACAAGACAAGACAAGACAAGACATGATAAGACAAGACATGACAAGACAAGACAAGACCAGACAAGACAAGACAAGACAAGATACGACAAGACAAGACAAGACAAGACAAGACAAGACAAGACAAGACAAGTCAAGACAAGACATGACAAGACAAAACAAGACAAGACAAGACAAGACAAGACAAGACAAGACAAGACATGACAAGACAAGCAAGACCAGACAAGACAAGACAAGACAAGACAAGACAAGACAAGACAAGACAAGTCAAGACAAGACATGACAAGACAAAACAAGACAAGACAAGACAAGACAAGACAAGACAAGACAAGACAAGACAAGACAAGTCAAGACAAGACATGACAAGACAAAACAAGACAAGACAAGACAAGACAATACAAGACAAGACAAGACAAGACAAGACAAGACAAGACAAGACAAGATACGACAAGACAAGACAAGACAAGACAAGACAAGACAAGACAAGACAAGTCAAGACAAGACATGACAAGACAAAACAAGACAAGACAAGACAAGACAAGACAAGACAAGACAAGACATGACAAGACAAGCAAGACCAGACAAGACAAAACAAGACAAGACAAGTCAAGACAAGACAATTGTGTTTGATTTGTTTTTAAATTAATTAAGAAAAGAAGACAAAACAAGACAAGACAAGACAAGACAAGACAAGACAAGACAAGACAAGACAAGACAAGACAAGACAAGACAAGACAAGACAAAACAAGACAAGACAAGACAAGACATTTATTTTATTTGTTTCTAAACTAATTAAGAAGAGAAGACAAGACAAGGCAAGACAAGACATGACAAGACAAGACAGGACAATTGTGTTTGATTTGTTTTTAAATTAATTAAGAAGATAAGACAAGACAAGACAAGACAAGACAAGACATGATAAGACAAGACATGACAAGACAAGACAAGACCAGACAAGACAAGACAAGACAAGACAAGATACGACAAGACAAGACATGACAAGACAAGACAAGACAAGACAAGATACGACAAGACAAGACAAGACAAGACAAGACAAGACAAGACAAGACAAGACAAGACAAGACAAGACAAGTCAAGACAAGACATGACAAGACAAAACAAGACAAGACAAGACAAGACCAGACAAGACAAGACAAGACAAGACAAGGCAAGATACGACAAGACAAGACATGACAAGACAAGACAAGACAAGACAAGACAAGACAAGACAAGACAAGACAAAACAAGACAAGACAAGACAAGACAAGACAAGACAAGACAAGACAAGACATGACAAGACAAAACAAGACAAGACAAGACAAGACCAGACAAGACAAGACAAGACATGACAAGACAAAACAAGACCAGACAAGACAAGACAAGACAAGACAAGACAAGACATGACAAGACAAGACAAGACAAGACAAGACAAGACAAGACAAGACAAGACAAGACAAGACAAGACAAGACAAGACAAGACAAGACAAGACAAGACAAGACATGACAAGACAAAACAAGACAAGACAAGACAAGACAATTGTGTTTGATTTGTTTTTAAATTAATTAAGAAAAGAAGACAAAACAAGCCAAGACAAGACAAGACAAGACATGACAAGACAAAACAAGACAAGACAAGACAAGACAATTGTGTTTGATTTGTTTTTAAATTAATTAAGAAAAGAAGACAAAACAAGCCAAGACAAGACAAGACAAGACAAGACAAGACAAGACAAGTCAAGACAAGACAAGACATGACAAGACAAAACAAGACAAGACAAGACAAGACAAGACAAGACAAGACATGATAAGACAAGACATGACAAGACAAGACAAGACCAGACAAGACAAGACAAGACAAGACAAGATACGACAAGACAAGACATGACAAGACAAGACAAGACAAGACAAGATACGACAAGACAAGACAAGACAAGACAAGACAAGACAAGACAAGACAAGACAAGACAAGACAAGACAAGACAAGACAAGACAAGTCAAGACAAGACATGACAAGACAAAACAAGACAAGACAAGACAAGACCAGACAAGACAAGACAAGACAAGACAAGGCAAGATACGACAAGACAAGACATGACAAGACAAGACAAGACAAGACAAGACAAGACAAGACAAGACAAGACAAAACAAGACAAGACAAGACAAGACAAGACAAGACAAGACAAGACAAGACATGACAAGACAAAACAAGACAAGACAAGACAAGACCAGACAAGACAAGATAAGACATGACAAGACAAAACAAGACCAGACAAGACAAGACAAGACAAGACAAGGCAAGATACGACAAGACAAGACATGACAAGACAAGACAAAACAAGACAAGACAAGACAAGACAAGACAAGACAAGACAAGACAAGACAAGACATGACAAGACAAAACAAGACAAGACAAGACAAGACCAGACAAGACAAGACAAGACAAGACAAGGCAAGATACGACAAGACAAGACATGACAAGACAAGACAAGACAAGACAAGACAAGACAAGACAAGACAAGACAAGACAAGACAAGACAAGACATGACAAGACAAAACAAGACAAGACAAGACAAGACAATTGTGTTTGATTTGTTTTTAAATTAATTAAGAAAAGAAGACAAAACAAGCCAAGACAAGACAAGACAAGACAAGACAAGACAAGACAAGACAAGACAAGACATGACAAGACAAAACAAGACAAGACAAGTCAAGACAAGACAATTGTGTTTGATTTGTTTTTAAATTAATTAAGAAAAGAAGACAAAACAAGACAAGACAAGACAAGACAAGACAAGACAAGACAAGACAAGACAAGACAAGACAAGACAAGACAAGACAAGACATGACAAGACAAAACAAGACAAGACAAGACAAGACATTTATTTTATTTGTTTCTAAACTAATTAAGAAGAGAAGACAAGACAAGGCAAGACAAGACATGACAAGACAAGACAGGACAATTGTGTTTGATTTGTTTTTAAATTAATTAAGAAGATAAGACAAGACAAGACAAGACAAGTCAAGACAAGACAAGACAAGACAAGACAAGACAAGACAAGACAAGACAAGACATGACAAGACAAGACATGACAAGACAAGACAAGACCAGACAAGACAAGACAAGATACGACAAGACAAGACATGACAAGACAAGACAAGACAAGACAAGATACGACAAGACAAGACAAGACAAGACAAGACAAGACAAGACAAGACAAGACAAGACAAGACAAGACAAGACAAGACAAGACAAGACAAGTCAAGACAAGACATGACAAGACAAAACAAGACAAGACAAGACAAGACCAGACAAGACAAGACAAGACAAGACAAGACAAGGCAAGATACGACAAGACAAGACATGACAAGACAAGACAAGACAAGACAAGACAAGACAAGACAAGACAAGACAAGACAAGACAAGACAAGACAAGACAAGACAAGACAAGACATGACATGACAAGACAAGACAAGACCAGACAAGACCAGACAAGACAAGACAAGACAAGACAAGATACGACAAGATAAGACATGACAAGACAAGACAAGACAAGACAATACAAGACAAGACAAGACAAGACAAGACAAGACAAGACAAGACAAGACAAGACAAGACAAGACAAGATACGACAAGACAAGACATGACAAGACAAGACAAGACAAGACAAGACAAGACAAGACAAGACAAGACAAGACAAGACAAGACAAGATAAGACAAGACAAGACATGACAAGACAATACAAGACCAGACAAGACAAGACAAGACAAGACATGACAAGACAAAACAAGACAAGACAAGACAAGACAAGACAAGACAAGACAAGACAAGACAAGACAAGACAAGACAAGACAAGACAAGACAAGACAAGACATGACAAGACAATACAAGACCAGACAAGACAAGAAAAGACATGACAAGACAAGACATGACAAGACAAGACCAGACAAGACAAGACAAGACAAGATACGACAAGACAAGACATGACAAGACAAGACAAGACAAGACAAGGCAAGACATGACAAGACAAGACAAGACAAGACAAGACAAGACAAGACATGACAAGACAAAACAAGACAAGACAAGATAAGACAAGACAAGAAAAGACATGACAAGACAAGACATGACAAGACAAGACCAGACAAGACAAGACAAGACAAGACAAGACATGACAAGACAAGACAAGACAAGACAAGACAAGACAAGACAAGACAAAACAAGACAAGACAAGACAAGACAAGACAAGACAAGACAAGACAAGACAAGACAAGACAAGACAAGACAAGACAAGACAAGACAAGAAAAGACAAGAAAAGACATGACAAGACAAGACATGACAAGACAAGACCAGACAAGACAAGACAAGACAAGATACGACAAGACAAGACAAGACAAGACAAGACAAGACAAGTCAAGACAAGACAAGACATGACAAGACAAGACAAGACAAGACAAGACAAGACAAGACAAGACAAGATAAGACAAAACAAGACCAGACAAGACAAGACAAGACAAGACAAGACAAGACAAGACAAGACATGACAAGACAAGACAAGATACGACAAGACAAGACATGACAAGGCAAGACAAGACAAGACCAGACAAGACAAGACAAGACAAGACAAGACATGACAAGACAAGACAAGACCAGAAAAGACAAGACCAGACAAGACAAGACATGACAAGACAAGACAAGACAAGACAAGACAAGACAAGACAAGACAAGACAAGACAAGACAAGACAAGACAAGACAAGACAAGACAAGACAAGACAAGACAAGACAAGACAAGACAAGATAAGACAAGACAAGACAAGACAATTGTGTTTGATTTGTTTTTAAATTAATTAAGCAGATAAGACAAGTTAAGACAAGGCCAGACAAGAAAAGACAAGACAAGACAAGATACTACAAGACAAGACATGACAAGACAAGACAAGACAAGACAAGACAAGACAAGACAAGACAAGACAAGACAAGACAAGACAAGACAAGACAAGACAAGACAAGACAAGACAAGACAAGACAAGACATGACAAGACAATACAAGACCAGACAAGACAAGAAAAGACATGACAAGACAAGACATGACAAGACAAGACCAGACAAGACAAGACAAGCCAAGATACGACAAGACAAGACATGACAAGACAAGACAAGACAAGACAAGACAAGACAAGACAAGACAAAACAAGACAAGACAAGACAAGACAAGACAAGACAAGACAAGACAAGACAAGAAAAGACATGACAAGACAAGACATGACAAGACAAGACCAGACAAGACAAGACAAGACAAGATACGACAAGACAAGACATGACAAGACAAGACAAGACAAGACAAGACAAGACAAGACATGACAAGACAAAACAAGACAAGACAAGATAAGACAAGACAAGACAGGACAAGACAAGACAAGACAAGACAAGACAAGACAAGACAAGTCAAGACAAGACAAGACATGACAAGACAAAACAAGACAAGACAAGACAAGACATGACAAGACAAAACAAGACAAGACAAGACAAGACAAGACAAGACAAGACAAGACAAGACAAGACAAGACAAGACAAGACAAGATAAGACAAGACAAGACAAGACAATTGTGTTTGATTTGTTTTTAAATTAATTAAGCAGATAAGACAAGTTAAGACAAGGCCAGACAAGAAAAGACAAGACAAGACAAGATACGACAAGACAAGACATGACAAGACAAGACAAGACAAGACAAGACAAGACAAGACAAGACAAGACAAGACAAGACAAGACAAGACAAGACAAGACAAGACAAGACAAGACAAGACATGACAAGACAATACAAGACCAGACAAGACAAGAAAAGACATGACAAGACAAGACATGACAAGACAAGACCAGACAAGACAAGACAAGACAAGATACGACAAGACAAGACATGACAAGACAAGACAAGACAAGACAAGACAAGACAAGACAAGACAAAACAAGACAAGACAAGACAAGACAAGACAAGACAAGACAAGACAAGTCAAGAAAAGACATGACAAGACAAGACATGACAAGACAAGACCAGACAAGACAAGACAAGACAAGATACGACAAGACAAGACATGACAAGACAAGACAAGACAAGACAAGACAAGACAAGACATGACAAGACAAAACAAGACAAGACAAGATAAGACAAGACAAGACAGGACAAGACAAGACAAGACAAGACAAGACAAGACAAGACAAGTCAAGACAAGACAAGACATGACAAGACAAAACAAGACAAGACAAGACAAGACATGACAAGACAAAACAAGACAAGACAAGACAAGACAAGACAAGACAATTGTGTTTGATTTGTTTTTAAATTAATTAAGAAAAGAAGACAAGACAAGACAAGACAAGACAAGACAGGACAGGACAAGACAAGACAAGACAAGACAAGACCAGACAAGACAAGACAAGACAAGACAAGACAAGTCAAGACAAGACAAGACATGACAAGACAAAACAAGACAAGACAAGACAAGACATGACAAGACAAAACAAGACAAGACAAGACAAGACAAGACAAGACAATTGTGTTTGATTTGTTTTTAAATTAATTAAGAAAAGAAGACAAGACAAGACAAGACAAGACAAGACAAGACAAGACAAGACAAGACAAGACAAGACAAGACAAGACAAGACAAGACAAGACAAGACAAGACAAGACAAGACAAGACAAGACAAGACAAGACAAGACAAGACAAGACAAGACAAGACAAGACAAGACAAGACATGACAAGACAAAACAAGACAAGACAAGACAAGACATTTATTTTATTTGTTTCTAAACTAATTAAGAAGAGAAGACAAGACAAGGCAAGACAAGACATGACAAGACAAGACAGGACAAGACAAGACAAGATAAGACAAGAGAAGACAAGACAAGACAAGTCGAGACAAGACAAGACATGACAAGACAAAACAAGACCAGACAAGACAAGACAAGACAAGACAAGACAAGACATGACAAGACAAGATAAGACAAGAGAAGACAAGACAAGACAAGTCGAGACAAGACAAGACATGACAAGACAAAACAAGACCAGACAAGACAAGACAAGACAAGACAAGACAAGACAAGACAAGACAAGACAAGACAAGACAATTGTGTTTGATTTGTTTTTAAATTAATTAAGCAGATAAGACAAGACAAGACAAGGCCAGACAAGAAAAGACAAGACACGACACGACAAGACAAGACAAGACAAGGCCAGAGAAGAAAAGACAAGACAAGAGACGACAAGACAAGACATGACAAGACAAGACAAGACAAGACAAGACAAGACAAGACAAGACGTGACAAAACAAGACAAGACAAGGCAAGATACGACAAGACAAGACACGACAAGACAAGACAAGACAAGACAAGATACGACAAGACAAGACAAGACAAGACAAGACAAGACAAGACAAGACAAGACAAGACAAGACAAGTCAAGACAAGACATGACAAGACAAAACAAGACAAGACAAGACAAGGCCAGACAAGACAAGACAAGTCAAGACAAGACATGACAAGACAAAACAAGACAAGACAAGACAAGACCAGACAAGACAAGACAAGACATGACAAGACAAAACAAGACCAGACAAGACAAGACAAGACAAGACAAGACAAGACATGACAAGACAAGACAAGACAAGACAAGACAAGACAAGACAAGACAAGACAAGACAAGACATGACAAGACAAAACAAGACAAAACAAGACAAGACAAGTCAAGACAAGACAATTGTGTTTGATTTGTTTTTAAATTAATTAAGAAAAGAAGACAAAACAAGACAAGACAAGACAAGACAAGACAAGACAAGACAAGACAAGACATTTATTTTATTTGTTTCTAAACTAATTAAGAAGAGAAGACAAGACAAGGCAAGACAAGACATGACAAGACAAGACAGGACAATTGTGTTTGATTTGTTTTTAAATTAATTAAGAAGATAAGACAAGACAAGACAAGACAAGTCAAGACAAGACAAGACATGACAAGACAAAACAAGACAAGACAAGACAAGACAAGACAAGACAAGACAAGACATGACAAGACAAGACATGACAAGACAAGACAAGACCAGACAAGACAAGACAAGACAAGACAAGACAAGACAAGATACGACAAGACAAGACATGACAAGACAAGACAAGACAAGACAAGATACGACAAGACAAGACAAGACAAGACAAGACAAGACAAGACAAGACAAGACAAGACAAGACAAGACAAGACAAGACAAGACAAGACAAGACAAGACAAGACAAGACAAGACAAGACAAGACAAGTCAAGACAAGACATGACAAGACAAAACAAGACAAGACAAGACAAGACCAGACAAGACAAGACAAGACAAGACAAGGCAAGATACGACAAGACAAGACATGACAAGACAAGACAAGACAAGACAAGACAAGACAAGACAAGACAAGACAAGACAAGACAAGACAAGACAAGACAAGACAAGACAAGACAAGACAAGACAAGACAAGACATGACATGACAAGACAAGACAAGACCAGACAAGACAAGACAAGACAAGACAAGACAAGATACGACAAGATAAGACATGACAAGACAAGACAAGACAAGACAATACAAGACAAGACAAGACAAGACAAGACAAGACAAGACAAGACAAGATACGACAAGACAAGACAAGACAAGACAAGACAAGACAAGACAAGACAAGTCAAGACAAGACATGACAAGACAAAACAAGACAAGACAAGACAAGACAAGACAAGACAAGACAAGACATGACAAGACAAGCAAGACCAGACAAGACAAGACAAGACAAGACAAGACAAGATACGACAAGACAAGACATGACAAGGCAAGACAAGACAAGACATGACAAGACAAGACAAGACATGACAAGACAAGACAAGACAAGACAAGACAAGACAAGACAAGACAAGACAAGACATGACATGACAAGACAAGACAAGACCAGACAAGACAAGACAAGACAAGACAAGACAAGACATGACATGACAAGACAAGACAAGACCAGACAAGACAAGACAAGACAAGACAAGACAAGACAAGACAAGACAAGACAAGATACGACAAGACAAGACAAGGCAAGACAAGACAAGACAAGACAAGACAAAACAAGACAAGACAAGACAAGACAAGACAAGACAAGACAAGACAAGACAAGACAAGACAAGATACGACAAGACAAGACAAGACAAGACAAGACAAGACAAGACAAGATACGACAAGACAAGACAAGACAAGACAAGACAAGACAAGACAAGACAAGTCAAGACAAGACATGACAAGACAAAACAAGACAAGACAAGACAAGACAAGACAAGACAAGACAAGACAAGACAAGACAAGACAAGACAAGACAAGACAAGACAAGACAAGACAAGACAAGACAAGACAAGACAAGACAAGACAAGACATGACATGACAAGACAAGACAAGACAAGACCAGACAAGACAAGACAAGACAAGACAAGACAAGACAAGACAAGACAAGACAAGACAAGATACGACAAGACAAGACAAGACAAGACAAGACAAGACAAGACAAGATACGACAAGACAAGACAAGACAAGACAAGACAAGACAAGACAAGACAAGTCAAGACAAGACATGACAAGACAAAACAAGACAAGACAAGACAAGACAAGACAAGACAAGACAAGACAAGACAAGACAAGACAAGACAAGACAAGACAAGACATGACATGACAAGACAAGACAAGACCAGACAAGACAAGACAAGACAAGACAAGACAAGACAAGACAAGACAAGATACGACAAGACAAGACAAGGCAAGACAAGACAAGACAAGACAAGACAAAACAAGACAAGACAAGACAAGACAAGACATGACAAGACAAGCAAGACCAGACAAGACAAGACAAGACAAGATACGACAAGACAAGACATGACAAGGCAAGACAAGACAAGACATGACAAGACAAGACAAGACATGACAAGACATGACAAGACATGACATGACAAGACAAGACATGACAAGACAAGACCAGACAAGACAAGACAAGACAAGACATGACAAAACAAGACAAGACAAGATAAGACAAGACAAGACAGGACAAGACAAGACAAGACAAGACAAGACAAGACAAGACATGACAAGACAAGACAAGACATGACAAGACAAGACAAGACAAGACAAGACAAGACAAGACAAGACAAGACAAGACAAGACAAGACAAGACAAGACAAGACAAGACAAGACAAGACAAGACAAGACAAGACAAGACAAGACAAGACAAGACAAGACAGGACAAGACAAGACAAGACAAGACAAGACCAGACAAGACAAGACAAGACAAGACAAGACAAGTCAAGACAAGACAAGACATGACAAGACAAAACAAGACAAGACAAGACAAGACATGACAAGACAAAACAAGACAAGACAAGACAAGACAAGACAAGACAAGACAATTGTGTTTGATTTGTTTTTAAATTAATTAAGAAAAGAAGACAAGACAAGACAAGACAAGACAAGACAAGACAAGACAAGACAAGACAAGACAAGACAAGACAAGACAAGACAAGACAAGACAAGATAAGACAAGACAAGACAAGACAAGACAAGACAAGACAAGACAAGACAAGACAAGACATGACAAGACAAAACAAGACAATTTTATTTTATTTGTTTCTAAACTAATTAAGAAGAGAAGACAAGACAAGGCAAGACAAGACATGACAAGACAAGACAGGACAAGACAAGACAAGATAAGACAAGAGAAGACAAGACAAGACAAGTCGAGACAAGACAAGACATGACAAGACAAAACAAGACCAGACAAGACAAGACAAGACAAGACAAGACAAGACAAGACAAGACAAGACATGACAAGACAAGATAAGACAAGAGAAGACAAGACAAGACAAGTCGAGACAAGACAAGACATGACAAGACAAAACAAGACCAGACAAGACAAGACAAGACAAGACAAGACAAGACATGACAAGACAAGACAAGACAAGACAAGACAAGACAAGACAAGACAAGACAAGACAAGACAAGACAAGACAAGACAAGACAAGACAAGACAAGACAAGACAAGACAAGACAAGACAAGACAAGACATGACAAGACAAAACAAGACAAGACAAGACAAGACAAGTCAAGACAAGACAATTGTGTTTGATTTGTTTTTAAATTAATTAAGAAGATAAGACAAGACAAGTCAAGACAAGACATGACAAGACAAGACAAGACAAGACAAGACCAGACAAGACAAGACAAGACAAGACAAGACAAGATACGACAAGACATGACAAGACAAGACAAGACAAGACAAGACAAGACAAGACAAGACAAGACAAGACAAGACAAGTCAAGACAAGACAAGACATGACAAGACAAAACAAGACAAAACAAGACAAGACAAGACAAGACAAGACAAGACAAGACAAGACAAGACAAGACAAGACAAGACAAGACAAGACAATTGTGTTTGATTTGTTTTTAAATTAATTAAGCAGATAAGACAAGACAAGACAAGGCCAGACAAGAAAAGACAAGACACGACACGACAAGACAAGACAAGACAAGGCCAGAGAAGAAAAGACAAGACAAGATACGACAAGACAAGACATGACAAGACAAGACAAGACAAGACAAGACAAGACAAGACAAGACAAGACGTGACAAAACAAGACAAGACAAGGCAAGATACGACAAGACAAGACACGACAAGACAAGACAAGACAAGACAAGATACGACAAGACAAGACAAGACAAGACAAGACAAGACAAGACAAGACAAGACAAGACAAGTCAAGACAAGACATGACAAGACAAAACAAGACAAGACAAGACAAGACCAGACAAGACAAGACAAGTCAAGACAAGACAAGACAAGACAAGACAAGACATGACAAGACAAAACAAGACAAAACAAGACAAGACAAGTCAAGACAAGACAATTGTGTTTGATTTGTTTTTAAATTAATTAAGAAAAGAAGACAAAACAAGACAAGACAAGACAAGACAAGACAAGACAAGACAAGACAAGACAAGACAAGACAAGACATTTATTTTATTTGTTTCTAAACTAATTAAGAAGAGAAGACAAGACAAGGCAAGACAAGACATGACAAGACAAGACAGGACAATTGTGTTTGATTTGTTTTTAAATTAATTAAGAAGATAAGACAAGACAAGACAAGACAAGTCAAGACAAGACATGACAAGACAAAACAAGACAAGACAAGACAAGACAAGACAAGACATGACAAGACAAGACATGACAAGACAAGACAAGACAAGACCAGACAAGACAAGACAAGACAAGACAAGACAAGATACGACAAGACAAGACATGACAAGACAAGACAAGACAAGACAAGATACGACAAGACAAGACAAGACAAGACAAGACAAGACAAGACGAGACAAGACAAGACAAGACAAGACAAGACAAGACAAGACAAGACAAGACAAGACAAGACAAGATAAGACAAGTCAAGACAAGACATGACAAGACAAAACAAGACAAGACAAGACAAGACCAGACAAGACAAGACAAGACAAGGCAAGGCAAGATACGACAAGACAAGACATGACAAGACAAGACAAGACAAGACAAGACAAGACAAGACAAGACAAGACAAGACAAGACAAGACAAGACAAGACAAGACAAGACAAGACAAGACAAGACAAGACAAGACAAGACAAGACATGACATGACAAGACAAGACAAGACCAGACAAGACAAGACAAGACAAGACAAGACAAGATACGACAAGATAAGACATGACAAGACAAGACAAGACAAGACAATACAAGACAAGACAAGACAAGACAAGACAAGACAAGACAAGACAAGACAAGATACGACAAGACAAGACAAGACAAGACAAGACAAGACAAGACAAGACAAGACAAGACAAGACAAGACAAGTCAAGACAAGACATGACAAGACAAAACAAGACAAGACAAGACAAGACAAGACAAGACAAGACAAGACAAGACATGACAAGACAAGCAAGACCAGACAAGACAAGACAAGACAAGATACGACAAGACAAGACATGACAAGGCAAGACAAGACAAGACATGACAAGACAAGACAAGACATGACAAGACAAGACATGACAAGACAAGACAAGACAAGACAAGACAAGACAAGACAAGATACGACAAGATAAGACATGACAAGACAAGACAAGACAAGACAATACAAGACAAGACAAGACAAGACAAGACAAGACAAGACAAGACAAGACAAGACAAGATACGACAAGACAAGACAAGACAAGACAAGACAAGACAAGACAAGATACGACAAGACAAGACAAGACAAGACAAGACAAGACAAGACAAGACAAGAAAAGATACGACAAGACAAGACATGACAAGACAAGACAAGACAAGACAAGACAAGACAAGACAAGACAAGACAAGACAAGACAAGACAAGACAAGACAAGACAAGACAAGACAAGACAAGACAAGACAAGACAAGACATGACAAGACAAGACAAGATACGACAAGATACGACAAGACAAGACAAGACAAGACAAGATACGACAAGACAAGACATGACAAGACAAGACAAGACAAGACAAGACATGACAAGACAAGACAAGACCAGACAAGACAAGACAAGACAAGACAAGATACGACAAGACAAGACATGACAAGACAAGACAAGACAAGATAAGACAAGACAAGACATGACAAGACAAGACAAGATACGACAAGATACGACAAGACAAGACATGACAAGGCAAGACAAGACAAGACAAGACAAGACATGACAAGACAAAACAAGACAAGACAAGACAAGACAAGACAAGACAAGACATGACAAGACAAGACAAGACCAGACAAGACAAGACATGACAAGACAAGACAAGACAAGACAAGACAAGACAAGACAAGACAAGACAAGACAAGACAAGACAAGACAAGACAAGACAAGACAAGACAAGACAAGACAAGACAAGACAAGACAAGACAAGACAAGACAAGACAAGACAAGATAAGACAAGACAAGACATGACAAGACAATACAAGACCAGACAAGACAAGAAAAGACATGACAAGACAAGACAAGACAAGACAAGACAAGACAAGACCAGACAAGACAAGACATGACAAGACAAGACAAGACAAGACAAGATACGACAAGATACGACAAGACAAGACATGACAAGGCAAGACAAGACAAGACAAGACAAGACAAGACATGACAAGACAAAACAAGACAAGACAAGACAAGACAAGACAAGACAAGACATGACAAGACAAGACAAGACCAGACAAGACAAGACATGACAAGACAAGACAAGACAAGACAAGACAAGACAAGACAAGACAAGACAAGACAAGACAAGACAAGACAAGACAAGACAAGACAAGACAAGACAAGACAAGACAAGACAAGACAAGACAAGACAAGACAAGACAAGACAAGACAAGACAAGACAAGACAAGACAAGACAAGACAAGACAAGACAAGACAAGACAAGACAAGACAAGACAAGACAAGACAAGACAAGACAAGACAAGACAAGACAAGACAAGATAAGACAAGACAAGACAAGACAATTGTGTTTGATTTGTTTTTAAATTAATTAAGCAGATAAGACAAGACAAGACAAGGCCAGACAAGAAAAGACAAGACAAGACAAGATACGACAAGACAAGACATGACAAGACAAGACAAGACAAGACAAGACAAGACAAGACAAGACAAGACAAGACAAGACAAGACAAGACAAGACAAGACAAGACAAGACAAGACAAGACAAGACAAGACAAGACAAGACAAGACAAGACAAGACAAGACAAGACAAGACAAGACAAGACAAGACAAGACAAGACAAGACAAGACAAGACAAGACAAGACAAGACAAGACAAGACAAGACAAGACAAGACAAGACAACACAAGACAAGACAAGACAAGACAAGACAAGACAAGACAAGACAAGACAAGACAAGACAAGACAAGACAAGACAAGACAAGACAAGACAAGACAAGACAAGACAAGACAAGACATGACAAGACAATACAAGACCAGACAAGACAAGAAAAGACATGACAAGACAAGACATGACAAGACAAGACCAGACAAGACAAGACAAGACAAGATACGACAAGACAAGACATGACAAGACAAGACAAGACAAGACAAGACAAGACAAGACAAGACAAGACAAGACAAGACAAGACAAGACAAGACAAGACAAGACAAGACAAGACAAGACAAGACAAGACAAGACAAGACAAGACAAGACAGGACAAGACAAGATAAGACAAGACAAGACATGACAAGACAATACAAGACCAGACAAGACAAGAAAAGACATGACAAGACAAGACAAGACAAGACAAGACAAGACAAGACAAGACAAGACAAGACAAGACAAGACAAGACAAGACAAGACAAGACAAGACAAGACAAGACAAGACAAGACAAGACATGACAAGACAATACAAGACAAGACAAGACAAGTCAAGACAAGACAAGACATGACAAGACAAAACAAGACAAGGCAAGACAAGACAAGACAAGACAAGACAAGAAAAGACAAGACAAGACAAGACAAGACAAGACAAGACAAGACAAGACAAGACAAGACAAGACAAGACAAGACAAGACAAGACAAGACAAGACAAGACAAGACAAGACAAGACAAGACAAGACAAGACAAGACAAGACAAGACAAGACATGACAAGACAATACAAGACAAGACAAGACAAGTCAAGACAAGACAAGACATGACAAGACAAAACAAGACAAGGCAAGACAAGACAAGACAAGACAAGACAAGAAAAGACAAGACAAGACAAGACAAGACAAGACAAGACAAGACAAGACAAGACAAGACAAGACAAGACAAGACAAGACAAGACAAGACAAGACAAGACAAGACAAGACAAGACAAGACAAGACAAGACAAGACAAGACATGACAAGACAATACAAGACAAGACAAGACAAGTCAAGACAAGACAAGACAAGACAAGACAAGACAAGACAAGACATGACAAGACAATACAAGACCAGACAAGACAAGAAAAGACATGACAAGACAAGACATGACAAGACAAGACCAGACAAGACAAGACAAGACAAGATACGACAAGACAAGACATGACAAGACAAGACAAGACAAGACAAGACAAGACAAGACAAGACAAGACAAGACAAGACAAGACAAGACAAGACAAGACAAGACAAGACAAGACAAGACAAGACAAGACAGGACAAGACAAGATAAGACAAGACAAGACATGACAAGACAATACAAGACCAGACAAGACAAGAAAAGACATGACAAGACAAGACAAGACAAGACAAGACAAGACAAGACAAGACAAGACAAGACAAGACAAGACAAGACAAGACAAGACAAGACAAGACAAGACAAGACAAGACAAGACAAGACAAGACAAGACAAGACAAGACAAGACAAGACAAGACAAGACAAGACAAGACAAGACATGACAAGACAATACAAGACAAGACAAGACAAGTCAAGACAAGACAAGACAAGTCAAGACAAGACAATTGTGTTTGATTTGTTTTTAAATTAATTAAGAAAAGAAGACGAGACAAGACAAGACAAGACAAGACAAGACAAGACAAGACAAGACATGACAAGACAAAACAAGACAAGACAAGACAAGACATTTATTTTATTTGTTTCTAAACTAATTAAGAAGAGAAGACAAGACAAGGCAAGACAAGACAAGATACGACAAGACAAGACAAGATAAGACAAGACAAGACATGACAAGACAATACAAGACCAGACAAGACAAGAAAAGACATGACAAGACAAGACAAGACAAGACAAGACATGACAAGACAATACAAGACAAGACAAGACAAGTCAAGACAAGACAAGACAAGACAAGACATGACAAGACAAAACAAGACAAGACAAGACAAGACATTTATTTTATTTGTTTCTAAACTAATTAAGAAGAGAAGACAAGACAAGGCAAGACAAGACATGACAAGACAAGACAGGACAAGACAAGACAAGATAAGACAAGAGAAGACAAGACAAGACAAGTCGAGACAAGACAAGACATGACAAGACAAAACAAGACCAGACAAGACAAGACAAGACAAGACATGACAAGACAAGATAAGACAAGAGAAGACAAGACAAGACAAGTCGAGACAAGACAAGACATGACAAGACAAAACAAGACCAGACAAGACAAGACAAGACAAGACAAGACAAGACATGACAAGACAGGACAAGACAAGACAAGATAAGACAAGCGAAGACAAGACAAGACAAGTCGAGACAAGACAAGACATGACAAGACAAAACAAGACCAGACAAGACAAGTCAAGACAAGACAATTGTGTTTGATTTGTTTTTAAATTAATTAAGAAAAGAAGACGAGACAAGACAAGACAAGACAAGACAAGACAAGACAAGACAAGACATGACAAGACAAAACAAGACAAGACAAGACAAGACATTTATTTTATTTGTTTCTAAACTAATTAAGAAGAGAAGACAAGACAAGGCAAGACAAGACATGACAAGACAAGACAGGACAAGACAAGACAAGATAAGACAAGAGAAGACAAGACAAGACAAGTCGAGACAAGACAAGACATGACAAGACAAAACAAGACCAGACAAGACAAGACAAGACAAGACAAGACAAGACAAGACATGACAAGACAAGATAAGACAAGAGAAGACAAGACAAGACAAGTCGAGACAAGACAAGACATGACAAGACAAAACAAGACCAGACAAGACAAGACAAGACAAGACAAGACAAGACATGACAAGACAGGACAAGACAAGACAAGACAAGACAAGACAAGACAAGACAAGACAAGACAAGACAAGACAAGACAAGACAAGACAAGACAAGACAAGACAAGACAAGACAAGACAAGACAAGACAAGACAAGACAAGACAAGACATGACAAGACAAAACAAGACAAGACAAGACAAGACAAGTCAAGACAAGACAATTGTGTTTGATTTGTTTTTAAATTAATTAAGAAGATAAGACAAGACAAGTCAAGACAAGACAAGACAAGACAAGACAAGACAAGACAAGACAAGACAAGACAAGACAAGACAAGACAAGACAAGACAAGACAAGACAAGACAAGACAAGACAAGACAAGACAAGACAAGACCAGACAAGACAAGACAAGACAAGACAAGACAAGACAAGTCAAGACAAGACAAGACAGGACAAGACAAGACAAGACAAGACAAGACAAGACAAGACAAGACATGACAAGACAAGACAAGACATGACAAGACAAGACAAGACAAGACAAGACAAGACAAGACAAGACAAGACAAGACAAGACAAGACAAGACAAGACAAGACAAGACAAGACAAGACAAGACAAGACAAGACAAGACAAGACAAGACAAGACAAGACAAGACAAGACAAGACAAGACAAGACAAGACAAGACCAGACAAGACAAGACAAGACAAGACAAGACAAGTCAAGACAAGACAAGACATGACAAGACAAAACAAGACAAGACAAGACAAGACATGACAAGACAAAACAAGACAAGACAAGACAAGACAAGACAAGACAAGACAAGACAAGACAAGTCAAGACAAGACAATTGTGTTTGATTTGTTTTTAAATTAATTAAGAAAAGAAGACAAGACAAGACAAGACAAGACAAGACAAGACAAGACAAGACAAGACAAGACAAGACAAGACATGACAAGACAAAACAAGACAAGACAAGACAAGACATTTATTTTATTTGTTTCTAAACTAATTAAGAAGAGAAGACAAGACAAGGCAAGACAAGACATGACAAGACAAGACAGGACAAGACAAGACAAGATAAGACAAGAGAAGACAAGACAAGACAAGTCGAGACAAGACAAGACATGACAAGACAAAACAAGACCAGACAAGACAAGACAAGACAAGACAAGACAAGACATGACAAGACAAGATAAGACAAGAGAAGACAAGACAAGACAAGTTGAGACAAGACAAGACATGACAAGACAAAACAAGACCAGACAAGACAAGACAAGACCAGACAAGACAAGACATGACAAGACAAGACAAGACAAGACAAGACAAGACAAGACAAGACAAGACAAGACAAGACAAGACAAGACAAGACAAGACAAGACAAGACAAGACAAGACAAGACAAGACAAGACATGACAAGACAAAACAAGACAAGACAAGACAAGACAAGTCAAGACAAGACAATTGTGTTTGATTTGTTTTTAAATTAATTAAGAAGATAAGACAAGACAAGTCAAGACAAGACAAGACAAGACAAGACAAGACAAGACAAGACCAGACAAGACAAGACAAGACAAGACAAGATACGACAAGACATGACAAGACAAGACAAGACGTGACAAAACAAGACAAGACAAGACAAGATACGACAAGACAAGACATGACAAGACAAGACAAGACAAGACAAGACAAGACAAGACAATTGTGTTTGATTTGTTTTTAAATTAATTAAGACGATAAGACAAGACAAGGCCAGACAGGAAAAGACAAGACAAGACAAGACAATTGTGTTTGATTTGTTTTTAAATTAATTAAGATGATAAGACAAAACAAGACAAGACATGACATGACAAGACAAGACAAGTTAAAACAAGACAAGACATTTTTTTTTATTTGTTTCTAAACTAATTAAGAAGAGAAGACAAGACAAGACAAGACAAGACAAGACAAGACAAGACAAGACAAGACAAGACAAGACAAGACAAGACAAGACAAGACATGACAAGACAAAACAAGACAAGACAAGACAAGACATGACAAGACAAAACAAGACAAGACAAGACAAGACAAGACAAGACAAGACAAGACAAGACAAGACAAGACAAGACAAGACAAGTCAAGACAAGACAATTGTGTTTGATTTGTTTTTAAATTAATTAAGAAAAGAAGACAAGACAAGACAAGACAAGACAAGACAAGACAAGACAAGACAAGACAAGACAAGACAAGACAAGACAAGACAAGACATGACAAGACAAAACAAGACAAGACAAGACAAGACATTTATTTTATTTGTTTCTAAACTAATTAAGAAGAGAAGACAAGACAAGGCAAGACAAGACATGACAAGACAAGACAGGACAAGACAAGACAAGATAAGACAAGAGAAGACAAGACAAGACAAGTCGAGACAAGACAAGACATGACAAGACAAAACAAGACCAGACAAGACAAGACAAGACAAGACAAGACAAGACATGACAAGACAGGACAAGACAAGACAAGACAAGACAAGACAAGACAAGACAAGACAAGACAAGACAAGACAAGACAAGACAAGACAAGACAAGACAAGGCAAGACAAGACATGACAAGACAAAACAAGACAAGACAAGACAATTGTGTTTGATTTGTTTTTAAATTAATTAAGAAGATAAGACAAGACAAGTCAAGACAAGACAAGACAAGACAAGACAAGACAAGACAAGACAAGACAAGACAAGACAAGACAAGACAAGACAAGACAAGACAAGACAAGACAAGACCAGACAAGACAAGACAAGACAAGACAAGACAAGACAAGTCAAGACAAGACAAGACAGGACAAGACAAGACAAGACAAGACAAGACAAGACAAGACAAGACATGACAAGACAAGACAAGACATGACAAGACAAGACAAGACAAGACAAGACAAGACAAGACAAGACAAGGCAAGACAAGACAAGACAAGACAAGACAATTGTGTTTGATTTGTTTTTAAATTAATTAAGACGATAAGACAAGACAAGGCCAGACAGGAAAAGACAAGACAAGACAAGACAAGACAAGACAAGACAAGACAAGACAAGACAAGACAAGACAAGACAAGACAAGACAAGACAAGACAAGACAAGATACGACAAGACAAGACATGACAAGACAAGACAAGACAAGACAAGACAAGACAAGACAATTGTGTTTGATTTGTTTTTAAATTAATTAAGACGATAAGACAAGACAAGGCCAGACAGGAAAAGACAAGACAAGACAAGACAAGACAAGACAAGACAAGACAAGACAAGACAAGACAAGACAAGACAAGACAAGACAAGACAAGACAAGACAAGACAAGACAAGACAAGACAAGACAAGACAAGACAAGACAAGACAAGACAAGACAAGACAAGACAAGACAAGACAAGTCAAGACAAGACAATTGTGTTTGATTTGTTTTTAAATTGATTAAGAAAAGAAGACAAAACAAGACAAGACAAGACAAGACAAGACAAGACAAGACAAGACAAGACAAGACATGGCAAGACAAAACAAGACAAGACAAGACAAGACATTTATTTTATTTGTTTCTAAACTAATTAAGAAGAGAAGACAAGACAAGGCAAGACAAGACATGACAAGACAAGACAGGACAATTGTGTTTGATTTGTTTTTAAATTAATTAAGAAGATAAGACAAGACAAGACAAGACAAGTCAAGACAAGACAAGACATGACAAGACAAAACAAGACAAGACAAGACAAGACAAGACAAGACAAGACAAGACATGACAAGACCAGACAAGACAAGACAAGACAAGACAAGACAAGATACGACAAGACAAGACATGACAAGACAAGACAAGACAAGACAAGATACGACAAGACAAGACAAGACAAGACAAGACAAGAGAAGACAAGACAAGACAAGACAAGTCAAGACAAGACATAAAGAGACAAAACAAGACAAGACAAGACAAGACCAGACCAGACAAGACAAGACAAGACAAGATACGACAAGACATGACAAGACAAGACAAGACAAGACAAGACAAGACAAGACAAGACAAGACAAGACAAGACAAGACAAGACAAGACAAGACAAGACAAGACAAGACAAGACAAGACAAGACATGACAAGACAAGACAAGACCAGACAAGACAAGACAAGACAAGACAAGACAAGATACGACAAGACAAGACATGACAAGACAAGACAAGACAAGACAAGACAAGACAAGACAAGACAAGACAAGACAAGACAAGACAAGACAAGACAAGATACGACAAGACAAGACAAGACAAGACAAGACAAGACAAGTCAAGACAAGACATGACAAGACAAAACAAGACAAGACAAGACAAGACAAGACAAGACAAGACAAGACAAGACATGACAAGACAAGCAAGACCAGACAAGACAAGACAAGACAAGATACGACAAGACAAGACATGACAAGTCAAGACAAGACAAGACATGACAAGACAAGACAAGACATGACAAGACATGACAAGACATGACATGACAAGACAAGACATGACAAGACAAGACCAGACAAGACAAGACAAGACAAGACAAGATACGACAAGACAAGACATGACAAGACAAGACAAGACAAGACAAGACAAGGCAAGACAAGACAAGACAAGACAAGACAAGATAAGACAAGACAAGACATGACAAGACAATACAAGACCAGACAAGACAAGACAAGACATGACAAGACAAGACAAGACAAGACAAGACAAGACAAGACAAGACAAGACAAGACAAGACAAGGCAAGACATGACAAGACAAGACAAGACAAGACAAGACAAGACAAGATAAGACAAGACAATACAAGACAAGACAAGACAAGACAAGTCGAGACAAGACAAGACATGACAAGACAAAACAAGACCAGACAAGACAAGACAAGACAAGACATGACAAGACAAGGCAAGACCAGACAAGACAAGACAAGACAAGACAAGATACGACAAGACAAGACATGACAAGACAAGACAAGACAAGATACGACAAGACAAGACATGACAAGACAAGACAAGACAAGACAAGACAAGACAAGACAAGGCAAGACATGACAAGACAAGACAAGACAAGACAAGACAAGACAAGACAAGACAAGACAAGACAAGACAAGACAAGACAAGACAAGACAAGACAAGACAAGACAAGACAAGACAAGACAAGACAAGACAAGACAAGACAAGACAAGACAAGACAAGACAAGACAAGACAAGACAAGACAAGACAAGACAAGACAAGACAAGACAAGACAAGACATGACAAGACAAGACAAGACAAGACAAGACATGACAAGACAAGACAAGACAAGACAAGACAAGGCAAGACATGACAAGACAAGACAAGACAAGACAAGACAAGACAAGGCAAGACAAGACAAGACAAGACATGACAAGACAAGACAAGACAAGACAAGACAAGACAAGATAAGACAAGAGAAGACAAGTCGAGACAAGACAAGACATGACAAGACAAAACAAGACCAGACAAGACAAGACAAGATACGACAAGACAAGACATGACAAGACAAGACAAGACAAGACAAGACAAGACAAGACAAGACAGGACAAGACAAGACAAGACAAGACAAGACAAGACAAGACAAGACAAGACAAGACAAGACAAGACAAGACACGACAAGACAAGACAAGACAAGACAAGACAAGACAAGACATGACAAGACAAAACAAGACAAGACAAGACAAGACATTTATTTTATTTGTTTCTAAACTAATTAAGAAGAGAAGACAAGACAAGGCAAGACAAGACATGACAAGACAAGACAGGACAAGACAAGATAAGATAAGACAAGAGAAGACAAGACAAGACAAGTCGAGACAAGACAAGACATGACAAGACAAAACAAGACCAGACAAGACAAGACAAGACAAGACAAGACAAGACATGACAAGACAAGATAAGACAAGATAAGACAAGAGAAGACAAGACAAGACAAGTCGAGACAAGACAAGACATGACAAGACAAAACAAGACCAGACAAGACAAGACAAGACAAGACAAGACAAGACAAGACATGACAAGACAAGACAAGACAAGACAAGACAAGACAAGACAAGACAAGACAAGACAAGACAAGACAAGACAAGACAAGACAAGACAAGACAAGACAAGACAAGACAAGGCAAGACAAGACAAGACAAGACAAGACATGACAAGACAAAACAAGACAAGACAAGACAAGACATTTATTTTATTTGTTTCTAAACTAATTAAGAAGAGAAGACAAGACAAGGCAAGACAAGACATGACAAGACAAGACAGGACAAGACAAGACAAGATAAGACAAGAGAAGACAAGACAAGACAAGTCGAGACAAGACAAGACATGACAAGACAAAACAAGACCAGACAAGACAAGACAAGACAAGACAAGACAAGACATGACAAGACAAGATAAGACAAGAGAAGACAAGACAAGACAAGTCGAGACAAGACAAGACATGACAAGACAAAACAAGACCAGACAAGACAAGACAAGACAAGACAAGACAAGACAAGACATGACAAGACAAGACAAGACAAGACAAGACAAGACAAGACAATTGTGTTTGATTTGTTTTTAAATTAATTAAGCAGATAAGACAAGACAAGACAAGCCCAGACAAGAAAAGACAAGACACGACACGACAAGACAAGACAAGACAAGACAAGTCAAGACAAGACAATTGTGTTTGATTTGTTTTTAAATTAATTAAGAAAAGAAGACAAAACAAGACAAGACAAGACAAGACAAGACAAGACAAGACAAGACAAGACAAGACATGGCAAGACAAAACAAGACAAGACAAGACAAGACATTTATTTTATTTGTTTCTAAACTAATTAAGAAGAGAAGACAAGACAAGGCAAGACAAGACATGACAAGACAAGACAGG
Source organism: Zeugodacus cucurbitae (assembly GCF_028554725.1). Lineage (NCBI taxonomy): Eukaryota > Metazoa > Arthropoda > Insecta > Diptera > Tephritidae > Zeugodacus > Zeugodacus cucurbitae. Next base: position 9,296,459 of record NC_071672.1, on the reverse strand, counting down.
ACAATTGTGTTTGATTTGTTTTTAAATTAATTAAGAAGATAAGACAAGACAAGACAAGACAAGTCAAGACAAGACAAGACATGACAAGACAAAACAAGACAAGACAAGACAAGACAAGACAAGACAAGACATGACAAGACCAGACAAGACAAGACAAGACAAGACAAGACAAGACAAGACAAGACAAGATACGACAAGACAAGACATGACAAGGCCAGACAAGAAAAGACAAGACACGACACGACAAGACAAGACAAGACAAGACAAGTCAAGACAAGACAATTGTGTTTGATTTGTTTTTAAATTAATTAAGAAAAGAAGACAAAACAAGACAAGACAAGACAAGTCGAGACAAGACAAGACATGACAAGACAAAACAAGACCAGACAAGACAAGACAAGACAAGACAAGACAAGACATGACAAGACAAGACAAGACAAGACAAGACAAGACAAGACAAGACAAGACAAGACAAGACAAGACAAGACAAGACAAGACAAGACAAGACAAGACAAGACATGACAAGACAAAACAAGACAAGACAAGACAAGACAAGTCAAGACAAGACAATTGTGTTTGATTTGTTTTTAAATTAATTAAGAAGATAAGACAAGACAAGTCAAGACAAGACAAGACAAGACAAGACAAGACAAGACAAGACCAGGCAAGACAAGACAAGACAAGACAAGATACGACAAGACATGACAAGACAAGACAAGACAAGACAAGACAAGACAAGACAAGACAAGACAAGACAAGACAAGACAAGACAAGACAAGACAAGACAAGACAAGACAATTGTGTTTGATTTGTTTTTAAATTAATTAAGCAGATAAGACAAGACAAGACAAGGCCAGACAAGAAAAGACAAGACACGACACGACAAGACAAGACAAGACAAGGCCAGAGAAGAAAAGACAAGACAAGATACGACAAGACAAGACATGACAAGACAAGACAAGACAAGACAAGACAAGACAAGACAAGACAAGACAAGACAAGACAAGACAAGACAAAACAAGACAAGACAAGACAAGACAAGACAAGACAAGACAAGACAAGACAAGACAAGACAAGACAAGACAAGACAAGACAAGACAAGACAAGACGTGACAAAACAAGACAAGACAAGGCAAGACAAGACAAGACAAGACAAGACAATTGTGTTTGATTTGTTTTTAAATTAATTAAGACGATAAGACAAGACAAGGCCAGACAGGAAAAGACAAGACAATTGTGTTTGATTTGTTTTTAAATTAATTAAGACGATAAGACAAGACAAGGCCAGACAGGAAAAGACAAAACAAGACAAGACATGACATGACAAGACAAGACAAGTTAAAACAAGACAAGACATTTTTTTTTATTTGTTTCTAAACTAATTAAGAAGAGAAGACAAGACAAGTCAAGACAAGACAAGACAAGACAAGACAAGACAAGACAAGACCAGGCAAGACAAGACAAGACAAGACAAGATACGACAAGACATGACAAGACAAGACAAGACAAGACAAGACAAGACAAGACAAGACAAGACAAGACAAGACAAGACAAGACAAGACAAGACAAGACAATTGTGTTTGATTTGTTTTTAAATTAATTAAGCAGATAAGACAAGACAAGACAAGGCCAGACAAGACAAGACAAGACAAGACAAGACAAGACAAGACAAGACAAGACAAGACAAGACAAGACAAGACAAGACAAGATAAGACAAGAGAAGACAAGACAAGACAAGTCGAGACAAGACAAGACATGACAAGACAAAACAAGACCAGACAAGACAAGACAAGACAAGACAAGACAAGACATGACAAGACAAGACAAGACAAGACAAGACAAGACAAGACAAGACAAGACAAGACAAGACAAGACAAGACAAGACAAGACAAGACAAGACAAGACAAGACAAGACAAGACAAGACAAGACAAGACAAGACAAGTCAAGACAAGACAATTGTGTTTGATTTGTTTTTAAATTAATTAAGAAAAGAAGACAAAACAAGACAAGACAAGACAAGACAAGACAAGACAAGACAAGACAAGACAAGACATGGCAAGACAAAACAAGACAAGACAAGACAAGACATTTATTTTATTTGTTTCTAAACTAATTAAGAAGAGAAGACAAGACAAGGCAAGACAAGACATGACAAGACAAGACAGGACAATTGTGTTTGATTTGTTTTTAAATTAATTAAGAAGATAAGACAAGACAAGACAAGACAAGTCAAGACAAGACAAGACATGACAAGACAAAACAAGACAAGACAAGACAAGACAAGACAAGACAAGACATGACAAGACCAGACAAGACAAGACAAGACAAGACAAGACAAGACAAGACAAGACAAGACAAGATACGACAAGACAAGACATGACAAGACAAGACAAGACAAGACAAGATACGACAAGACAAGACAAGACAAGACAAGACAAGAGAAGACAAGACAAGACAAGACAAGTCAAGACAAGACATGACGAGACAAAACAAGACAAGACAAGACAAGACCAGACAAGACAAGACAAGACAAGACAAGACAAGATACGACAAGACATGACAAGACAAGACAAGACAAGACAAGACAAGACAAGACAAGACAAGACAAGACAAGACAAGACAAGACAAGACAAGACAAGACAAGACAAGACAAGACAAGACAAGACATGACAAGACAAGACAAGACCAGACAGGACAAGACAAGACAAGACAAGACAAGATACGACAAGACAAGACATGACAAGACAAGACAAGACAAGACAAGACAAGACAAGACAAGACAAGACAAGACAAGACAAGACAAGACAAGACAAGACAAGATACGACAAGACAAGACAAGACAAGACAAGACAAGACAAGTCAAGACAAGACATGACAAGACAAAACAAGACAAGACAAGACAAGACAAGACAAGACAAGACAAGACAAGACAAGACAAGACATGACAAGACAAGCAAGACCAGACAAGACAAGACAAGACAAGATACGACAAGACAAGACATGACAAGTCAAGACAAGACAAGACAAGACAAGACAAGACAAGACAAGACAAGATACGACAAGACAAGACATGACAAGTCAAGACAAGACAAGACAAAACAAGACAAGACAAGACAAGACCAGACAAGACAAGACAAGACAAGACAAGGCAAGATACGACAAGACAAGACATGACAAGACAAGACAAGACAAGACAAGACAAGACAAGACAAGACAAGACAAGACAAGACAAGACAAGACAAGACAAGACAAGACAAGACAAGACAAGACAAGACAAGACATGACATGACAAGACAAGACAAGACCAGACAAGACAAGACAAGACAAGACAAGACAAGATACGACAAGATAAGACATGACAAGACAAGACAAGACAAGACAATACAAGACAAGACAAGACAAGACAAGACAAGACAAGACAAGACAAGATACGACAAGACAAGACAAGACAAGACAAGACAAGACAAGACAAGACAAGTCAAGACAAGACATGACAAGACAAAACAAGACAAGACAAGACAAGACAAGACAAGACAAGACAAGACATGACAAGACAAGCAAGACCAGACAAGACAAGACAAGACAAGACAAGACAAGATACGACAAGACAAGACATGACAAGGCAAGACAAGACAAGACATGACAAGACAAGACAAGACATGACAAGACAAGACAAGACAAGACAAGACAAGACAAGACAAGACAAGACAAGACATGACATGACAAGACAAGACAAGACCAGACAAGACAAGACAAGACAAGACAAGACAAGACATGACATGACAAGACAAGACAAGACCAGACAAGACAAGACAAGACAAGACAAGACAAGACAAGACAAGACAAGACAAGACAAGATACGACAAGACAAGACAAGGCAAGACAAGACAAGACAAGACAAGACAAAACAAGACAAGACAAGACAAGACAAGACAAGACAAGACAAGACAAGACAAGACAAGACAAGATACGACAAGACAAGACAAGACAAGACAAGACAAGACAAGACAAGATACGACAAGACAAGACAAGACAAGACAAGACAAGACAAGACAAGACAAGTCAAGACAAGACATGACAAGACAAAACAAGACAAGACAAGACAAGACAAGACAAGACAAGACAAGACAAGACAAGACAAGACAAGACAAGACAAGACAAGACAAGACAAGACAAGACAAGACAAGACAAGACAAGACAAGACAAGACATGACATGACAAGACAAGACAAGACAAGACCAGACAAGACAAGACAAGACAAGACAAGACAAGACAAGACAAGACAAGACAAGACAAGATACGACAAGACAAGACAATACAAGACAAGACAAGACAAGACAAGATACGACAAGACAAGACAAGACAAGACAAGACAAGACAAGACAAGACAAGACAAGACAAGTCAAGACAAGACATGACAAGACAAAACAAGACAAGACAAGACAAGACAAGACAAGACAAGACAAGACAAGACAAGACAAGACAAGACAAGACAAGACAAGACATGACATGACAAGACAAGACAAGACCAGACAAGACAAGACAAGACAAGACAAGACAAGACAAGACAAGACAAGACAAGACAAGATACGACAAGACAAGACAAGGCAAGACAAGACAAGACAAGACAAGACAAAACAAGACAAGACAAGACAAGACAAGACATGACAAGACAAGCAAGACCAGACAAGACAAGACAAGACAAGATACGACAAGACAAGACATGACAAGGCAAGACAAGACAAGACATGACAAGACAAGACAAGACATGACAAGACATGACAAGACATGACATGACAAGACAAGACATGACAAGACAAGACCAGACAAGACAAGACAAGACAAGACATGACAAAACAAGACAAGACAAGATAAGACAAGACAAGACAGGACAAGACAAGACAAGACAAGACAAGACAAGACAAGACATGACAAGACAAGACAAGACATGACAAGACAAGACAAGACAAGACAAGACAAGACAAGACAAGACAAGACAAGACAAGACAAGACAAGACAAGACAAGACAAGACAAGACAAGACAAGACAAGACAAGACAAGACAAGACAAGACAAGACAAGACAAGACAAGACAAGACAAGACAGGACAAGACAAGACAAGACAAGACAAGACAAGACAAGACAAGACAAGACAAGATACGACAAGATAAGACATGACAAGACAAGACAAGACAATACAATACAAGACAAGACAAGACAAGACAAGACAAGACAAGACAAGACAAGACAAGACAAGACAAGACAAGACCAGACAAGACAAGACAAGTCAAGACAAGACAAGACAAGACAAGACAAGACATGACAAGACAAAACAAGACAAAACAAGACAAGACAAGTCAAGACAAGACAATTGTGTTTGATTTGTTTTTAAATTAATTAAGAAAAGAAGACAAAACAAGACAAGACAAGACAAGACAAGACAAGACAAGACAAGACAAGACAAGACAAGACAAGACATTTATTTTATTTGTTTCTAAACTAATTAAGAAGAGAAGACAAGACAAGGCAAGACAAGACATGACAAGACAAGACAGGACAAGACAAGACAAGACAAGACAAGACAAGACATGACAAGACAAGACATGACAAGACAAGACAAGACAAGACCAGACAAGACAAGACAAGACAAGACAAGACAAGATACGACAAGACAAGACATGACAAGACAAGACAAGACAAGACAAGATACGACAAGACAAGACAAGACAAGACAAGACAAGACAAGACAAGACAAGACAAGACAAGACAAGACAAGACAAGACAAGACAAGACAAGACAAGACAAGACAAGACAAGACAAGTCAAGACAAGACATGACAAGACAAAACAAGACAAGACAAGACAAGACCAGACAAGACAAGACAAGACAAGACAAGGCAAGATACGACAAGACAAGACATGACAAGACAAGACAAGACAAGACAAGACAAGACAAGACAAGACAAGACAAGACAAGACAAGACAAGACAAGACAAGACAAGACAAGACAAGACAAGACAAGACAAGACAAGACAAGACAAGACAAGACATGACATGACAAGACAAGACAAGACCAGACAAGACAAGACAAGACAAGACAAGACAAGATACGACAAGATAAGACATGACAAGACAAGACAAGACAAGACAATACAAGACAAGACAAGACAAGACAAGACAAGACAAGACAAGACAAGACAAGATACGACAAGACAAGACAAGACAAGACAAGACAAGACAAGACAAGACAAGACAAGACAAGACAAGACAAGACAAGACAAGTCAAGACAAGACATGACAAGACAAAACAAGACAAGACAAGACAAGACAAGACAAGACAAGACAAGACAAGACATGACAAGACAAGCAAGACCAGACCAGACAAGACAAGACAAGACAAGATACGACAAGACAAGACATGACAAGGCAAGACAAGACAAGACATGACAAGACAAGACAAGACATGACAAGACAAGACATGACAAGACAAGACAAGACAAGACAAGACAAGACAAGACAAGACAAGATACGACAAGATAAGACATGACAAGACAAGACAAGACAAGACAATACAAGACAAGACAAGACAAGACAAGACAAGACAAGACAAGACAAGACAAGACAAGATACGACAAGACAAGACAAGACAAGACAAGACAAGACAAGACAAGATACGACAAGACAAGACAAGACAAGACAAGACAAGACAAGACAAGACAAGAAAAGATACGACAAGACAAGACATGACAAGACAAGACAAGACAAGACAAGACAAGACAAGACAAGACAAGACAAGACAAGACAAGACAAGACAAGACAAGACAAGACAAGACAAGACAAGACAAGACAAGGCAAGACAAGACATGACAAGACAAGACAAGATACGACAAGATACGACAAGACAAGACAAGACAAGACAAGATACGACAAGACAAGACATGACAAGACAAGACAAGACAAGACAAGACATGACAAGACAAGACAAGACCAGACAAGACAAGACAAGACAAGACAAGATACGACAAGACAAGACATGACAAGACAAGACAAGACAAGATAAGACAAGACAAGACATGACAAGACAAGACAAGATACGACAAGATACGACAAGACAAGACATGACAAGGCAAGACAAGACAAGACAAGACAAGACATGACAAGACAAAACAAGACAAGACAAGACAAGACAAGACAAGACAAGACAAGACATGACAAGACAAGACAAGACCAGACAAGACAAGACATGACAAGACAAGACAAGACAAGACAAGACAAGACAAGACAAGACAAGACAAGACAAGAAAAGACAAGACAAGACAAGACAAGACAAGACAAGACAAGACAAGACAAGACAAGACAAGACAAGATAAGACAAGACAAGACATGACAAGACAATACAAGACCAGACAAGACAAGAAAAGACATGACAAGACAAGACAAGACAAGACAAGACAAGACAAGACCAGACAAGACAAGACATGACAAGACAAGACAAGACAAGACAAGATACGACAAGATACGACAAGACAAGACATGACAAGGCAAGACAAGACAAGACAAGACAAGACAAGACATGACAAGACAAAACAAGACAAGACAAGACAAGACAAGACAAGACAAGACATGACAAGACAAGACAAGACCAGACAAGACAAGACATGACAAGACAAGACAAGACAAGACAAGACAAGACAAGACAAGACAAGACAAGACAAGACAAGACAAGACAAGACAAGACAAGACAAGACAAGACAAGACAAGACAAGACAAGACAAGACAAGACAAGACAAGACAAGACAAGACAAGACAAGACAAGACAAGACAAGACAAGACAAGACAAGACAAGACAAGACAAGACAAGACAAGACAAGACAAGACAAGATAAGACAAGACAAGACAAGACAATTGTGTTTGATTTGTTTTTAAATTAATTAAGCAGATAAGACAAGACAAGACAAGGCCAGACAAGAAAAGACAAGACAAGACAAGATACGACAAGACAAGACATGACAAGACAAGACAAGACAAGACAAGACAAGACAAGACAAGACAAGACAAGACAAGACAAGACAAGACAAGACAAGACAAGACAAGACAAGACAAGACAAGACAAGACAAGACAAGACAAGACAAGACAAGACAAGACAAGACAAGACAAGACAAGACAAGACAAGACAAGACAAGACAAGACAAGACAAGACAAGACAAGACAAGACAAGACAAGACAAGACAAGACAAGACAAGACAAGACAAGACAAGACAAGACAAGACAAGACAAGACAAGACAAGACAAGACAAGACAAGACAAGACAAGACAAGACAAGACAAGACAAGACATGACAAGACAATACAAGACCAGACAAGACAAGAAAAGACATGACAAGACAAGACATGACAAGACAAGACCAGACAAGACAAGACAAGACAAGATACGACAAGACAAGACATGACAAGACAAGACAAGACAAGACAAGACAAGACAAGACAAGACAAGACAAGACAAGACAAGACAAGACAAGACAAGACAAGACAAGACAAGACAAGACAAGACAAGACAAGACAAGACAAGACAAGACAAGACAGGACAGGACAAGACAAGATAAGACAAGACAAGACAATACAAGACCAGACAAGACAAGAAAAGACATGACAAGACAAGACAAGACATGACAAGACAATACAAGACAAGACAAGACAAGTCAAGACAAGACAAGACATGACAAGACAAAACAAGACAAGGCAAGACAAGACAAGACAAGACAAGACAAGAAAAGACAAGACAAGACAAGACAAGACAAGACAAGACAAGACAAGACAAGACAAGACAAGACAAGACAAGACAAGACAAGACAAGACAAGACAAGACAAGACAAGACAAGACAAGACAAGACAAGACAAGACAAGACATGACAAGACAATACAAGACAAGACAAGACAAGTCAAGACAAGACAAGACAAGACAAGACAAGACAAGACAAGACATGACAAGACAATACAAGACCAGACAAGACAAGAAAAGACATGACAAGACAAGACATGACAAGACAAGACCAGACAAGACAAGACAAGACAAGATACGACAAGACAAGACATGACAAGACAAGACAAGACAAGACAAGACAAGACAAGACAAGACAAGACAAGACAAGACAAGACAAGACAAGACAAGACAAGACAAGACAAGACAAGACAAGACAGGACAAGACAAGATAAGACAAGACAAGACATGACAAGACAATACAAGACCAGACAAGACAAGAAAAGACATGACAAGACAAGACAAGACAAGACAAGACAAGACAAGACAAGACAAGACAAGACAAGACAAGACAAGACAAGACAAGACAAGACAAGACAAGACAAGACAAGACAAGACAAGACAAGACAAGACAAGACAAGACAAGACATGACAAGACAATACAAGACAAGACAAGACAAGTCAAGACAAGACAAGACAAGTCAAGACAAGACAATTGTGTTTGATTTGTTTTTAAATTAATTAAGAAAAGAAGACGAGACAAGACAAGACAAGACAAGACAAGACAAGACAAGACAAGACATGACAAGACAAAACAAGACAAGACAAGACAAGACATTTATTTTATTTGTTTCTAAACTAATTAAGAAGAGAAGACAAGACAAGGCAAGACAAGACAAGATACGACAAGACAAGACAAGATAAGACAAGACAAGACATGACAAGACAATACAAGACCAGACAAGACAAGAAAAGACATGACAAGACAAGACAAGACAAGACAAGACATGACAAGACAATACAAGACAAGACAAGACAAGTCAAGACAAGACAAGACAAGACAAGACATGACAAGACAAAACAAGACAAGACAAGACAAGACATTTATTTTATTTGTTTCTAAACTAATTAAGAAGAGAAGACAAGACAAGGCAAGACAAGACATGACAAGACAAGACAGGACAAGACAAGACAAGATAAGACAAGAGAAGACAAGACAAGACAAGTCGAGACAAGACAAGACATGACAAGACAAAACAAGACCAGACAAGACAAGACAAGACAAGACAAGACAAGACATGACAAGACAAGATAAGACAAGAGAAGACAAGACAAGACAAGTCGAGACAAGACAAGACATGACAAGACAAAACAAGACCAGACAAGACAAGACAAGACAAGACAAGACAAGACATGACAAGACAGGACAAGACAAGACAAGATAAGACAAGAGAAGACAAGACAAGACAAGTCGAGACAAGACAAGACATGACAAGACAAAACAAGACCAGACAAGACAAGTCAAGACAAGACAATTGTGTTTGATTTGTTTTTAAATTAATTAAGAAAAGAAGACGAGACAAGACAAGACAAGACAAGACAAGACAAGACAAGACAAGACATGACAAGACAAAACAAGACAAGACAAGACAAGACATTTATTTTATTTGTTTCTAAACTAATTAAGAAGAGAAGACAAGACAAGGCAAGACAAGACATGACAAGACAAGACAGGACAAGACAAGACAAGATAAGACAAGAGAAGACAAGACAAGACAAGTCGAGACAAGACAAGACATGACAAGACAAAACAAGACCAGACAAGACAAGACAAGACAAGACAAGACAAGACAAGACATGACAAGACAAGATAAGACAAGAGAAGACAAGACAAGACAAGTCGAGACAAGACAAGACATGACAAGACAAAACAAGACCAGACAAGACAAGACAAGACAAGACAAGACAAGACATGACAAGACAGGACAAGACAAGACAAGACAAGACAAGACAAGACAAGACAAGACAAGACAAGACAAGACAAGACAAGACAAGACAAGACAAGACAAGACAAGACAAGACAAGACATGACAAGACAAAACAAGACAAGACAAGACAAGACAAGTCAAGACAAGACAATTGTGTTTGATTTGTTTTTAAATTAATTAAGAAGATAAGACAAGACAAGTCAAGACAAGACAAGACAAGACAAGACAAGACAAGACAAGACAAGACAAGACAAGACAAGACAAGACAAGACAAGACAAGACAAGACAAGACAAGACAAGACAAGACAAGACAAGACAAGACCAGACAAGACAAGACAAGACAAGACAAGACAAGACAAGTCAAGACAAGACAAGACAGGACAAGACAAGACAAGACAAGACAAGACAAGACAAGACAAGACATGACAAGACAAGACAAGACATGACAAGACAAGACAAGACAAGACAAGACAAGACAAGACAAGACAAGACAAGACAAGACAAGACAAGACAAGACAAGACAAGACAAGACAAGACAAGACAAGACAAGACAAGACAAGACAAGACAAGACAAGACAAGACAAGACAAGACAAGACAAGACAAGACAAGACCAGACAAGACAAGACAAGACAAGACAAGACAAGTCAAGACAAGACAAGACATGACAAGACAAAACAAGACAAGACAAGACAAGACATGACAAGACAAAACAAGACAAGACAAGACAAGACAAGACAAGACAAGACAAGACAAGTCAAGACAAGACAATTGTGTTTGATTTGTTTTTAAATTAATTAAGAAAAGAAGACAAGACAAGACAAGACAAGACAAGACAAGACAAGACAAGACAAGACAAGACAAGACAAGACATGACAAGACAAAACAAGACAAGACAAGACAAGACATTTATTTTATTTGTTTCTAAACTAATTAAGAAGAGAAGACAAGACAAGGCAAGACAAGACATGACAAGACAAGACAGGACAAGACAAGACAAGATAAGACAAGAGAAGACAAGACAAGACAAGTCGAGACAAGACAAGACATGACAAGACAAAACAAGACCAGACAAGACAAGACAAGACAAGACAAGACAAGACATGACAAGACAAGATAAGACAAGAGAAGACAAGACAAGACAAGTTGAGACAAGACAAGACATGACAAGACAAAACAAGACCAGACAAGACAAGACAAGACCAGACAAGACAAGACATGACAAGACAAGACAAGACAAGACAAGACAAGACAAGACAAGACAAGACAAGACAAGACAAGACAAGACAAGACAAGACAAGACAAGACAAGACAAGACAAGACAAGACAAGACATGACAAGACAAAACAAGACAAGACAAGACAAGACAAGTCAAGACAAGACAATTGTGTTTGATTTGTTTTTAAATTAATTAAGAAGATAAGACAAGACAAGTCAAGACAAGACAAGACAAGACAAGACAAGACCAGACAAGACAAGACAAGACAAGACAAGATACGACAAGACATGACAAGACAAGACAAGACGTGACAAAACAAGACAAGACAAGACAAGATACGACAAGACAAGACATGACAAGACAAGACAAGACAAGACAGGACAAGACAAGACAATTGTGTTTGATTTGTTTTTAAATTAATTAAGACGATAAGACAAGACAAGGCCAGACAGGAAAAGACAAGACAAGACAAGACAATTGTGTTTGATTTGTTTTTAAATTAATTAAGATGATAAGACAAAACAAGACAAGACATGACATGACAAGACAAGACAAGTTAAAACAAGACAAGACATTTTTTTTTATTTGTTTCTAAACTAATTAAGAAGAGAAGACAAGACAAGACAAGACAAGACAAGACAAGACAAGACAAGACAAGACAAGACAAGACAAGACAAGACAAGACAAGACATGACAAGACAAAACAAGACAAGACAAGACAAGACATGACAAGACAAAACAAGACAAGACAAGACAAGACAAGACAAGACAAGACAAGACAAGACAAGACAAGACAAGACAAGACAAGTCAAGACAAGACAATTGTGTTTGATTTGTTTTTAAATTAATTAAGAAAAGAAGACAAGACAAGACAAGACAAGACAAGACAAGACAAGACAAGACAAGACAAGACAAGACAAGACAAGACATGACAAGACAAAACAAGACAAGACAAGACAAGACATTTATTTTATTTGTTTCTAAACTAATTAAGAAGAGAAGACAAGACAAGGCAAGACAAGACATGACAAGACAAGACAGGACAAGACAAGACAAGATAAGACAAGAGAAGACAAGACAAGACAAGTCGAGACAAGACAAGACATGACAAGACAAAACAAGACCAGACAAGACAAGACAAGACAAGACAAGACAAGACATGACAAGACAGGACAAGACAAGACAAGACAAGACAAGACAAGACAAGACAAGACAAGACAAGACAAGACAAGACAAGACAAGACCAGACAAGACAAGACAAGACAAGACAAGACAAGTCAAGACAAGACAAGACAGGACAAGACAAGACAAGATAAGACAAGAGAAGACAAGACAAGACAAGACAAGACAAGACAAGACAAGACAAGGCAAGACAAGACAAGACAAGACAAGACAAGACAAGACAAGTCAAGACAAGACAAGACAGGACAAGACAAGACAAGATAAGACAAGAGAAGACAAGACAAGACAAGACAAGACAAGACAAGACAAGACAAGGCAAGACAAGACAAGACAAGACAAGACAATTGTGTTTGATTTGTTTTTAAATTAATTAAGACGATAAGACAAGACAAGGCCAGACAGGAAAAGACAAGACAAGACAAGACAAGACAAGACAAGACAAGACAAGACAAGACAAGACAAGACAAGACAAGACAAGACAAGACATGACAAGACAAAACAAGACAAGACAAGACAAGACATTTATTTTATTTGTTTCTAAACTAATTAAGAAGAGAAGACAAGACAAGACAAGACAAGACAAGACAAGACAAGACAAGACAAGTCAAGACAAGACAATTGTGTTTGATTTGTTTTTAAATTAATTAAGAAAAGAAGACAAGACAAGACAAGACAAGACAAGACAAGACAAGACAAGACAAGACAAGACAAGACAAGACAAGACATGACAAGACAAAACAAGACAAGACAAGACAAGACATTTATTTTATTTGTTTCTAAACTAATTAAGAAGAGAAGACAAGACAAGGCAAGACAAGACATGACAAGACAAGACAGGACAAGACATGACAAGACAGGACAAGACAAGACAAGACAAGACAAGACAAGACAAGACAAGACAAGACAAGACAAGACAAGACAAGACAAGACCAGACAAGACAAGACAAGACAAGACAAGACAAGTCAAGACAAGACAAGACAGGACAAGACAAGACAAGATAAGACAAGAGAAGACAAGACAAGACAAGACAAGACAAGACAAGACAAGACAAGGCAAGACAAGACAAGACAAGACAAGACAATTGTGTTTGATTTGTTTTTAAATTAATTAAGACGATAAGACAAGACAAGGCCAGACAGGAAAAGACAAGACAAGACAAGACAAGACAAGACAAGACAAGACAAGACAAGACAAGACAAGACAAGACAAGACAAGACAAGACATGACAAGACAAAACAAGACAAGACAAGACAAGACATTTATTTTATTTGTTTCTAAACTAATTAAGAAGAGAAGACAAGACAAGGCAAGACAAGACATGACAAGACAAGACAGGACAAGACAAGACAAGATAAGACAAGAGAAGACAAGACAAGACAAGTCGAGACAAGACAAGACATGACAAGACAAAACAAGACCAGACAAGACAAGACAAGACAAGACAAGACATGACAAGACAAGACAAAACAAGACAAGACAAGACAAGACATTTATTTTATTTGTTTCTAAACTAATTAAGAAGAGAAGACAAGACAAGGCAAGACAAGACATGACAAGACAAGACAGGACAAGACAAGACAAGATAAGACAAGAGAAGACAAGACAAGACAAGTCGAGACAAGACAAGACATGACAAGACAAAACAAGACCAGACAAGACAAGACAAGACAAGACAAGACAAGACATGACAAGACAGGACAAGACAAGACAAGACAAGACAAGACAAGACAAGACAAGACAAGACAAGACAAGACAAGACAAGACAAGGCAAGACAAGACAAGTCAAGACAAGACAAGACAAGACAAGACAAGACAAGACAAGACAAGACAAGACAAGACAAGACAAGACAAGACAAGACAAGACAAGACCAGACAAGACAAGACAAGACAAGACAAGACAAGTCAAGACAAGACAAGACAGGACAAGACAAGACAAGACAAGACAAGACAAGACAAGACAAGACATGACAAGACAAGACAAGACATGACAAGACAAGACAAGACAAGACAAGACAAGACAAGACAAGACAAGACAAGGCAAGACAAGACAAGACAAGACAAGACAATTGTGTTTGATTTGTTTTTAAATTAATTAAGACGATAAGACAAGACAAGGCCAGACAGGAAAAGACAAGACAAGACAAGACAAGACAAGACAAGACAAGACAAGACAAGACAAGACAAGACAAGACAAGACAAGACAAGACAAGATACGACAAGACAAGACATGACAAGACAAGACAAGACAAGACAAGACAAGACAAGACAATTGTGTTTGATTTGTTTTTAAATTAATTAAGACGATAAGACAAGACAAGGCCAGACAGGAAAAGACAAGACAAGACAAGACAATTGTGTTTGATTTGTTTTTAAATTAATTAAGATGATAAGACAAAACAAGACAAGACATGACATGACAAGACAAGACAAGTTAAAACAAGACAAGACATTTTTTTTTATTTGTTTCTAAACTAATTAAGAAGAGAAGACAAGACAAGACAAGACAAGACAAGACAAGACAAGACAAGACAAGACAAGACAAGACAAGACAAGACAAGACAAGACAAGACAAGACATGACAAGACAAGACAAGACAAGACAAGACAAGACAAGACAAGACAAGACAAGACAAGACAAGACAAGACAAGACAAGACAAGACAAGACAAGACAAGACAAGACAAGACAAGACAAGACAAGTCAAGACAAGACAATTGTGTTTGATTTGTTTTTAAATTGATTAAGAAAAGAAGACAAAACAAGACAAGACAAGACAAGACAAGACAAGACAAGACAAGACAAGACAAGACATGGCAAGACAAAACAAGACAAGACAAGACAAGACATTTATTTTATTTGTTTCTAAACTAATTAAGAAGAGAAGACAAGACAAGGCAAGACAAGACATGACAAGACAAGACAGGACAATTGTGTTTGATTTGTTTTTAAATTAATTAAGAAGATAAGACAAGACAAGACAAGACAAGTCAAGACAAGACAAGACATGACAAGACAAAACAAGACAAGACAAGACAAGACAAGACAAGACAAGACAAGACAAGACATGACAAGACCAGACAAGACAAGACAAGACAAGACAAGACAAGATACGACAAGACAAGACATGACAAGACAAGACAAGACAAGACAAGATACGACAAGACAAGACAAGACAAGACAAGACAAGAGAAGACAAGACAAGACAAGACAAGTCAAGACAAGACATAAAGAGACAAAACAAGACAAGACAAGACAAGACCAGACAAGACAAGACAAGACAAGACAAGATACGACAAGACATGACAAGACAAGACAAGACAAGACAAGACAAGACAAGACAAGACAAGACAAGACAAGACAAGACAAGACAAGACAAGACAAGACAAGACAAGACAAGACATGACAAGACAAGACAAGACCAGACAAGACAAGACAAGACAAGACAAGACAAGATACGACAAGACAAGACATGACAAGACAAGACAAGACAAGACAAGACAAGACAAGACAAGACAAGACAAGACAAGACAAGACAAGACAAGATACGACAAGACAAGACAAGACAAGACAAGACAAGACAAGTCAAGACAAGACATGACAAGACAAAACAAGACAAGACAAGACAAGACAAGACAAGACAAGACAAGACAAGACATGACAAGACAAGCAAGACCAGACAAGACAAGACAAGACAAGATACGACAAGACAAGACATGACAAGTCAAGACAAGACAAGACATGACAAGACAAGACAAGACATGACAAGACATGACAAGACATGACATGACAAGACAAGACATGACAAGACAAGACCAGACAAGACAAGACAAGACAAGACAAGATACGACAAGACAAGACATGACAAGACAAGACAAGACAAGACAAGACAAGGCAAGACAAGACAAGACAAGACAAGACAAGATAAGACAAGACAAGACATGACAAGACAATACAAGACCAGACAAGACAAGACAAGACATGACAAGACAAGACAAGACAAGACAAGACAAGACAAGACAAGACAAGACAAGACAAGACAAGGCAAGACATGACAAGACAAGACAAGACAAGACAAGACAAGACAAGATAAGACAAGACAATACAAGACAAGACAAGACAAGACAAGTCGAGACAAGACAAGACATGACAAGACAAAACAAGACCAGACAAGACAAGACAAGACAAGACATGACAAGACAAGGCAAGACCAGACAAGACAAGACAAGACAAGACAAGATACGACAAGACAAGACATGACAAGACAAGACAAGACAAGATACGACAAGACAAGACATGACAAGACAAGACAAGACAAGACAAGACAAGACAAGACAAGGCAAGACATGACAAGACAAGACAAGACAAGACAAGACAAGACAAGACAAGACAAGACAAGACAAGACAAGACAAGACAAGACAAGACAAGACAAGACAAGACATGACAAGACAAGACAAGACAAGACAAGACATGACAAGACAAGACAAGACAAGACAAGACAAGGCAAGACATGACAAGACAAGACAAGACAAGACAAGACAAGACAAGGCAAGACAAGACAAGACAAGATACGACAAGACAAGACATTTATTTTATTTGTTTCTAAACTAATTAAGAAGAGAAGACAAGACAAGGCAAGACAAGACATGACAAGACAAGACAGGACAAGACAAGATAAGATAAGACAAGAGAAGACAAGACAAGACAAGTCGAGACAAGACAAGACATGACAAGACAAAACAAGACCAGACAAGACAAGACAAGACAAGACAAGACAAGACATGACAAGACAAGATAAGACAAGATAAGACAAGAGAAGACAAGACAAGACAAGTCGAGACAAGACAAGACATGACAAGACAAAACAAGACCAGACAAGACAAGACAAGACAAGACAAGACAAGACAAGACATGACAAGACAAGACAAGACAAGACAAGACAAGACAAGACAAGACAAGACAAGACAAGACAAGACAAGACAAGACAAGACAAGACAAGACAAGACAAGACAAGACAAGACAAGACAAGACATGACAAGACAAAACAAGACAAGACAAGACAAGACATTTATTTTATTTGTTTCTAAACTAATTAAGAAGAGAAGACAAGACAAGGCAAGACAAGACATGACAAGACAAGACAGGACAAGACAAGACAAGATAAGACAAGAGAAGACAAGACAAGACAAGTCGAGACAAGACAAGACATGACAAGACAAAACAAGACCAGACAAGACAAGACAAGACAAGACAAGACAAGACATGACAAGACAAGATAAGACAAGAGAAGACAAGACAAGACAAGTCGAGACAAGACAAGACATGACAAGACAAAACAAGACCAGACAAGACAAGACAAGACAAGACAAGACAAGACAAGACATGACAAGACAAGACAAGACAAGACAAGACAAGACAAGACAATTGTGTTTGATTTGTTTTTAAATTAATTAAGCAGATAAGACAAGACAAGACAAGGCCAGACAAGAAAAGACAAGACACGACACGACAAGACAAGACAAGACAAGACAAGTCAAGACAAGACAATTGTGTTTGATTTGTTTTTAAATTAATTAAGAAAAGAAGACAAAACAAGACAAGACAAGACAAGACAAGACAAGACAAGACAAGACAAGACAAGACATGGCAAGACAAAACAAGACAAGACAAGACAAGACATTTATTTTATTTGTTTCTAAACTAATTAAGAAGAGAAGACAAGACAAGGCAAGACAAGACATGACAAGACAAGACAGGACAATTGTGTTTGATTTGTTTTTAAATTAATTAAGAAGATAAGACAAGACAAGACAAGACAAGTCAAGACAAGACAAGACATGACAAGACAAAACAAGACAAGACAAGACAAGACAAGACAAGACAAGACATGACAAGACCAGACAAGACAAGACAAGACAAGACAAGACAAGACAAGACAAGATACGACAAGACAAGACATGACAAGGCCAGACAAGAAAAGACAAGACACGACACGACAAGACAAGACAAGACAAGACAAGTCAAGACAAGACAATTGTGTTTGATTTGTTTTTAAATTAATTAAGAAAAGAAGACAAAACAAGACAAGACAAGACAAGTCGAGACAAGACAAGACATGACAAGACAAAACAAGACCAGACAAGACAAGACAAGACAAGACAAGACAAGACATGACAAGACAAGACAAGACAAGACAAGACAAGACAAGACAAGACAAGACAAGACAAGACAAGACAAGACAAGACAAGACAAGACAAGACAAGACAAGACATGACAAGACAAAACAAGACAAGACAAGACAAGTCAAGACAAGACAATTGTGTTTGATTTGTTTTTAAATTAATTAAGAAGATAAGACAAGACAAGTCAAGACAAGACAAGACAAGACAAGACAAGACAAGACAAGACCAGGCAAGACAAGACAAGACAAGACAAGATACGACAAGACATGACAAGACAAGACAAGACAAGACAAGACAAGACAAGACAAGACAAGACAAGACAAGACAAGACAAGACAAGACAAGACAATTGTGTTTGATTTGTTTTTAAATTAATTAAGCAGATAAGACAAGACAAGACAAGGCCAGACAAGAAAAGACAAGACACGACACGACAAGACAAGACAAGACAAGGCCAGAGAAGAAAAGACAAGACAAGATACGACCAGACAAGACATGACAAGACAAGACAAGACAAGACAAGACAAGACAAGACAAGACAAGACAAGACAAGACAAGACAAGACAAAACAAGACAAGACAAGACAAGACAAGACAAGACAAGACAAGACAAGACAAGACAAGACAAGACAAGACAAGACAAGACAAGACAAGACGTGACAAAACAAGACAAGACAAGGCAAGACAAGACAAGACAAGACAAGACAATTGTGTTTGATTTGTTTTTAAATTAATTAAGACGATAAGACAAGACAAGGCCAGACAGGAAAAGACAAGACAATTGTGTTTGATTTGTTTTTAAATTAATTAAGACGATAAGACAAGACAAGGCCAGACAGGAAAAGACAAAACAAGACAAGACATGACATGACAAGACAAGACAAGTTAAAACAAGACAAGACATTTTTTTTTATTTGTTTCTAAACTAATTAAGAAGAGAAGACAAGACAAGACAAGACAAGACAAGACAAGACAAGACAAGACAAGACAAGACAAGATAAGACAAGAGAAGACAAGACAAGACAAGTCGAGACAAGACAAGACATGACAAGACAAAACAAGACCAGACAAGACAAGACAAGACAAGACAAGACAAGACAAGACAAGACAAGACAAGACAAGACAAGACAAGACAAGACAAGACAAGACAAGACAAGACAAGACAAGACAAGACAAGACAAGACAAGACAAGTCAAGACAAGACAATTGTGTTTGATTTGTTTTTAAATTAATTAAGAAAAGAAGACAAAACAAGACAAGACAAGACAAGACAAGACAAGACAAGACAAGACAAGACAAGACATGGCAAGACAAAACAAGACAAGACAAGACAAGACATTTATTTTATTTGTTTCTAAACTAATTAAGAAGAGAAGACAAGACAAGGCAAGACAAGACATGACAAGACAAGACAGGACAATTGTGTTTGATTTGTTTTTAAATTAATTAAGAAGATAAGACAAGACAAGACAAGACAAGTCAAGACAAGACAAGACATGACAAGACAAAACAAGACAAGACAAGACAAGACAAGACAAGACAAGACAAGACATGACAAGACCAGACAAGACAAGACAAGACAAGACAAGACAAGACAAGACAAGACAAGACAAGATACGACAAGACAAGACATGACAAGACAAGACAAGACAAGACAAGATACGACAAGACAAGACAAGACAAGACAAGACAAGAGAAGACAAGACAAGACAAGACAAGTCAAGACAAGACATGACGAGACAAAACAAGACAAGACAAGACAAGACCAGACAAGACAAGACAAGACAAGACAAGACAAGATACGACAAGACATGACAAGACAAGACAAGACAAGACAAGACAAGACAAGACAAGACAAGACAAGACAAGACAAGACAAGACAAGACAAGACAAGACAAGACAAGACAAGACAAGACAAGACAAGACATGACAAGACAAGACAAGACCAGACAGGACAAGACAAGACAAGACAAGACAAGATACGACAAGACAAGACATGACAAGTCAAGACAAGACAAGACAAGACAAGACAAGACAAGACAAGACAAGACAAGACAAGACAAGACAAGACAAGACAAGACAAGATACGACAAGACAAGACAAGACAAGACAAGACAAGACATGACAAGACAAGCAAGACCAGACAAGACAAGACAAGACAAGATACGACAAGACAAGACATGACAAGTCAAGACAAGACAAGACAAGACAAGACAAGACAAGACAAGACAAGAGAAGACAAGACAAGACAAGACAAGTCAAGACAAGACATGACGAGACAAAACAAGACAAGACAAGACAAGACCAGACAAGACAAGACAAGACAAGACAAGACAAGATACGACAAGACATGACAAGACAAGACAAGACAAGACAAGACAAGACAAGACAAGACAAGACAAGACAAGACAAGACAAGACAAGACAAGACATGACAAGACAAGACAAGACCAGACAGGACAAGACAAGACAAGACAAGACAAGATACGACAAGACAAGACATGACAAGACAAGACAAGACAAGACAAGACAAGACAAGACAAGACAAGACAAGACAAGACAAGACAAGACAAGACAAGATACGACAAGACAAGACAAGACAAGACAAGACAAGACAAGACAAGTCAAGACAAGACATGACAAGACAAAACAAGACAAGACAAGACAAGACAAGACAAGACAAGACAAGACAAGACAAGACAAGACAAGACAAGACATGACAAGACAAGCAAGACCAGACAAGACAAGACAAGACAAGATACGACAAGACAAGACATGACAAGTCAAGACAAGACAAGACATGACAAGACAAGACAAGACATGACAAGACATGACAAGACATGACATGACAAGACAAGACATGACAAGACAAGACCAGACAAGACAAGACAAGACAAGATACGACAAGACAAGACATGACAAGACAAGACAAGACAAGACAAGACAAGACAAGGCAAGACAAGACAAGACAAGACAAGACAAGATAAGACAAGACAAGACAAGACAATACAAGACCAGACAAGACAAGACAAGACATGACAAGACAAGACAAGACAAGACAAGACATGACAAGACAAGACAAGACAAGACAGGGCAAGACATGACAAGACAAGACAAGACAAGACAAGACAAGACAAGACAAGACAAGACAAGACAAGACAAGACAAGACAAGACAAGATACGACAAGACAAGACAAGACAAGACAAGACAAGACAAGACAAGACAAGACATGACAAGACAAGACAAGACAAGACAAGACAAGACAAGGCAAGACATGACAAGACAAGACAAGACAAGACAAGACAAGACAAGTCAAGACAAGACAAGACATGACAAGACAAGACAAGACAAGACAAGACAAGACAAGACAAGACAAGACAAGATAAGACAAGAGAAGACAAGAGAAGACAAGTCGAGACAAGACAAGACATGACAAGACAAAACAAGACCAGACAAGACATGACAAGACATGACAAGACATGACATGACAAGACAAGACATGACAAGACAAGACCAGACCAGACAAGACAAGACAAGACAAGATACGACAAGACAAGACAAGACAAGACAAGACAATACAAGACCAGACAAGACAAGACAAGACATGACAAGACAAGACAAGACAAGACAAGACATGACAAGACAAGACAAGACAATACAAGACCAGACAAGACAAGACAAGACAAGACAAGACAAGATACGACAAGACAAGACATGACAAGACAAGACAAGACAAGATACGACAAGACAAGACATGACAAGACAAGACAAGACAAGACAAGACAAGACAAGACAAGACAAGGCAAGACATGACAAGACAAGACAAGACAAGACAAGACAAGACAAGACAAGACAAGACAAGACAAGACAAGACAAGACAAGACAAGACAAGACAAGACAAGACAAGACAAGACAAGACATGACAAGACAAGACAAGACAAGACAAGACAAGACAAGGCAAGACATGACAAGACAAGACAAGACAAGACAAGACAAGACAAGTCAAGACAAGACAAGACATGACAAGACAAGACAAGACAAGACAAGACAAGACAAGACAAGACAAGACAAGATAAGACAAGAGAAGACAAGAGAAGACAAGTCGAGACAAGACAAGACATGACAAGACAAAACAAGACCAGACAAGACAAGACAAGATACGACAAGACAAGACATGACAAGACAAGACAAGACAAGACAAGACAAGACAAGACAGGACAAGACAAGACAAGACAAGACAAGACAAGACAAGACAAGACAAGACAAGACAAGACAAGACAAGACAAGACAAGACAAGACAAGACAAGACAAGACAAGACAAGACAAGACAAGACAAGACAAGACAAGACAAGACAAGACAAGACATGACAAGACAAAACAAGACAAGACAAGACAAGACATTTATTTTATTTGTTTCTAAACTAATTAAGAAGAGAAGACAAGACAAGGCAAGACAAGACATGACAAGACAAGACAGGACAAGACAAGACAAGATAAGACAAGAGAAGACAAGACAAGACAAGTCGAGACAAGACAAGACATGACAAGACAAAACAAGACCAGACAAGACAAGACAAGACAAGACAAGACAAGACATGACAAGACAAGATAAGACAAGAGAAGACAAGACAAGACAAGTCGAGACAAGACAAGACATGACAAGACAAAACAAGACCAGACAAGACAAGACAAGACAAGACAAGACAAGACAAGACATGACAAGACAAGACAAGACAAGACAAGACAAGACAAGACAAGACAAGACAAGACAAGACAAGACAAGACAAGACAAGACAAGACATGACAAGACAAAACAAGACAAGACAAGACAAGACAAGTCAAGACAAGACAATTGTGTTTGATTTGTTTTTAAATTAATTAAGAAGATAAGACAAGACAAGTCAAGACAAGACAAGACAAGACAAGACAAGACAAGACCAGACAAGACAAGACAAGACAAGACAAGATACGACAAGACATGACAAGACAAGACAAGACAAGACAAGACAAGATAAGACAAGACAAGACAAGACAAGACAAGACAAGACAAGACAAGACAAGTCAAGACAAGACAAGACATGACAAGACAAGACAAGACAAGACAAGACAAGACAAGACAAGACAAGACAAGACATGACAAGACAAGCAAGACCAGACAAGACAAGACAAGACAAGATACGACAAGACAAGATACGACAAGACAAGACATGACAAGTCAAGACAAGACAAGACATGACAAGACAAGACAAGACATGACAAGACATGACAAGACATGACATGACAAGACAAGACATGACAAGACAAGACTAGACAAGACAAGACAAGACAAGACAAGATACGACAAGACAAGACATGACAAGACAAGACAAGACAAGACAAGACAAGGCAAGACAAGACAAGACAAGACAAGACAAGATAAGACAAGACAAGACATGACAAGACAATACAAGACCAGACAAGACAAGACAAGACATGACAAGACAAGACAAGACAAGACAAGACAAGATAAGACAAGACAAGACAAGACAAGACAAGACAAGTCGAGACAAGACAAGACATGACAAGACAAAACAAGACAAGACATGACAAGACAAGACAAGACAAGATACGACAAGACAAGACATGACAAGACAAGACAAGACAAGACAAGACAAGACAAGACAAGACAAGACAAGACAAGGCAAGACATGACAAGACAAGACATGACAAGACAAGACCAGACAAGACAAGACAAGACAAGACAAGATACGACAAGACAAGACATGACAAGACAAGACAAGACAAGGCAAGACAAGGCAAGACAAGACAAGACAAGACAAGACAAGACAAGACAAGATAAGACAAGACAAGACATGACAAGACAATACAAGACCAGACAAGACAAGACAAGACATGACAAGACAAGACAAGACAAGACAAGACAAGACAAGACAAGACAAGACAAGACAAGACAAGACAAGACAAGACAAGGCAAGACATGACAAGACAAGACAAGACAAGACAAGATAAGACAAGACAAGACAAGACATGACAAGACATGACAAGACAAGACAAGACAAGACAAGACAAGACAAGACAAGACAAGACAAGTCAAGACAAGACAAGACATGACAAGACAAGACAAGACAAGACAAGACAAGACAAGACAAGACAAGACAAGATAAGACAAGAGAAGACAAGAGAAGACAAGTCGAGACAAGACAACACATGACAAGACAAAACAAGACCAGACAAGACAAGACAAGATACGACAAGACAAGACATGACAAGACAAGACAAGATACGACAAGACAAGACAAGACAAGACAAGACAGGACAAGACAAGACAAGACAAGACAAGACAAGACAAGACAAGACAAGACAAGACAAGACAAGACAAGACAAGACAAGACAAGACAAGACAAGACAAGACAAGACAAGACAAGACAAGACAAGATAAGACAAGACAAGACAAGAGGACAAGACAATTGTGTTTGATTTGTTTTTAAATTAATTAAGCAGATAAGACAAGACAAGACAAGGCCAGACAAGAAAAGACAAGACAAGACAAGATACGACAAGACAAGACATGACAAGACAAGACAAGACAAGACAAGACAAGACAAGACAAGACAAGACAAGACAAGACAAGACAAGACAAGACAAGACAAGAGGACAAGACAATTGTGTTTGATTTGTTTTTAAATTAATTAAGCAGATAAGACAAGACAAGACAAGGCCAGACAAGAAAAGACAAGACAAGACAAGATACGACAAGACAAGACATGACAAGACAAGACAAGACATGACAAGACAAGACAAGACAAAACAAGACAAGACAAGACAAGACAAGACAAGACAAGACAAGACAAGACAAGACAAGACATGACAAGACAAGACAAGACAAGACAAGACAAGACAAGGCAAGACAAGACAAGACATGACAAGACAAAACAAGACAAGACATGACAAGACAAGACAAGACAAGATACGACAAGACAAGACATGACAAGACAAGACAAGACAAGACAAGACAAGACAAGACAAGACAAGACAAGACAAGACAAGACAAGGCAAGACATGACAAGACAAGACATGACAAGACAAGACCAGACAAGACAAGACAAGACAAGACAAGATACGACAAGACAAGACATGACAAGACAAGACAAGACAAGACAAGACAAGGCAAGACAAGACAAGACAAGACAAGACAAGACAAGACAAGATAAGACAAGACAAGACATGACAAGACAATACAAGACCAGACAAGACAAGACAAGACATGACAAGACAAGACAAGACAAGACAAGACAAGACAAGACAAGACAAGACAAGACAAGACAAGACAAGGCAAGACATGACAAGACAAGACAAGACAAGACAAGATAAGACAAGACAAGACAAGACATGACAAGACATGACAAGACAAGACAAGACAAGACAAGACAAGACAAGACAAGACAAGACAAGTCAAGACAAGACAAGACATGACAAGACAAGACAAGACAAGACAAGACAAGACAAGACAAGACAAGACAAGATAAGACAAGAGAAGACAAGAGAAGACAAGTCGAGACAAGACAAGACATGACAAGACAAAACAAGACCAGACAAGACAAGACAAGATACGACAAGACAAGACATGACAAGACAAGACAAGATACGACAAGACAAGACAAGACAAGACAAGACAGGACAAGACAAGACAAGACAAGACAAGACAAGACAAGACAAGACAAGACAAGACAAGACAAGACAAGACAAGACAAGACAAGACAAGACAAGACAAGACAAGACAAGACAAGACAAGACAAGACAAGACAAGACAAGACAAGACAAGACAAGACAAGACAAGACAAGACAAGACAAGACAAGATAAGACAAGACAAGACAAGAGGACAAGACAATTGTGTTTGATTTGTTTTTAAATTAATTAAGCAGATAAGACAAGACAAGACAAGGCCAGACAAGAAAAGACAAGACAAGACAAGACAAGATACGACAAGACAAGACATGACAAGACAAGACAAGACAAGACAAGACAAGACAAGACAAGACAAGACAAGACAAGACAAGACAAGACAAGACAAGACAAGAGGACAAGACAATTGTGTTTGATTTGTTTTTAAATTAATTAAGCAGATAAGACAAGACAAGACAAGGCCAGACAAGAAAAGACAAGACAAGACAAGATACGACAAGACAAGACATGACAAGACAAGACAAGACATGACAAGACAAGACAAGACAAAACAAGACAAGACAAGACAAGACAAGACAAGACAAGACAAGACAAGACAAGACAAGACATGACAAGACAAGACAAGACAAGACAAGACAAGACAAGGCAAGACATGACAAGACAAGACAAGACAAGACAAGACAAGACAAGTCAAGTCAAGACAAGACATGACAAGACAAGACAAGACAAGACAAGACAAGACAAGATACGACAAGACAAGACAAGACAAGACAAGACAAGACAAGACAAGACAAGACAAGACAAGACAAGACAAGACAAGACAAGATAAGACAAGACAAGACATGACAAGACAATACAAGACCAGACAAGACAAGACAAGACAAGACATGACAAGACAAGACAAGACAAGACAAGACAAGACAAGACAAGACAAGACAAGGCAAGACATGACAAGACAAGACAAGACAAGACAAGACAAGACAAGACAAGATAAGACAAGACAAGACAAGACAAGACAAGACAAGACAAGTCGAGACAAGACAAGACAAGACAAGACAAGACAAGACAAGACAAGACAAGACAAGACAAGACAAGACAAGACAAGATAAGACAAGACAAGACATGACAAGACAATACAAGACCAGACAAGACAAGACAAGACAAGACATGACAAGACAAGACAAGACAAGACAAGACAAGACAAGACAAGACAAGACAAGGCAAGACATGACAAGACAAGACAAGACAAGACAAGACAAGACAAGACAAGATAAGACAAGACAAGACAAGACAAGACAAGACAAGACAAGTCGAGACAAGACAAGACAAGACAAGACAAGACAAGACAAGACAAGACATGACAAGACAAGCAAGACCAGACAAGACAAGACAAGACAAGATACGACAAGACAAGACATGACAGGACAAGATAAGACAAGAGAAGACAAGACAAGACAAGTCGAGACAAAACAAGACCAGACAAGACAAGACAAGACAAGACAAGACAAGACAAGGCAAGACATGACAAGACAAGACAAGACAAGACAAGACAAGACAAGACAAGATAAGACAAGACAAGACAAGACAAGACAAGACAAGACAAGTCGAGACAAGACAAGACAAGACAAGACAAGACAAGACAAGACAAGACATGACAAGACAAGCAAGACCAGACAAGACAAGACAAGACAAGATACGACAAGACAAGACATGACAGGACAAGATAAGACAAGAGAAGACAAGACAAGACAAGTCGAGACAAAACAAGACCAGACAAGACAAGACAAGACAAGACAAGACAAGACATGACAAGACAAAACAAGACAAGACAAGACAATTGTGTTTGATTTGTTTTTAAATTAATTAAGAAGATAAGACAAGACAAGACAAGACAAGTCAAGACAAGACAAGACATGACAAGACAAGACAAGACATGACAAGACAAGACAAGACAAGAGAAGACAAGACAAGACAAGACAAGTCAAGACAAGACAAGACATGACAAGACAAGACAAGACATGACAAGACAAGACAAGACCAGACAAGACAAGGCAAGACAAGACAAGACAAGACAAGACATGACAAGACAAGACATGACAAGACAAGACAAGACCAGACAAGACAAGACAAGACAAGACATGACAAGACAAGACAAGACAAGACAAGATACGACAAGACAAGACAAGACAAGACAAGACAAGACAAGACAAGACAAGACAAGACAAGTCAAGACAAGACAAGACAAGACAAGACATGACAAGACAAAACAAGACATGACAAGACAAGAGAAGACAAGACAAGACAAGTCAAGACAAGACATGACAAGACAAAACAAGACAAGACAAGACAAGACAAGACAAGACAAGACATGACAAGACAAGCAAGACCAGACAAGACAAGACAAGACAAGATACGACAAGACAAGACATGACAGGACAAGATAAGACAAGAGAAGACAAGACAAGACAAGTCGAGACAAGACAAGACATGACAAGACAAAACAAGACCAGACAAGACAAGACAAGACAAGACAAGACAAGACATGACAAGACAAGACAAGACTAGACAAGACAAGACAAGACAAGACAAGACAAGACAAGACAAGACAAGACAAGACAAGACAAGACAAGACAAAACAAGACAAGACAAGACAAGACAAGACAAGACAAGACAAAACAAGACAAGACAAGACAAGACAAGTCAAGACAAGACAATTGTGTTTGATTTGTTTTTAAATTAATTAAGAAAAGAAGACAAAACAAGACAAGACAAGACAAGACAAGACAAGACAAGACAAGACAAGACAAGACAAGACAAGACAAGACATGACAAGACAAAACAAGACAAGACAAGACAAGACAAGACAGGACAATTGTGTTTGATTTGTTTTTAAATTAATTAAGAAGATAAGACAAGACAAGACAAGACAAGTCAAGACAAGACAAGACATGACAAGACAAAACAAGACAAGACAAGACAAGACAAGACAAGACAAGACATGACAAGACCAGACAAGACAAGACAAGACAAGACAAGACAAGACAAGACAAGATACGACAAGACAAGACATGACAAGACAAGACAAGACAAGACAAGATACGACAAGACAAGACAAGACAAGACAAGACAAGAGAAGACAAGACAAGACAAGACAAGTCAAGACAAGACATGACAAGACAAAACAAGACAAGACAAGACAAGACCAGACAAGACAAGACAAGACAAGACAAGACAAGATACGACAAGACATGACAAGACAAGACAAGACAAGACAAGACAAGACAAGACAAGACAAGACAAGACAAGACAAGACAAGACAAGACAAGACAAGACAAGACAAGACAAGACAAGACAAGACAAGACAAGACATGACAAGACAAGACAAGACCAGACAAGACAAGACAAGACAAGACAAGACAAGATACGACAAGACAAGACATGACAAGACAAGACAAGACAAGACAAGACAAGACAAGACAAGACAAGACAAGACAAGACAAGACAAGACAAGATACGACAAGACAAGACAAGACAAGACAAGACAAGACAAGACAAGTCAAGACAAGACATGACAAGACAAAACAAGACAAGACAAGACAAGACAAGACAAGACAAGACAAAACAAGACATGACAAGACAAGCAAGACCAGACAAGACAAGACAAGACAAGATACGACAAGACAAGATACGACAAGACAAGACATGACAAGTCAAGACAAGACAAGACATGACAAGACAAGACAAGACATGACAAGACATGACAAGACATGACATGACAAGACAAGACATGACAAGACAAGACTAGACAAGACAAGACAAGACAAGACAAGATACGACAAGACAAGACATGACAAGACAAGACAAGACAAGACAAGACAAGGCAAGACAAGACAAGACAAGACAAGACAAGATAAGACAAGACAAGACATGACAAGACAATACAAGACCAGACAAGACAAGACAAGACATGACAAGACAAGACAAGACAAGACAAGACAAGACAACACAAGACAAGACAAGACAAGACAAGACAAGGCAAGACATGACAAGACAAGACAAGACAAGACAAGACAAGACAAGACAAGATAAGACAAGACAAGACAAGACAAGACAAGTCGAGACAAGACAAGACATGACAAGACAAAACAAGACCAGACAAGACAAGACAAGACAAGACATGACAAGACAAGACAAGACAAGATACGACAAGACAAGACATGACAAGACAAGACAAGACAAGACAAGACAAGACAAGACAAGACAAGACAAGGCAAGACATGACAAGACAAGACATGACAAGACAAGACCAGACAAGACAAGACAAGACAAGACAAGATACGACAAGACAAGACATGACAAGACAAGACAAGACAAGACAAGACAAGGCAAGACAAGACAAGACACGACAAGACAAGATAAGACAAGACAAGACATGACAAGACAATACAAGACCAGACAAGACAAGACAAGACATGACAAGACAAGACAAGACAAGACAAGACAAGACAAGACAAGACAAGACAAGACAAGACAAGACAAGACAAGACAAGACAAGGCAAGACATGACAAGACAAGACAAGACAAGACAAGATAAGACAAGACAAGACAAGACATGACAAGACATGACAAGACAAGACAAGACAAGACAAGGCAAGACATGACAAGACAAGACAAGACAAGACAAGACAAGACAAGTCAAGACAAGACAAGACATGACAAGACAAGACAAGACAAGACAAGACAAGACAAGACAAGACAAGACAAGACAAGACAAGACAAGATAAGACAAGAGAAGACAAGAGAAGACAAGTCGAGACAAGACAAGACATGACAAGACAAAACAAGACCAGACAAGACAAGACAAGATACGACAAGACAAGACATGACAAGACAAGACAAGATACGACAAGACAAGACAAGACAAGACAAGACAGGACAAGACAAGACAAGACAAGACAAGACAAGACAAGACAAGACAAGACAAGACAAGACAAGACAAGACAAGACAAGACAAGACAAGACAAGACAAGACAAGACAAGACAAGACAAGACAAGACAAGACAAGACAAGATAAGACAAGACAAGACAAGAGGACAAGACAATTGTGTTTGATTTGTTTTTAAATTAATTAAGCAGATAAGACAAGACAAGACAAGGCCAGACAAGAAAAGACAAGACAAGACAAGACAAGATACGACAAGACAAGACATGACAAGACAAGACAAGACAAGACAAGACAAGACAAGACAAGACAAGACAAGACAAGACAAGACAAGACAAGACAAGACAAGAGGACAAGACAATTGTGTTTGATTTGTTTTTAAATTAATTAAGCAGATAAGACAAGACAAGACAAGGCCAGACAAGAAAAGACAAGACAAGACAAGATACGACAAGACAAGACATGACAAGACAAGACAAGACATGACAAGACAAGACAAGACAAAACAAGACAAGACAAGACAAGACAAGACAAGACAAGACAAGACAAGACAAGACAAGACATGACAAGACAAGACAAGACAAGACAAGACAAGACAAGGCAAGACATGACAAGACAAGACAAGACAAGACAAGACAAGACAAGTCAAGTCAAGACAAGACATGACAAGACAAGACAAGACAAGACAAGACAAGACAAGACAAGACAAGACAAGACAAGACAAGACAAGATACGACAAGACAAGACAAGACAAGACAAGACAAGACAAGACAAGACAAGACAAGACAAGATAAGACAAGACAAGACATGACAAGACAATACAAGACCAGACAAGACAAGACAAGACATGACAAGACAAGACAAGACAAGACAAGACAAGACAAGACAAGACAAGACAAGACAAGACAAGACAAGGCAAGACAAGACAAGACAAGACAAGACAAGACAAGACAAGACAAGATAAGACAAGACAAGACAAGACAAGACAAGACAAGACAAGTCGAGACAAGACAAGACATGACAAGACAAGACAAGACAAGATACGACAAGACAAGACATGACAAGACAAGACAAGACAAGACAAGACAATTGTGTTTGATTTGTTTTTAAATTAATTAAGACGATAAGACAAGACAAGGCCAGACAGGAAAAGACAAGACAAGACAAGACAATTGTGTTTGATTTGTTTTTAAATTAATTAAGATGATAAGACAAAACAAGACAAGACATGACATGACAAGACAAGACAAGTTAAAACAAGACAAGACATTTTTTTTTATTTGTTTCTAAACTAATTAAGAAGAGAAGACAAGACAAGACAAGACAAGACAAGACAAGACAAGACAAGACAAGACAAGACAAGACAAGACAAGACAAGACAAGACAAGACAAGACAAGACAAGACATGACAAGACAAGACAAGACAAGACAAGACAAGACAAGACAAGACAAGACAAGACAAGACAAGACAAGACAAGACAAGACAAGACAAGACAAGACAAGACAAGACAAGACATGGCAAGACAAAACAAGACAAGACAAGACAAGACATTTATTTTATTTGTTTCTAAACTAATTAAGAAGAGAAGACAAGACAAGGCAAGACAAGACATGACAAGACAAGACAGGACAATTGTGTTTGATTTGTTTTTAAATTAATTAAGAAGATAAGACAAGACAAGACAAGACAAGTCAAGACAAGACAAGACATGACAAGACAAAACAAGACAAGACAAGACAAGACAAGACAAGACAAGACAAGACAAGACAAGACATGACAAGACCAGACAAGACAAGACAAGACAAGACAAGACAAGATACGACAAGACAAGACATGACAAGACAAGACAAGACAAGACAAGATACGACAAGACAAGACAAGACAAGACAAGACAAGAGAAGACAAGACAAGACAAGACAAGTCAAGACAAGACATAAAGAGACAAAACAAGACAAGACAAGACAAGACCAGACAAGACAAGACAAGATACGACAAGACATGACAAGACAAGACAAGACAAGACAAGACAAGACAAGACAAGACAAGACAAGACAAGACAAGACAAGACAAGACAAGACAAGACATGACAAGACAAGACAAGACCAGACAAGACAAGACAAGACAAGACAAGACAAGATACGACAAGACAAGACATGACAAGACAAGACAAGACAAGACAAGACAAGACAAGACAAGACAAGACAAGACAAGACAAGACAAGACAAGATACGACAAGACAAGATACGACAAGACAAGACAAGACAAGACAAGACAAGACAAGTCAAGACAAGACATGACAAGACAAAACAAGACAAGACAAGACAAGACAAGACAAGACAAGACAAGACAAGACAAGACATGACAAGACAAGCAAGACCAGACAAGACAAGACAAGACAAGATACGACAAGACAAGACATGACAAGTCAAGACAAGACAAGACATGACAAGACAAGACAAGACATGACAAGACATGACAAGACATGACATGACAAGACAAGACATGACAAGACAAGACCAGACAAGACAAGACAAGACAAGACAAGATACGACAAGACAAGACATGACAAGACAAGACAAGACAAGACAAGACAAGGCAAGACAAGACAAGACAAGACAAGACAAGATAAGACAAGACAAGACATGACAAGACAATACAAGACCAGACAAGACAAGACAAGACATGACAAGACAAGACAAGACAAGACAAGACAAGACAAGACAAGACAAGACAAGACAAGGCAAGACATGACAAGACAAGACAAGACAAGACAAGACAAGACAAGATAAGACAAGACAATACAAGACAAGACAAGACAAGACAAGTCGAGACAAGACAAGACATGACAAGACAAAACAAGACCAGACAAGACAAGACAAGACAAGACATGACAAGACAAGGCAAGACCAGACAAGACAAGACAAGACAAGACAAGATACGACAAGACAAGACATGACAAGACAAGACAAGACAAGACAAGACAAGACAAGATACGACAAGACAAGACATGACAAGACAAGACAAGACAAGACAAGACAAGACAAGACAAGACAAGGCAAGACATGACAAGACAAGACAAGACAAGACAAGACAAGACAAGACAAGACAAGACAAGACAAGACAAGACAAGACAAGACAAGACAAGACAAGACAAGACAAGACAAGACAAGACAAGACAAGACAAGACAAGACAAGACAAGACAAGACAAGACAAGACAAGACAAGACAAGACAAGACATGACAAGACAAGACAAGACAAGACAAGACAAGACAAGACAAGACAAGACAAGACAAGGCAAGACAAGACAAGACAAGACATGACAAGACAAGACAAGACAAGACAAGACAAGACAAGATAAGACAAGAGAAGACAAGTCGAGACAAGACAAGACATGACAAGACAAAACAAGACCAGACAAGACAAGACAAGATACGACAAGACAAGACATGACAAGACAAGACAAGACAAGACAAGACAAGACAAGACAAGACAAGACAGGACAAGACAAGACAAGACAAGACAAGACAAGACAAGACAAGACAAGACAAGACAAGACAAGACAAGACAAGACAAGACAAGACAAGACAAGACAAGACACGACAAGACAAGACAAGACAAGACAAGACAAGACAAGACATGACAAGACAAAACAAGACAAGACAAGACATTTATTTTATTTGTTTCTAAACTAATTAAGAAGAGAAGACAAGACAAGGCAAGACAAGACATGACAAGACAAGACAGGACAAGACAAGATAAGATAAGACAAGAGAAGACAAGACAAGACAAGTCGAGACAAGACAAGACATGACAAGACAAAACAAGACCAGACAAGACAAGACAAGACAAGACAAGACAAGACATGACAAGACAAGATAAGACAAGATAAGACAAGAGAAGACAAGACAAGACAAGTCGAGACAAGACAAGACATGACAAGACAAAACAAGACCAGACAAGACAAGACAAGACAAGACAAGACAAGACAAGACATGACAAGACAAGACAAGACAAGACAAGACAAGACAAGACAAGACAAGACAAGACAAGACAAGACAAGACAAGACAAGACAAGACAAGACAAGACAAGACAAGACAAGACAAGACAAGACAAGACAAGACAAGACAAGACAAGACAAGACAAAACAAGACAAGACAAGACAAGACATTTATTTTATTTGTTTCTAAACTAATTAAGAAGAGAAGACAAGACAAGGCAAGACAAGACATGACAAGACAAGACAGGACAAGACAAGACAAGATAAGACAAGAGAAGACAAGACAAGACAAGTCGAGACAAGACAAGACATGACAAGACAAAACAAGACCAGACAAGACAAGACAAGACAAGACAAGACAAGACATGACAAGACAAGATAAGACAAGAGAAGACAAGACAAGACAAGTCGAGACAAGACAAGACATGACAAGACAAAACAAGACCAGACAAGACAAGACAAGACAAGACAAGACAAGACATGACAAGACAAGACAAGACAAGACAAGACAAGACAAGACAAGACAAGACAAGACAAGACAAGACAAGACAAGACAAGACAAGACAAGACATGACAAGACAAAACAAGACAAGACAAGACAAGACAAGTCAAGACAAGACAATTGTGTTTGATTTGTTTTTAAATTAATTAAGAAGATAAGACAAGACAAGTCAAGACAAGACAAGACAAGACAAGACAAGACAAGAAAAGACCAGGCAAGACAAGACAAGACAAGACAAGATACGACAAGACATGACAAGACAAGACAAGACAAGACAAGAAAAGACAAGACAAGACAAGACAAGACAAGACAAGACAAGACAAGACAAGACAAGACAAGACAAGACAATTGTGTTTGATTTGTTTTTAAATTAATTAAGCAGATAAGACAAGACAAGACAAGGCCAGACAAGAAAAGACAAGACACGACACGACAAGACAAGACAAGACAAGGCCAGAGAAGAAAAGACAAGACAAGATACGACAAGACAAGACATGACAAGACAAGACAAGACAAGACAAGACAAGACAAGACAAGACAAGACAAGACAAGACAAGACAAGACAAGACAAGACAAGACAAGACAAGACAAGACAAGACAAGACAAGACAAGACAAGACAAGACAAGACAATTGTGTTTGATTTGTTTTTAAATTAATTAAGACGATAAGACAAGACAAGGCCAGACAGGAAAAGACAAGACAATTGTGTTTGATTTGTTTTTAAATTAATTAAGACGATAAGACAAGACAAGGCCAGACAGGAAAAGACAAAACAAGACAAGACATGACATGACAAGACAAGACAAGTTAAAACAAGACAAGACATTTTTTTTTATTTGTTTCTAAACTAATTAAGAAGAGAAGACAAGACAAGACAAGACAAGACAAGACAAGACAAGACAAGACAAGACAAGACAAGATAAGACAAGAGAAGACAAGACAAGACAAGTCGAGACAAGACAAGACATGACAAGACAAAACAAGACCAGACAAGACAAGACAAGACAAGACAAGACAAGACATGACAAGACAAGACAAGACAAGACAAGACAAGACAAGACAAGACAAGACAAGACAAGACAAGACAAGACAAGACAAGACAAGACAAGACAAGACAAGACAAGACAAGACAAGACAAGACAAGACAAGACAAGACAAGACAAGACAAGACAAGACAAGACAAGACAAGACAAGACAAGACAAGACAAGACAAGTCAAGACAAGACAATTGTGTTTGATTTGTTTTTAAATTAATTAAGAAAAGAAGACAAAACAAGACAAGACAAGACAAGACAAGACAAGACAAGACAAGACAAGACAAGACAAGACATGGCAAGACAAAACAAGACAAGACAAGACAAGACATTTATTTTATTTGTTTCTAAACTAATTAAGAAGAGAAGACAAGACAAGGCAAGACAAGACATGACAAGACAAGACAGGACAATTGTGTTTGATTTGTTTTTAAATTAATTAAGAAGATAAGACAAGACAAGACAAGACAAGTCAAGACAAGACAAGACATGACAAGACAAAACAAGACAAGACAAGACAAGACAAGACAAGACAAGACATGACAAGACCAGACAAGACAAGACAAGACAAGACAAGACAAGACAAGACAAGATACGACAAGACAAGACATGACAAGACAAGACAAGACAAGACAAGATACGACAAGACAAGACAAGACAAGACAAGACAAGAGAAGACAAGACAAGACAAGACAAGTCAAGACAAGACATGACGAGACAAAACAAGACAAGACAAGACAAGACCAGACAAGACAAGACAAGACAAGACAAGACAAGATACGACAAGACATGACAAGACAAGACAAGACAAGACAAGACAAGACAAGACAAGACAAGACAAGACAAGACAAGACAAGACAAGACAAGACAAGACAAGACATGACAAGACAAGACAAGACCAGACAGGACAAGACAAGACAAGACAAGACAAGATACGACAAGACAAGACATGACAAGACAAGACAAGACAAGACAAGACAAGACAAGACAAGACAAGACAAGACAAGACAAGACAAGACAAGACAAGACAAGACAAGACAAGACAAGATACGACAAGACAAGACAAGACAAGACAAGACAAGACAAGTCAAGACAAGACATGACAAGACAAAACAAGACAAGACAAGACAAGACAAGACAAGACAAGACAAGACAAGACAAGACAAGCAAGACCAGACAAGACAAGACAAGACAAGATACGATAAGACAAGACATGACAAGTCAAGACAAGACAAGACAAGACAAGACAAGACAAGACAAGACAAGACAAGAGAAGACAAGACAAGACAAGACAAGTCAAGACAAGACATGACGAGACAAAACAAGACAAGACAAGACAAGACCAGACAAGACAAGACAAGACAAGACAAGACAAGATACGACAAGACATGACAAGACAAAACAAGACAAGACAAGACAAGACAAGACAAGACAAGACAAGACAAGACAAGACAAGACAAGACAAGACAAGACAAGACAAGACATGACAAGACAAGACAAGACCAGACAGGACAAGACAAGACAAGACAAGACAAGATACGACAAGACAAGACATGACAAGACAAGACAAGACAAGACAAGACAAGACAAGACAAGACAAGACAAGACAAGACAAGACAAGACAAGATACGACAAGACAAGACAAGACAAGACAAGACAAGACAAGTCAAGACAAGACATGACAAGACAAAACAAGACAAGACAAGACAAGACAAGACAAGACAAGACAAGACAAGACAAGACAAGACATGACAAGACAAGCAAGACCAGACAAGACAAGACAAGACAAGATACGACAAGACAAGACATGACAAGTCAAGACAAGACAAGACATGACAAGACAAGACAAGACATGACAAGACATGACAAGACATGACATGACAAGACAAGACCAGACAAGACAAGACAAGACAAGACAAGATACGACAAGACAAGACATGACAAGACAAGACAAGACAAGACAAGACAAGGCAAGACAAGACAAGACACGACAAGACAAGATAAGACAAGACAAGACATGACAAGACAATACAAGACCAGACAAGACAAGACAAGACATGACAAGACAAGACAAGACAAGACAAGACAAGACAAGACAAGACAAGACAAGACAAGACAAGACAAGACAAGACAAGGCAAGACATGACAAGACAAGACAAGACAAGACAAGATAAGACAAGACAAGACAAGACATGACAAGACATGACAAGACAAGACAAGACAAGACAAGGCAAGACATGACAAGACAAGACAAGACAAGACAAGACAAGACAAGTCAAGATAAGACAAGACATGACAAGACAAGACAAGACAAGACAAGACAAGACAAGACAAGACAAGACAAGATAAGACAAGAGAAGACAAGAGAAGACAAGTCGAGACAAGACAAGACATGACAAGACAAAACAAGACCAGACAAGACAAGACAAGATACGACAAGACAAGACATGACAAGACAAGACAAGATACGACAAGACAAGACAAGACAAGACAAGACAGGACAAGACAAGACAAGACAAGACAAGACAAGACAAGACAAGACAAGACAAGACAAGACAAGACAAGACAAGACAAGACAAGACAAGACAAGACAAGATAAGACAAGACAAGACAAGAGGACAAGACAATTGTGTTTGATTTGTTTTTAAATTAATTAAGCAGATAAGACAAGACAAGACAAGGCCAGACAAGAAAAGACAAGACAAGACAAGACAAGATACGACAAGACAAGACATGACAAGACAAGACAAGACAAGACAAGACAAGACAAGACAAGACAAGACAAGACAAGACAAGACAAGACAAGAGGACAAGACAATTGTGTTTGATTTGTTTTTAAATTAATTAAGCAGATAAGACAAGACAAGACAAGGCCAGACAAGAAAAGACAAGACAAGACAAGATACGACAAGACAAGACATGACAAGACAAGACAAGACATGACAAGACAAGACAAGACAAAACAAGACAAGACAAGACAAGACAAGACAAGACAAGACAAGACAAGACAAGACAAGACATGACAAGACAAGACAAGACAAGACAAGACAAGACAAGGCAAGACATGACAAGACAAGACAAGACAAGACAAGACAAGACAAGTCAAGTCAAGACAAGACATGACAAGACAAGACAAGACAAGACAAGACAAGACAAGACAAGACAAGACAAGACAAGACAAGACAAGACAAGATACGACAAGACAAGACAAGACAAGACAAGACAAGACAAGACAAGACAAGACAAGACAAGACAAGATAAGACAAGACAAGACATGACAAGACAATACAAGACCAGACAAGACAAGACAAGACATGACAAGACAAGACAAGACAAGACAAGACAAGACAAGACAAGACAAGACAAGACAAGACAAGGCAAGACAAGACAAGACAAGACAAGACAAGACAAGACAAGACAAGATAAGACAAGACAAGACAAGACAAGACAAGACAAGACAAGTCGAGACAAGACAAGACATGACAAGACAAGACAAGACAAGATACGACAAGACAAGACATGACAAGACAAGACAAGACAAGACAAGACAATTGTGTTTGATTTGTTTTTAAATTAATTAAGACGATAAGACAAGACAAGGCCAGACAGGAAAAGACAAGACAAGACAAGACAATTGTGTTTGATTTGTTTTTAAATTAATTAAGATGATAAGACAAAACAAGACAAGACATGACATGACAAGACAAGACAAGTTAAAACAAGACAAGACATTTTTTTTTATTTGTTTCTAAACTAATTAAGAAGAGAAGACAAGACAAGACAAGACAAGACAAGACAAGACAAGACAAGACAAGACAAGACAAGACAAGACAAGACAAGACAAGACATGACAAGACAAGACAAGACAAGACAAGACAAGACAAGACAAGACAAGACAAGACAAGACAAGACAAGACAAGACAAGACAAGACAAGACAAGACAAGACAAGACAAGTCAAGACAAGACAATTGTGTTTGATTTGTTTTTAAATTGATTAAGAAAAGAAGACAAAACAAGACAAGACAAGACAAGACAAGACAAGACAAGACAAGACAAGACAAGACATGGCAAGACAAAACAAGACAAGACAAGACAAGACATTTATTTTATTTGTTTCTAAACTAATTAAGAAGAGAAGACAAGACAAGGCAAGACAAGACATGACAAGACAAGACAGGACAATTGTGTTTGATTTGTTTTTAAATTAATTAAGAAGATAAGACAAGACAAGACAAGACAAGTCAAGACAAGACAAGACATGACAAGACAAAACAAGACAAGACAAGACAAGACAAGACAAGACAAGACAAGACAAGACAAGACATGACAAGACCAGACAAGACAAGACAAGACAAGACAAGACAAGATACGACAAGACAAGACATGACAAGACAAGACAAGACAAGACAAGATACGACAAGACAAGACAAGACAAGACAAGACAAGAGAAGACAAGACAAGACAAGACAAGTCAAGACAAGACATAAAGAGACAAAACAAGACAAGACAAGACAAGACCAGACAAGACAAGACAAGACAAGACAAGATACGACAAGACATGACAAGACAAGACAAGACAAGACAAGACAAGACAAGACAAGACAAGACAAGACAAGACAAGACAAGACAAGACAAGACAAGACATGACAAGACAAGACAAGACCAGACAAGACAAGACAAGACAAGACAAGACAAGACAAGATACGACAAGACAAGACATGACAAGACAAGACAAGACAAGACAAGACAAGACAAGACAAGACAAGACAAGACAAGACAAGACAAGACAAGACAAGACAAGACAAGACAAGATACGACAAGACAAGATACGACAAGACAAGACAAGACAAGACAAGACAAGACAAGTCAAGACAAGACATGACAAGACAAAACAAGACAAGACAAGACAAGACAAGACAAGACAAGACAAGACAAGACATGACAAGACAAGCAAGACCAGACAAGACAAGACAAGACAAGATACGACAAGACAAGACATGACAAGTCAAGACAAGACAAGACATGACAAGACAAGACAAGACATGACAAGACATGACAAGACATGACATGACAAGACAAGACATGACAAGACAAGACCAGACAAGACAAGACAAGACAAGACAAGATACGACAAGACAAGACATGACAAGACAAGACAAGACAAGACAAGGCAAGGCAAGACAAGACAAGACAAGACAAGACAAGATAAGACAAGACAAGACATGACAAGACAATACAAGACCAGACAAGACAAGACAAGACATGACAAGACAAGACAAGACAAGACAAGACAAGACAAGACAAGACAAGACAAGACAAGACAAGACAAGGCAAGACATGACAAGACAAGACAAGACAAGACAAGACAAGACAAGATAAGACA
The DNA here is from genome assembly GCF_028554725.1 of Zeugodacus cucurbitae. Classification (NCBI taxonomy): domain Eukaryota; kingdom Metazoa; phylum Arthropoda; class Insecta; order Diptera; family Tephritidae; genus Zeugodacus; species Zeugodacus cucurbitae. Next base: position 9,253,591 of record NC_071672.1, on the reverse strand, counting down.
AGACAATACAAGACAAGACAAGACAAGACAAGTCGAGACAAGACAAGACATGACAAGACAAAACAAGACCAGACAAGACAAGACAAGACAAGACATGACAAGACAAGGCAAGACCAGACAAGACAAGACAAGACAAGACAAGATACGACAAGACAAGACATGACAAGACAAGACAAGACAAGATACGACAAGACAAGACATGACAAGACAAGACAAGACAAGACAAGACAAGACAAGACAAGACAAGGCAAGACATGACAAGACAAGACAAGACAAGACAAGACAAGACAAGACAAGACAAGACAAGACAAGACAAGACAAGACAAGACAAGACAAGACAAGACAAGACAAGACAAGACAAGACAAGACAAGACAAGACAAGACAAGACAAGACAAGACAAGACAAGACAAGACAAGACAAGACAAGACAAGACAAGACAAGACAAGACAAGACATGACAAGACAAGACAAGACAAGACAAGACAAGACAAGGCAAGACATGACAAGACAAGACAAGACAAGACAAGACAAGACAAGGCAAGACAAGACAAGACAAGACATGACAAGACAAGACAAGACAAGACAAGACAAGACAAGATAAGACAAGAGAAGACAAGTCGAGACAAGACAAGACATGACAAGACAAAACAAGACCAGACAAGACAAGACAAGATACGACAAGACAAGACATGACAAGACAAGACAAGACAAGACAAGACAAGACAAGACAAGACAAGACAGGACAAGACAAGACAAGACAAGACAAGACAAGACAAGACAAGACAAGACAAGACAAGACAAGACAAGACAAGACACGACAAGACAAGACAAGACAAGACAAGACAAGACAAGACATGACAAGACAAAACAAGACAAGACAAGACAAGACATTTATTTTATTTGTTTCTAAACTAATTAAGAAGAGAAGACAAGACAAGGCAAGACAAGACATGACAAGACAAGACAGGACAAGACAAGATAAGATAAGACAAGAGAAGACAAGACAAGACAAGTCGAGACAAGACAAGACATGACAAGACAAAACAAGACCAGACAAGACAAGACAAGACAAGACAAGACAAGACATGACAAGACAAGATAAGACAAGATAAGACAAGAGAAGACAAGACAAGACAAGTCGAGACAAGACAAGACATGACAAGACAAAACAAGACCAGACAAGACAAGACAAGACAAGACAAGACAAGACAAGACATGACAAGACAAGACAAGACAAGACAAGACAAGACAAGACAAGACAAGACAAGACAAGACAAGACAAGACAAGACAAGACAAGACAAGACAAGACAAGACAAGACAAGACAAGACAAGACAAGACAAGACAAGACAAGACATGACAAGACAAAACAAGACAAGACAAGACAAGACATTTATTTTATTTGTTTCTAAACTAATTAAGAAGAGAAGACAAGACAAGGCAAGACAAGACATGACAAGACAAGACAGGACAAGACAAGACAAGATAAGACAAGAGAAGACAAGACAAGACAAGTCGAGACAAGACAAGACATGACAAGACAAAACAAGACCAGACAAGACAAGACAAGACAAGACAAGACAAGACATGACAAGACAAGATAAGACAAGAGAAGACAAGACAAGACAAGTCGAGACAAGACAAGACATGACAAGACAAAACAAGACCAGACAAGACAAGACAAGACAAGACAAGACAAGACATGACAAGACAAGACAAGACAAGACAAGACAAGACAAGACAAGACAAGACAAGACAAGACAAGACAAGACAAGACAAGACAAGACATGACAAGACAAAACAAGACAAGACAAGACAAGACAAGTCAAGACAAGACAATTGTGTTTGATTTGTTTTTAAATTAATTAAGAAGATAAGACAAGACAAGTCAAGACAAGACAAGACAAGACAAGACAAGACAAGACAAGACCAGGCAAGACAAGACAAGACAAGACAAGATACGACAAGACATGACAAGACAAGACAAGACAAGACAAGAAAAGACAAGACAAGACAAGACAAGACAAGACAAGACAAGACAAGACAAGACAAGACAAGACAAGACAAGACAAGACAAGACAAGACAAGACAATTGTGTTTGATTTGTTTTTAAATTAATTAAGCAGATAAGACAAGACAAGACAAGGCCAGACAAGAAAAGACAAGACACGACACGACAAGACAAGACAAGACAAGGCCAGAGAAGAAAAGACAAGACAAGATACGACAAGACAAGACATGACAAGACAAGACAAGACAAGACAAGACAAGACAAGACAAGACAAGACAAGACAAGACAAGACAAGACGTGACAAAACAAGACAAGACAAGGCAAGACAAGACAAGACAAGACAAGACAATTGTGTTTGATTTGTTTTTAAATTAATTAAGACGATAAGACAAGACAAGGCCAGACAGGAAAAGACAAGACAATTGTGTTTGATTTGTTTTTAAATTAATTAAGACGATAAGACAAGACAAGGCCAGACAGGAAAAGACAAAACAAGACAAGACATGACATGACAAGACAAGACAAGTTAAAACAAGACAAGACATTTTTTTTTATTTGTTTCTAAACTAATTAAGAAGAGAAGACAAGACAAGACAAGACAAGACAAGACAAGACAAGACAAGACAAGACAAGATAAGACAAGAGAAGACAAGACAAGACAAGTCGAGACAAGACAAGACATGACAAGACAAAACAAGACCAGACAAGACAAGACAAGACAAGACAAGACAAGACATGACAAGACAAGACAAGACAAGACAAGACAAGACAAGACAAGACAAGACAAGACAAGACAAGACAAGACAAGACAAGACAAGACAAGACAAGACAAGACAAGACAAGACAAGACAAGACAAGACAAGACAAGACAAGACAAGACAAGACAAGACAAGACAAGACAAGACAAGACAAGACAAGACAAGACAAGACAAGTCAAGACAAGACAATTGTGTTTGATTTGTTTTTAAATTAATTAAGAAAAGAAGACAAAACAAGACAAGACAAGACAAGACAAGACAAGACAAGACAAGACAAGACAAGACATGGCAAGACAAAACAAGACAAGACAAGACAAGACATTTATTTTATTTGTTTCTAAACTAATTAAGAAGAGAAGACAAGACAAGGCAAGACAAGACATGACAAGACAAGACAGGACAATTGTGTTTGATTTGTTTTTAAATTAATTAAGAAGATAAGACAAGACAAGACAAGACAAGTCAAGACAAGACAAGACATGACAAGACAAAACAAGACAAGACAAGACAAGACAAGACAAGACAAGACATGACAAGACCAGACAAGACAAGACAAGACAAGACAAGACAAGACAAGACAAGATACGACAAGACAAGACATGACAAGACAAGACAAGACAAGACAAGATACGACAAGACAAGACAAGACAAGACAAGACAAGAGAAGACAAGACAAGACAAGACAAGTCAAGACAAGACATGACGAGACAAAACAAGACAAGACAAGACAAGACCAGACAAGACAAGACAAGACAAGACAAGACAAGATACGACAAGACATGACAAGACAAGACAAGACAAGACAAGACAAGACAAGACAAGACAAGACAAGACAAGACAAGACAAGACAAGACAAGACAAGACAAGACAAGACAAGACATGACAAGACAAGACAAGACCAGACAGGACAAGACAAGACAAGACAAGACAAGATACGACAAGACAAGACATGACAAGACAAGACAAGACAAGACAAGACAAGACAAGACAAGACAAGACAAGACAAGACAAGACAAGACAAGACAAGACAAGACAAGACAAGACAAGACAAGATACGACAAGACAAGACAAGACAAGACAAGACAAGACAAGTCAAGACAAGACATGACAAGACAAAACAAGACAAGACAAGACAAGACAAGACAAGACAAGACAAGACAAGACAAGACAAGCAAGACCAGACAAGACAAGACAAGACAAGATACGACAAGACAAGACATGACAAGTCAAGACAAGACAAGACAAGACAAGACAAGACAAGACAAGACAAGACAAGACAAGACAAGACAAGAGAAGACAAGACAAGACAAGACAAGTCAAGACAAGACATGACGAGACAAAACAAGACAAGACAAGACAAGACCAGACAAGACAAGACAAGACAAGACAAGACAAGATACGACAAGACATGACAAGACAAGACAAGACAAGACAAGACAAGACAAGACAAGACAAGACAAGACAAGACAAGACAAGACAAGACAAGACAAGACAAGACATGACAAGACAAGACAAGACCAGACAGGACAAGACAAGACAAGACAAGACAAGATACGACAAGACAAGACATGACAAGACAAGACAAGACAAGACAAGACAAGACAAGACAAGACAAGACAAGACAAGACAAGACAAGACAAGACAAGATACGACAAGACAAGACAAGACAAGACAAGACAAGACAAGTCAAGACAAGACATGACAAGACAAAACAAGACAAGACAAGACAAGACAAGACAAGACAAGACAAGACAAGACAAGACAAGACAAGACATGACAAGACAAGCAAGACCAGACAAGACAAGACAAGACAAGATACGACAAGACAAGACATGACAAGTCAAGACAAGACAAGACATGACAAGACAAGACAAGACATGACAAGACATGACAAGACATGACATGACAAGACAAGACATGACAAGACAAGACCAGACAAGACAAGACAAGACAAGACAAGATACGACAAGACAAGACATGACAAGACAAGACAAGACAAGACAAGACAAGACAAGGCAAGACAAGACAAGACAAGACAAGACAAGATAAGACAAGACAAGACAAGACAATACAAGACCAGACAAGACAAGACAAGACATGACAAGACAAGACAAGACAAGACAAGACATGACAAGACAAGACAAGACAAGACAAGACAAGGCAAGACATGACAAGACAAGACAAGACAAGACAAGACAAGACAAGACAAGACAAGACAAGACAAGACAAGACAAGATACGACAAGACAAGACAAGACAAGACAAGACAAGACAAGACAAGACAAGACATGACAAGACAAGACAAGACAAGACAAGACAAGACAAGGCAAGACATGACAAGACAAGACAAGACAAGACAAGACAAGACAAGTCAAGACAAGACAAGACATGACAAGACAAGACAAGACAAGACAAGACAAGACAAGACAAGACAAGACAAGATAAGACAAGAGAAGACAAGAGAAGACAAGTCGAGACAAGACAAGACATGACAAGACAAAACAAGACCAGACAAGACATGACAAGACATGACAAGACATGACATGACAAGACAAGACATGACAAGACAAGACCAGACCAGACAAGACAAGACAAGACAAGATACGACAAGACAAGACAAGACAAGACAATACAAGACCAGACAAGACAAGACAAGACATGACAAGACAAGACAAGACAAGACAAGACATGACAAGACAAGACAAGACAATACAAGACCAGACAAGACAAGACAAGACAAGATACGACAAGACAAGACATGACAAGACAAGACAAGACAAGATACGACAAGACAAGACATGACAAGACAAGACAAGACAAGACAAGACAAGACAAGACAAGACAAGGCAAGACATGACAAGACAAGACAAGACAAGACAAGACAAGACAAGACAAGACAAGACAAGACAAGACAAGACAAGACAAGACAAGACAAGACAAGACAAGACATGACAAGACAAGACAAGACAAGACAAGACAAGACAAGGCAAGACATGACAAGACAAGACAAGACAAGACAAGACAAGACAAGTCAAGACAAGACAAGACATGACAAGACAAGACAAGACAAGACAAGACAAGACAAGACAAGACAAGACAAGATAAGACAAGAGAAGACAAGAGAAGACAAGTCGAGACAAGACAAGACATGACAAGACAAAACAAGACCAGACAAGACAAGACAAGATACGACAAGACAAGACATGACAAGACAAGACAAGACAAGACAAGACAAGACAAGACAAGACAAGACAGGACAAGACAAGACAAGACAAGACAAGACAAGACAAGACAAGACAAGACAAGACAAGACAAGACAAGACAAGACAAGACAAGACAAGACAAGACAAGACAAGACAAGACAAGACAAGACAAGACAAGACAAGACAAGACAAGACAAGACAAGACAAGACATGACAAGACAAAACAAGACAAGACAAGACAAGACATTTATTTTATTTGTTTCTAAACTAATTAAGAAGAGAAGACAAGACAAGGCAAGACAAGACATGACAAGACAAGACAGGACAAGACAAGACAAGATAAGACAAGAGAAGACAAGACAAGACAAGTCGAGACAAGACAAGACATGACAAGACAAAACAAGACCAGACAAGACAAGACAAGACAAGACAAGACAAGACATGACAAGACAAGATAAGACAAGAGAAGACAAGACAAGACAAGTCGAGACAAGACAAGACATGACAAGACAAAACAAGACCAGACAAGACAAGACAAGACAAGACAAGACAAGACAAGACATGACAAGACAAGACAAGACAAGACAAGACAAGACAAGACAAGACAAGACAAGACAAGACAAGACAAGACAAGACAAGACAAGACATGACAAGACAAAACAAGACAAGACAAGACAAGACAAGTCAAGACAAGACAATTGTGTTTGATTTGTTTTTAAATTAATTAAGAAGATAAGACAAGACAAGTCAAGACAAGACAAGACAAGACAAGACAAGACAAGACAAGACCAGACAAGACAAGACAAGACAAGCCAAGATACGACAAGACATGACAAGACAAGACAAGACAAGACAAGACAAGATAAGACAAGACAAGACAAGACAAGACAAGACAAGACAAGACAATTGTGTTTGATTTGTTTTTAAATTAATTAAGCAGATAAGACAAGACAAGGCTAGACAGGAAAAGACAAGACAAGACAAGACAATTGTGTTTGATTTGTTTTTAAATTAATTAAGATGATAAGACAAAACAAGACAAGACATGACATGACAAGACAAGACAAGTTAAAACAAGACAAGACATTTTTTTTTATTTGTTTCTAAACTAATTAAGAAGAGAAGACAAGACAAGACAAGACAAGACAAGACAAGACAAGACAAGACAAGACAAGACAAGACAAGACAAGACAAGACAAGACAAGACAAGACAAGACAAGACAAGACAGGACAAGATAAGACAAGAGAAGACAAGACAAGACAAGTCGAGACAAGACAAGACATGACAAGACAAAACAAGACCAGACAAGACAAGACAAGACAAGACAAGACAAGACAAGACGTGACAAAACAAGACAAGACAAGGCAAGACAAGACAAGACAAGACAAGGCAATTGTGTTTGATTTGTTTTTAAATTAATTAAGACGATAAGACAAGACAAGGCTAGACAGGAAAAGACAAGACAAGACAAGACAATTGTGTTTGATTTGTTTTTAAATTAATTAAGATGATAAGACAAAACAAGACAAGACATGACATGACAAGACAAGACAAGTTAAAACAAGACAAGACATTTTTTTTTATTTGTTTCTAAACTAATTAAGAAGAGAAGACAAGACAAGACAAGACAAGACAAGACAAGACAAGACAAGACAAGACAAGACAAGACAAGACAAGACAAGACAAGACAAGACAAGACAAGACAAGACAAGACAAGACAAGACAAGACAAGACAGGACAAGATAAGACAAGAGAAGACAAGACAAGACAAGTCGAGACAAGACAAGACATGACAAGACAAAACAAGACCAGACAAGACAAGACAAGACAAGACAAGACAAGACATGACAAGACAAGACAAGACTAGACAAGACAAGACAAGACAAGACAAGACAAGACAAGACAAGACAAGACAAGACAAGACAAGACAAGACAAAACAAGACAAGACAAGACAAGACAAGTCAAGACAAGACAATTGTGTTTGATTTGTTTTTAAATTAATTAAGAAAAGAAGACAAAACAAGACAAGACAAGACAAGACAAGACAAGACAAGACAAGACAAGACAAGACAAGACATGACAAGACAAAACAAGACAAGACAAGACAAGACATTTATTTTATTTGTTTCTAAACTAATTAAGAAGAGAAGACAAGACAAGGCAAGACAAGACATGACAAGACAAGACAGGACAATTGTGTTTGATTTGTTTTTAAATTAATTAAGAAGATAAGACAAGACAAGACAAGACAAGTCAAGACAAGACAAGACATGACAAGACAAAACAAGACAAGACAAGACAAGACAAGACAAGACAAGACATGACAAGACCAGACAAGACAAGACAAGACAAGACAAGACAAGACAAGACAAGATACGACAAGACAAGACATGACAAGACAAGACAAGACAAGACAAGATACGACAAGACAAGACAAGACAAGACAAGACAAGAGAAGACAAGACAAGACAAGACAAGTCAAGACAAGACATGACAAGACAAAACAAGACAAGACAAGACAAGACCAGACAAGACAAGACAAGACAAGACAAGACAAGATACGACAAGACATGACAAGACAAGACAAGACAAGACAAGACAAGACAAGACAAGACAAGACAAGACAAGACAAGACAAGACAAGACAAGACAAGACAAGACAAGACATGACAAGACAAGACAAGACCAGACAAGACAAGACAAGACAAGACAAGACAAGATACGACAAGACAAGACATGACAAGACAAGACAAGACAAGACAAGACAAGACAAGACAAGACAAGACAAGACAAGACAAGACAAGACAAGACAAGACAAGACAAGACAAGACAAGACAAGACAAGTCAAGACAAGACAATTGTGTTTGATTTGTTTTTAAATTAATTAAGAAAAGAAGACAAAACAAGACAAGACAAGACAAGACAAGACAAGACAAGACAAGACAAGACAAGACATGGCAAGACAAAACAAGACAAGACAAGACAAGATACGACAAGACATGACAAGACAAGACAAGACAAGACAAGACAAGACAAGACAAGACAAGACAAGACAAGACAAGACAAGACAAGACAAGACAAGACAAGACAAGACAAGACATGACAAGACAAGACAAGACCAGACAAGACAAGACAAGACAAGACAAGACAAGATACGACAAGACAAGACATGACAAGACAAGACAAGACAAGACAAGACAAGACAAGACAAGACAAGACAAGACAAGACAAGACAAGACAAGACAAGACAAGACAAGACAAGACAAGACAAGACAAGACAAGACAAGACAAGACAAGACAAGACAAGACAAGACAAGACAAGACAAGACAAGACAAGACAAGACAAGACAAGACAAGACAAGACAAGACAAGTCAAGACAAGACAATTGTGTTTGATTTGTTTTTAAATTAATTAAGAAAAGAAGACAAAACAAGACAAGACAAGACAAGACAAGACAAGACATGACAAGACAAGACAAGACATGGCAAGACAAAACAAGACAAGACAAGACAAGACATTTATTTTATTTGTTTCTAAACTAATTAAGAAGAGAAGACAAGACAAGGCAAGACAAGACATGACAAGACAAGACAGGACAATTGTGTTTGATTTGTTTTTAAATTAATTAAGAAGATAAGACAAGACAAGACAAGACAAGTCAAGACAAGACAAGACATGACAAGACAAAACAAGACAAGACAAGACAAGACAAGACAAGACAAGACATGACAAGACCAGACAAGACAAGACAAGACAAGACAAGACAAGACAAGATACGACAAGACAAGACATGACAAGACAAGACAAGACAAGACAAGATACGACAAGACAAGACAAGACAAGACAAGACAAGAGAAGACAAGACAAGACAAGACAAGTCAAGACAAGACATGACGAGACAAAACAAGACAAGACAAGACAAGACCAGACAAGACAAGACAAGACAAGACAAGACAAGATACGACAAGACATGACAAGACAAGACAAGACAAGACAAGACAAGACAAGACAAGACAAGACAAGACAAGACAAGACAAGACAAGACAAGACAAGACAAGACAAGACAAGACAAGACATGACAAGACAAGACAAGACCAGACAGGACAAGACAAGACAAGACAAGACAAGATACGACAAGACAAGACATGACAAGACAAGACAAGACAAGACAAGACAAGACAAGACAAGACAAGACAAGACAAGACAAGACAAGACAAGACAAGATACGACAAGACAAGACAAGACAAGACAAGACAAGACAAGTCAAGACAAGACATGACAAGACAAAACAAGACAAGACAAGACAAGACAAGACAAGACAAGACAAGACAAGACAAGACAAGACATGACAAGACAAGCAAGACCAGACAAGACAAGACAAGACAAGATACGACAAGACAAGACATGACAAGTCAAGACAAGACAAGACAAGACAAGACAAGACAAGACAAGACAAGAGAAGACAAGACAAGACAAGACAAGTCAAGACAAGACATGACGAGACAAAACAAGACAAGACAAGACAAGACCAGACAAGACAAGACAAGACAAGACAAGACAAGATACGACAAGACATGACAAGACAAGACAAGACAAGACAAGACAAGACAAGACAAGACAAGACAAGACAAGACAAGACAAGACAAGACAAGACAAGACATGACAAGACAAGACAAGACCAGACAGGACAAGACAAGACAAGACAAGACAAGATACGACAAGACAAGACATGACAAGACAAGACAAGACAAGACAAGACAAGACAAGACAAGACAAGACAAGACAAGACAAGACAAGACAAGATACGACAAGACAAGACAAGACAAGACAAGACAAGACAAGTCAAGACAAGACATGACAAGACAAAACAAGACAAGACAAGACAAGACAAGACAAGACAAGACAAGACAAGACAAGACAAGACAAGACAAGACATGACAAGACAAGCAAGACCAGACAAGACAAGACAAGACAAGATACGACAAGACAAGACATGACAAGTCAAGACAAGACAAGACATGACAAGACAAGACAAGACATGACAAGACATGACAAGACATGACATGACAAGACAAGACATGACAAGACAAGACCAGACAAGACAAGACAAGACAAGACAAGATACGACAAGACAAGACATGACAAGACAAGACAAGACAAGACAAGACAAGACAAGGCAAGACAAGACAAGACAAGACAAGACAAGATAAGACAAGACAAGACAAGACAATACAAGACCAGACAAGACAAGACAAGACATGACAAGACAAGACAAGACAAGACAAGACATGACAAGACAAGACAAGACAAGACAAGACAAGGCAAGACATGACAAGACAAGACAAGACAAGAAAAGACAAGACAAGACAAGACAAGACAAGACAAGACAAGACAAGATACGACAAGACAAGACAAGACAAGACAAGACAAGACAAGACAAGACAAGACAAGACATGACAAGACAAGACAAGACAAGACAAGACAAGACAAGGCAAGACATGACAAGACAAGACAAGACAAGACAAGACAAGACAAGTCAAGACAAGACAAGACATGACAAGACAAGACAAGACAAGACAAGACAAGACAAGACAAGACAAGACAAGATAAGACAAGAGAAGACAAGAGAAGACAAGTCGAGACAAGACAAGACATGACAAGACAAAACAAGACCAGACAAGACATGACAAGACATGACAAGACATGACATGACAAGACAAGACATGACAAGACAAGACCAGACCAGACAAGACAAGACAAGACAAGATACGACAAGACAAGACAAGACAAGACAAGACAATACAAGACCAGACAAGACAAGACAAGACATGACAAGACAAGACAAGACAAGACAAGACATGACAAGACAAGACAAGACAATACAAGACCAGACAAGACAAGACAAGACAAGACAAGACAAGATACGACAAGACAAGACATGACAAGACAAGACAAGACAAGATACGACAAGACATGACAAGACAAGACAAGACAAGACAAGACAAGACAAGACAAGACAAGGCAAGACATGACAAGACAAGACAAGACAAGACAAGACAAGACAAGACAAGACAAGACAAGACAAGACAAGACAAGACATGACAAGACAAGACAAGACAAGACAAGACAAGACAAGGCAAGACATGACAAGACAAGACAAGACAAGACAAGACAAGACAAGTCAAGACAAGACAAGACATGACAAGACAAGACAAGACAAGACAAGACAAGACAAGACAAGACAAGACAAGATAAGACAAGAGAAGACAAGAGAAGACAAGTCGAGACAAGACAAGACATGACAAGACAAAACAAGACCAGACAAGACAAGACAAGATACGACAAGACAAGACATGACAAGACAAGACAAGACAAGACAAGACAAGACAAGACAAGACAAGACAGGACAAGACAAGACAAGACAAGACAAGACAAGACAAGACAAGACAAGACAAGACAAGACAAGACAAGACAAGACAAGACAAGACAAGACAAGACAAGACAAGACAAGACAAGACAAGACAAGACAAGACAAGACAAGACAAGACATGACAAGACAAAACAAGACAAGACAAGACAAGACATTTATTTTATTTGTTTCTAAACTAATTAAGAAGAGAAGACAAGACAAGGCAAGACAAGATATGACAAGACAAGACAGGACAAGACAAGACAAGGTAAGACAAGAGAAGACAAGACAAGACAAGTCGAGACAAGACAAGACATGACAAGACAAAACAAGACCAGACAAGACAAGACAAGACAAGACAAGACAAGACATGACAAGACAAGATAAGACAAGAGAAGACAAGACAAGACAAGTCGAGACAAGACAAGACATGACAAGACAAAACAAGACCAGACAAGACAAGACAAGACAAGACAAGACAAGACAAGACATGACAAGACAAGACAAGACAAGACAAGACAAGACAAGACAAGACAAGACAAGACAAGACAAGACAAGACAAGACAAGACAAGACATGACAAGACAAAACAAGACAAGACAAGACAAGACAAGTCAAGACAAGACAATTGTGTTTGATTTGTTTTTAAATTAATTAAGAAGATAAGACAAGACAAGTCAAGACAAGACAAGACAAGACAAGACAAGACAAGACCAGACAAGACAAGACAAGACAAGACAAGATACGACAAGACATGACAAGACAAGACAAGACAAGACAAGACAAGATAAGACAAGACAAGACAAGACAAGACAAGACAAGACAAGACAAGACAATTGTGTTTGATTTGTTTTTAAATTAATTAAGCAGATAAGACAAGACAAGACAAGGCCAGACAAGAAAAGACAAGACACGACACGACAAGACAAGACAAGACAAGGCCAGAGAAGAAAAGACAAGACAAGATACGACAAGACAAGACATGACAAGCCAAGACAAGACAAGACAAGACAAGACAAGACAAGACAAGACAAGACAAGACAAGACAAGACAAGACAAGACAAGACAAGACAAGACAAGACAAGACAAGACAAGACAAGACAAGACAAGACAAGACGTGACAAAACAAGACAAGACAAGGCAAGACAAGACAAGACAAGACAAGACAATTGTGTTTGATTTGTTTTTAAATTAATTAAGACGATAAGACAAGACAAGGCTAGACAGGAAAAGACAAGACAAGACAAGACAATTGTGTTTGATTTGTTTTTAAATTAATTAAGATGATAAGACAAAACAAGACAAGACATGACATGACAAGACAAGACAAGTTAAAACAAGACAAGACATTTTTTTTTATTTGTTTCTAAACTAATTAAGAAGAGAAGACAAGACAAGACAAGACAAGACAAGACAAGACAAGACAAGACAAGACAAGACAAGACAAGACAAGACAAGACAAGACAAGACAAGACAAGACAAGACAAGACAGGACAAGATAAGACAAGAGAAGACAAGACAAGACAAGTCGAGACAAGACAAGACATGACAAGACAAAACAAGACCAGACAAGACAAGACAAGACAAGACAAGACAAGACATGACAAGACAAGACAAGACTAGACAAGACAAGACAAGACAAGACAAGACAAGACAAGACAAGACAAGACAAGACAAGACAAGACAAGACAAGACAAGACAAGACAAAACAAGACAAGACAAGACAAGACAAGTCAAGACAAGACAATTGTGTTTGATTTGTTTTTAAATTAATTAAGAAAAGAAGACAAAACAAGACAAGACAAGACAAGACAAGACAAGACAAGACAAGACAAGACAAGACATGACAAGACAAAACAAGACAAGACAAGACAAGACATTTATTTTATTTGTTTCTAAACTAATTAAGAAGAGAAGACAAAACAAGGCAAGACAAGACATGACAAGACAAGACAGGACAATTGTGTTTGATTTGTTTTTAAATTAATTAAGAAGATAAGACAAGACAAGACAAGACAAGTCAAGACAAGACAAGACATGACAAGACAAAACAAGACAAGACAAGACAAGACAAGACAAGACAAGACATGACAAGACCAGACAAGACAAGACAAGACAAGACAAGATAAGACAAGACAAGATACGACAAGACAAGACATGACAAGACAAGACAAGACAAGACAAGATACGACAAGACAAGACAAGACAAGACAAGACAAGAGAAGACAAGACAAGACAAGACAAGTCAAGACAAGACATGACAAGACAAAACAAGACAAGACAAGACAAGACCAGACAAGACAAGACAAGACAAGACAAGACAAGATACGACAAGACATGACAAGACAAGACAAGACAAGACAAGACAAGACAAGACAAGACAAGACAAGACAAGACAAGACAAGACAAGACAAGACAAGACAAGACATGACAAGACAAGACAAGACCAGACAAGACAAGACAAGACAAGACAAGACAAGATACGACAAGACAAGACATGACAAGACAAGACAAGACAAGACAAGACAAGACAAGACAAGACAAGACAAGACAAGACAAGACAAGACAAGACAAACAAGACAAGACAAGACAAGATACGACAAGACAAGACAAGACAAGACAAGACAAGACAAGACAAGACAAGTCAAGACAAGACAAGACATGACAAGACAAGACAAGACAAGACAAGACAAGCCAAGACAAGACAAGACAAGACAAGACATGACAAGACAAGCAAGACCAGACAAGACAAGACAAGACAAGATACGACAAGACAAGATACGACTAGACAAGACATGACAAGTCAAGACAAGACAAGACATGACAAGACAAGACAAGACATGACAAGACATGACAAGACATGACATGACAAGACAAGACATGACAAGACAAGACTAGACAAGACAAGACAAGACAAGACAAGATACGACAAGACAAGACATGACAAGACAAGACAAGACAAGACAAGACAAGGCAAGACAAGACAAGACAAGACAAGACAAGATAAGACAAGACAAGACATGACAAGACAATACAAGACCAGACAAGACAAGACAAGACATGACAAGACAAGACAAGACAAGACAAGACAAGATAAGACAAGACAAGACAAGACAAGACAAGACAAGTCGAGACAAGACAAGACATGACAAGACAAAACAAGACAAGACATGACAAGACAAGACAAGATACGACAAGACAAGACATGACAAGACAAGACAAGACAAGACAAGACAAGACAAGACAAGACAAGACAAGACAAGACAAGGCAAGACATGACAAGACAAGACATGACAAGACAAGACCAGACAAGACAAGACAAGACAAGACAAGATACGACAAGACAAGACATGACAAGACAAGACAAGACAAGACAAGACAAGGCAAGACAAGACAAGACAAGACAAGACAAGACAAGACAAGATAAGACAAGACAAGACATGACAAGACAATACAAGACCAGACAAGACAAGACAAGACATGACAAGACAAGACAAGACAAGACAAGACAAGACAAGACAAGACAAGACAAGACAAGACAAGACAAGGCAAGACATGACAAGACAAGACAAGACAAGACAAGATAAGACAAGACAAGACAAGACATGACAAGACATGACAAGACAAGACAAGACAAGACAAGACAAGGCAAGACATGACAAGACAAGACAAGACAAGACAAGACAAGACAAGTCAAGACAAGACAAGACATGACAAGACAAGACAAGACAAGACAAGACAAGACAAGACAAGACAAGACAAGACAAGATAAGACAAGAGAAGACAAGAGAAGACAAGTCGAGACAAGACAAGACATGACAAGACAAAACAAGACCAGACAAGACAAGACAAGATACGACAAGACAAGACATGACAAGACAAGACAAGATACGACAAGACAAGACAAGACAAGACAAGACAGGACAAGACAAGACAAGACAAGACAAGACAAGACAAGACAAGACAAGACAAGACAAGACAAGACAAGACAAGACAAGACAAGACAAGACAAGACAAGACAAGACAAGACAAGACAAGACAAGACAAGACAAGACAAGATAAGACAAGACAAGACAAGAGGACAAGACAATTGTGTTTGATTTGTTTTTAAATTAATTAAGCAGATAAGACAAGACAAGACAAGGCCAGACAAGAAAAGACAAGACAAGACAAGACAAGATACGACAAGACAAGACATGACAAGACAAGACAAGACAAGACAAGACAAGACAAGACAAGACAAGACAAGACAAGACAAGACAAGACAAGACAAGACAAGAGGACAAGACAATTGTGTTTGATTTGTTTTTAAATTAATTAAGCAGATAAGACAAGACAAGACAAGGCCAGACAAGAAAAGACAAGACAAGACAAGATACGACAAGACAAGACATGACAAGACAAGACAAGACATGACAAGACAAGACAAGACAAAACAAGACAAGACAAGACAAGACAAGACAAGACAAGACAAGACAAGACAAGACAAGACAAGACATGACAAGACAAGACAAGACAAGACAAGACAAGACAAGGCAAGACATGACAAGACAAGACAAGACAAGACAAGACAAGACAAGTCAAGTCAAGACAAGACATGACAAGACAAGACAAGACAAGACAAGACAAGACAAGACAAGACAAGACAAGACAAGACAAGACAAGATACGACAAGACAAGACAAGACAAGACAAGACAAGACAAGACAAGACAAGACAAGACAAGACAAGATAAGACAAGACAAGACATGACAAGACAATACAAGACCAGACAAGACAAGACAAGACAAGACATGACAAGACAAGACAAGACAAGACAAGACAAGACAAGACAAGACAAGACAAGGCAAGACATGACAAGACAAGACAAGACAAGACAAGACAAGACAAGACAAGATAAGACAAGACAAGACAAGACAAGACAAGACAAGACAAGTCGAGACAAGACAAGACATGACAAGACAAAACAAGACCAGACAAGACAAGACAAGACAAGACATGACAAGACAAAACAAGACAAGACAAGACAAGACAAGACAAGACATTTATTTTATTTGTTTCTAAACTAATTAAGAAGAGAAGACAAGACAAGGCAAGACAAGACATGACAAGACAAGACAGGACAATTGTGTTTGATTTGTTTTTAAATTAATTAAGAAGATAAGACAAGACAAGACAAGACAAGTCAAGACAAGACAAGACATGACAAGACAAAACAAGACAAGACAAGACAAGACAAGACATGACAAGACAAGACATGACAAGACAAGGCAAGACCAGACAAGACAAGACAAGACAAGACAAGACATGACAAGACAAGACAAGACAAGACAAGACAAGATACGACAAGACAAGACAAGACAAGACAAGACAAGACAAGACAAGACAAGACAAGACAAGACAAGTCAAGACAAGACAAGACAAGACAAGACATGACAAGACAAAACAAGACATGACAAGACAAGAGAAGACAAGACAAGACAAGTCAAGACAAGACATGACAAGACAAAACAAGACAAGACAAGACAAGACAAGACAAGACAAGACAAGACATGACAAGACAAGCAAGACCAGACAAGACAAGACAAGACAAGATACGACAAGACAAGACATGACAGGACAAGATAAGACAAGAGAAGACAAGACAAGACAAGTCGAGACAAGACAAGACATGACAAGACAAAACAAGACCAGACAAGACAAGACAAGACAAGACAAGACAAGACATGACAAGACAAGACAAGACTAGACAAGACAAGACAAGACAAGACAAGACAAGACAAGACAAGACAATACAAGACAAGACAAGACAAAACAAGACAAGACAAGACAAGACAAGACAAGACAAGACAAAACAAGACAAGACAAGACAAGACAAGTCAAGACAAGACAATTGTGTTTGATTTGTTTTTAAATTAATTAAGAAAAGAAGACAAAACAAGACAAGACAAGACAAGACAAGACAAGACAAGACAAGACAAGACAAGACAAGACAAGACAAGACATGACAAGACAAAAAGAGACAAGACAAGACAAGACATTTATTTTATTTGTTTCTAAACTAATTAAGAAGAGAAGACAAGACAAGGCAAGACAAGACATGACAAGACAAGACAGGACAATTGTGTTTGATTTGTTTTTAAATTAATTAAGAAGATAAGACAAGACAAGACAAGACAAGTCAAGACAAGACAAGACATGACAAGACAAAACAAGACAAGACAAGACAAGACAAGACAAGACAAGACATGACAAGACCAGACAAGACAAGACAAGACAAGACAAGACAAGACAAGACAAGATACGACAAGACAAGACATGACAAGACAAGACAAGACAAGACAAGATACGACAAGACAAGACAAGACAAGACAAGACAAGAGAAGACAAGACAAGACAAGACAAGTCAAGACAAGACATGACAAGACAAAACAAGACAAGACAAGACAAGACCAGACAAGACAAGACAAGACAAGACAAGACAAGATACGACAAGACATGACAAGACAAGACAAGACAAGACAAGACAAGACAAGACAAGACAAGACAAGACAAGACAAGACAAGACAAGACAAGACAAGACAAGACATGACAAGACAAGACAAGACCAGACAAGACAAGACAAGACAAGACAAGACAAGATACGACAAGACAAGACATGACAAGACAAGACAAGACAAGACAAGACAAGACAAGACAAGACAAGACAAGACAAGACAAGACAAGATACGACAAGACAAGACAAGACAAGACAAGACAAGACAAGACAAGACAAGACAAGTCAAGACAAGACATGACAAGACAAAACAAGACAAGACAAGACAAGACAAGACAAGACAAGACAAAACAAGACATGACAAGACAAGCAAGACCAGGCAAGACAAGACAAGACAAGATACGACAAGACAAGATACGACAAGACAAGACATGACAAGTCAAGACAAGACAAGACATGACAAGACAAGACAAGACATGACAAGACATGACAAGACATGACATGACAAGACAAGACATGACAAGACAAGACTAGACAAGACAAGACAAGACAAGACAAGATACGACAAGACAAGACATGACAAGACAAGACAAGACAAGACAAGACAAGGCAAGACAAGACAGGACAAGACAAGACAAGATAAGACAAGACAAGACATGACAAGACAATACAAGACCAGACAAGACAAGATACGACAAGACAAGACAAGACAAGACAAGACAAGAGAAGACAAGACAAGACAAGACAAGTCAAGACAAGACATGACAAGACAAAACAAGACAAGACAAGACAAGACCAGACAAGACAAGACAAGACAAGACAAGACAAGACAAGACAAGACAAGACAAGGCAAGACAAGATACGACAAGACAAGACAAGACAAGACAAGACAAGAGAAGACAAGACAAGACAAGACAAGTCAAGACAAGACATGACAAGACAAAACAAGACAAGACAAGACAAGACCAGACAAGACAAGACAAGACAAGACAAGACAAGACAAGATACGACAAGACATGACAAGACAAGACAAGACAAGACAAGACAAGACAAGACAAGACAAGACAAGACAAGACAAGACAAGACAAGACAAGACAAGACAAGACAAGACAAGACAACACAAGACATGACAAGACAAGACAAGACCAGACAAGACAAGACAAGACAAGACAAGACAAGATACGACAAGACAAGACATGACAAGACAAGACAAGACAAGACAAGACAAGACAAGACAAGACAAGACAAGACAAGACAAGACAAGACAAGACAAGACAAGACAAGATACGACAAGACAAGACAAGACAAGACAAGACAAGACAAGACAAGACAAGACAAGACAAGTCAAGACAAGACATGACAAGACAAAACAAGACAAGACAAGACAAGACAAGACAAGACAAGACAAAACAAGACATGACAAGACAAGCAAGACCAGACAAGACAAGACAAGACAAGATACGACAAGACAAGATACGACAAGACAAGACATGACAAGTCAAGACAAGACAAGACATGACAAGACAAGACAAGACATGACAAGACATGACAAGACATGACATGACAAGACAAGACATGACAAGACAAGACTAGACAAGACAAGACAAGACAAGACAAGACAAGACATGACAAGACCAGACAAGACAAGACAAGACAAGACAAGACAAGACAAGACAAGATACGACAAGACAAGACATGACAAGACAAGACAAGACAAGACAAGATACGACAAGACAAGACAAGACAAGACAAGACAAGAGAAGACAAGACAAGACAAGACAAGTCAAGACAAGACATGACAAGACAAAACAAGACAAGACAAGACAAGACCAGACAAGACAAGACAAGACAAGACAAGATACGACAAGACATGACAAGACAAGACAAGACAAGACAAGACAAGACAAGACAAGACAAGACAAGACAAGACAAGACAAGACAAGACAAGACAAGACAAGACAAGACAAGACAAGACAAGACAAGACAAGACAAGACAAGACAAGACAAGACAAGACAAGACAAGACAAGACAAGACAAGACAAGACAAGACAAGACAAGACAAGACAAGACAAGACAAGACAAGACAAGACAAGACAAGTCAAGACAAGACATGACAAGACAAAACAAGACAAGACAAGACAAGACAAGACAAGACAAGACAAAACAAGACATGACAAGACAAGCAAGACCAGACAAGACAAGACAAGACAAGATACGACAAGACAAGATACGACAAGACAAGACATGACAAGTCAAGACAAGACAAGACATGACAAGACAAGACAAGACATGACAAGACATGACAAGACATGACATGACAAGACAAGACATGACAAGACAAGACTAGACAAGACAAGACAAGACAAGACAAGATACGACAAGACAAGACATGACAAGACAAGACAAGACAAGACAAGACAAGGCAAGACAAGACAAGACAAGACAAGACAAGATAAGACAAGACAAGACATGACAAGACAATACAAGACCAGACAAGACAAGACAAGACATGACAAGACAAGACAAGACAAGACAAGACAAGACAAGACAAGACAAGACAAGACAAGACAAGACAAGACAAGACAAGACAAGGCAAGACATGACAAGACAAGACAAGACAAGGCAAGACAAGACAAGACAAGACAAGACAAGATAAGACAAGACAAGACATGACAAGACAATACAAGACCAGACAAGACAAGACAAGACATGACAAGACAATACAAGACCAGACAAGACATGACAAGACAAGACAAGACAAGACAAGACATGACAAGACAAGACAAGACAAGATACGACAAGACAAGACATGACAAGACAAGACAAGACAAGACAAGACAAGACAAGACAAGACAAGGCAAGACATGACAAGACTAGACATGACAAGACAAGACCAGACAAGACAAGACAAGACAAGACAAGATACGACAAGACAAGACATGACAAGACGAGACAAGACAAGACAAGACAAGGCAAGACAAGACAAGACAAGACAAGACAAGATAAGACAAGACAAGACATGACAAGACAATACAAGACCAGACAAGACAAGACAAGACATGACAAGACAAGACAAGACAAGACAAGACAAGACAAGACAAGACAAGACAAGACAAGACAAGGCAAGACATGACAAGACAAGACAAGACAAGACAAGATAAGACAAGACAAGACAAGACATGACAAGACATGACAAGACAAGACAAGACAAGACAAGGCAAGACATGACAAGACAAGACAAGACAAGACAAGACAAGACAAGACAAGTCAAGACAAGACAAGACATGACAAGACAAGACAAGACAAGACAAGACAAGACAAGACAAGACAAGACAAGACAAGACAAGACAAGAGGACAAGACAATTGTGTTTGATTTGTTTTTAAATTAATTAAGCAGATAAGACAAGACAAGACAAGGCCAGACAAGAAAAGACAAGACAAGACAAGATACGACAAGACAAGACATGACAAGACAAGACAAGACATGACAAGACAAGACAAGACAAAACAAGACAAGACAAGACAAGACAAGACAAGACAAGACAAGACAAGACAAGACAAGACATGACAAGACAAGACAAGACAAGACAAGACAAGACAAGGCAAGACATGACAAGACAAGACAAGACAAGACAAGACAAGACAAGTCAAGTCAAGACAAGACATGACAAGACAAGACAAGACAAGACAAGACAAGACAAGACAAGACAAGACAAGACAAGACAAGACAAGACAAGATACGACAAGACAAGACAAGACAAGACAAGACAAGACAAGACAAGACAAGACAAGACAAGACAAGACAAGACAAGACAAGACAAGATAAGACAAGACAAGACATGACAAGACAATACAAGACCAGACAAGACAAGACAAGACATGACAAGACAAGACAAGACAAGACAAGACAAGACAAGACAAGACAAGACAAGACAAGGCAAGACAAGACAAGACAAGACAAGACAAGACAAGACAAGACAAGATAAGACAAGACAAGACAAGACAAGACAAGACAAGACAAGACAAGTCGAGACAAGACAAGACATGACAAGACAAAACAAGACAAGACAAGACAAGACAAGACATGACAAGACAAGACATGACAAGACAAGACAAGACCAGACAAGACAAGACAAGACAAGACATGACAAGACAAGACAAGACAAGACAAGATACGACAAGACAAGACAAGACAAGACAAGACAAGACAAGACAAGACAAGACAAGACAAGACAAGACAAGTCAAGACAAGACAAGACAAGACAAGACATGACAAGACAAAACAAGACATGACAAGACAAGAGAAGACAAGACAAGACAAGTCAAGACAAGACATGACAAGACAAAACAAGACAAGACAAGACAAGACAAGACAAGACAAGACATGACAAGACAAGCAAGACCAGACAAGACAAGACAAGACAAGATACGATAAGACAAGACATGACAAGTCAGGACAAGACAAGACATGACAAGACAAGACAAGACATGACAAGACAAGACAAGATACGACAAGACAAGACATGACAAGACAAGACAAGACAAGACAAGACAAGACAAGACAAGACAAGACAAGACAAGACAAGACAAGACAAGATAAGACAAGACAAGACATGACAAGACAATACAAGACCAGACAAGACAAGACAAGACATGACAAGACAAGACAAGACAAGACAAGGCAAGACATGACAAGACAAGACAAGACCAGACAAGACAAGACAAGACAAGACAAGACAAGACAATACAAGACAAGACAAGACAAGACAAGACATGACAAGACAAGACAAGACAAGACAAGACAAGACAAGACAAGACAAGACAAGACAAGACAAGATAAGACAAGACAAGACATGACAAGACAATACAAGACCAGACAAGACAAGACAAGACAAGACAAGACAAGACAAGACAAGACAAGGCAAGACATGACAAGACAAGACAAGACCAGACAAGACAAGACAAGACAAGACAAGACAAGACAATACAAGACAAGACAAGACAAGACAAGACATGACAAGACAAGACAAGACAAGACAAGTCAAGATAAGACAAGACATGACAAGACAAAACAAGACCAGACAAGACAAGACAAGACAAGACAAGACAAGACATGACAAGACAAGACAAGATACGACAAGACAAGACATGACAAGACAAGACAAGATACGACAAGACAAGACATGACAAGGCAAGACAAGACAAGACAAGACAAGACAAGACATGACAAGACAAGACAAGATACGACAAGACAAGACATGACAAGACATGACAAGGCAAGACAAGACAAGACAAGACAAGACAAGACAAGACATGACAAGACAAAACAAGACAAGACAAGACAAGACAAGACAAGACATGACAAGACAAGACAAGACCAGACAAGACAAGACATGACAAGACAAGACAAGACAAGACAAGACAAGACAAGACAAGACAAGACAAGACAAGACAAGACAAGACAAGACAAGACAAGACAATTGTGTTTGATTTGTTTTTAAATTAATTAAGCAGATAAGACAAGACAAGACAAGGCCAGACAAGAAAAGACAAGACAAGACAAGACAAGACAAGACAAGACAAGACAAGACAAGACAAGACAAGACAAGACAAGATAAGACAAGACATGTCAAGACAAGACAATACAAGACCAGACAAGACAATAAAAGACATGACAAGACAAGACATGACAAGACAAGACAAGACAAGACAAGACAAGACAAGACAAGACAAGACAAGACAAGACAAGACCAGACAAGACAATAAAAGACATGACAAGACAAGACAAGATAAGACAAGACAAGACATGACAAGACAATACAAGACCAGACAAGACAAGAAAAGACATGACAAGACAAGACAAGACAAGACAAGACAAGACAAGACAAGACAAGACAAGACAAGACACGACAAGACAAGACAAGACAAGACAAGACATGACAAGACAATACAAGACAAGACAAGACAAGTCAAGACAAGACAAGACATGACAAGACAAAACAAGACAAGGCAAGACATGACAAGACAAGACAAGACAAGACAAGACAAGACAAGACAAGACAAGATAAGACAAGACAAGACAAGACAAGATACGACAAGACAAGACATGACAAGACAAGACAAGACAAGACAAGACAAGACAAGACAAGACAAGACCAGACAAGACAATAAAAGACATGACAAGACAAGACAAGATAAGACAAGACAAGACATGACAAGACAATACAAGACCAGACAAGACAAGACAAGACAAGATACGACAAGACAAGACATGACAAGACAAGACAAGACAAGACAAGACAAGACAAGACAAGACAAGACAAGACAAGACAAGACAAGACAAGAGGACAAGACAATTGTGTTTGATTTGTTTTTAAATTAATTAAGCAGATAAGACAAGACAAGACAAGGCCAGACAAGAAAAGACAAGACAAGACAAGATACGACAAGACAAGACATGACAAGACAAGACAAGACATGACAAGACAAGACAAGACAAGACAAGACAAGACAAGTCGAGACAAGACAAGACATGACAAGACAAAACAAGACCAGACAAGACAAGACAAGACAAGACATGACAAGACAAGACAAGACAAGATACGACAAGACAAGACATGACAAGACAAGACAAGACAAGACAAGACAAGACAAGACAAGACAAGACAAGACAAGACAAGGCAAGACATGACAAGTCAAGACATGACAAGACAAGACCAGACAAGACAAGACAAGACAAGACAAGACAAGGCAAGACATGACAAGACAAGACAAGACAAGACAAGACAAGACAAGACAAGACAAGACATGACAAGACATGACAAGACAAGACAAGACAAGACAAGGCAAGACATGACAAGACAAGACAAGACAAGACAAGACAAGACAAGTCAAGACAAGACAAGACATGACAAGACAAGACAAGACAAGACAAGACAAGACAAGACAAGACAAGACAAGATAAGACAAGAGAAGACAAGAGAAGACAAGTCGAGACAAGACAAGACATGACAAGACAAAACAAGACCAGACAAGACAAGACAAGATACGACAAGACAAGACATGACAAGACAAGACAAGATACGACAAGACAAGACAAGACAAGACAAGACAAGACAAGACAAGACAAGACAAGACAAGACAAGACAAGACAAGACAAGACAAGACAAGACAAGACAAGACAAGACAAGATAAGACAAGACAAGACAAGAGGACAAGACAATTGTGTTTGATTTGTTTTTAAATTAATTAAGCAGATAAGACAAGACAAGACAAGGCCAGACAAGAAAAGACAAGACAAGACAAGACAAGATACGACAAGACAAGACATGACAAGACAAGACAAGACAAGACAAGACAAGACAAGACAAGACAAGACAAGACAAGACAAGAGGACAAGACAATTGTGTTTGATTTGTTTTTAAATTAATTAAGCAGATAAGACAAGACAAGACAAGGCCAGACAAGAAAAGACAAGACAAGACAAGATACGACAAGACAAGACATGACAAGACAAGACAAGACATGACAAGACAAGACAAGACAAAACAAGACAAGACAAGACAAGACAAGACAAGACAAGACAAGACAAGACAAGACAAGACAAGACAAGACATGACAAGACAAGACAAGACAAGACAAGACAAGACAAGGCAAGACATGACAAGACAAGACAAGACAAGACAAGACAAGACAAGACAAGACAAGTCAAGTCAAGACAAGACATGACAAGACAAGACAAGACAAGACAAGACAAGACAAGACAAGACAAGACAAGACAAGACAAGACAAGATACGACAAGACAAGACAAGACAAGACAAGACAAGACAAGACAAGACAAGACAAGACAAGACAAGGCAAGACAAGATAAGACAAGACAAGACAAGACATGACAAGACAATACAAGACCAGACAAGACAAGACAAGACATGACAAGACAAGACAAGACAAGACAAGACAAGACAAGACAAGACAAGACAAGACAAGGCAAGACATGACAAGACAAGACAAGACAAGACAAGACAAGACAAGACAAGATAAGACAAGACAAGACAAGACATGACAAGACAATACAAGACCAGACAAGACAAGACATGACAAGACAAAACAAGACCAGACAAGACAAGACAAGACAAGACAAGACATGACAAGACAAAACAAGACAAGACAAGACAAGACAAGACAAGACAAGACATTTATTTTATTTGTTTCTAAACTAATTAAGAAGAGAAGACAAGACAAGGCAAGACAAGACATGACAAGACAAGACAGGACAATTGTGTTTGATTTGTTTTTAAATTAATTAAGAAGATAAGACAAGACAAGACAAGACAAGTCAAGACAAGACAAGACATGACAAGACAAAACAAGACAAGACAAGACAAGACAAGACATGACAAGACAAGACATGACAAGACAAGACAAGACCAGACAAGACAAGACAAGACAAGACATGACAAGACAAGACAAGACAAGACAAGATACGACAAGACAAGACAAGACAAGACAAGACAAGACAAGACAAGACAAGACAAGACAAGACAAGTCAAGACAAGACAAGACAAGACAAGACATGACAAGACAAAACAAGACATGACAAGACAAGAGAAGACAAGACAAGACAAGTCAAGACAAGACATGACAAGACAAAACAAGACAAGACAAGACAAGACAAGACAAGACAAGACATGACAAGACAAGCAAGACCAGACAAGACAAGACAAGACAAGATTCGACAAGACAAGACATGACAAGTCAAGACAAGACAAGACATGACAAGACAAGACAAGACATGACAAGACAAGACAAGATACGACAAGACAAGACATGACAAGACAAGACAAGACAAGACAAGACAAGACAAGACAAGACAAGACAAGACAAGACAAGACAAGACAAGACAAGACAAGATAAGACAAGACAAGACATGACAAGACAATACAAGACCAGACAAGACAAGACAAGACATGACAAGACAAGACAAGACAAGACAAGGCAAGACATGACAAGACAAGACAAGACCAGACAAGACAAGACAAGACAAGACAAGACAAGACAAGACAATACAAGACAAGACAAGACAAGACAAGACATGACAAGACAAGACAAGACAAGACAAGACAAGACAAGACAAGACAAGACAAGACAAGACAAGACAAGACAAGATAAGACAAGACAAGACATGACAAGACAATACAAGACCAGACAAGACAAGACAAGACAAGACAAGACAAGACAAGACAAGGCAAGACATGACAAGACAAGACAAGACCAGACAAGACAAGACAAGACAAGACAAGACAAGACAATACAAGACAAGACAAGACAAGACAAGACATGACAAGACAAGACAAGACAAGACAAGACAAGTCAAGATAAGACAAGACATGACAAGACAAAACAAGACCAGACAAGACAAGACAAGACAAGACAAGACAAGACAAGACATGACAAGACAAGACAAGATACGACAAGACAAGACATGACAAGACAAGACAAGATACGACAAGACAAGACATGACAAGGCAAGACAAGACAAGACAAGACAAGACAAGACATGACAAGACAAGACAAGATACGACAAGACAAGACATGACAAGACATGACAAGGCAAGACAAGACAAGACAAGACAAGACAAGACAAGACATGACAAGACAAAACAAGACAAGACAAGACAAGACAAGACAAGACATGACAAGACAAGACAAGACCAGACAAGACAAGACATGACAAGACAAGACAAGACAAGACAAGACAAGACAAGACAAGACAAGACAAGACAAGACAAGACAAGACAAGACAAGACAAGACAAGACAAGACAAGACAATTGTGTTTGATTTGTTTTTAAATTAATTAAGCAGATAAGACAAGACAAGACAAGGCCAGACAAGAAAAGACAAGACAAGACAAGATACGACAAGACATGACAAGACAAGACAAGACAAGACAAGACAAGACAAGACAAGACAAGACAAGACAAGACAAGACAAGACAAGACAAGACAAGACAAGACAAGACAAGACAAGACAAGACAAGACAAGACAAGACAAGACAAGACAAGACAAGACAAGACAAGATAAGACAAGACATGACAAGACAAGACAATACAAGACCAGACAAGACAAGACAATACAAGACCAGACAAGACAAGAAAAGACATGACAAGACAAGACAAGACAAGACAAGACAAGACAAGACAAGACAAGACACGACAAGACAAGACAAGACAAGACAAGACATGACAAGACAATACAAGACAAGACAAGACAAGTCAAGACAAGACCAGACAAGACAAGAAAAGACATGACAAGACAAGACAAGACAAGACAAGACAAGACAAGACAAGACAAGACACGACAAGACAAGACAAGACAAGACAAGACATGACAAGACAATACAAGACAAGACAAGACAAGTCAAGACAAGACAAGACATGACAAGACAAAACAATAAAAGACATGACAAGACAAGACATGACAAGACAAGACCAGACAAGACAAGACAAGACAAGATACGACAAGACAAGACATGACAAGACAAGACAAGACAAGACAAGACAAGACAAGACAAGACAAGACAAGACCAGACAACACAATAAAAGACATGACAAGACAAGACAAGATAAGACAAGACAAGACATGACAAGACAATACAAGACCAGACAAGACAAGAAAAGACATGACAAGACAAGACAAGACAAGACAAGACAAGACAAGACAAGACAAGACACGACAAGACAAGACAAGACAAGACAAGACATGACAAGACAATACAAGACAAGACAAGACAAGTCAAGACAAGACAAGACATGACAAGACAAAACAAGACAAGGCAAGACAAGACAAGACAAGACAAGACAAGACAAGACAAGACAAGACAAGATAAGACAAGACATGACAAGACAAGACAATACAAGACCAGACAAGACAAGACAATACAAGACCAGACAAGACAAGAAAAGACATGACAAGACAAGACAAGACAAGACAAGACAAGACAAGACAAGACAAGACACGACAAGACAAGACAAGACAAGACAAGACATGACAAGACAATACAAGACAAGACAAGACAAGACAAGACAAGACAAGACAAGACAAGACAAGACAAGACAAGACAAGACAATACAAGACCAGACAAGACAAGACAATACAAGACCAGACAAGACAAGAAAAGACATGACAAGACAAGACAAGACAAGACAAGACAAGACAAGACAAGACAAGACACGACAAGACAAGACAAGACAAGACAAGACATGACAAGACAATACAAGACAAGACAAGACAAGACAAGACAAGACAAGACAAGACAAGACAAGACAAGACAAGACAAGACAAGACAAGACAAGACACGACAATACAAGACAAGACAAGACAAGACAAGACAAGACAAGACAAGACAAGACAAGACAAGACAAGACAAGACAAGACAAGACAAGACAAGACAAGACAAGACACGACAAGACAAGACAAGACAAGACAAGACAAGACAAGACAAGACAAG
Organism: Zeugodacus cucurbitae; assembly: GCF_028554725.1. NCBI lineage: Eukaryota > Metazoa > Arthropoda > Insecta > Diptera > Tephritidae > Zeugodacus > Zeugodacus cucurbitae. The sequence continues at coordinate 9,223,207 of NC_071672.1, read as the reverse complement.
ACAAGACATGACAAGACAAAACAAGACAAGACAAGATAAGACAAGACAAGACAGGACAAGACAAGACAAGACAAGACAAGACAAGACAAGACAAGACAAGACAAGACAAGACAAGACAATACAAGACAAGACAAGACAAGATACGACAAGACAAGACAAGACAAGACAAGACAAGACAAGACAAGACAAGACAAGACAAGACAAGACAAGACAAGACAAGACAAGACAAGACAAGACAAGACAAGACAAGTCAAGACAAGACAAGACATGACAAGACAAAACAAGACAAGACAAGACAAGACAAGACAAGACAAGACAAGACAAGTCAAGACAAGACAATTGTGTTTGATTTGTTTTTAAATTAATTAAGAAAAGAAGACAAGACAAGACAAGACAAGACAAGACAAGACATTTATTTTATTTGTTTCTAAACTAATTAAGAAGAGAAGACAAGACAAGGCAAGACAAGACATGACAAGACAAGACAGGACAATTGTGTTTGATTTGTTTTTAAATTAATTAAGAAGATAAGACAAGACAAGACAAGACAAGTCAAGACAAGACAAGACAAGACAAGACAAGACAAGACAAGACAAGACCAGACAAGACAAGACAAGACAAGATACGACAAGACATGACAAGACAAGACAAGACAAGACAAGACAAGACAAGACAAGACAAGACAAGACAAGACAAGACAAGACAAGACAAGACAAGACAAGACAAGACAAGACAAGACAAGACAAGACAAGACAAGACAAGACAAGACAAGACAAGACAAGACAAGACAAGACAAGACAAGACAAGACAAGACAAGACAAGACAAGACAAGACAAGACAAGACAAGACAAGACAAGACAAGACAAGAAAAGACAAGACAAGACAAGACAAGACAAGACAAGACAAGACAAGACCAGACAAGACAAGACAAGACAAGACAAGACAAGACAAGACAAGATACGACAAGACAAGACATGACGAGACAAGACAAGACAAGACAAGACAAGACAAGTCAAGTCAAGACAAGACATGACAAGACAAAACAAGACAAGACAAGATACGACAAGACAAGACAAGACAAGACCAGACAAGACAAGACAAGACCAGACAAGACAAGACAAGACAAGACAAGATACGACAAGACATGACAAGACAAGACAAGACAAGACAAGACAAGACAAGACAAGACAAGACAAGACAAGACAAGACAAGACAAGACAAGACAAGACAAGACAAGACAAGACAAGACAAGACAAGACAAGACAAGACAAGACAAGACAAGACAAGACAAGACAAGACAAGACAAGACAAGACAAGACACGACAAAACAAGACAAGACAAGACAAGACAAGACAAGACATGACAAGACAAGACATGACAAGACAAGACAAGGCTAGACAAGACAAGACAAGACAAGACAAGACAAGACAAGACAAGACAAGACAAGACAAGACAAGACAAGACAAGACAAGACAAGATACGACAAGACATGACAAGACAAGACAAGACAAGACAAGACAAGACAAGACAAGACAAGACAAGACAAGACAAGACAAGACAAGACAAGACAAGACAAGACAAGACAAGACAAGACAAGACAAGACAAGACAAGACAAGACAAGACAAGACAAGACAAGACAAGACAAGACAAGACAAGACAAGACAAGACAAGACAAGACAAGACAAGACACGACAAAACAAGACAAGACAAGACAAGACAAGACAAGACATGACAAGACAAGACAAGACATGACAAGACAAGACAAGGCTAGACAAGACAAGACAAGACAAGACAAGACAAGACAAGACAAGACAAGACAAGACAAGACAAGACAAGACAAGACAAGACAAGACAAGACAAGACAAGACAAGACAAGACAAGACAAGACAAGACAAGACAAGACCAGACAAGACAAGACAAGACAAGACAAGACAAGACATGACAAGACAAGACAAGACAAGACAAGACAAGACAAGACATGACAAGACAAGACAAGACAAGACAAGACAAGACAAGACAAGGCAAGACATGACAAGACAAGACAAGACAAGACAAGACAAGACAAGTCAAGACAAGACAAGACATGACAAGACAAGACAAGACAAGACAAGACAAGACAAGACAAGACAAGACAAGACACGACAAAACAAGACAGGACAAGACAAGACAAGACAAGACAAGACAAGACAAGACAAGACAATTGTGTTTGATTTGTTTTTAAATTAATTAAGCAGATAAGACAAGACAAGACAAGGCCAGACAAGAAAAGACAAGACAAGACAAGACATGACAAGACAAGACAAGACAAGACAAGACAAGACAAGACAAGACAAGACAAGACAAGACAAGACATGACAAGACAAGACAAGACAGGACAAGACAAGACAAGACAAGACAAGACAAGACAAGACAAGACAAGACAAGACAAGGCAAGACATGACAAGACAAGACAAGACAAGACAAGACAAGACAAGTCAAGACAAGACAAGACATGACAAGACAAGACAAGACAAGACAAGACAAGACAAGACAAGACAAGACAAGACAAGACACGACAAAACAAGACAGGACAAGACAAGACAAGACAAGACAAGACAATTGTGTTTGATTTGTTTTTAAATTAATTAAGCAGATAAGACAAGACAAGACAAGACAAGACAAGACAAGACAAGACAAGACAAGACATGACAAGACAAGACATGACAAGACAAGACAAGACAAGACAAGACAAGACAAGACAAGACAAGGCAAGACATGACAAGACAAGACAAGACAAGACAAGACAAGACAAGTCAAGACAAGACAAGACATGACAAGACAAGACAAGACAAGACAAGACAAGACAAGACAAGACAAGACAAGACAAGACACGACAAAACAAGACAGGACAAGACAAGACAAGACAAGACAAGACAAGACAAGACAAGACAATTGTGTTTGATTTGTTTTTAAATTAATTAAGCAGATAAGACAAGACAAGACAAGGCCAGACAAGAAAAGACAAGACAAGACAAGACATGACAAGACAAGACAAGACAAGACAAGACAAGACAAGACAAGAGAAGACAAGACAAGACAAGACAAGACAAGACAAGACATGACAAGACAAGACAAGACAGGACAAGACAAGACAAGACAAGATAAGACAAGACAAGACATGACAAGACAAGACAAGACAAGACAAGACAAGAGAAGACAAGACAAGACAAGACAAGTCAAGACAAGACAAGACATGACAAGACAAGACAAGACAAGACAAGACAAGACAAGACAAGACAAGACAAGACAAGACAAGACACGACAAAACAAGACAGGACAAGACAAGACAAGACAAGACAAGACAAGACAAGACAAGACAATTGTGTTTGATTTGTTTTTAAATTAATTAAGCAGATAAGACAAGACAAGACAAGGCCAGACAAGAAAAGACAAGACAAGACAAGACATGACAAGACAAGACAAGACAAGACAAGACAAGACAAGACAAGACAAGACAAGACAAGACAAGACAAGACAAGATAAGACAAGACAAGTCGAGACAAGACAAGACATGACAAGACAAAACAAGACCAGACAAGACAAGACAAGACAAGAGAAGACATGACAAGACAAGACAAGACCAGACAAGACAAGACAAGACAAGACAAGATACGACAAGACAAGACATCACAAGACAAGACAAGACAAGACAAGATACGACAAGACAAAACATGACAAGACAAGACAAGACAAGACAAGACAAGGCTAGACAAGACAAGACAAGACAAGACAAGACAAAACAAGACAAGACATGACAAGACAAGACAAGACAAGACAAGACAAGACCAGACAAGACAAGACAAGACAAGACAAGATACGACAAGACAAGACATGACAAGACAAGACAAGACAAGACAAGACAAGACAAGACAAGACAAGACAAGACAAGACAAGACAAGACAAGACAAGACAAGACAAGACAAGACATGACAAGACAATACAAGACCAGACAAGACAAGAAAAGACATGACAAGACAAGACAAGACAAGACAAGACAAGACAAGACAAGGCAAGACAAGACAAGACATGACAAGACAATACAAGACAAGACAAGACAAGTCAAGACAAGACAAGACAAGACAAGACAAGACAAGACAAGACAAGACAAGACAAGACAAGACAAGACAAGACAAGACAAGGCTAGACAAGACAAGACAAGACAAGACAAGACAAGACAAAACAAGACAAGACATGACAAGACAAGACAAGACAAGACAAGACCAGACAAGACAAGACAAGACAAGACAAGATACGACAAGACAAGACATGACAAGACAAGACAAGACAAGACAATACATGACAAGACAAAACAAGAGAAGACAAGACAAGACAAGACCAGACAAGACAAGACAAGACAAGACAAGATACGACAAGACAAGACATCACAAGACAAGACAAGACAAGACAAGATACGACAAGACAAAACATGACAAGACAAGACAAGACAAGACAAGACAAGGCTAGACAAGACAAGACAAGACAAGACAAGACAAAACAAGACAAGACATGACAAGACAAGACAATACAAGATACGACAAGACAACACATGACAAGACAAGACAAGACAAGACAAGACAAGACAAGACAAGACAAGACAAGACAAGACAAGACAAGACAAGACAAGACAAGACAAGACAAGACAAGACAAGACAAGACAAGATAAGACAAGACAAGACATGACAAGACAATACAAGACCAGACAAGACAAGACAAGACAAGACAAGACAAGACAAGATAAGACAAGACATGACAAGACAAGACAATACAAGATACGACAAGACAACACATGACAAGACAAGACAAGACAAGACAAGACAAGACAAGACAAGACAAGACAAGACAAGACAAGACAAGACAAGACAAGACAAGACAAGACAAGACAAGACAAGACAAGACAAGATAAGACAAGACAAGACATGACAAGACAATACAAGACCAGACAAGACAAGAAAAGACATGACAAGACAAGACAAGACAAGACAAGACAAGACAAGACAAGACAAGACAAGACAAGACAAGACAAGACAAGACAAGACAAGACAAGACAAGACAAGACAAGACAAGACATGACAAGACAATACAAGACAAGACAAGACAAGTCAAGACAAGACAAGACATGACAAGACAAGACAAGACACGACAATACAAGACAAGACAAGACATGACAAGACAAGACAAGACAAGACAAGACAAGACAAGACAAGACAAGACAAGACAAGACAAGACACGACAATACAAGACAAGACAAGACAAGATACGACAAGACAAGACAAGACAAGACAAGACAAGACAAGACAAGACAAGACAAGACAAGACAAGACAAGACAAGACATGACAAGACAAGACAAGACAAGACAAGACAAGACAAGACAAGACAAGACAAGACAAGACAAGACAAGACAAGACAAGATACGACAAGACAAGACAAGACAAGACAAGACATGACAAGACAAGACAAGACAAGACAAGACAAGACAAGACAAGACAAGACAAGACAAGACAAGACACGACAATACAAGACAAGACAAGACAAGATACGACAAGACAAGACAAGACAAGACAAGACAAGACAAGACAAGACAAGACAAGACAAGACAAGACAAGACAAGACATGACAAGACAAGACAAGACAGGACAAGACAAGACAAGACAAGACAAGACAAGACAAGACATGACAAGACAAGACAAGACAAGACAAGACATGACAAGACAAGACAAGACAGGACAAGACAAGATAAGACAAGACAAGACATGACAAGACATGACAAGACATGACATGACAAGACAAGACATGACAAGACAAGACCAGACAAGACAAGACAAGACAAGATACGACAAGACAAGACATGACAAGACAAGACAAGACAAGACAAGACAAGACAAGACAAGACAGGACAAGACAAGACAAGACAAGACAAGACAAGACAAGACAAGACAAGACAAGACAAGACAAGATAAGACAAGACAAGTCGAGACAAGACAAGACATGACAAGACAAAACAAGACCAGACAAGACAAGACAAGACAAGAGAAGACATGACAAGACAAGACAAGACCAGACAAGACAAGACAAGACAAGACAAGATACGACAAGACAAGACATCACAAGACAAGACAAGACAAGACAAGATACGACAAGACAAAACATGACAAGACAAGACAAGACAAGACAAGACAAGGCTAGACAAGACAAGACAAGACAAGACAAGACAAGACAAAACAAGACAAGACATGACAAGACAAGACAAGACAAGACAAGACCAGACAAGACAAGACAAGACAAGACAAGATACGACAAGACAAGACATGACAAGACAAGACAAGACAAGACAAGACAAGACAAGACAAGACAAGACAAGACAAGACAAGACAAGACAAGACAAGACAAGACAAGACAAGACAAGACAAGACAAGACAAGACAAGACAAGACAAGACAAGACAAGACAAGACAAGACAAGACAAGACAAGACAAGATAAGACAAGACAAGACATGACAAGACAATACAAGACCAGACAAGACAAGAAAAGACATGACAAGACAAGACAAGACAAGACAAGACAAGACAAGACAAGACAAGACAAGACAAGACATGACAAGACAATACAAGACAAGACAAGACAAGTCAAGACAAGACAAGACAAGACAAGACAAGACAAGACAAGACAAGACAAGACAAGACAAGACAAGACAAGGCTAGACAAGACAAGACAAGACAAGACAAGACAAGACAAAACAAGACAAGACATGACAAGACAAGACAAGACAAGACAAGACCAGACAAGACAAGGCAAGACAAGACAAGATACGACAAGACAAGGCAAGACATGACAAGACAAGACAAGACAAGACAAGACAAGACAAGATAAGACAAGACAAGACAAGACAAGACAAGACAAGACAAGTCGAGACAAGACAAGACATGACAAGACAAAACAAGACCAGACAAGACAAGACAAGACAAGACAAGACATGACAAGACAAAACAAGACAAGCCAAGACAAGACAAGACAAGACAAGACATTTATTTTATTTGTTTCTAAACTAATTAAGAAGAGAAGACAAGACAAGGCAAGACAAGACATGACAAGACAAGACAGGACAATTGTGTTTGATTTGTTTTTAAATTAATTAAGAAGATAAGACAAGACAAGACAAGACAAGTCAAGACAAGACAATACATGACAAGACAAAACAAGACAAGACAAGACAAGACAAGACAAGACAAGACATGACAAGACAAGACATGACAAGACAAGACAAGACCAGACAAGACAAGACAAGACAAGACAAGATACGACAAGACAAGACATGACAAGACAAGACAAGACAAGACAAGACAAGACAAGACAAGACCAGACAAGACAAGACAAGACAAGACAAGATACGACAAGACAAGACATGACAAGACAAGACAAGACAAGACAAGACAAGACAAGACAAGACAAGACAAGACAAGACAAGACAAGACAAGACATGACAAGACAAGACATGACAAGACAAGACAAGGCTAGACAAGACAAGACAAGACAAGACAAGACAAGACAAAACAAGACAAGACATGACAAGACAAGACAAGACAAGACCAGGCAAGACAAGACAAGACAAGACAAGATACGACAAGACAAGACATGACAAGACAAGACAAGACAAGACAAGACAAGACAAGACAAGACAAGACACGACAAGACAAGACAAGACATGACAAGACAAGACAAGACAATTGTGTTTGATTTGTTTTTAAATTAATTAAGCAGATAAGACAAGACAAGACAAGGCCAGACAAGAAAAGACAAGACAAGACAAGATACGACAAGACATGACAAGACAAGACAAGACAAGACAAGACAAGACAAGACAAGACAAGACAAGACAAGACAAGACAAGACAAGACAAGACAAGACAAGACAAGACAAGACAAGACACGACAAGACAAGATAAGACAAGACAAGACATGACAAGACAATACAAGACCAGACAAGACAAGAAAAGACATGACAAGACAAGACAAGACAAGACAAGACAAGACAAGACAAGACAAGACAAGACAAGACAAGACAAGACAAGACAAGACAAGACAAGACAAGACAAGACAAGACAAGACAAGACAAGACATGACAAGACAATACAAGACAAGAAAAGACAAGTCAAGACAAGACAAGACATGACAAGACAAGACAAGACACGACAATACAAGACAAGACAAGACAAGATACGACAAGACAAGACATGACAAGACAAGACAAGACAAGACAAGACAAGACAAGACAAGACAAGACAAGACACGACAAGACAAGACAAGACATGACAAGACAAGACAAGACAAGACAAGACAAGACAAGACAAGACAAGACAAGACAAGACAAGACAAGACAAGACAAGACAAGACAAGACAAGACAAGACAATTGTGTTTGATTTGTTTTTAAATTAATTAAGCAGATAAGACAAGACAAGACAAGGCCAGACAAGAAAAGACAAGACAAGACAAGATACGACAAGACATGACAAGACAAGACAAGACAAGACAAGACAAGACAAGACAAGACAAGACAAGACAAGACAAGACAAGACAAGACAAGACAAGACAAGACAAGACAAGACAAGACAAGACAAGACAAGACAAGACAAGATAAGACAAGACATGACAAGACAAGACAATACAAGACCAGACAAGACAATAAAAGACATGACAAGACAAGACATGACAAGACAAGACCAGACAAGACAAGACAAGACAAGATACGACAAGACAACACATGACAAGACAAGACAAGACAAGACAAGACAAGACAAGACAAGACAAGACAAGACAAGACAAGACAAGACAAGACAAGACAAGACAAGACAAGACAAGACAAGACAAGACAAGACAAGACAAGACAAGACAAGACAAGACAAGACAAGACAAGATAAGACAAGACAAGACATGACAAGACAATACAAGACCAGACAAGACAAGAAAAGACATGACAAGACAAGACAAGACAAGACAAGACAAGACAAGACAAGACAAGACAAGACAAGACAAGACAAGACAAGACAAGACAAGACAAGACAAGACAAGACAAGACATGACAAGACAAGACAAGACACGACAATACAAGACAAGACAAGACATGACAAGACAAGACAAGACAAGACAAGACAAGACAAGACAAGACAAGACAAGACACGACAATACAAGACAAGACAAGACAAGATACGACAAGACAAGACAAGACAAGACAAGACAAGACAAGACAAGACAAGACAAGACAAGACAAGACATGACAAGACAAGACAAGACAAGACAAGACAAGACAAGACAAGACAAGACAAGACAAGACAAGACAAGACAAGACAAGACACGACAATACAAGACAAGACAAGACAAGATACGACAAGACAAGACAAGACAAGACAAGACATGACAAGACAAGACAAGACAAGACAAGACATGACAAGACATGACAAGACATGACATGACAAGACAAGACATGACAAGACAAGACCAGACAAGACAAGACAAGACAAGATACGACAAGACAAGACACGACAATACAAGACAAGACAAGACAAGATACGACAAGACAAGACAAGACAAGACAAGACAAGACAAGACAAGACAAGACAAGACAAGACAAGACAAGACAAGACATGACAAGACAAGACAAGACAAGACAAGACAAGACAAGACAAGACAAGACATGACAAGACAAGACAAGACAAGACAAGACATGACAAGACAAGACAAGACAGGACAAGACAAGATAAGACAAGACAAGACATGACAAGACATGACAAGACATGACATGACAAGACAAGACATGACAAGACAAGACCAGACAAGACAAGACAAGACAAGATACGACAAGACAAGACATGACAAGACAAGACAAGACAAGACAAGACAAGACAAGACAAGACAGGACAAGACAAGACAAGACAAGACAAGACAAGACAAGACAAGACAAGACAAGACAAGACAAGACAAGATAAGACAAGACAAGTCGAGACAAGACAAGACATGACAAGACAAAACAAGACCAGACAAGACAAGACAAGACAAGAGAAGACATGACAAGACAAGACAAGACCAGACAAGACAAGACAAGACAAGACAAGATACGACAAGACAAGACATCACAAGACAAGACAAGACAAGACAAGATACGACAAGACAAAACATGACAAGACAAGACAAGACAAGACAAGACAAGGCTAGACAAGACAAGACAAGACAAGACAAGACAAGACAAAACAAGACAAGACATGACAAGACAAGACAAGACAAGACAAGACCAGACAAGACAAGACAAGACAAGACAAGATACGACAAGACAAGACATGACAAGACAAGACAAGACAAGACAAGACAAGACAAGACAAGACAAGACAAGACAAGACAAGACAAGACAAGACAAGACAAGACAAGACAAGACAAGACAAGACAAGACAAGACAAGACAAGACAAGACAAGACAAGACAAGACAAGACAAGATAAGACAAGACAAGACATGACAAGACAATACAAGACCAGACAAGACAAGAAAAGACATGACAAGACAAGACAAGACAAGACAAGACAAGACAAGACAAGACAAGACAAGACAAGACATGACAAGACAATACAAGACAAGACAAGACAAGTCAAGACAAGACAAGACAAGACAAGACAAGACAAGACAAGACAAGACAAGACAAGACAAGACAAGACAAGGCTAGACAAGACAAGACAAGACAAGACAAGACAAGACAAAACAAGACAAGACATGACAAGACAAGACAAGACAAGACAAGACCAGACAAGACAAGACAAGACAAGACAAGATACGACAAGACAAGGCAAGACATGACAAGACAAGACAAGACAAGACAAGACAAGACAAGATAAGACAAGACAAGACAAGACAAGACAAGACAAGACAAGTCGAGACAAGACAAGACATGACAAGACAAAACAAGACCAGACAAGACAAGACAAGACAAGACAAGACATGACAAGACAAAACAAGACAAGCCAAGACAAGACAAGACAAGACAAGACATTTATTTTATTTGTTTCTAAACTAATTAAGAAGAGAAGACAAGACAAGGCAAGACAAGACATGACAAGACAAGACAGGACAATTGTGTTTGATTTGTTTTTAAATTAATTAAGAAGATAAGACAAGACAAGACAAGACAAGTCAAGACAAGACAATACATGACAAGACAAAACAAGACAAGACAAGACAAGACAAGACAAGACAAGACAAGACATGACAAGACAAGACATGACAAGACAAGACAAGACCAGACAAGACAAGACAAGACAAGACAAGATACGACAAGACAAGACATGACAAGACAAGACAAGACAAGACAAGACAAGACAAGACAAGACCAGACAAGACAAGACAAGACAAGACAAGATACGACAAGACAAGACATGACAAGACAAGACAAGACAAGACAAGACAAGACATCACAAGACAAGACAAGACAAGACAAGACACGACAAAACAAGACAAGACAAGACAAGACAAGACAAGACATGACAAGACAAGACATGACAAGACAAGACAAGGCTAGACAAGACAAGACAAGACAAGACAAGACAAGACAAGACAAAACAAGACAAGACATGACAAGACAAGACAAGACAAGACCAGGCAAGACAAGACAAGACAAGACAAGATACGACAAGACAAGACATGACAAGACAAGACAAGACAAGACAAGAAAAGACAAGACAAGACAAGACAAGACAAGACACGACAAGACAAGACAAGACATGACAAGACAAGACAAGACAAGACAAGACAAGACAAGACAAGACAAGACAAGACAAGACAAGACAAGACAATTGTGTTTGATTTGTTTTTAAATTAATTAAGCAGATAAGACAAGACAAGACAAGGCCAGACAAGAAAAGACAAGACAAGACAAGATACGACAAGACATGACAAGACAAGACAAGACAAGACAAGACAAGACAAGACAAGACAAGACAAGACAAGACAAGACAAGACAAGACAAGACAAGACAAGACAAGACAAGACAAGACAAGACAAGACAAGACAAGACAAGACAAGACAAGACAAGACAAGACAAGACAAGACAAGACAAGACAAGACAAGACAAGACAAGACAAGACAAGATAAGACAAGACAAGACAAGACAAGACAAGACAAGACAAGACAAGACATGACAAGACAAGACCAGACAAGACAAGACAAGACATGACAAGACAATACAAGACCAGACAAGGCAAGAAAAGACATGACAAGACAAGACAAGACAAGACAAGACAAGACAAGACAAGACAAGACAAGACAAGACATGACAAGACAAGACAAGACAAGACAAGAGAAGACAAGACAAGACAAGACAAGACAAGACAAGACATGACAAGACAAGACCAGACAAGACAAGACAAGACATGACAAGACAATACAAGACCAGACAAGACAAGAAAAGACATGACAAGACAAGACAAGACAAGACAAGACAAGACAAGACAAGACAAGACAAGACAAGACATGACAAGACAAGACAAGACATGACAAGACAAGACAAGACAAGACAAGACAAGACAAGACAAGACAAGACAAGACAAGACAAGACAAGACAAGACAACACAAGACAAGACAAGACAAGACAAGACAAGATAAGACAAGACAAGACATGACAAGACAATACAAGACCAGACAAGACAAGAAAAGACATGACAAGACAAGACAAGACAAGACAAGACAAGACAAGACAAGACAAGACAAGACAAGACAAGACAAGACAAGACAAGACAAGACAAGACAAGACAAGACATGACAAGACAATACAAGACAAGAAAAGACAAGTCAAGACAAGACAAGACATGACAAGACAAGACAAGACACGACAATACAAGACAAGACAAGACATGACAAGACAAGACAAGACAAGACAAGACAAGACAAGACAAGACAAGACAAGACAAGACAAGACACGACAATACAAGACAAGACAAGACAAGATACGACAAGACAAGACAAGACAAGACAAGACAACACAAGACAAGACAAGACAAGACAAGACAAGACAAGACAAGACAAGACAAGACAAGACAAGACAAGACATGACAAGACAAGACATGACAAGACAAGACAAGACAGGACAAGACAAGACAAGACAAGACAAGACAAGACAAGACATGACAAGACAAGACAAGACAAGACAAGACAAGACAAGACAAGACAAGACAAGACACGACAATACAAGACAAGACAAGACAAGATACGACAAGACAAGACAAGACAAGACAAGACAAGACAAGACAAGACAAGACAAGACAAGACAAGACAAGACAAGACAAGACAAGACAAGACAAGACAAGACAAGACAAGACAAGACAAGACAAGACAAGTCAAGACAAGACAAGACAAGACAAGACAAGACAAGACAAGACAAGACAAGACAAGACAAGACAAGACAAGACAAGACAAGACAAGACAAGACAAGACAAGACAAGACAAGACAAGACAAGACAAGACAAGACAAGACACGACAAGACAAGACAAGACAAGACAAGACAAGACAAGACAAGACATGACAAGACAAAACAAAACAAGACAAGACAAGATAAGACAAGACAAGACAGGACAAGACAAGACAAGACAAGACAAGACAAGACAAGACAAGACAAGACAAGACAAGACAAGACAATACAAGACAAGACAAGACAAGATACGACAAGACAAGACAAGACAAGACAAGACAAGACAAGACAAGACAAGACAAGACAAGACAAGACAAGACAAGACAAGACAAGACAAGACAAGACAAGACAAGACAAGACAAGACAAGACAAGACAAGACAAGACAAGACAAGACAAGACAAGACAAGACAAGACAAGACAAGACAAGACAAGACAAGTCAAGACAAGACAAGACATGACAAGACAAGACAAGACAAGACAAGACAAGACAAGTCAAGACAAGACAATTGTGTTTGATTTGTTTTTAAATTAATTAAGAAAAGAAGACAAGACAAGACAAGACAAGACAAGACAAGACAAGACAAGACAAGACAAGACAAGACAAGGCATGACAAGACAAAACAAGACAAGACAAGACAAGACAAGACATGACAAGACAATACAAGACCAGACAAGACAAGAAAAGACATGACAAGACAAGACAAGACAAGACAAGACAAGACAAGACAAGACAAGACAAGACAAGACAAGACAAGACAAGACATGACAAGACAATACAAGACAAGAAAAGACAAGTCAAGACAAGACAAGACATGACAAGACAAGACAAGACAAGACAAGACACGACAATACAAGACAAGACAAGACAAGACAAGACAAGACATGACAAGACAAGACATGACAAGACAAGACAAGACAGGACAAGACAAGACAAGACAAGACAAGACAAGACAAGACAAGACAAGACAAGACATGACAAGACAAGACAAGACAAGACAAGAGAAGACAAGACAAGACAAGACAAGACAAGACAAGACATGACAAGACAAGACCAGACAAGACAAGACAAGACATGACAAGACAATACAAGACCAGACAAGACAAGAAAAGACATGACAAGACAAGACAAGACAAGACAAGACAAGACAAGACAAGACAAGACAAGACAAGACAAGACAAGACAAGACAAGACAAGACAAGACAAGACAAGACAAGACAAGACAAGACAAGACAAGACAAGACAAGACATGACAAGACAAGACAAGACAAGACAAGACAAGACATGACAAGACAATACAAGACCAGACAAGACAAGAAAAGACATGACAAGACAAGACAAGACAAGACAAGACAAGACAAGACAAGACAAGACAAGACAAGACATGACAAGACAATACAAGACAAGACAAGACAAGACAAGACAAGACAAGACAAGACAAGACAAGACAAGACAAGACAAGACAAGACAAGACAAGACAAGACAAGGCTAGACAAGACAAGACAAGACAAGACAAGACAAGACAAAACAAGACAAGACATGACAAGACAAGACAAGACAAGACAAGACCAGACAAGACAAGACAAGACAAGACAAGATACGACAAGACAAGGCAAGACATGACAAGACAAGACAAGACAAGACAAGACAAGACAAGATAAGACAAGACAAGACAAGACAAGACAAGACAAGACAAGTCGAGACAAGACAAGACATGACAAGACAAAACAAGACCAGACAAGACAAGACAAGACAAGACAAGACATGACAAGACAAAACAAGACAAGCCAAGACAAGACAAGACAAGACAAGACATTTATTTTATTTGTTTCTAAACTAATTAAGAAGAGAAGACAAGACAAGGCAAGACAAGACATGACAAGACAAGACAGGACAATTGTGTTTGATTTGTTTTTAAATTAATTAAGAAGATAAGACAAGACAAGACAAGACAAGTCAAGACAAGACAATACATGACAAGACAAAACAAGACAAGACAAGACAAGACAAGACAAGACAAGACAAGACATGGCAAGACAAGACATGACAAGACAAGACAAGACCAGACAAGACAAGACAAGACAAGACAAGATACGACAAGACAAGACATGACAAGACAAGACAAGACAAGACAAGACAAGACAAGACAAGACCAGACAAGACAAGACAAGACAAGACAAGATACGACAAGACAAGACATGACAAGACAAGACAAGACAAGACAAGACATCACAAGACAAGACAAGACAAGACAAGACACGACAAAACAAGACAAGACAAGACAAGACAAGACAAGACATGACAAGACAAGACATGACAAGACAAGACAAGGCTAGACAAGACAAGACAAGACAAGACAAGACAAGACAAGACAAAACAAGACAAGACATGACAAGACAAGACAAGACAAGACCAGGCAAGACAAGACAAGACAAGACAAGATACGACAAGACAAGACATGACAAGACAAGACAAGACAAGACAAGAAAAGACAAGACAAGACAAGACAAGACAAGACACGACAAGACAAGACAAGACATGACAAGACAAGACAAGACAAGACAAGACAAGACAAGACAAGACAAGACAAGACAAGACAATTGTGTTTGATTTGTTTTTAAATTAATTAAGCAGATAAGACAAGACAAGACAAGGCCAGACAAGAAAAGACAAGACAAGACAAGATACGACAAGACATGACAAGACAAGACAAGACAAGACAAGACAAGACAAGACAAGACAAGACAAGACAAGACAAGACAAGACAAGACAAGACAAGACAAGACAAGACAAGACAAGACAAGACAAGACAAGACAAGACAAGACAAGACAAGACAAGACAAGACAAGACAAGATAAGACAAGACATGACAAGACAAGACAATACAAGACCAGACAATACAAGACCAGACAAGACAATAAAAGACATGACAAGACAAGACAAGACAAGACAAGACCAGACA
Source organism: Zeugodacus cucurbitae (assembly GCF_028554725.1). Classification (NCBI taxonomy): domain Eukaryota; kingdom Metazoa; phylum Arthropoda; class Insecta; order Diptera; family Tephritidae; genus Zeugodacus; species Zeugodacus cucurbitae. Next base: position 9,206,768 of record NC_071672.1, on the reverse strand, counting down.
AGACAAGACAAGACAAGACAAGACAAGACAAGACAAGACAAGACAAGACAAGACAAGACAAGACAAGATAAGACAAGACATGACAAGACAAGACAATACAAGACCAGACAAGACAATAAAAGACATGACAAGACAAGACAAGACAAGACAAGACCAGACAAGACAAGACAAGACAAGATACGACAAGACAAGACATGACAAGACAAGACAAGACAAGACAAGACAAGACAAGACAAGACAAGACAAGACAAGACATGACAAGACAAGACCAGACAAGACAAGACAAGACATGACAAGACAATACAAGACCAGACAAGACAAGAAAAGACATGACAAGACAAGACAAGACAAGACAAGACAAGACAAGACAAGACAAGACAAGACAAGACATGACAAGACAAGACAAGACAAGACAAGAGAAGACAAGACAAGACAAGACAAGACAAGACAAGACATGACAAGACAAGACCAGACAAGACAAGACAAGACATGACAAGACAATACAAGACCAGACAAGACAAGAAAAGACATGACAAGACAAGACAAGACAAGACAAGACAAGACAAGACAAGACAAGACAAGACAAGACATGACAAGACAAGACAAGACATGACAAGACAAGACAAGACAAGACAAGACAAGACAAGACAAGACAAGACAAGACAAGACAAGACAAGACAACACAAGACAAGACAAGACAAGACAAGACAAGATAAGACAAGACAAGACATGACAAGACAATACAAGACCAGACAAGACAAGAAAAGACATGACAAGACAAGACAAGACAAGACAAGACAAGACAAGACAAGACAAGACAAGACAAGACAAGACAAGACAAGACAAGACATGACAAGACAATACAAGACAAGAAAAGACAAGTCAAGACAAGACAAGACATGACAAGACAAGACAAGACACGACAATACAAGACAAGACAAGACATGACAAGACAAGACAAGACAAGACAAGACAAGACAAGACAAGACAAGACAAGACAAGACAAGACAAGACAAGACACGACAATACAAGACAAGACAAGACAAGATACGACAAGACAAGACAAGACAAGACAAGACAACACAAGACAAGACAAGACAAGACAAGACAAGACAAGACAAGACAAGACAAGACAAGACAAGACAAGACATGACAAGACAAGACATGACAAGACAAGACAAGACAGGACAAGACAAGACAAGACAAGACAAGACAAGACAAGACATGACAAGACAAGACAAGACAAGACAAGACAAGACAAGACAAGACAAGACAAGACACGACAATACAAGACAAGACAAGACAAGATACGACAAGACAAGACAAGACAAGACAAGACAAGACAAGACAAGACAAGACAAGACAAGACAAGACAAGACAAGACAAGACAAGACAAGACAAGACAAGACAAGACAAGACAAGACAAGACAAGACAAGACAAGACAAGACAAGACAAGACAAGACAAGACAAGACAAGACAAGACAAGACAAGACAAGACAAGACAAGACAAGACAAGACAAGACAAGACAAGACAAGACAAGACAAGACAAGACAAGACAAGACAAGACACGACAAGACAAGACAAGACAAGACAAGACAAGACAAGACAAGACATGACAAGACAAAACAAAACAAGACAAGACAAGATAAGACAAGACAAGACAGGACAAGACAAGACAAGACAAGACAAGACAAGACAAGACAAGACAAGACAAGACAATACAAGACAAGACAAGACAAGATACGACAAGACAAGACAAGACAAGACAAGACAAGACAAGACAAGACAAGACAAGACAAGACAAGACAAGACAAGACAAGACAAGACAAGACAAGACAAGACAAGACAAGACAAGACAAGACAAGACAAGACAAGACAAGACAAGACAAGACAAGACAAGACAAGACAAGACAAGTCAAGACAAGACAAGACATGACAAGACAAAACAAGACAAGACAAGACAAGACAAGACAAGACAAGTCAAGACAAGACAATTGTGTTTGATTTGTTTTTAAATTAATTAAGAAAAGAAGACAAGACAAGACAAGACAAGACAAGACAAGACAAGACAAGACAAGACAAGACAAGGCATGACAAGACAAAACAAGACAAGACAAGACAAGACATTTATTTTATTTGTTTCTAAACTAATTAAGAAGAGAAGACAAGACAAGGCAAGACAAGACATGACAAGACAAGACAGGACAATTGTGTTTGATTTGTTTTTAAATTAATTAAGAAGATAAGACAAGACAAGACAAGACAAGTCAAGACAAGACAAGACAAGACAAGACAAGACAAGACAAGACCAGACAAGACAAGACAAGACAAGATACGACAAGACATGACAAGACAAGACAAGACAAGACAAGACAAGACAAGACAAGACAAGACAAGACAAGACAAGACAAGACAAGACAAGACAAGACAAGACAAGACAAGACAAGACAAGACAAGACAAGACAAGACAAGACAAGACAAGACAAGACAAGACAAGACAAGACAAGACAAGACAAGACAAGACAAGACAAGAAAAGACAAGACAAGACAAGACAAGACAAGACAAGACCAGACAAGATAAGACAAGACAAGACAAGACAAGACAAGACAAGACAAGATACGACAAGACAAGACATGACGAGACAAGACAAGACAAGACAAGACAAGACAAGTCAAGTCAAGACAAGACATGACAAGACAAAACAAGACAAGACAAGACAAGGCAAGACATGACAAGACAAGACAAGACAAGACAAGACAATACAAGACCAGACAAGACAATAAAAGACATGACAAGACAAGACAAGACAAGACAAGACAAGACAAGACAAGGCAAGACATGACAAGACAAGACAAGACAAGACAAGACAAGACAAGACAAGACAAGACAAGACAAGACAAGACAAGACACGACAAAACAAGACAGGACAAGACAAGACAAGACAAGACAAGACAAGACAATTGTGTTTGATTTGTTTTTAAATTAATTAAGCAGATAAGACAAGACAAGACAAGGCCAGACAAGAAAAGACAAGACAAGACAAGACATGACAAGACAAGACAAGACAAGACAAGACAAGACAAGACAAGACAAGACATGACAAGACAAGACAAGACAGGACAAGACAAGACAAGACAAGACAAGACAAGACAAGACAAGACAAGACAATTGTGTTTGATTTGTTTTTAAATTAATTAAGCAGATAAGACAAGACAAGACAAGACAAGACAAGACAAGACAAGACAAGACAAGACAAGACATGACAAGACAAGACAAGACAAGACAAGACAAGACAAGACAAGACAAGACAAGACAAGACAAGACAAGACAAGACAAGACAAGACAAGACAAGACAAGACAAGACAAGACAAGACAAGACAAAACAAGACAAGACAAGATACGACAAGACAAGACATGACAAGACAAGACTAGACAAGACAAGACAAGACAAGACAAGACAAGACAAGACAAGACACGACAAGACAAGACAAGACAAGACAAGACAAGACATGACAAGACAATACAAGACCAGACAAGACAAGAAAAGACATGACAAGACAAGACAAGACAAGACAAGACAAGACAAGACAAGACAAGACAAGACAAGACAAGACAAGACAAGATAAGACAAGACAAGACATGACAAGACAAGACAAGACAAGACAAGACAAGACAAGACAAGACAAGACAAGACAAGACAAGACAAGGCTAGACAAGACAAGACAAGACAAGACAAGACATGACATGACAAGACAAGACATGACAAGACAAGACCAGACAAGACAAGACAAGACAAGATACGACAAGACAAGACATGACAAGACAAGACAAGACAAGACAATACATGACAAGACAAAACAAGACAAGACAAGACAAGACAAGACAAGACAAGACAAGACATGACAAGACAAGACATGACAAGACAAGACAAGACCAGACAAGACAAGACAAGACAAGACAAGATACGACAAGACAAGACATGACAAGACAAGACAAGACAAGACAAGACAAGACAAGACCAGACAAGACAAGACAAGACAAGACAAGATACGACAAGACAAGACATGACAAGACAAGACAAGACAAGACAAGACAAGACAAGACAAGACAAGACAAGACAAGACACGACAAAACAAGACAAGACAAGACAAGACAAGACAAGACATGACAAGACAAGACATGACAAGACAAGACAAGGCTAGACAAGACAAGACAAGACAAGACAAGACAAGACAAGACAAAACAAGACAAGACATGACAAGACAAGACAAGACAAGACAAGACAAGATACGACAAGACAAGACAAGACAAGATACGACAAGACAAGACATGACAAGACAAGACAAGACAAGACAAGACAAGACAAGACAAGACAAGACAAGACAAGACAAGACACGACAAGACAAGACAAGACATGACAAGACAAGACAAGACAAGACAAGACAAGACAAGACAAGACAAGACAAGACAAGACAAGACAAGACAAGACAAGACAAGACAAGACAAGACAAGACAAGACAAGACAATTGTGTTTGATTTGTTTTTAAATTAATTAAGCAGATAAGACAAGACAAGACAAGGCCAGACAAGAAAAGACAAGACAAGACAAGATACGACAAGACATGACAAGACAAGACAAGACAAGACAAGACAAGACAAGACAAGACAAGACAAGACAAGACAAGACAAGACAAGACAAGACAAGACAAGACAAGACAAGACAAGACAAGACAAGACAAGACAAGACAAGACAAGACAAGACAAGACAAGACAAGACAAGACAAGATAAGACAAGACATGACAAGACAAGACAATACAAGACCAGACAAGACAATAAAAGACATGACAAGACAAGACATGACAAGACAAGACCAGACAAGACAAGACAAGACAAGATACGACAAGACAAGACATGACAAGACAAGACAAGACAAGACAAGACAAGACAAGACAAGACAAGACAAGACAAGACAAGACAAGACAAGACAAGACAAGATAAGACAAGACAAGACATGACAAGACAATACAAGACCAGACAAGACAAGAAAAGACATGACAAGACAAGACAAGACAAGACAAGACAAGACAAGACAAGACAAGACAAGACAAGACAAGACAAGACAAGACAAGACAAGACAAGACAAGACAAGACAAGACATGACAAGACAATACAAGACAAGACAAGACAAGTCAAGACAAGACAAGACATGACAAGACAAGACAAGACACGACAATACAAGACAAGACAAGACATGACAAGACAAGACAAGACAAGACAAGACAAGACAAGACAAGACAAGACAAGACAAGACAAGACACGACAATACAAGACAAGACAAGACAAGATACGACAAGACAAGACAAGACAAGACAAGACAAGACAAGACAAGACAAGACAAGACAAGACAAGACAAGACAAGACATGACAAGACAAGACAAGACAAGACAAGACAAGACAAGACAAGACAAGACAAGACAAGACAAGACAAGACAAGACAAGACACGACAATACAAGACAAGACAAGACAAGATACGACAAGACAAGACAAGACAAGACATGACAAGACAAGACAAGACAAGACAAGACAAGACAAGACAAGACAAGACAAGACAAGACAAGACAAGACAAGACACGACAATACAAGACAAGACAAGACAAGATACGACAAGACAAGACAAGACAAGACAAGACAAGACAAGACAAGACAAGACAAGACAAGACAAGACAAGACATGACAAGACAAGACAAGACAGGACAAGACAAGACAAGACAAGACAAGACAAGACAAGACATGACAAGACAAGACAAGACAAGACAAGACATGACAAGACAAGACAAGACAGGACAAGACAAGATAAGACAAGACAAGACATGACAAGACATGACAAGACATGACATGACAAGATATGACAAGACAAGACCAGACAAGACAAGACAAGACAAGATACGACAAGACAAGACATGACAAGACAAGACAAGACAAGACAAGACAAGACAAGACAAGACAGGACAAGACAAGACAAGACAAGACAAGACAAGACAAGACAAGACAAGACAAGACAAGACAAGACAAGACAAGATAAGACAAGACAAGTCGAGACAAGACAAGACATGGCAAGACAAAACAAGACCAGACAAGACAAGACAAGACAAGAGAAGACATGACAAGACAAGACAAGACCAGACAAGACAAGACAAGACAAGACAAGACAAGACAAGATACGACAAGACAAGACATCACAAGACAAGACAAGACAAGACAAGATACGACAAGACAAAACATAACAAGACAAGACAAGACAAGACAAGACAAGGCTAGACAAGACAAGAAAAGACAAGACAAGACAAGACAAAACAAGACAAGACATGACAAGACAAGACAAGACAAGACAAGACCAGACAAGACAAGACAAGACAAGACAAGATACGACAAGACAAGACATGACAAGACAAGACAAGACAAGACAAGACAAGACAAGACAAGACAAGACAAGACAAGACAAGACAAGACAAGACAAGACAAGACAAGACAAGACAAGACAAGACAAGACAAGACAAGACACGACAATACAAGACAAGACAAGACAAGATACGACAAGACAAGACAAGACAAGACAAGACAAGACAAGACAAGACAAGACAAGACAAGACAAGACAAGACAAGACAAGACAAGACAAGACAAGACAAGACAAGACAAGACAAGACAAGACAAGACAAGACAAGACAAGACAAGACAAGACAAGACAAGACAAGACAAGACAAGACAAGACAAGACAAGACAAGACAAGACACGACAAGACAAGACAAGACAAGACAAGACAAGACAAGACAAGACATGACAAGACAAAACAAAACAAGACAAGACAAGATAAGACAAGACAAGACAGGACAAGACAAGACAAGACAAGACAAGACAAGACAAGACAAGACAAGACAAGATACGACAAGACAAGACAAGACAAGACAAGACAAGACAAGACAAGACAAGACAAGACAAGACAAGACAAGACAAGACAAGACAAGACAAGACAAGACAAGACAAGACAAGACAAGACAAGACAAGACAAGACACGACAAGACAAGACAAGACGTGACAAGACAAGACATGCCAAGTCAAGACAAGACAAGATACGACAAGACAAGACATGACAAGACAAGACAAGACAAGACAAGACAAGACAAGACAAGACAAGACAAGACAAGACAAGACAAGACAAGACAAGACAAGACAAGACAAGACAAGACAAGACAAGTCAAGACAAGACAAGACATGACAAGACAAGACAAGACAAGACAAGACAAGACAAGACAAGACAAGACAAGACAAGACAAGACAAGACAAGACAAGACAAGACAAGACATGACAAGACAAGACAAGACAAGACAAGACAAGACAAGATACGACAAGACAAGACAAGACAAGACAAGACAAGACAAGACAAGACAAGACAAGACAAGACAAGACAAGACAAGACAAGACAAGACAAGACAAGACAAGACAAGACAAGACAAGACAAGACAAGACAAGACAAGACAAGACAAGACAAGACAAGACAAGACAAGACAAGACAAGATAAGACAAGAGAAGACAAGACAAGACAAGATACGACAAGACAAGACATGACAAGACAAGACAAGACAAGACAAGACAAGACAAGATACGACAAGACAAGACATGACAAGACAAGACAAGACAAGATACGACAAGACAAGACATGACAAGACAAGACAAGACAAGACAAGACAAGACAAGACAAGACAAGACAAGACAAGACAAGACAAGACAAGACAAGACAAGACAAGACAAGACAAGACAAGACAAGACAAGACAAGACAAGACAAGATACGACAAGACAAGACATGACAAGACAAGACAAGATACGACAAGACAAGACATGACAAGACAAGACAAGACAAGACAAGACAAGACAAGACAAGACAAGACAAGACAAGGCCAGAGAAAAAAAGACAAGACAAGATACGACAAGACAAGACATGACAAGACAAGACAAGACAAGACAAGACAAGACAATTGTGTTTGATTTGTTTTTAAATTAATTAAGACGATAAGACAAGACATGGCCAGACAGGAAAAGACAAGACAAGACAAGACAATTGTGTTTGATTTGTTTTTAAATTAATTAAGATGATAAGACAAAACAAGACATGACAAGACAAGACAAGACAAAACAAGACAAGACATTTTTTTTTATTTGTTTCTAAACTAATTAAGAAGAGAAGACAAGACAAGACAAGACATTTATTTTATTTGTTTCTAAACGAATTAAGAAGAGAAGACATGACAAGACAAAACAAGACAAGACATGACAAGACAAGACAAGACAAGACAAGACAAGACAAGACAAGACAAGACAAGACAAGACAAGACAAGACAAGACAAGACAAGACAAGACAAGACATGACAAGACAAGACAAGACAAGACAAGACAAGACAAGACAAGACAAGACAAGACAAGACAAGACAAGACAAGACAAGACAAGACAAGACAAGACACGACAAGACAAGACAAGACGAGACATGACAAGACAAAACAAGACAAGACAAGACAAGACAAGACCAGACAAGACAAGACAAGACAAGACAAGACAAGACAAGACAAGACAAGACAAGACAAGACAAGACAAGACAAGACAAGACAAGACAAGACAAGACAAGACAAGACAAGACAAGACAATACAAGACAAGACAAGACAAGACAAGACAAGACAAGACAAGACAAGACAAGACAAGACAAGACAAGACAAGACAAGACAAGACAAGACAAGACAAGACAAGACAAGACAAGACAAGACAAGACAAGACAAGACAAGACAAGACAAGATAAGACAAGAGAAGACAAGACAAGACAAGATACGACAAGACAAGACATGACAAGACAAGACAAGACAAGACAAGACAAGACAAGATACGACAAGACAAGACATGACAAGACAAGACAAGACAAGATACGACAAGACAAGACATGACAAGACAAGACAAGACAAGACAAGACAAGACAAGACAAGACAAGACAAGACAAGACAAGACAAGACAAGACAAGACAAGACAAGACAAGACAAGACAAGACAAGACAAGACAAGACAAGACAAGATACGACAAGACAAGACATGACAAGACAAGACAAGATACGACAAGACAAGACATGACAAGACAAGACAAGACAAGACAAGACAAGACAAGACAAGACAAGACAAGACAAGACAAGACAAGACAAGACAAGACAAGACAAGACAAGACAAGACAAGACAAGACAAGTCAAGACAAGACAAGACATGACAAGACAAGACAAGACAAGACCAGATAAGACAAGACAAGACAAGACAAGATACGACAAGACAAGACATGACAAGACAAGACAAGACAAGACAAGATACGACAAGACAAGACATGACAAGACAAGACAAGACAAGACAAGACAAGACAAGACAAGACAAGACAAGACAAGACAAGACAAGACAAGACAAGACAAGACAAGACAAGACAAGACAAGACAAGTCAAGACAAGACAAGACATGACAAGACAAAACAAGACAAGACAAGACAAGACAAGACAAGACAAGACAAGACAAGACAAGACAAGACAAGACAAGACAAGACAAGACAAAACAAGACAAGACAAGACACGACACGACAAGACAAGACAAGACAAGGCCAGAGAAAAAAAGACAAGACAAGATACGACAAGACAAGACATGACAAGACAAGACAAGACAAGACAAGACAAGACAATTGTGTTTGATTTGTTTTTAAATTAATTAAGACGATAAGACAAGACATGGCCAGACAGGAAAAGACAAGACAAGACAAGACAATTGTGTTTGATTTGTTTTTAAATTAATTAAGATGATAAGACAAAACAAGACATGACAAGACAAGACAAGACAAAACAAGACAAGACATTTTTTTTTATTTGTTTCTAAACTAATTAAGAAGAGAAGACAAGACAAGACAAGACATTTATTTTATTTGTTTCTAAACGAATTAAGAAGAGAAGACATGACAAGACAAAACAAGACAAGACATGACAAGACAAGACAAGACAAGACAAGACAAGACAAGACAAGACAAGACAAGACAAGACAAGACAAGACAAGACAAGACAAGACAAGACAAGACATGACAAGACAAGACAAGACAAGACAAGACAAGACAAGACAAGACAAGACAAGACAAGACAAGACAAGACAAGACAAGACAAGACAAGACAAGACACGACAAGACAAGACAAGACGAGACATGACAAGACAAAACAAGACAAGACAAGACAAGACAAGACCAGACAAGACAAGACAAGACAAGACAAGACAAGACAAGACAAGACAAGACAAGACAAGACAAGACAAGACAAGACAAGACAAGACAAGACAAGACAAGACAAGACAAGACAAGACAAGACAATACAAGACAAGACAAGACAAGACAAGACAAGACAAGACGAGACAAGACAAGACAAGACAAGACAAGACAAGACAAGACATGACAAGACACGACAAGACCAGATAAGACAAGACAAGACAAGACAAGATACGACAAGACAAGACATGACAAGACAAGACAAGACAAGACAAGATACGACAAGACAAGACATGACAAGACAAGACAAGACAAGACAAGACAAGACAAGACAAGACAAGACAAGACATTTATTTTATTTGTTTCTAAACTAATTAAGAAGAGAAGACAAGACAAGACAAGACAAGACAAGACATTTATTTTATTTGTTTCTAAACTAATTAAGAAGAGAAGACATGACAAGACAAAACAAGACAAGACAAGACAAGACAAGACAAGACAAGACAAGACAAGACAAGACAAGACAAGACAAGACAAGACAAGACAAGACAAGACAAGACAAGACAAGACAAGACAAGACAAGACAAGACAAGACAAGACAAGACAAGACAAGACAAGACAAGACAAGACAAGACAAGACAAGACAAGACAAGACAAGACAATACAAGACAAGACAAGACAAGACAAGACAAGACGAGACAAGACAAGACAAGACAAGACAAGACAAGACAAGACATGACAAGACACGACAAGACCAGATAAGACAAGACAAGACAAGACAAGATACGACAAGACAAGACATGACAAGACAAGACAAGACAAGACAAGATACGACAAGACAAGACATGACAAGACAAGACAAGACAAGACAAGACAAGACAAGACAAGACAAGACAAGACAAGACAAGACAAGACAAGACAAGACAAGACAAGACAAGACAAGTCAAGACAAGACAAGACATGACAAGACAAAACAAGACAAGACAAGACAAGACATGACAAGACAAGACAAGACAAGACAAGACAAGACAAGACAAGACAAGACAAGACACGACAAGACAAGCCAAGACGAGACATGACAAGACAAGACAAGACAAGACAAGACAAGACAAGACCAGACAAGACAAGACAAGACAAGACAAGACAAGACAAGACAAGACAAGACAAGACAAGACAAGACAAGACAAGACAAGACAAGACAAGACAAGACAAGACCAGACAAGACAAGACATGACAAGACAAGACAAGACAAGACAAGACAAGACAAGATAAGACAAGACAAGACAAGACAAGACAAGACAAGACAAGATAAGACAAGAGAAGACAAGACAAGACAAGTCGAGACAAGACACGACATGACAAGACAAAACAAGACCAGACAAGACAAGACAAGACAAGACAAGACAAGACAAGACAAGACAAGACAAGACATGACTAGACACGACAAGACCAGATAAGACAAGACAAGACAAGACAAGATACGACAAGACAAGACATGACAAGACAAGACAAGACAAGACAAGACAAGACAAGACAAGACAAGACAAGACAAGACAAGACAAGACAAGACAAGACAAGACAAGACAAGACAAGACAAGACAATACAAGACAAGACAAGACAAGACAAGACAAGACAAGACAAGACAAGACAAGACCAGACAAGACAAGACAAGACAAGACAAGACAAGACAAGACAAGACAAGACATGACAAGACACGACAAGACCAGATAAGACAAGACAAGACAAGACAAGATACGACAAGACAAGACATGACAAGACAAGACAAGACAAGACAAGATACGACAAGACAAGACATGACAAGACAAGACAAGACAAGACAAGACAAGACAAGACAAGACAAGACAAGACAAGACAAGACAAGACAAGACAAGTCAAGACAAGACATGACAAGACAAAACAAGACAAGACAAGACAAGACAAGACAAGACAAGACAAGACAAGACAAGACAAGACAAGACAAGACAAGACACGACAAGACAAGCCAAGACGAGACATGACAAGACAAGACAAGACAAGACAAGACAAGACAAGACCAGACAAGACAAGAAAAGACAAGACAAGACAAGACAAGACAAGACAAGACAAGACAAGACAAGACAAGACAAGACAAGACAAGACAAGACAAGACAAGACATGACAAGACACGACAAGACCAGATAAGACAAGACAAGACAAGACAAGATACGACAAGACAAGACATGACAAGACAAGACAAGACAAGAGAAGATACGACAAGACAAGACATGACAAGACAAGACAAGACAAGACAAGACAAGACAAGACAAGACGAGACAAGACAAGACAAGACAAGACAAGACAAGTCAAGACAAGACAAGACATGACAAGACAAAACAAGACAAGACAAGACAAGACAAGACAAGACAAGACAAGACAAGACAAGACAAGACAAGACATGACAAGACAAGACAAGACAAGACAAGACAAGACAAGACAAGACAAGACAAGACAAGACAAGACAAGACAAGACAAGACAAGACAAGACAAGACAAGACAAGACAAGACACGACAAGACAAGACAAGACGTGACAAGACAAGACATGCCAAGTCAAGACAAGACAAGATACGACAAGAGAAGACATGACAAGACAAGACAAGACAAGACAAGACAAGACAAGACAAGACAAGACAAGACAAGACAAGACAAGACAAGACAAGACAAGACAAGACAAGACAAGACAAGTCAAGACAAGACAAGACAAGACAAGACAAGACAAGACAAGACAAGACAAGACAAGACAAGACGAGACAAGACAAGACAAGACATGACAAGACAAGACAAGACAAGACAAGACAAGACAAGATACGACAAGACAAGACAAGACAAGACAAGACAAGACAAGACAAGACAAGACAAGACAAGACAAGACAAGACAAGACAAGACAAGACAAGATAAGACAAGAGAAGACAAGACAAGACAAGATACGACAAGACAAGACATGACAAGACAAGACAAGACAAGACAAGACAAGATACGACAAGACAAGACATGACAAGACAATACAAGATACGACAAGACAAGACATGACAAGACAAGACAAGACAAGACAAGACAAGACAAGACAAGACAAGACAAGACAAGACAAGACAAGACAAGACAAGACAAGACAAGACAAGACAAGACAAGACAAGACAAGACAAGACAAGACAAGACATGACAAGACAAGACAAGACAAGACAAGACAAGTCAAGACAAGACAAGACATGACAAGACAAAACAAGACAAGGCAAGACAAGGCAAGACAAGACAAGACAAGACAAGACAAGACAAGACAAGACAAGACAAGACAAGACAAGACAAGACAAGACAAGACAAGACAAGACAAGACAAGACAAGACAAGACAAGACAAGACAAGACAAGACAAGACAAGACAAGACAAGACAAGACAAGACACGACAAGACAAGACAAGACGTGACAAGACAAGACATGCCAAGTCAAGACAAGACAAGACAAGATACGACAAGACAAGACAAGACAAGACAAGACAAGACAAGACAAGACAAGACAAGACAAGACGAGACAAGACAAGACAAGACAAGACAAGACAAGACAAGACAAGACAAGACATGACAAGACAAGACAAGACAAGACAAGACAAGACAAGACAAGACAAGACAAGACAAGACAAGACAAGACAAGACAAGACAAGACAAGACAAGACACGACAAGACAAGACAAGACAAGACAAGACAAGACAAAACAAGACAAGACAAGACAAGACACGACAAGACAAGACAAGACAAGACAAGACAAAACAAGACAAGACAAGACACGACACGACAAGACAAGACAAGACAAGGCCAGAGAAAAAAAGACAAGACAAGATACGACAAGACAAGACATGACAAGACAAGACAAGACAATTGTGTTTGATTTGTTTTTAAATTAATTAAGACGATAAGACAAGACATGGCCAGACAGGAAAAGACAAGACAAGACAAGACAATTGTGTTTGATTTGTTTTTAAATTAATTAAGATGATAAGACAAAACAAGACAAGACATGACATGACAAGACAAGACAAGACAAAACAAGACAAGACATTTTTTTTTTATTTGTTTCTAAACTAATTAAGAAGAGAAGACAAGACAAGACAAGACATTTATTTTATTTGTTTCTAAACGAATTAAGAAGAGAAGACATGACAAGACAAAACAAGACAAGACATGACAAGACAAGACAAGACAAGACAAGACAAGACAAGACAAGACAAGACAAGACAAGACAAGACAAGACAAGACAAGACAAGACAAGACACGACAAGACAAGACAAGACGAGACATGACAAGACAAAACAAGACAAGACAAGACAAGACCAGACAAGACAAGACAAGACAAGACAAGACAAGACAAGACAAGACAAGACAAGACAAGACAAGACAAGACAAGACAAGACATGACAAAACAAGACAAGACAAGACAAGACAAGACAAGACAAGACAAGACAAGACAAGACAAGACAAGACAAGACAAGACAAGACAAGACAAGACAAGACAAGACAAGACAAGACGAGACAAGACAAGACAAGACAAGACAAGACAAGACAAGACAAGACAAGACAAGACATGACAAGACAAGACAAGACAAGACAAGACAAGACAAGACAAGACAAGACAAGACAAGACAAGACAAGACAAGACAAGACAAGACAAGACAAGACACGACAAGACAAGACAAGACAAGACAAGACAAAACAAGACAAGACAAGACAAGACACGACAAGACAAGACAAGACAAGACAAGACAAAACAAGACAAGACAAGACACGACACGACAAGACAAGACAAGACAAGGCCAGAGAAAAAAAGACAAGACAAGATACGACAAGACAAGACATGACAAGACAAGACAAGACAAGACAAGACAAGACAATTGTGTTTGATTTGTTTTTAAATTAATTAAGACGATAAGACAAGACATGGCCAGACAGGAAAAGACAAGACAAGACAAGACAATTGTGTTTGATTTGTTTTTAAATTAATTAAGATGATAAGACAAAACAAGACAAGACATGACATGACAAGACGAGACAAGACAAAACAAGACAAGACATTTTTTTTTATTTGTTTCTAAACTAATTAAGAAGAGAAGACAAGACAAGACAAGACATTTATTTTATTTGTTTCTAAACGAATTAAGAAGAGAAGACATGACAAGACAAAACAAGACAAGACATGACAAGACAAGACAAGACAAGACAAGACAAGACAAGACAAGACAAGACAAGACAAGACAAGACAAGACAAGACAAGACAAGACAAGACAAGACAAGACAAGACAAGACACGACAAGACAAGACAAGACGAGACATGACAAGACAAAACAAGACAAGACAAGACAAGACCAGACAAGACAAGACAAGACAAGACAAGACAAGACAAGACAAGACAAGACAAGACAAGACAAGACAAGACAAGACAAGACAAGACAAGACAAGACAAGACAAGACAAGACAAGACAAGACAAGACAAGACAATACAAGACAAGACAAGACAAGACAAGACAAGACAAGACGAGACAAGACAAGACAAGACAAGACAAGACAAGACAAGACATGACAAGACACGACAAGACAAGACATGACAAGACAAGACAAGACAAGACAAGACATTTATTTTATTTGTTTCTAAACTAATTAAGAAGAGAAGACATGACTAGACAAAACAAGACAAGACAAGACAAGACAAGACAAGACAAGACAAGACAAGACAAGACAAGACAAGACAAGACAAGACAAGACATGACAAGACACGACAAGACAAGACATGACAAGACAAGACAAGACAAGACAAGATACGACAAGACAAGACATGACAAGACAAGACAAGACAAGACAAGACAAGACAAGACAAGACAAGACAAGACAAGACAAGACAAGACAAGACATTTATTTTATTTGTTTCTAAACTAATTAAGAAGAGAAGACATGACTAGACAAAACAAGACAAGACATGACTAGACAAAACAAGACAAGACAAGACAAGACAAGACAAGACAAGACAAGACAAGACAAGACAAGACAAGACAAGACAAGACAAGACAAGACAAGACAAGACACGACAAGACAAGACAAGACAAGACAAGACAAGACAAGACCAGACAAGACAAGACAAGACAAGACAAGACAAGACAAGACAAGACAAGACAAGACAAGACAAGACAAGACATTTATTTTATTTGTTTCTAAACTAATTAAGAAGAGAAGACATGACTAGACAAAACAAGACAAGACAAGACAAGACAAGACAAGACAAGACAAGACACGACAAGACAAGCCAAGACGAGACATGACAAGACAAGACAAGACAAGACAAGACAAGACAAGACCAGACAAGACAAGACAAGACAAGACAAGACAAGACAAGACAAGACAAGACAAGACAAGACAAGACAAGACAAGACAAGACAAGACAAGACAAGACAAGACAAGACCAGACAAGACAAGACATGACAAGACAAGACAAGACAAGACAAGACAAGACAAGATAAGACAAGACAAGACAAGACAAGACAAGACAAGACATTTATTTTATTTGTTTCTAAACTAATTAAGAAGAGAAGACATGACTAGACAAATCAAGACAAGACAAGACAAGACAAGACAAGACAAGACAAGACATGACAAGACAATACAAGACAAGACAAGACATGACAAGACAAGACAAGACAAGACAAGACAAGACAAGACAAGACAAGACATGACAAGACAAGACAAGACCAGATAAGACAAGACAAGACAAGACAAGATACGACAAGACAAGACATGACAAGACAAGACAAGACAAGACAAGATACGACAAGACAAGACATGACAAGACAAGACAAGACAAGACAAGACAAGACAAGACAAGACAAGACAAGACAAGACAAGACAAGACAAGTCAAGACAAGACAAGACATGACAAGACAAAACAAGACAAGACAAGACAAGACAAGACAAGATAAGACAAGAGAAGACAAGACAAGACAAGTCGAGACAAGACACGACATGACAAGACAAAACAAGACCAGACAAGACAAGACAAGACAAGACAAGACAAGACAAGACAAGACAAGACAAGACAAGACAAGACATGACAAGACACGACAAGACCAGATAAGACAAGACAAGACAAGACAAGATACGACAAGACAAGACATGACAAGACAAGACAAGACAAGACAAGATACGACAAGACAAGACATGACAAGACAAGACAAGACAAGACAAGACAAGACAAGACAAGACAAGACAAGTCAAGTCAAGACAAGACAAGACATGACAAAACAAGACAAGACAAGACAAGACAAGACAAGACAAGACAAGACAAGACAAGACAAGACAAGACATGACAAGACAAGACAAGACCAGACAAGACAAGACATGACAAGACAAGACAAGACAAGACAAGACAAGACAAGACAAGACAAGACAAGACAAGACAAGACAAGACAAGACAAGACAAGACAAGACAAGACAAGACAAGACAAGACAAGACAAGACAAGACAAGACAAGACAAGACAAGACAAGACACGACAAGACAAGACAAGACAAGACAAGACAAGACAAGACAAGACAAGACAAGACAAGACAAGACAAGACAAGACAAGACAAGACAAGACAAGACAAGACAAGACAAGACAAGACAATACAAGACAAGACAAGACAAGACAAGACAAGACAAGACAAGACAAGACAAGACAAGACCAGACAAGACAAGACAAGACAAGACAAGACAAGACAAGACAAGACAAGACAAGACAAGACAAGACAAGACAAGACAAGACAAGACAAGGCAAGACAAGACAAGACAAGACAAGACAAGACAAGACAAGACAAGACAAGACAAGACAATTGTGTTTGATTTGTTTTTAAATTAATTAAGCAGATAAGACAAGACAAGACAAGGCCAGACAAGGAAAGACAAGACACGACACGACAAGACAAGACAAGACAAGGCCAGAGAAGAAAAGACAAGACAAGATACGACAAGACAAGACAAGACAAGGCCAGAGAAGAAAAGACAAGACAAGATACGACAAGACAAGACATGACAAGACAAGACAAGACAAGACAAGACAAGACAAGACAAGACAAGACAAGACAAGACAAGACAAGACAAGACAAGACAATTGTGTTTGATTTGTTTTTAAATTAATTAAGACGATAAGACAAGACAAGGCCAGACAGGAAAAGACAAGACAAGACAAGACAATTGTGTTTGATTTGTTTTTAAATTAATTAAGATGATAAGACAAAACAAGACAAGACATGACATGACAAGACAAGACAAGACAAAACAAGACAAGACAAAACAAGACAAGACAAGACAAGACAAGACAAGACAAGACAAGACAAGACAAGACAAGACAAGACAAGACAAGACAAGACAAGACAAGACAAGACAAGACAAGACAAGACAAGACAAGACAAGACAAGACAAGACAAGACAAGACAAGACAAGACAAGACAAGACAAGACAAGACAAGACAAGACAAGACAAGACAAGACAAGACAAGACAAGACAAGACAAGACAAGACAAGACAAGACAAGACAAGACAAGACAAGACAAGACAAGACAAGACAAGACAAGACAAGACAAGACAAGACAAGACAAGACAAGACAAGACAAGACAAGACAAGACAAGACAAGAGAAGACAAGAGCAGACAAGACAAGACAATTGTGTTTGATTTGTTTTTAAATTAAATTAATTAAGCAGATACGACAAGACAAGACAAGGCCAAACAAGAAAAGACAAGACACGACACGACAAGACAAGACAAGACAAGGCCAGAGAAGAAAAGACAAGACAAGATACGACAAGACAAGACATGACAAGACAAGACAAGACAAGACAAGACAAGACAAGACAAGACAAGACAAGACAAGACAAGACAAGACAAGACAAGACAAGACAAGACAAGACAAGACAAGACAAGACAAGACAAGACGTGACAAAACAAGACAAGACAAGGCAAGACAAGACAAGACAAGACAAGACAATTGTGTTTGATTTGTTTTTAAATTAATTAAGACGATAAGACAAGACAAGGCCAGACAGGAAAAGACAAGACAAGACAAGACAATTGTGTTTGATTTGTTTTTAAATTAATTAAGATGATAAGACAAAACAAGACAAGACATGACATGACAAGACAAGACAAAACAAAACAAGACAAGACATTTTTTTTTATTTGTTTCTAAACTAATTAAGAAGAGAAGACAAGACAAGACAAGACAAGACAAGACAAGACAAGACAAGACAAGACAAGATAAGACAAGAGAAGACAAGACAAGACAAGTCGAGACAAGACAAGACATGACAAGACAAAGCAAGACCAGACAAGACAAGACAAGACAAGACAAGACAAGACAAGACAAGACATGACAAGACAAGACAAGACAAGACAAGACAAGACAAGACAAGACAAGACAAGACAAGACAAGACAAGACAAGACAAGACAAGACAAGACAAGACAAGACAAGACAAGACAAGACAAGACAAGACAAGACAAGACAAGACAAGACAAGACAAGACAAGACAAGACATGACAAGACAAAACAAGACAAGACAAGACAAGACAAGTCAAGACAAGACAATTGTGTTTGATTTGTTTTTAAATTAATTAAGAAAAGAAGAAAAAACAAGACAAGACAAGACAAGACAAGACAAGACAAGACAAGACAAGACAAGACAAGACAAGACAAGACAAGACAAGACAAGACAAGACAAGACAAGACATGACAAGACAAAACAAGACAAGACAAGACAAGACAAGACAAGACATTTATTTTATTTGTTTCTAAACTAATTAAGAAGAGAAGACAAGACAAGGCAAGACAAGACATGACAAGGCAAGACAGGACAATTGTGTTTGATTTGTTTTTAAATTAATTAAGAAGATAAGACAAGACAAGACAAGACAAGTCAAGACAAGACAAGACATGACAAGACAAAACAAGACAAGACAAGACAAGACAAGACAAGACATGACAAGACAAGACATGACAAGACAGATACGACAAGACAAGACATGACAAGACAAGACAAGACCAGACAAGACAAGACAAGACAAGACAAGATACGACAAGACAAGACATGACAAGACAAGACAAGACAAGACAAGATACGACAAGACAAGACAAGACAAGACAAGACAAGACAAGACAAGACAAGACAAGACAAAACAAGACAAGACAAGACAAGACAAGACAAGACAAGACAAGACATGACAAGACAAGACATGACAAGACAAGACAAGACAAGACAAGACATGACAAGACAAGACCAGATAAGACAAGACAAGACAAGATACGACAAGACAAGACATGACAAGACAAGACAAGACAAGACAAGATACGACAAGACAAGACATGACAAGACAAGACAAGACAAGACAAGACAAGACAAGACAAGACAAGACAAGACAAGACAAGACAAGACAAGACAAGACAAGACAAGACATGACAAGACAAGACATGACAAGACAAGACAAGACCAGACAAGACAAGACAAGACAAGACAAGACAAGACAAGACAAGACAAGACATGACAAGACAAGACATGACAAGACAAGACAAGACCAGACAAGACAAGACAAGACAAGACAAGATACGACAAGACAAGACATGACAAGACAAGACAAGACAAGACAAGACAAGATACGACAAGACAAGACAAGACAAGACAAAACAAGACAAGACAAGACAAGACAAGACAAGACAAGACAAGACATGACAAGACAAGACAAGACAAGACCAGACAAGACAAGACAAGACAAGACAAGATACGACAAGACAAGACATGACAAGACAAGACAAGACAAGACAAGATACGACAAGACAAGACAAGACAAGACAAGACAAGTCAAGACAAGACATGACAAGACAAAACAAGACAAGACAAGACAAGACAAGACCAGACAAGACATGACAAGACAATACAAGACAAGACAAGACATGACAAGACAAGACAAGACAAGACAAGACAAGACAAGACAAGACATGACAAGACAAGACAAGACCAGATAAGACAAGACAAGACAAGACAAGATACGACAAGACAAGACATGACAAGACAAGACAAGACAAGACAAGATACGACAAGACAAGACATGACAAGACAAGACAAGACAAGACAAGACAAGACAAGACAAGACAAGACAAGACAAGACAAGACAAGACAAGACAAGACAAGACAAGACAAGACAAGACAAGTCAAGACAAGACAAGACATGACAAGACAAAACAAGACAAGACAAGACAAGACAAGACAAGATAAGACAAGAGAAGACAAGACAAGACAAGTCGAGACAAGACAAGACATGACAAGACAAAACAAGACCAGACAAGACAAGACAAGACAAGACAAGACAAGACAAGACAAGACAAGACAAGACATGACAAGACACGACAAGACCAGATAAGACAAGACAAGACAAGACAAGACAAGATACGACAAGACAAGACATGACAAGACAAGACAAGACAAGACAAGATACGACAAGACAAGACATGACAAGACAAGACAAGACAAGACAAGACAAGACAAGACAAGACAAGACAAGACAAGACAAGACAAGACAAGTCAAGTCAAGACAAGACACGACATGACAAAACAAGACAAGACAAGACAAGACAAGACAAGACAAGACAAGACAAGACATGACAAGACAAGACAAGACAAGACCAGACAAGACAAGACATGACAAGACAAGACAAGACAAGACAAGACAAGACAAGACAAGACAAGACAAGACAAGACAAGACAAGACAAGACAAGACAAGACAAGACAAGACAAGACAAGACAAGACAAGACAAGACAAGACAAGACATGACAAGACAAGACAAGACAAGACCAGACAAGACAAGACAAGACAAGACAAGACAAGACAAGACAAGACAAGACAAGACAAGACAAGACAAGACAAGTCAAGACAAGACAAGACATGACAAGACAAAACAAGACAAGGCAAGACAAGACAAGACAAGACAAGACAAGACAAGACAAGACAAGACAAGTCAAGACAAGACAAGACATGACAAGACAAAACAAGACAAGACAAGACAAGACAAGATAAGACAAGAGAAGACAAGACAAGACAAGTCGAGACAAGACAAGACATGACAAGACAAAACAAGACCAGACAAGACAAGACAAGACAAGACAAGACACGACACGACAAGACCAGATAAGACAAGACAAGACAAGACAAGATACGACAAGACAAGACATGACAAGACAAGACAAGACAAGACAAGATACGACAAGACAAGACATGACAAGACAAGACAAGACAAGACAAGACAAGACAAGACAAGACAAGACAAGACAAGACAAGACAAGACATGACAAAACAAGACATGACAAAACAAGACAAGACAAGACAAGACAAGACAAGACAAGACAAGACAAGACAAGACAAGACATGACAAGACAAGACAAGACCAGACAAGACAAGGCATGACAAGACAAGACAAGACAAGACAAGACAAGACAAGACAAGACAAGACAAGACAAGACAAGACAAGACAAGACAAGACAAGACAAGACAAGACAAGACAAGACAAGACAAGACAAGACAAGACAAGACAAGACAAGACAAGACTAGACAAGACAAGAGAAGACAAGACAAGATACGACAAGACAAGACAAGACAAGACAAGACAAGACAAGACAAGACAAGACAAGACAAGTCAAGACAAGACATGACAAGACAAGACAAGACAAGACAAGACAAGACATGACAAGACAAGACAAGACAAGACAAGACAAGACAAGACAAGACAAGACAAGACAAGACAAGACAAGACCAGATAAGACAAGACAAGACAAGACAAGATACGACAAGACAAGACATGACAAGACAAGACAAGACAAGACAAGATACGACAAGACAAGACATGACAAGACAAGACAAGACAAGACAAGACAAGACAAGACAAGACAAGACAAGACAAGACAAGACAAGACAAGTCAAGACAAGACAAGACATGACAAGACAAAACAAGACAAGACAAGACAAGACAAGACAAGATAAGACAAGAGAAGACAAGACAAGACAAGTCGAGACAAGACAAGACAAGACAAGACAAGACAAGACAAGACAAGACAAGACAAGACAAGACAAGACAAGACAAGACAAGACAAGACAAGACAAGACAAGACAAGACAAGACAAGACAAGACAAGACAAGACAAGACAAGACAAGACAAGACAAGACAAGACAAGACAAGACAAGACAAGACATGACAAGACAAGACAAGACAAGACAAGACAAGACAAGACAAGACAAGACAAGACAAGACAAGACATGACAAAACAAGACATGACAAAACAAGACAAGACAAGACAAGACAAGACAAGACAAGACAAGACAAGACAAGACATGACAAGACAAGACAAGACCAGACAAGACAAGGCATGACAAGACAAGACAAGACAAGACAAGACAAGACAAGACAAGACAAGACAAGACAAGACAAGACAAGACAAGACAAGACAAGACAAGACAAGACAAGACAAGACAAGACAAGACAAGACAAGACAAGACAAGACAAGACAAGACAAGACAAGACAAGACAAGACTAGACAAGACAAGAGAAGACAAGACAAGATACGACAAGACAAGACAAGACAAGACAAGACAAGACAAGACAAGACAAGACAAGACAAGACAAGACAAGACAAGACAAGACAAGACAAGACAAGACAAGACAAGACAAGACAAGACAAGACAAGACAAGACAAGACAAGACAAGACAAGACAAGACAAGACAAGACAAGACAAGACAAGACAAGACAAGACAAGACAAGACAAGACAAGACAAGACAAGACAAGACAAGACAAGACAAGACAAGACAAGACAAGACACGACAAGACAAGACAAGACAAGACAAGACAAAACAAGACAAGACAAGACAAGACACGACAAGACAAGACAAGACAAGACAAGACAAGACAAGACAAGACAAGACAAGACAAGACAAGACAAGACAAGACAAGACATGACAAGACAAGACAAGACCAGACAAGACAAGACATGCCAAGACAAGACAAGACATTTATTTTATTTGTTTCTAAACTAATTAAGAAGAGAAGACAAGACAAGACAAGACAAGACAAGACAAGACAAGACAAGACAAGACAAGACAAGACAAGACAAGACAAGACAAGACAAGACAAGACAAGACAAGACAAGACAAGACAAGACAAGACAAGACAAGACAAGACAAGACAAGACAAGACAAGACAAGACAAGACAAGACAAGACAAGACAAGACAAGACAAGACAAGACAAGACAAGACAAGACCAGACAAGACAAGACATGACAAGACAAGACAAGACAAGACAAGACAAGACAAGATAAGACAAGACAAGACAAGACAAGACAAGACAAGACGAGACAAGACAAGACAAGACAAGACATTTATTTTATTTGTTTCTAAACTAGACAAAACAAGACAAGACAAGACAAGACAAGACAAGACAAGACAAGACAAGACAAGACAAGACAAGACAAGACAAGACAAGACAAGACAAGACAAGACAAGACAAGACAAGACAAGACACGACAAGACAAGCCAAGACGAGACATGACAAGACAAGACAAGACAAGACAAGACAAGACAAGACCAGACAAGACAAGACAAGACAAGACAAGACAAGACAAGACAAGACAAGACAAGACAAGACAAGACAAGACAAGACAAGACAAGACAAGACAAGACAAGACAAGACAAGACAAGACCAGACAAGACAAGACATGACAAGACAAGACAAGACAAGACAAGACAAGACAAGACAAGACAAGATAAGACAAGACAAGACAAGACAAGACAAGACAAGACAAGACAAGACAAGATAAGACAAGACAAGACAAGACAAGACAAGACAAGACAAGACAAGACATTTATTTTATTTGTTTCTAAACTAATTAAGAAGAGAAGACATGACTAGACAAAACAAGACAAGACAAGACAAGACAAGACAAGACAAGACATGACAAGACAATACAAGACAAGACAAGACATGACAAGACAAGACAAGACAAGACAAGACAAGACAAGACAAGACAAGACCAGACAAGACAAGACAAGACAAGACAAGACAAGACAAGACAAGACAAGACCAGACAAGACAAGACAAGACAAGGCAAGACAAGACAAGACAAGACAAGACAAGGCAAGACAAGACAAGACAAGACAAGACAAGACAAGACAAGACAAGACAAGACAAGACAATTGTGTTTGATTTGTTTTTAAATTAATTAAGCAGATAAGACAAGACAAGACAAGGCCAGACAAGGAAAGACAAGACACGACACGACAAGACAAGACAAGACAAGGCCAGAGAAGAAAAGACAAGACAAGATACGACAAGACAAGACATGACAAGACAAGAGAAGACAAGACAAGACAAGACAAGACAAGACAAGACAAGACAAGACAATTGTGTTTGATTTGTTTTTAAATTAATTAAGACGATAAGACAAGACAAGGCCAGACAGGAAAAGACAAGACAAGACAAGACAATTGTGTTTGATTTGTTTTTAAATTAATTAAGATGATAAGACAAAACAAGACAAGACATGACATGACAAGACAAGACAAGACAAAACAAGACAAGACAAGACAAGACAAGACAAGACAAGGCAAGACAAGACAAGACAAGACAAGACAAGACAAGAAAAGACAAGACAAGACAAGACAAGACAAGACAAGACAAGACAAGACAAGACAAGACAAGACAAGACAAGACAAGACAAGACAAGACAAGACAAGGCAAGACAAGACAAGACAAGTCAAGACAAGACAAGACTTGACAAGACAAAACAAGACAAAACAAGACAAGACAAGACAAGACAAGACAAGACAAGACAAGACAAGACAAGACAAGACAAGAGAAGACAAGAGAAGACAAGACAAGACATGACAAGACAAGACAAGACAAGACAAGACAAGACAAGACAAGACAAGACAAGACAAGACAAGACAAGACAAGACAAGACAAGACAAGACAAGACAAGACAAGACAAGACAAGACAAGACAAGACAAGACAAGACAATTGTGTTTGATTTGTTTTTAAATTAATTAAGCAGATACGACAAGACAAGACAAGGCCAAACAAGAAAAGACAAGACACGACACGACAAGACAAGACAAGACAAGGCCAGAGAAGAAAAGACAAGACAAGATACGACAAGACAAGACATGACAAGACAAGACAAGACAAGACAAGACAAGACAAGACAAGACAAGACAAGACAAGACAAGACAAGACAAGACAAGACAAGACAAGACAAGACAAGACAAGACAAGACGTGACAAAACAAGACAAGACAAGGCAAGACAAGACAAGACAATTGTGTTTGATTTGTTTTTAAATTAATTAAGACGATAAGACAAGACAAGGCCAGACAGGAAAAGACAAGACAAGACAAGACAATTGTGTTTGATTTGTTTTTAAATTAATTAAGATGATAAGACAAAACAAGACAAGACATGACATGACAAGACAAGACAAGACAAAACAAGACAAGACATTTTTTTTTATTTGTTTCTAAACTAATTAAGAAGAGAAGACAAGATAAGACAAGAGAAGACAAGACAAGACAAGTCGAGACAAGACAAGATAAGACAAGAGAAGACAAGACAAGACAAGTCGAGACAAGACAAGACAAGACAAGACAAGACAAGACAATACAAGACAAGACAAGACAAGACAAGACAAGACAAGACAAGACAAGACAAGACAAGACAAGACAAGACAAGACAAGACAAGACAAGACAAGACAAGACAAGACAAGACAAGACAAGGCAAGACAAGACAAGACAAGACAAGACAAGACAAGACAAGACAAGACAAGACAAGACAAGACAAGACAAGACAAGACAAGACATGACAAAACAAGACAAGACAAGACAAGACAAGTCAAGACAAGACAATTGTGTTTGATTTGTTTTTAAATTAATTAAGAAAAGAAGAAAAAACAAGACAAGACAAGACAAGACAAGACAAGACAAGACAAGACAAGACAAGACAAGACAAGACAAGACAAGACAAGACAAGACAAGACAAGACAAGACAAGACAAGACAAGACAAGACAAGACATGACAAGACAAAACAAGACAAGACAAGACAAGACAAGACAAGACAAGACATTTATTTTATTTGTTTCTAAACTAATTAAGAAGAGAAGACAAGACAAGGCAAGACAAGACATGACAAGGCAAGACAGGACAATTGTGTTTGATTTGTTTTTAAATTAATTAAGAAGATAAGACAAGACAAGACAAGACAAGTCAAGACAAGACAAGACATGACAAGACAAAACAAGACAAGACAAGACAAGACAAGACAAGACAAGACAAGACATGACAAGACAAGACATGACAAGACAAGACAAGACCAGACAAGACAAGACAAGACAAGACAAGATACGACAAGACAAGACATGACAAGACAAGACAAGACAAGACAAGATACGACAAGACAAGACAAGACAAGACAAAACAAGACAAGACAAGACAAGACAAGACAAGACAAGACAAGACATGACAAGACAAGACATGACAAGACAAGACAAGACCAGACAAGACAAGACAAGACAAGACAAGATACGACAAGACAAGACATGACAAGACAAGACAAGACAAGACAAGATACGACAAGACAAGACAAGACAAGACAAGACAAGACAAGACAAGACAAGACAAGACAAGACAAAACAAGACAAGACAAGACAAGACAAGACAAGACAAGACAAGACAAGACAAGACAAGACAAGTCATGACAAGACATGACAAGACAAGACAAGACAAGACAAGACAAGACAAGACAAGACATGACAAGACAAGACCAGATAAGACAAGACAAGACAAGACAAGATACGACAAGACAAGACATGACAAGACAAGACAAGACAAGACAAGATACGACAAGACAAGACATGACAAGACAAGACAAGACAAGACAAGACAAGACAAGACAAGACAAGACAAGACAAGACAAGACATGACAAGACAAGACATGACAAGACAAGACAAGACCAGACAAGACAAGACAAGACAAGACAAGACATGACAAGACAAGACATGACAAGACAAGACAAGACCAGACAAGACAAGACAAGACAAGACAAGATACGACAAGACAAGACATGACAAGACAAGACATGACAAGACAAGACAAGACCAGACAAGACAAGACAAGACAAAACAAGACAAGACAAGACAAGACAAGACAAGACAAGACAAGATACGACAAGACAAGACAAGACAAGACAAAACAAGACAAGACAAGACAAGACAAGACAAGACAAGACAAGACAAGACATGACAAGACATGACAAGACAAGACAAGACCAGACAAGACAAGACAAGACAAGACAAGATACGACAAGACAAGACATGACAAGACAAGACAAGACAAGACAAGATACGACAAGACAAGACAAGACAAGACAAGACAAGACAAGACAAAACAAGACAAGACAAGACAAGACAAGACAAGACAAGACAAGACAAGACAAGACATGACAAGACAAGACATGACAAGACAAGACAAGACAAGACAAGACAAGACAAGACATGACAAGACAAGACCAGATAAGACAAGACAAGACAAGACAACATACGACAAGACAAGACATGACAAGACAAGACAAGACAAGACAAGATACGACAAGACAAGACATGACAAGACAAGACAAGACAAGACAAGACAAGACAAGACAAGACAAGACAAGACAAGACGAGACAAGACAAGACAAGACAAGACAAGACATGACAAGACATGACAAGACAAGACAAGACCAGACAAGACAAGACAAGACAAGACAAGACAAGACAAGATAAGACAAGACAAGACAAGACAAGACAAGACAAGACAAGACAAGACAAGACAAGACAAGACAAGACAAGACAAGACAAGACAAGACAAGACAAGACAAGACAAGACAAGACAAGACAAGACAAGACAAGACAAGACAAGACAAGACAAGACAAGACAAGACAAGACAAGACAAGACAAGACAATTGTGTTTGATTTGTTTTTAAATTAATTAAGCAGATAAGACAAGACAAGACAAGGCCAGACAAGGAAAGACAAGACACGACACGGCAAGACAAGACAAGACAAGGCCAGAGAAGAAAAGACAAGACAAGATACGACAAGACAAGACATGACAAGACAAGACAAGACAAGACAAGACAAGACAAGACAAGACAAGACAAGACAAGACAAGACAAGACAAGACAATTGTGTTTGATTTGTTTTTAAATTAATTAAGACGATAAGACAAGACAAGGCCAGACAGGAAAAGACAAGACAAGACAAGACAATTGTGTTTGATTTGTTTTTAAATTAATTAAGATGATAAGACAAAACAAGACAAGACATGACATGACAAGACAAGACAAGACAAAACAAGACAAGACAAGACAAGACAAGACAAGACAAGACAAGACAAGACAAGACAAGACAAGACAAGACAAGACAAGACAAGACAAGACAAGACAAGACAAGACAAGACAAGACAAGACAAGACAAGACAAGACAAGACAAGACAAGACAAGACAAGACAAGACAAGACAAGACAAGACAAGACAAGACAAGACAAGACAAGACAAGACAAGACAAGACAAGACAAGACAAGACAAGACAAGACAAGACAAGACAAGACAAGACAAGACAAGACAAGACAAGACAAGACAAGACAAGACAAGACAAGACAAGACAAGACAAGACAAGACAAGACAAGACAAGACAAGACAAGACAAGACAAGACAAGACAAGACAAGACAAGACAAGACAAGACAAGACAAGACAAGACAAGACAAGAGAAGACAAGACAAGACAAGACAAGACAAGACAAGACAAGACAAGACAAGACAAGACAAGACAAGACAAGACAAGACAAGACAAGACAAGACAAGACAAGACAAGACAAGACAAGACAAGACAAGACAAGACAAGACAAGACAAGACTAGACAAGACAAGACAAGACAAGACAAGACAAGACAAGACAAGACAAGACAAGACAAGACAAGACAAGACAAGACAAGACAAGACAAGACAAGACAAGACAAGACAAGACAAGACAAGACAAGACAAGACAAGACAAGACAAGACAAGACAAGACAAGACAAGACAAGACAAGACAAGACAAGACAAGACAAGACAAGACAAGACAAGACAAGACAAGACAAGACAAGACAAGACAAGACAAGACAAGACAAGACAAGACAAGGCAAGACAAGACAAGACAAGACAAGACAAGACAAGACAAGAGAAGACAAGAGAAGACAAGAGAAGACAAGACAAGACAAGACAAGACAAGACAATTGTGTTTGATTTGTTTTTAAATTAATTAAGCAGATACGACAAGACAAGACAAGGCCAAACAAGAAAAGACAAGACACGACACGACAAGACAAGACAAGACAAGGCCAGAGAAGAAAAGACAAGACAAGATACGACAAGACAAGACATGACAAGACAAGACAAGGCAAGACAAGACAAGACAAGACAAGACAAGACAAGACAAGACAAGACAAGACAAGACAAGACAAGACAAGACAAGACAAGACAAGACAAGACAAGACAAGACAAGACAAGACAAGACAAGACAAGACAAGACAAGACAAGACAAGACAAGACAAGACAAGACAAGACAAGACAAGACAAGACAAGACAAGACAAGACAAGACAATTGTGTTTGATTTGTTTTTAAATTAATTAAGACGATAAGACAAGACAAGGCCAGACAGGAAAAGACAAGACAAGACAAGACAATTGTGTTTGATTTGTTTTTAAATTAATTAAGATGATAAGACAAAACAAGACAAGACAAGACAAGACAAGACAAGACAAGACAAGACAAGACAAGACAAGACAAGACAAGACAAGACAAGACAAGACAAGACAAGACAAGACAAGACAAGACAAGACAAGACAAGACATGACATGACAAGACAAAACAAGACAAGACAAGACAAGACAAGACAAGACATTTATTTTATTTGTTTCTAAACTAATTAAGAAGAGAAGACAAGACAAGGCAAGACAAGACATGACAAGGCAAGACAGGACAATTGTGTTTGATTTGTTTTTAAATTAATTAAGAAGATAAGACAAGACAAGACAAGACAAGTCAAGACAAGACAAGACATGACAAGACAAAACAAGACAAAACAAGACAAGACAAGACAAGACAAGACAAGACAAGACATGACAAGACAAGACATGACAAGACAAGACAAGACAATTGTGTTTGATTTGTTTTTAAATTAATTATGAAGATAAGACAAGACAAGACAAGACAAGTCAAGACAAGACAAGACATGACAAGACAAAACAAGACAAGACAAAACAAGACAAGACAAGACAAGACAAGTCAAGACAAGACAATTGTGTTTGATTTGTTTTTAAATTAATTAAGAAAAGAAGAAAAAACAAGACAAGACAAGACAAGACAAGACAAGACAAGACAAGACAAGACAAGACAAGACAAGACAAGACAAGACAAGACAAGACAAGACAAGACATGACAAGACAAAACAAGACAAGACAAGACAAGACAAGACAAGACATTTATTTTATTTGTTTCTAAACTAATTAAGAAGAGAAGACAAGACAAGGCAAGACAAGACATGACAAGGCAAGACAGGACAATTGTGTTTGATTTGTTTTTAAATTAATTAAGAAGATAAGACAAGACAAGACAAGACAAGTCAAGACAAGACAAGACAAGACATGACAAGACAAAACAAGACAATACAAGACAAGACAAGACAAGACAAGACAAGACAAGACAAGACATGACAAGACAAGACATGACAAGACAAGACAAGACAATTGTGTTTGATTTGTTTTTAAATTAATTAAGAAGATAAGACAAGACAAGACAAGACAAGTCAAGACAAGACAAGACATGACAAGACAAAACAAGACAAGACAAAACAAGACAAGACAAGACAAGACAAGTCAAGACAAGACAATTGTGTTTGATTTGTTTTTAAATTAATTAAGAAAAGAAGAAAAAACAAGACAAGACAAGACAAGACAAGACAAGACAAGACAAGACAAGACAAGACAAGACAAGACAAGACAAGACAAGACAAGACAAGACATGACAAGACAAAACAAGACAAGACAAGACAAGACAAGACAAGACATTTATTTTATTTGTTTCTAAACTAATTAAGAAGAGAAGACAAGGCAAGGCAAGACAAGACATGACAAGGCAAGACAGGACAATTGTGTTTGATTTGTTTTTAAATTAATTAAGAAGATAAGACAAGACAAGACAAGACAAGTCAAGACAAGACAAGACATGACAAGACAAAACAAGACAAGACAAGACAAGACAAGACAAGACAAGACATGACAAGACAAGACATGACAAGACAAGACAAGACCAGACAAGACAAGACAAGACAAGACAAGATACGACAAGACAAGACATGACAAGACAAGACAAGACAAGACAAGAAACGACAAGACAAGACAAGACAAGAAAAAACAAGACAAGACAAGACAAGACAAGACAAGACAAGACAAGACAAGAAATGACAAGACAAGACATGACAAGACAAGACAAGACCGGACAAGACAAGACAAGACAAGACAAGATACGGCAAGACAAGACATGACAAGACAAGACAAGACAAGACAAGATACGACAAGACAAGACAAGACAAGACAAGACAAGACAAGACAAGACAAGTCAAGACAAGACATGACAAGACAAAACAAGACAAGACAAGACAAGACCAGACAAGACATGACAAGACAATACAAGACAAGACAAGACATGACAAGACAAGACAAGACAAGACAAGACAAGACAAGACAAGACAAGACATGACAAGACAAAACCAGATAAGACAAGACAAGACAAGACAAGATACGACAAGACAAGACATGACAAGACAAGACAAGACAAGACAAGATACGACAAGACAAGACATGACAAGACAAGACAAGACAAGACAAGACAAGACAAGACAAGACAAGACAAGACAAGACAAGACAAGACATGACAAGACAAGACATGACAAGACAAGCCAAGACCAGACAAGACAAGACAAGACAAGACAAGACAAGACAAGACAAGACAAGACAAGACATGACAAGACAAGACATGACAAGACAAGACAAGACAAGACCAGACAAGACAAGACAAGAC
Organism: Zeugodacus cucurbitae; assembly: GCF_028554725.1. Taxonomy (NCBI): domain Eukaryota; kingdom Metazoa; phylum Arthropoda; class Insecta; order Diptera; family Tephritidae; genus Zeugodacus; species Zeugodacus cucurbitae. Next base: position 9,173,220 of record NC_071672.1, on the reverse strand, counting down.
AAGATACGACAAGACAAGACATGACAAGACAAGACAAGACAAGACAAGGCAAGACAAGATACGACAAGACAAGACAAGACAAGACAAAACAAGACAAGACAAGACAAGACAAGACAAGACATGACAAGACAAGACATGACAAGACAAGACAAGACAAGACCAGACAAGACAAGACAAGACAAGACAAGATACGACAAGACAAGACATGACAAGACAAGACAAGACAAGACAAGATACGACAAGACAAGACAAGACAAGACAAGACAAGACAAGACAAGACAAGACAAGTCAAGACAAGACATGACAAGACAAAACAAGACAAGACAAGACAAGACCAGACAAGACATGACAAGACAATACAAGACAAGACAAGACATGACAAGACAAGACAAGACAAGACAAGACAAGACATGACAAGACAAGACAAGACCAGATAAGACAAGACAAGACAAGACAAGATACGACAAGACAAGACATGACAAGACAAGACAAGACAAGACAAGATACGACAAGACAAGACATGACAAGACAAGACAAGACAAGACAAGACAAGACAAGACAAGACAAGACAAGACAAGACAAGACAAGACAAGACAAGTCAAGACAAGACAAGACATGACAAGACAAAACAAGACAAGACAAGACAAGACAAGACAAGACAAGACAAGTCGAGACAAGACAAGACATGACAAGACAAAACAAGACCAGACAAGACAAGACAAGACAAGACAAGACAAGACAAGACAAGACAAGACGAGACAAGACAAGACATGACAAGACACGACAAGACCAGATAAGACAAGACAAGACAAGACAAGATACGACAAGACAAGACATGACAAGACAAGACAAGACAAGACAAGATACGACAAGACAAGACATGACAAGACAAGACAAGACAAGACAAGACAAGACAAGACAAGACAAGACAAGTCAAGTCAAGACAAGACAAGACATGACAAAACAAAACAAGACAAGACAAGACAAGACAAGACAAGACAAGACAAGACAAGACAAGACAAGACAAGACATGACAAGACAAGACAAGACAAGACAAGACCAGACAAGACAAGACATGACAAGACAAGACAAGACAAGACAAGACAAGACAAGACAAGACAAGACAAGACAAGACAAGACAAGACAAGACAAGACAAGACAAGACAAGACAAGACAAGACAAGACAAGACAAGACAAGACAAGACAAGACAAGACAAGAAAAGACAAGACAAGACAAGACAAGACAAGACAAGACAAGACATGACAAGACAAGACAAGACAAGACAAGATACGACAAGACAAGACATGACAAGACAAGACAAGACAAGACAAGACAAGACAAGACAAGACAAGACAAGTCAAGTCAAGACAAGACAAGACATGACAAAACAAAACAAGACAAGACAAGACAAGACAAGACAAGACAAGACAAGACAAGACAAGACAAGACATGACAAGAAAAGACAAGACAAGACAAGACCAGACAAGACAAGACATGACAAGACAAGACAAGACAAGACAAGACAAGACAAGACAAGACAAGACAAGACAAGACAAGACAAGACAAGACAAGACAAGACAAGACAAGACAAGACAAGACAAGACAAGACAAGACAAGACAAGACAAGACAAGACAAGACAAGACAAGACAAGAAAAGACAAGACAAGACAAGACAAGACAAGACAAGACAAGACAAGACAAGACAAGACAAGACAAGACAAGGCAAGACAAGACAAGACAAGACAAGACAAGACAAGACAAGACATGACCAGACAAGACAAGACAAGGCAAGACAAGACAAGACAAGACAAGACAAGACAAGATAAGACAAGGCAAGACAAGACAAGACAAGACAAGACAAGACAAGACAAGACAAGGCAAGACAAGACAAGACAAGACAAGACAAGACAAGACAAGACAAGAAAAGACAAGACAATTGTGTTTGATTTGTTTTTAAATTAATTAAGCAGATAAGACAAGACAAGACAAGGCCAGACAAGGAAAGACAAGACACGACACGACAAGACAAGACAAGACAAGGCCAGAGAAGAAAAGACAAGACAAGATACGACAAGACAAGACATGACAAGACAAGACAAGACAAGACAAGACAAGACAAGACAAGACAAGACAAGACAAGACAAGACAAGACAAGACAAGACAAGACAAGACAAGACAATTGTGTTTGATTTGTTTTTAAATTAATTAAGACGATAAGACAAGACAAGGCCAGACAGGAAAAGACAAGACAAGACAAGACAATTGTGTTTGATTTGTTTTTAAATTAATTAAGATGATAAGACAAAACAAGACAAGACATGACATGACAAGACAAGACAAGACAAAACAAGACAAGACATTTTTTTTTATTTGTTTCTAAACTAATTAAGAAGAGAAGACAAGACAAGAAAAGACAAGACAAGACATTTATTTTATTTGTTTCTAAACTAATTAAGAAGAGAAGACATGACAAGACAAGACAAGACAAGACAAGACAAGACAAGACAAGACAAGACAAGACAAGACAAGACATGACAAGACACGACAAGACCAGATAAGACAAGACAAGACAAGACAAGATACGACAAGACAAGACATGACAAGACAAGACAAGATAAGACAAGATACGACAAGACAAGACATGACAAGACAAGACAAGACAAGACAAGACAAGACAAGACAAGACAAGACAAGACAAGACAAGACAAGACAAGACAAGACAAGACAAGACAAGACAAGACAAGACAAGACAAGACAAGACAAGACAAGACAAGACAAGACAAGACAAGACAAGACAAGACAAGACAAGACAAGACAAGACAAGACAAGACATGACAAGACAAGACAAGACCAGATAAGACATGACAAGACATGACAAGACAAGACAAGACAAGACAAGATACGACAAGACAAGACATGACATGACAAGACAAGACAAGACAAGACAAGACAAGACAAGACAAGACCAGACCAGACAAGACAAGACAAGACAAGACAAGACAAGACAAGACAAGACAAGACAAGACAAGACAAGACAAGACAAGACAAGACAAGACAAGACAAGACAAGACAAGACAAGACATGACAAGACAAGACAAGACAAGACAAGACAAGACAAGACAAGACAAGACAAGACAAGACAAGACAAGACATGACAAGACAAGACAAGACAAGACAAGACAAGACAAGACAAGACATTTATTTTATTTGTTTCTAAACTAATTAAGAAGAGAAGACAAGACAAGGCAAGACAAGACATGACAAGACAAGACAGGACAATTGTGTTTGATTTGTTTTTAAATTAATTAAGAAGATAAGACAAGACAAGACAAGACAAGTCAAGACAAGACAAGACATGACAAGACAAAACAAGACAAGACAAGACAAGACAAGACAAGACAAGACAAGACAAGACAAGACATGACAAGACAAGACATGACAAGACAAGACAAGACCAGACAAGACAAGACAAGACAAGACAAGATACGACAAGACAAGACATGACAAGACAAGACAAGACAAGACAAGATACGACAAGACAAGACAAGACAAGACAAAACAAGACAAGACAAGACAAGACAAGACAAGACAAGACAAGACAAGACAAGACATGACAAGACAAGACATGACAAGACAAGACCAGACAAGACAAGACAAGACAAGACAAGATACGACAAGACAAGACATGACAAGACAAGACAAGACAAGACAAGATACGACAAGACAAGACAAGACAAGACAAGACAAGACAAGACAAGACAAGACAAGACAAGACAAGACATTTATTTTATTTGTTTCTAAACTAATTAAGAAGAGAAGACAAGACAAGGCAAGACAAGACATGACAAGACAAGACAGGACAATTGTGTTTGATTTGTTTTTAAATTAATTAAGCAGATAAGACAAGACACGACACGACAAGACAAGACAAGTCAAGACAAGGCAAGACATGACAAGACAAAACAAGACAAGACAAGACAAGACAAGACAAGACAAGACAAGACATGACAAGACAAGACAAGACCAGACAAGACAAGACATGCCAAGACAAGACAAGACATTTATTAAGAAGAGAAGACATTATTAAGAAGAGAAGACATGACAAGACAAAACAAGACATGACAAGACAAGACAAGACCAGACAAGACAAGACATGCCAAGACAAGACAAGACATTTATTAAGAAGAGAAGACATTATTAAGAAGAGAAGACAAGACAAGACAAGACAAGACAAGACAAGACAAGACAAGACAAGACAAGACAAGACAAGACAAGACAAGACATTTATTTTATTTGTTTCTAAACTAATTAAGAAGAGAAGACATGACTAGACAAAACAAGACAAGACAAGACAAGACAAGACAAGACAAGACAAGACAAGACAAGACAAGACAAGACAAGACAAGACAAGACAAGACAAGACAAGACAAGACATGACAAGACAAGACATGACAAGACAAGACAAGACCAGACAAGACAAGACAAGACAAGACAAGATACGACAAGACAAGACAAGACAAGACAAAACAAGACAAGACAAGACAAGACAAGACAAGACAAGACAAGACATGACAAGACAAGACATGACAAGACAAGACAAGACCAGACAAGACAAGACAAGACAAGACAAGATACGACAAGACAAGACCAGACAAGACAAGACAAGACAAGATACGACAAGACAAGACATGACAAGACAAGACAAGACAAGACAAGATACGACAAGACAAGACATGACAAGACAAGACAAGACAAGACCAGACAAGACATGACAAGACAATACAAGACAAGACAAGACATGACAAGACAAGACCAGACAAGACATGACAAGACATGACAAGACAAGACAAGACAAGACAAGACAAGACAAGACATGACAAGACAAGACAAGACCAGATAAGACAAGACAAGACAAGACAATATACGACAAGACAAGACATGACAAGACAAGACAAGACAAGACAAGACAAGACAAGACAAGACAAGACATTTATTTTATTTGTTTCTAAACTAATTAAGAAGAGAAGACAAGACAAGGCAAGACAAGACATGACAAGACAAGACAGGACAATTGTGTTTGATTTGTTTTTAAATTAATTAAGCAGATAAGACAAGACACGACACGACAAGACAAGACAAGACAAGGCCAGAGAAGAAAAGACAAGACACGATACGACAAGACAAGACATGACAAGACAAGACAAGACAAGACAAGACAAGACAAGACAAGACAAGACAAGACAAGACAAGACAAGACAAGACAAGACAAGACAAGACAAGACAAGGCAAGACAAGACAAGACACGACAAGACAAGACAAGACGAGACATGACAAGACAAAACAAGACAAGACAAGACAAGACCAGACAAGACAAGACAAGACAAGACAAGACAAGACAAGACAAGACAAGACATGACAAGACACGACAAGACCAGATAAGACAAGACAAGACAAGACAAGATACGACAAGACAAGACCAGACAAGACAAGACAAGACAAGACAAGACAAGACAAGACAAGACAAGACAAGACAAGACAAGACAAGACAAGACAAGACAAGACAAGTCAAGACAAGACAAGACAAGACAAGACATGACAAGACAAGACAAGACCAGATAAGACAAGACAAGACAAGACAAGACAAGACAAGACAAGACAAGATACGACAAGACAAGACATGACAAGTCAAGTCAAGACAAGACAAGACATGACAAAACAAGACAAGACAAGACAAGACAAGACAAGATACGACAAGACAAGACATGACAAGTCAAGTCAAGACAAGACAAGACAAGACAAGACAAGACAAGACAAGACAAGACAAGACATGACAAGACAAGACAAGACCAGATAAGACAAGACAAGACAAGACAAGACAAGACAAGACAAGACAAGACAAGATACGACAAGACAAGACATGACAAGTCAAGTCAAGACAAGACAAGACATGACAAAACAAGACAAGACAAGACAAGACAAGACAAGACAAGACAAGACATGACAAGACAAGACAAGACCAGATAAGACAAGACAAGACAAGACAAGACAAGACAAGACAAGACAAGACAAGACATGACAAGACAAGACAAGACCAGATAAGACAAGACAAGACAAGACAAGACAAGACAAGACAAGACAAGACAAGATACGACAAGACAAGACAAGACCAGATAAGACAAGACAAGACAAGACAAGACAAGACAAGACAAGACAAGACAAGATACGACAAGACAAGACATGACAAGACAAAACAAGACAAGACAAGACAAGACAAGACAAGACAAGACAAGACAAGACAAGACAAGACAAGACAAGACAAGACAAGATACGACAAGACAAGACATGACAAGACAAGACAAGACAAGACAAGACAAGACAAGACAAGACAAGACAAGACAAGACAAGACAAGTCAAGTCAAGACAAGACAAGACATGACAAAACAAGACAAGACAAGACAAGACAAGACAAGACAAGACAAGACAAGACATGACAAGACAAGACAAGACCAGACAAGACAAGACATGACAAGACAAGACAAGACAAGACAAGACAAGACAAGACAAGACAAGACAAGACAAGACAAGACAAGACAAGACAAGACAAGACAAGACAAGACAAGACAAGACAAGACAAGACAAGACAAGACAAGACAAGACAAGACAAGACAAGACAAGGCAAGACAAGACAAGACAAGACAAGACAAGTCAAGTCAAGACAAGACAAGACATGACAAAACAAGACAAGACAAGACAAGACAAGACAAGACAAGACAAGACAAGACAAGACATGACAAGACAAGACAAGACCAGACAAGACAAGACATGACAAGACAAGACAAGACAAGACAAGACAAGACAAGACAAGACAAGACAAGACATGACATGACAAGACACGACAAGACCAGATAAGACAAGACAAGACAAGACAAGATACGACAAGACAAGACATGACAAGACAAGATAAGACAAGACAAGATACGACAAGACAAGACATGACAAAACAATACAAGACAAGACAAGACAAGACAAGACAAGACAAGACAAGACAAGACAAGACAAGACATGACAAGACAAGACAAGACCAGACAAGACAAGACAAGACAAGATACGACAAGACAAGACAAGACAAGACAAGACAAGACAAGACAAGACAAGACAAGACAAGACAAGACAAGACAAGACAAGACAAGACAAGACAAGACAAGACAAGACATGACAAGACAAGACAAGACCAGACAAGACAAGACAAGACAAGATACGACAAGACAAGACATGACAAGACAAGACAAGACAAGACAAGATACGACAAGACAAGACAAGACAAGACAAGACAAGACAAGACAAGTCAAGACAAGACATGACAAGACAAAACAAGACAAGACAAGACAAGACAAGACCAGACAAGACATGACAAGACAATACAAGACAAGACAAGACATGACAAGACAAGACAAGACAAGACAAGACAAGACAAGACATGACAAGACAAGACAAGACCAGATAAGACAAGACAAGACAAGACAAGATACGACAAGACAAGACATGGCAAGACAAGACAAGACAAGACAAGATACGACAAGACAAGACATGACAAGACAAGACAAGACAAGACAAGACAAGACAAGACAAGACAAGACAAGACAAGACAAGACAAGACAAGACAAGACAAGACAAGACAAGACAAGACAAGACAAGACAAGTCAAGACAAGACAAGACATGACAAGACAAAACAAGACAAGACAAGACAAGACAAGACAAGACAAGATAAGACAAGAGAAGACAAGACAAGACAAGTCGAGACAAGACAAGACATGACAAGACAAAACAAGACCAGACAAGACAAGACAAGACAAGACAAGACAAGACAAGACAAGACAAGACAAGACAAGACAAGACAAGACATGACAAGACACGACAAGACCAGATAAGACAAGACAAGACAAGACAAGATACGACAAGACAAGACATGACAAGACAAGACAAGACAAGACAAGATACGACAAGACAAGACATGACAAGACAAGACAAGACAAGACAAGACAAGACAAGACAAGACAAGACAAGACAAGACAAGTCAAGTCAAGACAAGACAAGACATGACAAAACAAGACAAGACAAGACAAGACAAGACAAGACAAGACAAGACAAGACAAGACAAGACAAGACAAGACATGACAAGACAAGACAAGACCAGACAAGACATGACAAAACAAGACAAGTAAAGACAAGACAAGACAAGACAAGACAAGACAAGACAAGACAAGACAAGACAAGACAAGACAAGACAAGACAAGACAAGACAAGTAAAGACAAGACAAGACAAGACAAGACAAGACAAGACAAGACAAGACAAGACAAGACAAGACAAGACAAGACAAGACAAGACAAGACAAGACAAGGCAAGGCAAGACAAGACAAGACAAGACAAGACAAGACAAGACAAGACAAGACAAGACAAGACATGACATGACAAGACACGACAAGACCAGATAAGACAAGACAAGACAAGACAAGATACGACAAGACAAGACAAGACAAGACAAGACCAGACAAGACAAGACAAGACAAGACAAGATACGACAAGACAAGACAAGACAAGACAAGACAAGACAAGACAAGACAAGACAGGACAATTGTGTTTGATTTGTTTTTAAATTAATTAAGAAGATAAGACAAGACAAGACAAGACAAGTCAAGACAAGACAAGACATGACAAGACAAAACAAGACAAGACAAGACAAGACAAGACAAGACAAGACAAGACAAGACAAGACAAGACAAGACAAGACAAGACAAGACAAGACAAGACAAGACAAGACAAGACAAGACAAGACAAGACAAGACAGGACAATTGTGTTTGATTTGTTTTTAAATTAATTAAAAAGATAAGACAAGACAAGACAAGACAAGACAAGACAAGACAAGACAAGACAAGACAAGACAGGACAGGACAATTGTGTTTGATTTGTTTTTAAATTAATTAAGAAGATAAGACAAGACAAGACAAGACAAGTCAAGACAAGACAAGACATGACAAGACAAAACAAGACAAGACAAGACAAGACAAGACAAGACAAGACAAGACAAGACAAGACAAGACAAGACAAGACAAGACAAGACAAGACAAGACAAGACAAGACAAGACAAGACAAGACAAGACAAGACAAGACAAGACAAGACAAGACAAGACAAGACAAGACAAGACAAGACAAGACAAGACAAGACAAGACAAGACAAGACAAGACAAGACAAGACAAGACAAGATACGACAAGACAAGACAAGACAAGACAAAACAAGACAAGACAAGACAAGACAAGACAAGACAAGACAAGACAAGATACGACAAGACAAGACAAGACAAGACAAAACAAGACAAGACAAGACAAGACAAGACAAGACAAGACAAGACAAGACAAGACAAGACAAGACAAGACAAGACAAGACAAGACAGGACAATTGTGTTTGATTTGTTTCTAAACTAATTAAGAAGAGAAGACATGACTAGACAAAACAAGACAAGACAAGACAAGACAAGACAAGACAAGACAAGACAAGACAAGACAAGACAAGACAAGACAAGACAAGACAAGACAAGACAAGACAAGACAAGACAAGACCAGACAAGACAAGACAAGACAAGACAAGACAAGACAAGACAAGACAAGACAAGACAAGACAAGACAAGACAAGACAAGACAAGACAAGACAAGACAAGACAAGACAAGACAAGACAAGACAAGACAAGACAAGACAAGACAAGACAAGACAAGACAAGACAAGACATGACAAGACAAGACAGGACAATTGTGTTTGATTTGTTTTTAAATTAATTAAGAAGATAAGACAAGACAAGACAAGACAAGTCAAGACAAGACAAGACATGACAAGACAAAACAAGACAAGACAAGACAAGACAAGACAAGACAAGACAAGACAAGACAAGACAAGACAAGACAAGACAAGACAAGACAAGACAAGACAAGACAAGACAAGACAAGACAAGACAAGACAAGACAAGACAAGACAAGACAAGACAAGACAAGACAAGACAAGACAAGACAAGGCCAGAGAAGAAAAGACAAGACAAGATACGACAAGACAAGACATGACAAGACAAGACAAGACAAGACAAGACAAGACACGACAAGACAAGCCAAGACGAGACATGACAAGGCAAAACAAGACAAGACAAGACAAGACCAGACAAGACAAGACAAGACAAGACAAGACAAGACAAGGCCAGAGAAGAAAAGACAAGACAAGATACGACAAGACAAGACATGACAAGACAAGACAAGACAAGACAAGACAAGACAAGACAAGACAAGACAAGACAAGACAAGACAAGACAAGACAAGACAAGACAAGACAAGACAAGACAAGACAAGACAAGACAAGACAAGACAAGACAAGACAAGACAAGACAAGACAAGACAAGACAAGACAAGACAAGACAAGACAAGACGTGACAAAACAAGACAAGACAAGGCAAGACAAGACAAGACAAGACAAGACAATTGTGTTTGATTTGTTTTTAAATTAATTAAGACGATAAGACAAGACAAGGCCAGACAGGAAAAGACAAGACAAGACAAGAAAATTGTGTTTGATTTGTTTTTAAATTAATTAAGATGATAAGACAAAACAAGACAAGACATTTTTTTTTATTTGTTTCTAAACTAATTAAGAAGAGAAGACAAGACAAGACAAGACAAGACAAGACATTTATTTTATTTGTTTCTAAACTAATTAAGAAGAGAAGACATGACAAGACAAAACAAGACAAGACATGACAAGACAAGACAAGACAAGACAAGACAAGACAAGACAAGACACGACAAGACAAGACAAGACGAGACATGACAAGACAAAACAAGACAAGACAAGACAAGACCAGACAAGACAAGACAAGACAAGACAAGACAAGACAAGACAAGACAAGACAAGACAAGACAAGACAAGACAAGACAAGACAAGACAAGACAAGACAAGACAAGACAAGACAAGACAAGACAAGACAAGACAAGACAAGACAAGACAAGACAAGACAAGACAAGACAAGACAAGACAAGACAAGACAAGACAAGACAAGACAAGACATTCAAGACAAGACAAGACAAGACAAGACAAGACAAGACAAGACAAGACAAGACAAGACAAGACAAGACAAGACAAGACAAGACAAGACAAGACAAGACAAGACAAGACATGACAAGACACGACAAGACCAGATAAGACAAGACAAGACAAGACAAGATACGACAAGACAAGACATGACAAGACAAGACAAGACAAGACAAGATACGACAAGACAAGACATGACAAGACAAGACAAGACAAGACAAGACAAGACAAGACAAGACAAGACAAGACAAGACAAGACAAGACAAGACAAGACAAGACAAGACAAGACAAGACAAGACAAGTCAAGACAAGACAAGACATGACAAGACAAAACAAGACAAGACAAGACAAGACAAGACAAGACAAGAAAAGACAAGACATGACATGACAAGACAAGACAAGACCAGACAAGACAAGACATGCCAAGACAAGACAAGACATTTATTTTATTTGTTTCTAAACTAATTAAGAAGAGAAGACAAGACAAGACAAGACAAGACAAGACATTTATTTTATTTGTTTCTAAACTAATTAAGAAGAGAAGACATGACAAGACAAAACAAGACAAGACAAGACAAGACAAGACAAGACAAGACAAGACAAGACAAGACAAGACAAGACAAGACAAGACAAGACAAGACAAGACAAGACAAGACAAGACAAGACAAGACAAGACAAGACAAGACAAGACAAGACAAGACAAGACAAGACAAGACAAGACAAGACAAGACAAGACAAGACAAGACAAGACAAGACAAGACAAGACAAGACAAGACAAGACATGACAAGACAAGACAGGACAATTGTGTTTGATTTGTTTTTAAATTAATTAAGAAGATAAGACAAGACAAGACAAGACAAGTCAAGACAAGACAAGACATGACAAGACAAAACAAGACAAGACAAGACAAGACAAGACAAGACAAGACAAGACAAGACAAGACAAGACAAGACACGACAAGACAAGACAAGACGAGACATGACAAGACAAAACAAGACAAGACAAGACAAGACCAGACAAGACAAGACAAGACAAGACAAGACAAGACAAGACAAGACAAGACAAGACAAGACAAGACAAGACAAGACAAGACAAGACAAGACAAGACAAGACAAGACAAGACAAGACAAGACAAGACAAGACAAGACAAGACAAGACAAGACAAGACAAGACAAGACAAGACAAGACATTCAAGACAAGACAAGACAAGACAAGACAAGACAAGACAAGACAAGACAAGACAAGACAAGACAAGACAAGACAAGACAAGACAAGACAAGACAAGACAAGACAAGACAAGACATGACAAGACACGACAAGACCAGATAAGAAAAGACAAGACAAGACAAGACAAGACATTCAAGACAAGACAAGACAAGACAAGACAAGACATGACAAGACAAGACATGACAAGACAAGACAAGACCAGACAAGACAAGACAAGACAAGACAAGATACGACAAGACAAGACCAGACAAGACAAGACAAGACAAGACATGACAAGACAAGACATGACAAGACAAGACAAGACCAGACAAGACAAGACAAGACAAGACAAGATACGACAAGACAAGACCAGACAAGACAAGACAAGACAAGATACGACAAGACAAGACATGACAAGACAAGACAAGACAAGACAAGATACGACAAGACAAGACATGACAAGACAAGACAAGACAAGACCAGACAAGACATGACAAGACAATACAAGACAAGACAAGACAAGACAAGACAAGATACGACAAGACAAGACCAGACAAGACAAGACAAGACAAGATACGACAAGACAAGACATGACAAGACAAGACAAGACAAGACAAGATACGACAAGACAAGACATGACAAGACAAGACAAGACAAGACCAGACAAGACATGACAAGACAATACAAGACAAGACAAGACATGACAAGACAAGACCAGACAAGACATGACAAGACATGACAAGACAAGACAAGACAAGACAAGACAAGACAAGACATGACAAGACAAGACAAGACCAGATAAGACAAGACAAGACAAGACAAGATACGACAAGACAAGACATGACAAGACAAGACAAGACAAGACAAGACAAGACAAGACAAGACAAGACAAGACAAGACAAGACAAGACAAGACAAGACAAGACAAGACAAGACATGACAAGACAAGACATGACATGACAAGACAAGACAAGACAAAACAAGACAAGACATTTTTTTTTATTTGTTTCTAAACTAATTAAGAAGAGAAGACAAGACAAGACAAAACAAGACAAAACAAGACCAGACAAGATAAGACAAGACAAGACAAGACAAGACAAGACATGACAAGACAAGACACGATACGACAAGACAAGACATGACAAGGCAAGACAAGACAAGACAAGACAAGACAAGACAAGACAAGACAAGACAAGACAAGTCAAGACAAGACAAGACAAGACATGACAAGACAAAACAAGACAAGACAAGACAAGACAAGACAAGACATGACAAGACAAGACAAGACAAGACAAGACAAGACAAGACAAGACACGACAAGACAAGCCAAGACGAGACATGACAAGGCAAAACAAGACAAGACAAGACAACAAGACCAGACAAGACAAGACAAGACAAGACAAGACAAGACAAGACCAGACCAGACAAGACAAGACAAGACAAGACAAGACAAGACAAGACAAGACAAGACAAGACAAGACAAGACAAGACAAGACATGACAAGACAAGACATGACATGACAAGACAAGACAAGACAAAACAAGACAAGACATTTTTTTTTATTTGTTTCTAAACTAATTAAGAAGAGAAGACAAGACAAGACAAGACAAGACAAGACAAGACAAGACAAGACAAGACAAGACAAGATAAGACAAGAGAAGACAAGACAAGACAAGTCGAGACAAGACAAGACATGACAAGACAAAACAAGACCAGACAAGACAAGACAAGACAAGACAAGACAAGACATGACAAGACAAGACAAGACAAGACAATTGTGTTTGATTTGTTTTTAAATTAATTAAGAAAAGAAGAAAAAACAAGACAAGACAAGACAAGACAAGACAAGACAAGACAAGACAAGACAAGACAAGACAAGACATTTATTTTATTTGTTTCTAAACTAATTAAGAAGAGAAGACAAGACAAGGCAAGACAAGACATGACAAGACAAGACAGGACAATTGTGTTTGATTTGTTTTTAAATTAATTAAGAAGACAAGACAAGACAAGACAAGACAATTGTGTTTGATTTGTTTTTAAATTAATTAAGAAAAGAAGAAAAAACAAGACAAGACAAGACAAGACAAGACAAGACAAGACAAGACAAGACATGACAAGACAAGACATGACAAGACAAGACAAGACCAGACAAGACAAGACAAGACAAGACAAGACAAGATACGACAAGACAAGACATGACAAGACAAGACAAGACAAGACAAGATACGACAAGACAAGACAAGACAAGACAAGACAAGACAAGACAAGACAAGTCAAGACAAGACATGACAAGACAAAACAAGACAAGACAAGACAAGACCAGACAAGACAAGACAAGACAAGACAAGACAAGACAAGATACGACAAGACAAGACAAGACAAGTCAAGACAAGACATGACAAGACAAAACAAGACAAGACAAGACAAGACAAGACAAGACAAGACAAGACAAGACAAGACAAGACAAGACAAGACAAGACAAGACAAGACAAGACAAGACATGACAAGACAAGCAAGACCAGACAAGACAAGACAAGACAAGACAAGACAAGACAAGACAAGACAAGACAAGACAAGACAAGGCAAGACAAGACACGACAAGACAAGACAAGACAAGACAAGACAAGATAAGACAAGACAAGACATGACAAGACAATACAAGACCAGACAAGACAATACCCCTACCCAATTGCCGCCGATTTTTTCGGCATTTTTTGCGGCTTTTGCCTAGTACTGCAGCCGGACCCGGTTTTGGACCCGGGTTTTTTTTGGTGGGGCACACTCGTGGTGGTGTGGCGGTGTGGTGGGTGGGGCCGGGGGGCGTTTTGGGGCAAAACTTGGACGAGTTGGTAGCCGGTTCTCGGGGAAGACCCGGTTTTTTGGGGTCGGTCAGTGGTCCGTTTAGCTCGTGCCGATCCACCCGATCACTTCTCGACCGATTTATACCGCTCACTGTATATATCTGGAAAATACGGGCATATATCTGGTTATGGTACTAGCTCGAAAGTCCGAGGTTCGAATCCCAACCCATTCAACTTTAATATCTATATATAATAATGTTTTTACTGAGACCAAAATCATCATACACATACATACATACATACATACACATGTGTACATACATATATATGGTGATCGCATCGCATATATATATAGTATATATAATCGGAGATTTATGCGTGTGTAATACATACATACTCTCATGTACTGCGTAGTAGAAACACATGTGTGCCACATCAGCTGTTATCGTAGTAGTAGTATAACAAATTCTACCATATGTTGACAAATTTATAACAAATTCATAATCATATGTGTGTATTGTAGAACAGAACAGAATAGTGTGTACACTTGAACACATATATGATATGATATGATAGGGGTAGAAAAGTGTGTGTACACTTATACATGCTATCGGGTGCGTCTACTTACTTTGTGTAATTGGCATAGTTTCGCTCGCATTGGCTGCACCCGGCTGGTGGCTCAAACGCTTTGGGCCACCTAGTAGGTTCCATTGGCTACCATTAGAGCCATTTGTGGCGAACCTAGCTTCACCAGGAGCGTGACAATCATATGAGTACCATAAAACCGATCTTTTCACTTTGACACGCTTGGACACGCTCCTGAGGAGCGGGTGCGTATGAGTAAAAATAAAATAAAAATAAAAAATAGAAAGTGGGTAGGGTTGATTAGGGGCTCGTTGATTATTCTGCCACTATTCAGTTGAACTTACTCACTGCACGATCACTTTTACTGAACTCACTCACTCTTGATGATCATATGCTCACATATGTGCAACATATGCAACATATGTGTCATAATTCAAATTTGGCCGTTAAATGGTCTGTGCTGTGCTGTGCTGTCTGGTGATCATAGGTAATCGCTGAATTCTCATCTTGCTTATCGACAATTTTACTTATAACATACTCAACTGGCATCATGACAAGACAAGACCAGACAAGACAAGACAAGACAAGACAAGATACGACAAGACAAGACATGACAAGACAAGACAAGACAAGACAAGACAAGACTAGACAAGACAAGACAAGACAAGACAAGACAAGACAAGACAAGGCAAGACAAGACACGACAAGACAAGACAAGACAAGACAAGACAAGATAAGACAAGACAAGACATGACAAGACAATACAAGACCAGACAAGACAAGACAAGACATGACAAGACAAGACAAGACAAGACAAGACAAGACAAGACAAGACAAGACAAGGCAAGACATGACAAGACAAGACAAGACAAGACAAGACAAGACAAGACAAGACAAGACAAGACAAGACAAGACAAGATAAGACAAGAGAAGACAAGACAAGTCGAGACAAGACAAGACATGACAAGACAAGACAAGACATGACAAGACAAAACAAGACCAGACAAGACAAGATACGACAAGACAAGACATGACAAGACAAGATAAGACAAGACAAGATACGACAAGACAAGACATGACAAGACAAGACAAGACAAGACAAGACAAGACAAGACAAGACAAGACAAGACAAGACAAGACATGACAAGACAAGACAAGACAAGACAAGACAAGACAAGACAAGACAAGACAAGACAAGACAAGACAAGACAAGACAAGATAAGACAAGACAAGACAAGACAAGACAAGACAAGACATGACAAGACAAGACAAGACAAGACAAGACAAGACAAGACAAGGCAAGACATGACAAGACAAGACAAGACAAGACAAGACAAGACAAGTCAAGACAAGACAAGACATGACAAGACAAGACAAGACAAGACAAGACAAGACAAGACAAGACAAGACAAGACAAGACAAGACAAGACAAGATAAGACAAGAGAAGACAAGACAAGACAAGTCGAGACAAGACAAGACATGACAAGACAAGACAAGACATGACAAGACAAAACAAGACCAGACAAGACAAGATACGACAAGACAAGACATGACAAGACAAGACAAGACAAGACAAGATACGACAAGACAAGACATGACAAGACAAGACAAGACAAGACAAGACAAGACAAGACAAGACAAGACAAGACAAGACAAGACATGACAAGACAAGACAAGACAAGACAAGACAAGACAAGACAAGACAAGACAAGACAAGATAAGACAAGAGAAGACAAGACAAGACAAGTCGAGACAAGACAAGACATGACAAGACAAAACAAGACAAAACAAGACCAGACAAGATAAGACAAGACAAGACAAGACAAGACAAGACATGACAAGACAAGACACGATACGACAAGACAAGACATGACAAGGCAAGACAAGACAAGACAAGACAAGACAAGACAAGACAAGACAAGACAAGACAAGACAAGACAAGTCAAGACAAGACAAGACAAGATATGACAAGACAAAACAAGACAAGACAAGACAAGACAAGACAAGACATGACAAGACAAGACAAGACAAGACAAGACAAGACAAGACAAGACAAGACACGACAAGACAAGCCAAGACGAGACATGACAAGGCAAAACAAGACAAGACAAGACAACAAGACCAGACAAGACAAGACAAGACAAGACAAGACAAGACAAGACAAGACCAGACCAGACAAGACAAGACAAGACAAGACAAGACAAGACAAGACAAGACAAGACAAGACAAGACAAGACAGGACAAGACAAGACAAGACAAGACAAGACAAGACAAGACATGACAAGACAAGACCAGACAAGACAAGACAAGACAAGACAAGATACGACAAGACAAGACATGACAAGACAAGACAAGACAAGACAAGACAAGACAAGACAAGACAAGACAAGACAAGACAAGACAAGACAAGACAAGACAAGACAAGACAAGACAAGACAAGACAAGACAAGACAAGACAAGACAAGACAAGTCAAGACAAGACAAGACATGACAAGACAAAACTAGACAAGACAAGACAAGACAAGACAAGACAAGACAAGACAGGACAAGTCAAGACAAGACAAGACATGACAAGACAAAACTAGACAAGACAAGACAAGACAAGATAAGACAAGAGAAGACAAGACAAGACAAGTCGAGACAAGACAAGACATGACAAGACAAGACAAGACATGACAAGACAAAACAAGACCAGACAAGACAAGATACGACAAGACAAGACATGACAAGACAAGACAAGACAAGACAAGATACGACAAGACAAGACATGACAAGACAAGACAAGACAAGACAAGACAAGACAAGACAAGACAAGACAAGACAAGACATGACAAGACAAGACAAGACAAGACAAGACAAGACAAGACAAGACAAGACAAGACAAGACAAGACAAGACAAGACAAGACAAGTCGAGACAAGACAAGACATGACAAGACAAAACAAGACAAAACAAGACCAGACAAGATAAGACAAGACAAGACAAGACAAGACAAGACATGACAAGACAAGACACGATACGACAAGACAAGACATGACAAGGCAAGACAAGACAAGACAAGACAAGACAAGACAAGACAAGACAAGACAAGACAAGTCAAGACAAGACAAGACAAGATATGACAAGACAAAACAAGACAAGACAAGACAAGACAAGACAAGACATGACAAGACAAGACAAGACAAGACAAGACAAGACAAGACAAGACACGACAAGACAAGCCAAGACGAGACATGACAAGGCAAAACAAGACAAGACAAGACAACAAGACCAGACAAGACAAGACAAGACAAGACAAGACAAGACCAGACCAGACAAGACAAGACAAGACAAGACAAGACAAGACAAGACAAGACAAGACAAGACAAGACAAGACAGGACAAGACAAGACAAGACAAGACAAGACAAGACAAGACATGACAAGACAAGACCAGACAAGACAAGACAAGACAAGACAAGATACGACAAGACAAGACATGACAAGACAAGACAAGACAAGACAAGACAAGACAAGACAAGACAAGACAAGACAAGACAAGACAAGACAAGACAAGACAAGACAAGACAAGACAAGACAAGACAAGACAAGACAAGACAAGACAAGACAAGACAAGACAAGACAAGACAAGACAAGACAAGACAAGACAAGACAAGACAAGACAAGACAAGACAAGACAAGACAAGACAAGACAAGACAAGACAAGACAAGACAAGACAAGACAAGACAAGACAAGACAAGACAAGACAAGACAAGACAAGACAAGACAAGACAAGACAAGACAAGACAAGACAAGACAAGACAAGACAAGACAAGACAAGACAAGACAAGACAAGACAAGACAAGACAAGTCAAGACAAGACAAAACAAGACAAAACAAGACAAGACAAGACAAGACAAGACAAGACAAGACAAGACATGACAAGACAAGACAAGAGAAGACAAGAGAAGACAAGACAAGACAAGACAAGACAATTGTGTTTGATTTGTTTTTAAATTAATTAAGCAGATAAGACAAGACAAGACAAGACAAGACAAGATACGACAAGACAAGACAAGACAAGACAAGACAAGACAAGACAAGACAAGACAAGACAAGACAAGACAAGACAAGACAAGAAAAGACAAGACAAGACAAGACAAGACAAGACAAGACAAGACAAGACAAGACAAGACAAGACAAGACAAGACAAGACAAGACAAGACAAGACAAGACAAGACAAGTCAAGACAAGACAAGACTTGACAAGACAAAACAAGACAAAACAAGACAAGACAAGACAAGACAAGACAAGACAAGACAAGACAAGACAAGACAAGACAAGACAAGACAAGACAAGACAAGACATGACAAGACAAGACAAGACAAGACAAGACAAGACAAGACAAGACAAGACAAGACAAGACAAGACAAGACAAGACAAGACAAGACAAGACAAGACAAGACAAGACAAGACAAGACAAGACAAGACAAGACAAGACAAGACAAGACAAGACAAGACAAGACAAGACAAGAGAAGACAAGAGAAGACAAGACAAGACAAGACAAGACAAGACAAGACAATTATGTTTGATTTGTTTTTAAATTAATTAAGCAGATAAGACAAGACAAGACAAGGCCAAACAAGAAAAGACAAGACACGACACGACAAGACAAGACAAGACAAGGCCAGAGAAGAAAAGACAAGACAAGATACGACAAGACAAGACATGACAAGACAAGACAAGACAAGACAAGACAAGACAAGACAAGACAAGACAAGACAAGACAAGACAAGACAAGACAAGACAAGACAAGACAAGACAAGACAAGACAAGACAAGACAAGACAAGACAAGACAAGACAAGACAAGACAAGACGTGACAAAACAAGACAAGACAAGGCAAGACAAGACAAGACAAGACAAGACAATTGTGTTTGATTTGTTTTTAAATTAATTAAGACGATAAGACAAGACAAGGCCAGACAGGAAAAGACAAGACAAGACAAGAAAATTGTGTTTGATTTGTTTTTAAATTAATTAAGATGATAAGACAAAACAAGACAAGACATGACATGACAAGACAAGACAAGACAAAACAAGACAAGACATTTTTTTTTATTTGTTTCTAAACTAATTAAGAAGAGAAGACAAGACAAGACAAGACAAGACAAGACAAGACAAGACAAGACAAGACAAGACAAGATAAGAAGAAAAGAAGACAAGACAAGACAAGTCGAGACAAGACAAGACATGACAAGACAAAACAAGACCAGACAAGACAAGACAAGACAAGACAAGACAAGACATGACAAGACAAGACAAGACAAGACAATTGTGTTTGATTTGTTTTTAAATTAATTAAGAAAAGAAGAAAAAACAAGACAAGACAAGACAAGACAAGACAAGACAAGACAAGACAAGACAAGACAAGACAAGACAAGACAAGACAAGACATTTATTTTATTTGTTTCTAAACTAATTAAGAAGAGAAGACAAGACAAGGCAAGACAAGACATGACAAGACAAGACAGGACAATTGTGTTTGATTTGTTTTTAAATTAATTAAGAAGACAAGACAAGACAAGACAAGACAATTGTGTTTGATTTGTTTTTAAATTAATTAAGAAAAGAAGAAAAAACAAGACAAGACAAGACAAGACAAGACAAGACAAGACAAGACAAGACATGACAAGACAAGACATGACAAGACAAGACAAGACCAGACAAGACAAGACAAGACAAGACAAGACAACATACGACAAGACAAGACATGACAAGACAAGACAAGACAAGACAAGATACGACAAGACAAGACAAGACAAGACAAGACAAGACAAGACAAGACAAGACAAGACAAGTCAAGACAAGACATGACAAGACAAAACAAGACAAGACAAGACAAGACCAGACAAGACAAGACAAGACAAGACAAGACAAGACAAGATACGACAAGACAAGACAAGACAAGTCAAGACAAGACATGACAAGACAAAACAAGACAAGACAAGACAAGACAAGACAAGACAAGACAAGACAAGACAAGACAAGACAAGACAAGACAAGACAAGACAAGACAAGACAAGACAAGACAAGACAAGACATGACAAGACAAGCAAGACCAGACAAGACAAGACAAGACAAGATACGACAAGACAAGACATGACAAGTCAAGACAAGGCAAGATATGACAAGACAAGACAAGACATGACAAGACATGACAAGACATGACATGACAAGACAAGACATGACAAGACAAGACCAGACAAGACAAGACAAGACAAGACAAGATACGACAAGACAAGACATGACAAGACAAGACAAGACAAGACAAGACAAGACTAGACAAGACAAGACAAGACAAGACAAGACAAGACAAGACAAGGCAAGACAAGACACGACAAGACAAGACAAGACAAGACAAGACAAGATAAGACAAGACAAGACATGACAAGACAATACAAGACCAGACAAGACAAGACAAGACATGACAAGACAAGACAAGACAAGACAAGACAAGACAAGACAAGACAAGACAAGACAAGGCAAGACATGACAAGACAAGACAAGACAAGACAAGACAAGACAAGACAAGACAAGACAAGACAAGACAAGATAAGACAAGAGAAGACAAGACAAGTCGAGACAAGACAAGACATGACAAGACAAGACAAGACATGACAAGACAAAACAAGACCAGACAAGACAAGATACGACAAGACAAGACATGACAAGACAAGATAAGACAAGACAAGATACGACAAGACAAGACATGACAAGACAAGACAAGACAAGACAAGACAAGACAAGACAAGACAAGACAAGACAAGACAAGACATGACAAGACAAGACAAGACAAGACAAGACAAGACAAGACAAGACAAGACAAGACAAGACAAGACAAGACAAGATAAGACAAGACAAGACAAGACAAGACAAGACAAGACATGACAAGACAAGACAAGACAAGACAAGACAAGACAAGACAAGGCAAGACATGACAAGACAAGACAAGACAAGACAAGACAAGACAAGTCAAGACAAGACAAGACATGACAAGACAAGACAAGACAAGACAAGACAAGACAAGACAAGACAAGACAAGACAAGACAAGATAAGACAAGAGAAGACAAGACAAGACAAGTCGAGACAAGACAAGACATGACAAGACAAGACAAGACATGACAAGACAAAACAAGACCAGACAAGACAAGATACGACAAGACAAGACATGACAAGACAAGACAAGACAAGACAAGATACGACAAGACAAGACATGACAAGACAAGACAAGACAAGACAAGACAAGACAAGACAAGACAAGACAAGACAAGACAAGACATGACAAGACAAGACAAGACAAGACAAGACAAGACAAGACAAGACAAGACAAGACAAGACAAGATAAGACAAGAGAAGACAAGACAAGACAAGTCGAGACAAGACAAGACATGACAAGACAAAACAAGACAAAACAAGACCAGACAAGATAAGACAAGACAAGACAAGACAAGACAAGACATGACAAGACAAGACACGATACGACAAGACAAGACATGACAAGGCAAGACAAGACAAGACAAGACAAGACAAGACAAGACAAGACAAGACAAGACAAGACAAGTCAAGACAAGACAAGACAAGACATGACAAGACAAAACAAGACAAGACAAGACAAGACAAGACAAGACATGACAAGACAAGACAAGACCAGACAAGACAAGACATGACAAGACAAGACAAGACAAGACAAGACAAGACAAGACAAGACCAGACCAGACAAGACATGACATGACAAGACAAGACAAGACAAGTCGAGACAAGACAAGACATGACAAGACAAAACAAGACCAGACAAGACAAGACAAGACAAGAAAAGACAAGACATGCAAGACAAGACAAGACAAGACAAGACAAGACAAGACAAGATAAGACAAGACAAGACAAGACAAGACAAGACAAGACAAGACAAGACAAGACAAGACAAGTCGAGACAAGACAAGACATGACAAGACAAAACAAGACCAGACAAGACAAGACAAGACAAGACAAGACAAGACATGCAAGACAAGACAAGACAAGACAAGACAAGACAAGACAAGATAAGACAAGACAAGACAAGACAAGACAAGACAAGACAAGACAAGACAAGACAAGACAAGACAAGACAAGACAAGACAAGACAAGACAAGACAAGACAAGACAAGACAAGACAAGACAAGACAAGACAAGACAAGACAAGACCAGACCAGACAAGACATGACATGACAAGACAAGACAAGACAAGTCGAGACAAGACAAGACATGACAAGACAAAACAAGACCAGACAAGACAAGACAAGACAAGACAAGACAAGACATGCAAGACAAGACAAGACAAGACAAGACAAGACAAGACAAGATAAGACAAGACAAGACAAGACAAGACAAGACAAGACAAGACAAGACAAGACAAGACAAGACAAGACAAGACAAGACAAGACAAGACAAGACATGACAAGACAAAACAAGACAAGACAAGACAAGACATTTATTTTATTTGTTTCTAAACTAATTAAGAAGAGAAGACAAGACAAGGCAAGACAAGACATGACAAGACAAGACAGGACAATTGTGTTTGATTTGTTTTTAAATTAATTAAGAAGATAAGACAAGACAAGACAAGACAAGTCAAGGCAAGACAAGACAAGACAAGACAAGACAAGACAAGACAGGACAAGACAAGACAAGACAAGACAAGACAAGACATGACAAGTCAAGACAAGACAAGACAAGACAAGACAAGACAAGACATTTATTTTATTTGTTTCTAAACTAATTAAGAAGAGAAGACAAGACAAGGCAAGACAAGACATGACAAGACAAGACAGGACAATTGTGTTTGATTTGTTTTTAAATTAAGTCAAGACAAGACAAGACAAGTCAAGACAAGACATGACAAGACAAAACAAGACAAGACAAGACAAGACAAGACAATACAAGACAAGACAATACAAGACAAGACAAGACAAGACAATACATGACAAGACAAGACAAGACCAGGCAAGACAAGACAAGACAAGATACGACAAGACAAGACATGACAAGTCAAGACAAGACAAGACATGACAAGACAAGACAAGACAAGACAAGACAAGATAAGACAAGACAAGACAAGACAAGACAAGACAAGACAAGACAAGACAAGACAAGACAAGACAAGACAAGACAAGACAAGACAAGATAAGTCAAGACAAGACATGACAAGACAATACAAGACCAGACAAGACAAGACAAGACATGACAAGACAAGACAAGACAAGACAAGACAAGACAAGACAAGACAAGACAAGACAAGACAAGACAAGACAAGGCAAGACATGACAAGACAAGACAAGACAAGACAAGACAAGATAAGACAAGACAAGACAAGACAAGACAAGACAAGTCGAGACAAGACAAGACATGACAAGACAAAACAAGACCAGACAAGACAAGACAAGACATGACAAGACAAGACAAGACCAGACAAGACAAGACAAGACAAGACAAGACGAGACAAGACAAGACAAGATACGACAAGACAAGACATGACAAGACAAGACAAGATAAGATACGACAAGACAAGACATGACAAGACAAAACAAGACAAGACAAGACAAGACAAGACAAGACAAGACAAGACAAGACAAGACAAGACAAGACAAGACAAGACAAGACAAGACAAGACAAGACAAGACAAGTCAAGACAAGACATGACAAGACAAAACAAGACAAGACAAGACAAGACAAGACAAGACAAGACAAGACAAGTCAAGACAAGACATGACAAGACAATACAAGACCAGACAAGACAAGACAAGACATGACAAGACAAGACAAGACAAAACAAGACAAGACAAGACAAGACAAGACAAGACAAGACATGACAAGACAAGACAAGACCAGACAAGACAAGATAAGATACGACAAGACAAGACATGACAAGTCAAGACAAGACAAGACAAGACAATACAAGATAAGACAAGACAAGACAAGACAAGACAAGACATGACAAGACAAGACAAGACAAGACAAGACAAGACAAGACAAGACAAGACAAGACAAGACAAGACAAGACAAGACAAGACAAGACAAGACAAGGCAAGACATGACAAGACAAGACAAGACCAGACAAGACAAGACAAGACAAGATACGACAAGACAAGACAAGACATGACAAGACAAGACAAGACAAGACAAGACAAGACAAGACAAGACAAGACAAGACAAGACAAGACAAGACAAGACAAGACAAGACAAGACAAGATACGACAAGACAAGACATGACAAGACAAGACAAGACAAGACAAGACAAGATACGACAAGACAAGACATGACAAGACAAGACAAGACAAGGCAAGACATGACAAGACAAGACAAGACAAGACAAGACAAGACAAGACAAGACAAGACAAGACAAGACAAGATAAGACAAGACAAGACCAGACAAGACAAGACAAGACAAGACATGACAAGACAAGATACGACAAGACAAGACATGACAAGACAAGACAAGACAAGACAAGACAAGACAAGACAAGATAAGACAAGACAAGACAAGACAAGAGAAGACAAGACAAGACAAGACAAGACAAGACAAGACAAGACAAGACAAGCCAAGACGAGACATGACAAGACAAGACATGACATGACAAGACAAGACCAGACAAGACAAGACAAGACAAGACAAGACAAGACAAGACAAGACAAGACAAGACAAGACAAGACAAGACAAGACAAGACAAGACAAGACAAGACAAGACAAGACAAGACAAGACAAGACAAGACAAGACAAGACAAGACAAGACAAGACAAGACAAGACAAGACAAGACAAGACAAGACAAGACAAGACAAGACAAGACAAGACAAGACAAGACAAGACAAGACAAGACAAGACAAGACAAGACAAGACAAGACAAGACAAGACAAGACAAGACAAGACAAGACAAGACAAGACAAGACAAGACAAGACAAGACAAGACAAGACAAGACAAGACAAGACAAGACAAGACAAGACAAGACAAGACAAGACAAGACAAGACAAGACAAGACAAGACAAGACAAGACAAGACAAGACAAGACAAGACAAGACAAGACAAGACAAGGCAAGACAAGACAAGACAAGACAAGACAAGACAAGACAAGACAAGACAAGACAAGACAAGACAAGATACGACAAGACAAGCCAAGACGAGACATGACAAGACAAGACATGACATGACAAGACAAGACCAGACAAGACAAGACAAGACAAGACAAGACAAGACAAGACAAGACAAGACAAGACAAGACAAGACAAGACAAGACAAGACAAGACAAGACAAGACAAGACAAGACAAGACAAGACAAGACAAGACAAGACAAGACAAGACAAGACAAGACAAGACAAGACAAGACAAGACAAGACAAGACAAGACAAGACAAGACAAGACAAGACAAGACAAGACAAGACAAGACAAGACAAGACAAGACAAGACAAGACAAGACAAGACAAGACAAGACAAGACAAGACAAGACAAGACAAGACAAGACAAGACAAGACAAGACAAGACAAGACAAGGCAAGACAAGACAAGACAAGACAAGACAAGACAAGACAAGACAAGACAAGACAAGACAAGACAAGACAAGACAAGACAAGACAAGACAAGACAAGACAAGACAAGACAAGATACGACAAGACAAGCCAAGACGAGACATGACAAGACAAGACATGACATGACAAGACAAGACCAGACAAGACAAGACAAGACAAGACAAGACAAGACAAGACAAGACAAGACAAGACAAGACAAGACAAGACAAGACAAGACAAGACAAGACAAGACAAGACAAGACAAGACAAGACAAGACAAGACAAGACAAGACAAGACAAGACAAGACAAGACAAGACAAGACAAGACAAGACAAGACAAGACAAGACAAGACAAGACAAGACAAGACAAGACAAGACAAGACAAGACAAGACAAGACAAGACAAGACAAGACAAGACAAGACAAGACAAGACAAGACAAGGCAAGACAAGACAAGACAAGACAAGACAAGACAAGACAAGACAAGACAAGACAAGACAAGACAAGACAAGACAAGACAAGACAAGACAAGATACGACAAGACAAGCCAAGACGAGACATGACAAGACAAGACAAGACAAGACAAGACAAGACCAGACAAGACAAGACAAGACAAGACAAGACAAGACAAGACAAGACAAGACAAGACAAGACAAGACAAGACAAGCCAATTGTGTTTGATTTGTTTTTAAATTAATTAAGAAGAGAAGACAAGACAAGACAAGACAAGACATGACAAGACAATACAAGACAGGACAATTGTGTTTGATTTGTTTTTAAATTAAATAAGAAGATAAGACAAGACAAGACAAGGCCAGACAAGACATTTTTTTTTATTTGTTTCTAAACTAATTAAGAAGAGAAGACAAGACAAGACAAGACATTTATTTTATTTGTTTCTAAACTAATTAAGAAGAGAAGACATGACTAGACAAAACAAGACAAGACAAGACAAGACAAGACAAGACAAGACAAGACAAGACAAGATACGACAAGACAAGCCAAGACGAGACATGACAAGACAAAACAAGACAAGACAAGACAAGACAAGACCAGACAAGACAAGACAAGACAAGACAAGACAAGACATTTATTTTATTTAATTCTAAACTAATTAAGAAGAGAAGACAAGACAAGGCAAGACAAGACATGACAAGACAAGACAGGACAATTGTGTGTGATTTGTTTTTAAATTAATTAAGAAGATAAGACAAGACAAGACAAGACAAGTCAACACAAGACAAGACAAGACAAGACAAGACAAGACAAGACAAGACAAGACAAGACAAGACAAGACAAGACAAGACAAGACAAGACAAGACAAGACAAGGCAAGACAAGACAAGACAAGACAAGACAAGTCAAGACAAGACAAGACAAGACAAGACAAGACAGGACAAGACAAGACACGACAAGACAAGACAAGTCAAGACAAGACAAGACAAGACAAGACAAGACAGGACAAGACAAGACACGACAAGACAAGACAAGTCAAGACAAGACAAGACATGACAAGACAAAACAAGACAAGACAAGACAAGACAAGACAAGACAAGACAAGACAAGACAAGACAAGACAAGACAAGACAAGACAAGACAAGACAAGACAAGACAAGACAAGACAAGACAAGACAAGACAAGACAAGACATGACATGACAAGACAAAACAAGACAAGACAAGACCAGACAAGTCAAGACAAGACAATTGTGTTTGATTTGTTTTTAAATTAATTAAGAAAAGAAGACAAGACAAGACAAGACATTTATTTTATTTGTTTCTAAACTAATTAAGAAGAGAAGACAAGACAAGGCAAGGCAAGACATGACAAGACAAGACAGGACAATTGTGTTTGATTTGTTTTTAAATTAATTAAGAAGATAAGACAAGACAAGACAAGACAAGACAAGATACGACAAGACAAGACATGACAAGACAAGACAAGACAAGACAAGACAAGACAAGACAAGACAAGACAAGACATGACAAGACAAGACAAGACAAGACAGGACAAGACAAGACAAGACAAGACAAGACAAGACAAGACAAGTCAAGACAAGACAAGACATGACAAGACAAGACAAAACAAGACAAGACAAGACAAGACAAGACAAGACAAGACAAGACAAGACAAGACAAGACAAGACAAGACAAGACAAGACAAGACAAGACAAGACAAGACAAGACAAGACAAGACAAGACAAGACAAGACAAGACAAGACAAGACAAGACAAGACAAGACAAGACATGACAAGACAAAACAAGACAAGACAAGACAAGACAAGTCAAGACAAGACAATTGTGTTTGATTTGTTTTTAAATTAATTAAGAAAAGAAGACAAGACAAGACAAGACAAGACAAGACATTTATTTTATTTGTTTCTAAACTAATTAAGAAGAGAAGACAAGACAAGGCAAGACAAGACATGACAAGACAAGATAGGACAATTGTGTTTGATTTGTCTTTAAATTAATTAAGAAGATAAGACAAGACAAGACAAGTCAAGACAAGACAAGACATGACAAGACAAAACAAGACAAGACAAGACAAGACAAGACAAGACAAGACAAGACAAGACAAGACAAGACAAGACAAGACAAGACAAGACAAGATACGACAAGACAAGCCAAGACGAGACATGACAAGACAAGACATGACATGACAAGACAAGACCAGACAAGACAAGACAAGACAAGACAAGACAAGACAAGACAAGACAAGACAAGACAAGACAAGACAAGACAAGACAAGACAAGACAAGACAAGACAAGACAAGACAAGACAAGACAAGACAAGACAAGACAAGACAAGACAAGACAAGACAAGACAAGACAAGACAAGACAAGACAAGACAAGACAAGACAAGACAAGACAAGACAAGACAAGACAAGACAAGACAAGACAAGACAAGACAAGACAAGACAAGACAAGACAAGACAAGACAAGAAGACAAGACAAGACAAGACAAGACAAGACAAGACAAGACAAGACAAGACAAGACAAGACAAAAGACAAGACAAGACAAGACAAGACAAGACAAGACAAGACAAGACAAGACAAGATACGACAAGACAAGCCAAGACGAGACATGACAAGACAAGACAAGACAAGACAAGACAAGACCAGACAAGACAAGACAAGACAAGACAAGACAAGACAAGACAAGACAAGACAAGACAAGCCAATTGTGTTTGATTTGTTTTTAAATTAATTAAGAAGAGAAGACAAGACAAGACAAGACAAGACATGACAAGACAATACAAGACAGGACAATTGTGTTTGATTTGTTTTTAAATTAAATAAGAAGATAAGACAAGACAAGACAAGGCCAGACAAGACATTTTTTTTTATTTGTTTCTAAACTAATTAAGAAGAGAAGACAAGACAAGACAAGACATTTATTTTATTTGTTTCTAAACTAATTAAGAAGAGAAGACATGACTAGACAAAACAAGACAAGACAAGACAAGACAAGACAAGACAAGACAAGACAAGACAAGATACGACAAGACAAGCCAAGACGAGACATGACAAGACAAAACAAGACAAGACAAGACAAGACAAGACCAGACAAGACAAGACAAGACAAGACAAGACAAGACATTTATTTTATTTAATTCTAAACTAATTAAGAAGAGAAGACAAGACAAGGCAAGACAAGACATGACAAGACAAGACAGGACAATTGTGTGTGATTTGTTTTTAAATTAATTAAGAAGATAAGACAAGACAAGACAAGACAAGTCAACACAAGACAAGACAAGACAAGACAAGACAAGACAAGACAAGACAAGACAAGACAAGACAAGACAAGACAAGACAAGACAAGACAAGACAAGACAAGACAAGGCAAGACAAGACAAGACAAGACAAGACAAGTCAAGACAAGACAAGACAAGACAAGACAAGACAGGACAAGACAAGACACGACAAGACAAGACAAGTCAAGACAAGACAAGACAAGACAAGACAAGACAGGACAAGACAAGACACGACAAGACAAGACAAGTCAAGACAAGACAAGACATGACAAGACAAAACAAGACAAGACAAGACAAGACAAGACAAGACAAGACAAGACAAGACAAGACAAGACAAGACAAGACAAGACAAGACAAGACAAGACAAGACAAGACAAGACAAGACAAGACAAGACAAGACAAGACATGACATGACAAGACAAAACAAGACAAGACAAGACCAGACAAGTCAAGACAAGACAATTGTGTTTGATTTGTTTTTAAATTAATTAAGAAAAGAAGACAAGACAAGACAAGACATTTATTTTATTTGTTTCTAAACTAATTAAGAAGAGAAGACAAGACAAGGCAAGGCAAGACATGACAAGACAAGACAGGACAATTGTGTTTGATTTGTTTTTAAATTAATTAAGAAGATAAGACAAGACAAGACAAGACAAGACAAGATACGACAAGACAAGACATGACAAGACAAGACAAGACAAGACAAGACAAGACAAGACAAGACAAGACAAGACATGACAAGACAAGACAAGACAAGACAGGACAAGACAAGACAAGACAAGACAAGACAAGACAAGACAAGTCAAGACAAGACAAGACATGACAAGACAAGACAAAACAAGACAAGACAAGACAAGACAAGACAAGACAAGACAAGACAAGACAAGACAAGACAAGACAAGACAAGACAAGACAAGACAAGACAAGACAAGACAAGACAAGACAAGACAAGACAAGACAAGACAAGACAAGACAAGACAAGACAAGACAAGACATGACAAGACAAAACAAGACAAGACAAGACAAGACAAGTCAAGACAAGACAATTGTGTTTGATTTGTTTTTAAATTAATTAAGAAAAGAAGACAAGACAAGACAAGACAAGACAAGACATTTATTTTATTTGTTTCTAAACTAATTAAGAAGAGAAGACAAGACAAGGCAAGACAAGACATGACAAGACAAGATAGGACAATTGTGTTTGATTTGTCTTTAAATTAATTAAGAAGATAAGACAAGACAAGACAAGTCAAGACAAGACAAGACATGACAAGACAAAACAAGACAAGACAAGACAAGACAAGACAAGACAAGACAAGACATGACAAGACAAGACATGACAAGACAAGACAAGACCAGACAAGACAAGACAAGACAAGACAAGATACGACAAGACAAGACATGACAAGACAAGACAACACAAGACAAGACAAGACAAGACAAGATAAGACAAGACAAGACAAGACAAGACAAGACAAGACAAGACAAGACAAGACAAGACAAGACAAGACAAGACAAGACAAGACAAGACAAGACAAGACAAGACAAGACAAGACAAGTCAAGACAAGACAAGACAAGACAAGACAAGACAAGACAGGACAAGACATGACAAGACAAGACAAGACCAGACAAGACAAGACATGACAAGACAAGATACGACAAGACAAGACATGACAAGTCAAGACAAGACAAGACATGGCAAGACATTACATGACAAGACAAGACATGACAAGACAAGACATGACAAGACAAGACAGGACAAGACATGACAAGACAAGACAAGACAAGTCAAGACAAGACAAGACAAGACAAGACAAGACAAGACAGGACAAGACATGACAAGACAAGACAAGACCAGACAAGACAAGACATGACAAGACAAGATACGACAAGACAAGACATGACAAGACAAAACAAGACAAGACAAGACCAGACAAGTCAAGACAAGACAATTGTGTTTGATTTGTTTTTAAATTAATTAAGAAAAGAAGACAAGACAAGACAAGACATTTATTTTATTTGTTTCTAAACTAATTAAGAAGAGAAGACAAGACAAGGCAAGGCAAGACATGACAAGACAAGACAGGACAATTGTGTTTGATTTGTTTTTAAATTAATTAAGAAGATAAGACAAGACAAGACAAGACAAGACAAGATACGACAAGACAAGACATGACAAGACAAGACAAGACAAGACAAGACAAGACAAGACAAGACAAGACAAGACATGACAAGACAAGACAAGACAAGACAGGACAAGACAAGACAAGACAAGACAAGACAAGACAAGACAAGTCAAGACAAGACAAGACATGACAAGACAAGACAAAACAAGACAAGACAAGACAAGACAAGACAAGACAAGACAAGACAAGACAAGACAAGACAAGACAAGACAAGACAAGACAAGACAAGACAAGACAAGACAAGACAAGACAAGACAAGACAAGACAAGACAAGACAAGACAAGACAAGACAAGACAAGACAAGACAAGACATGACAAGACAAAACAAGACAAGACAAGACAAGACAAGTCAAGACAAGACAAGACAAGACAAGACAAGACAAGACAAGACAAGACAAGACAAGACAAGACAAGACACGACAAGACAAGACAAGACAAGACAAGACAAGACAAGACAAGACAAGACAAGACAAGACAAGACATGACAAGACAAAACAAGACAAGACAAGACAATTCTGTTTGATTTGTTTTTAAATTAATTAAAAAGATAAGACAAGGCAAGGCTAGACAGAAAAAGGCAAAACAAGACAAGACAATTGTGTTTGATTTGTTTTTAAATTAATTAAGAAGATACGACAAAACAAGACAAGACATGACATGACAAGACAAGACCAGACAAGACAAGACAAGACAAGACAAGACAAGACAAGACAAGACAAGACAAGACAAGACAAGACAAGACAAGACAAGACAAGACAAGACAAGGCAAGACAAGACAAGACAAGACAAGACAAGACAAGACAAGACAAGACAAGACAAGACAAGACAAGACAAGACAAGACAAGACAAGACAAGACAAGACAAGACAAGACAAGACAAGACAAGACAAGACAAGACAAGACAAGACAAGACAAGACAAGACAAGACAAGACAAGACAAGACAAGACAAGACAAGACAAGACAAGACAAGACAAGACAAGACAAGACAAGACAAGACAAGACAAGACAAGACAAGACAAGACAAGACAAGACAAGACAAGACAAGACAAGACAAGACAAGACAAGACAAGACAAGACAAGACAAGACATGACAAGACAAAACAAGACAAGACAAGACAAGACAAGTCAAGACAAGACAAGACAAGACAAGACAAGACAAGACAAGACAAGACAAGACAAGACAAGACAAGACAAGACACGACAAGACAAGACAAGACAAGACAAGACAAGACAAGACAAGACAAGACAAGACAAGACATGACAAGACAAAACAAGACAAGACAAGACAATTCTGTTTGATTTGTTTTTAAATTAATTAAAAAGATAAGACAAGGCAAGGCTAGACAGAAAAAGGCAAAACAAGACAAGACAATTGTGTTTGATTTGTTTTTAAATTAATTAAGAAGATACGACAAAACAAGACAAGACATGACATGACAAGACAAGACCAGACAAGACAAGACAAGACAAGACAAGACAAGACAAGACAAGACAAGACAAGACAAGACAAGACAAGACAAGACAAGACAAGACAAGACAAGACAAGACAAGACAAGACAAGACAAGACAAGACAAGACAAGACAAGACAAGACAAGACAAGACAAGACAAGACAAGACAAGACAAGACAAGACAAGACAAGACAAGACAAGACAAGACAAGACAAGACAAGACAAGACAAGACAAGACAAGACAAGACAAGACAAGACAAGACAAGACAAGACAAGACAAGACAAGACAAGACAAGACAAGACAAGACAAGACAAGACAAGACAAGACAAGACAAGACAAGACAAGACAAGACAAGACAAGACAAGACAAGACAAGATACGACAAGACAAGCCAAGACGAGACATGACAAGACAAGACAAGACAAGACAAGACAAGACCAGACAAGACAAGACAAGACAAGACAAGACAAGACAAGACAAGACAAGACAAGACAAGACAAGACAAGACAAGCCAATTGTGTTTGATTTGTTTTTAAATTAATTAAGAAGAGAAGACAAGACAAGACAAGACAAGACATGACAAGACAATACAAGACAGGACAATTGTGTTTGATTTGTTTTTAAATTAAATAAGAAGATAAGACAAGACAAGACAAGGCCAGACAAGACATTTTTTTTTATTTGTTTCTAAACTAATTAAGAAGAGAAGACAAGACAAGACAAGACATTTATTTTATTTGTTTCTAAACTAATTAAGAAGAGAAGACATGACTAGACAAAACAAGACAAGACAAGACAAGACAAGAGAAGACAAGACAAGACAAGACAAGATACGACAAGACAAGCCAAGACGAGACATGACAAGACAAAACAAGACAAGACAAGACAAGACAAGACCAGACAAGACAAGACAAGACAAGACAAGACAAGACATTTATTTTATTTAATTCTAAACTAATTAAGAAGAGAAGACAAGACAAGGCAAGACAAGACATGACAAGACAAGACAGGACAATTGTGTGTGATTTGTTTTTAAATTAATTAAGAAGATAAGACAAGACAAGACAAGACAAGTCAACACAAGACAAGACAAGACAAGACAAGACAAGACAAGACAAGACAAGACAAGACAAGACAAGACAAGACAAGACAAGACAAGACAAGACAAGACAAGGCAAGACAAGACAAGACAAGACAAGACAAGTCAAGACAAGACAAGACAAGACAAGACAAGACAGGACAAGACAAGACACGACAAGACAAGACAAGTCAAGACAAGACAAGACAAGACAAGACAAGACAGGACAAGACAAGACACGACAAGACAAGACAAGTCAAGACAAGACAAGACATGACAAGACAAAACAAGACAAGACAAGACAAGACAAGACAAGACAAGACAAGACAAGACAAGACAAGACAAGACAAGACAAGACAAGAGAAGACAAGACAAGACAAGACAAGACAAGACAAGACAAGACAAGACAAGACAAGACAAGACAAGACAAGACATGACATGACAAGACAAAACAAGACAAGACAAGACCAGACAAGTCAAGACAAGACAATTGTGTTTGATTTGTTTTTAAATTAATTAAGAAAAGAAGACAAGACAAGACAAGACATTTATTTTATTTGTTTCTAAACTAATTAAGAAGAGAAGACAAGACAAGGCAAGGCAAGACATGACAAGACAAGACAGGACAATTGTGTTTGATTTGTTTTTAAATTAATTAAGAAGATAAGACAAGACAAGACAAGACAAGACAAGATACGACAAGACAAGACATGACAAGACAAGACAAGACAAGACAAGACAAGACAAGACAAGACAAGACAAGTCAAGACAAGACAAGACATGACAAGACAAGACAAAACAAGACAAGACAAGACAAGACAAGACAAGACAAGACAAGACAAGACAAGACAAGACAAGACAAGACAAGACAAGACAAGACAAGACAAGACAAGACAAGACAAGACAAGACAAGACAAGACAAGACAAGACAAGACAAGACAAGACAAGACATGACAAGACAAAACAAGACAAGACAAGACAAGACAAGTCAAGACAAGACAATTGTGTTTGATTTGTTTTTAAATTAATTAAGAAAAGAAGACAAGACAAGACAAGACAAGACAAGACATTTATTTTATTTGTTTCTAAACTAATTAAGAAGAGAAGACAAGACAAGGCAAGACAAGACATGACAAGACAAGATAGGACAATTGTGTTTGATTTGTCTTTAAATTAATTAAGAAGATAAGACAAGACAAGACAAGACAAGTCAAGACAAGACAAGACATGACAAGACAAAACAAGACAAGACAAGACAAGACAAGACAAGACAAGACAAGACATGACAAGACAAGACATGACAAGACAAGACAAGACCAGACAAGACAAGACAAGACAAGACAAGATACGACAAGACAAGACATGACAAGACAAGACAACACAAGACAAGACAAGACAAGACAAGACAAGACAAGATAAGACAAGACAAGACAAGACAAGACAAGACAAGACAAGACAAGACAAGACAAGACAAGACAAGACAAGACAAGACAAGACAAGACAAGACAAGACAAGACAAGACAAGACAAGACAAGTCAAGACAAGACAAGACAAGACAAGACAAGACAAGACAGGACAAGACATGACAAGACAAGACAAGACCAGACAAGACAAGACATGACAAGACAAGATACGACAAGACAAGACATGACAAGTCAAGACAAGACAAGACATGACAAGACAAGACAAGACATGACAAGACATGGCAAGACATTACATGACAAGACAAGACATGACAAGACAAGACATGACAAGACAAGACAAGACAAGACAAGACAAGTCAAGACAAGACAAGACAAGACAAGACAAGACAAGACAAGGCAAGACAAGACAAGACAAGACAAGACAAGACAAGACAAGACAAGACAAGACAAGACAAGACATGACAAAACAAGTCAAGACAAGACAAGTCAAGACAAGACATGACAAGACAAAACAAGACAAGACAAGACAAGACAAGACAAGACAAGACAAGACAAGACAATACATGACAAAACAAGACAAGACAAGACAAGACAAGACAAGACAAGACAAGACAAGACAAGACAAGTCAAGACAAGACAAGACAAGACAAGTCAAGACAAGACATGACAAGACAAAACAAGACAAGACAAGACAAGACAAGACAAGACAAGACAAGACAAGACAAGACAAGACAAGACAAGACAAGACAAGACAAGACAAGACAAGACAAGACAAGACAAGACAAGACAAGACAAGACAAGACAAGACAAGACAAGACAAGACAAGACAAGACAAGACAAGACAAGATACGACAAGACATGACAAGACAAGACAAGACAAGACAAGACAAGACAAGACAAGTCAAGACAAGACAAGACAAGACAAGTCAAGACAAGACATGACAAGACAAAACAAGACAAGACAAGACAAGACAAGACAAGACAAGACAAGACAAGACAAGACAAGACAAGACAAGACAAGACAAGACAAGACAAGACAAGGCAAGACAAGACAAGACAAGACAAGACAAGACAAGACAAGACAAGACAAGACAAGTCAAGACAAGACAAGACATGACAAGACAAGACAAGACAAGACAAGACAAGACAAGACAAGACAAGACAAGACAAGACAAGACAAGACAAGACAAGACAAGACAAGACAAGACAAGACAAGACAAGACAAGACAAGACAAGACAAGACAAGACAAGACAAGACAAGACAAGACAAGACAAGACAAGACAAGACAAGACAAGACAAGACAAGACAAGACAAGACAAGACAAGACAAAACAAGACAAGACAAGACAAGACAAGACAAGACAAGATACGACAAGACAAGACATGACAAGACAAGACAAGACAAGACAAGACAAGACAAGACAAGACAAGACAAGACAAGACAAGACAAGACATGACAAGACAAAACAAGACAAGACAAGACAAGACAAGACAAGACAAGACAAGACAAGACAAGACAAGACAAGACAAGACAAGACAAGACAAGACAAGACAAGACAAGACAAGACATGACAAGACAAGACATGACAAGACCAGACAAGACAAGACAAGACAAGACAAGATACGACAAGACAAGACATGACAAGACAAGACATGACAAGACAAGACAAGACAAGACAAGATACGACAAGACAAGACAAGACAAGACAAAACAAGACAAGACAAGACAAGACAAGACAAGACAAGACAAGACAAGACATGACAAGACATGACAAGACAAGACAAGACCAGACAAGACAAGACACGACAAGACAAGATACGACAAGACAAGACATGACAAGACAAGACAAGACAAGACAAGATACGACAAGACAAGACAAGACAAGACAAGACAAGACAAGACAAGACAAGACAAGACAAGACAAAACAAGACAAGACAAGACAAGACAAGACAAGACAAGACAAGACAAGACATGACAAGACAAGACATGACAAGACAAGACAAGACAAGACAAGACAAGACAAGACATGACAAGACAAGACCAGATAAGACAAGACAAGACAAGACAACATACGACAAGACAAGACATGACAAGACAAGACAAGACAAGACAAGATACGACAAGACAAGACATGACAAGACAAGACAAGACAAGACAAGACAAGACAAGACAAGACAAGACAAGACAAGACAAGACAAGACAAGACAAGACAAGACAAGACAAGACAAGACAAGACAAGACAAGACAAGACAAGACAAGACAAGACAAGACAAGACAAGACAATTGTGTTTGATTTGTTTTTAAATTAATTAAGCAGATAAGACAAGACAAGACAAGGCCAGACAAGGAAAGACAAGACACGACACGGCAAGACAAGACAAGACAAGGCCAGAGAAGAAAAGACAAGACAAGATACGACAAGACAAGACATGACAAGACAAGACAAGACAAGACAAGACAAGACAATTGTGTTTGATTTGTTTTTAAATTAATTAAGACGATAAGACAAGACAAGGCCAGACAGGAAAAGACAAGACAAGACAAGACAATTGTGTTTGATTTGTTTTTAAATTAATTAAGATGATGAGACAAAACAAGACAAGACATGACATGACAAGACAAGACAAGACAAAACAAGACAAGACAAGACAAGACAAGACAAGACAAGACAAGACAAGACAAGACAAGACAAGACAAGACAAGACAAGACAAGACAAGACAAGACAAGACAAGACAAGACAAGACCAGACAAGACAAGACAAGACAAGACAAGATACGACAAGACAAGACATGACAAGACAAGACAAGACAAGACAAGATACGACAAGACACGACAAGACAAGACAAGACAAGACAAGACAAGACAAGACAAAACAAGACAAGACAAGACAAGACAAGACAAGACAAGACAAGACAAGACAAGACATGACAAGACATGACAAGACAAGACAAGACAAGACAAGACAAGACAAGACAAGACATGACAAGACAAGACCAGATAAGACAAGACAAGACAAGACAAGATACGACAAGACAAGACATGACAAGACAAGACAAGACAAGACAAGATACGACAAGACAAGACATGACAAGACAAGACAAGACAAGACAAGACAAGACAAGACAAGACAAGACAAGACATGACAGGACAAGACATGACAAGACAAGACAAGACCAGACAAGACAAGACAAGACAAGACAAGACATGACAAGACAAGACATGACAAGACAAGACAAGACCAGACAAGACAAGACAAGACAAGACAAGATACGACAAGACAAGACATGACAAGACAAGACATGACAAGACAAGACAAGACCAGACAAGACAAGACAAGACAAGACAAGATACGACAAGACAAGACATGACAAGACAAGACAAGACAAGACAAGACAAGATACGACAAGACAAGACAAGACAAGACAAGACATGACAAGACAAAACAAGACAAGACAAGACAACACCAGACAAGACATGACAAGACAATACAAGACAAGACAAGACATGACAAGACAAGACAAGACACGACAAGACAAGACAAGACAAGGCCAGAGAAGAAAAGACAAGACAAGATACGACAAGACAAGACAAGACAAGACAAGACAAGACAAGACATGACAAGACAAGACATGACAAGACAAGACAAGACCAGACAAGACAAGACAAGACAAGACAAGACATGACAAGACAAGACATGACAAGACAAGACAAGACCAGACAAGACAAGACAAGACAAGACAAGATACGACAAGACAAGACATGACAAGACAAGACAAGACAAGACAAGACAAGACAAGACAAGACAAGACAAGACAAGACAAGACAAGACAAGACAAGACAAGACAAGAAAAGACAAGACAAGACAAGACAAGACAAGACAAGACAAGACAAGACAAGACATGACAAGACAAAACAAGACAAGACAAGACAAGACAAGACAAGACATTTATTTTATTTGTTTCTAAACTAATTAAGAAGAGAAGACAAGACAAGGCAAGACAAGACATGACAAGGCAAGACAGGACAATTGTGTTTGATTTGTTTTTAAATTAATTAAGAAGATAAGACAAGACAAGACAAGACAAGTCAAGACAAGACAAGACATGACAAGACAAAACAAGACAAGACAAGACAAGACAAGACAAGACAAGACATGACAAGACAAGACATGAGAAGACAAGACAAGACCAGACAAGACAAGACAAGACAAGACAAGATACGACAAGACAAGACATGACAAGACAAGACAAGACAAGACAAGATACGACAAGACAAGACAAGACAAGACAAAACAAGACAAGACAAGACAAGACAAGACAAGACAAGACAAGCCATGACAAGACAAGACAAGACCAGACAAGACAAGACAAGACAAGACAAGACATGACAAGACAAGACATGACAAGACAAGACAAGACCAGACAAGACAAGACAAGACAAGACAAGATACGACAAGACAAGACATGACAAGACAAGACATGACAAGACAAGACAAGACCAGACAAGACAAGACAAGACAAGACAAGATACGACAAGACAAGACATGACAAGACAAGACAAGACAAGACAAGATACGACAAGACGAGACAAGACAAGACAAGACATGACAAGACAAAACAAGACAAGACAAGACAAGACCAGACAAGACATGACAAGACAATACAAGACAAGACAAGACATGACAAGACAAGACAAGACACGACAAGACAAGACAAGACAAGGCCAGAGAAGAAAAGACAAGACAAGATACGACAAGACAAGACAAGACAAGACAAGACAAGACATGACAAGACAAGACATGACAAGACAAGACAAGACCAGACAAGACAAGACAAGACAAGACAAGACATGACAAGACAAGACATGACAAGACAAGACAAGACCAGACAAGACAAGACAAGACAAGACAAGATACGACAAGACAAGACATGACAAGACAAGACAAGACAAGACAAGACAAGACAAGACAAGACAAGACAAGACAAGACAAGACAAGACAAGACAAGACAAGACAAGACAAGACAAGACAAGACAAGACAAGACAAGACAAGACAAGACATGACAAGACAAAACAAGACAAGACAAGACAAGACAAGACAAGACAAGACATTTATTTTATTTGTTTCTAAACTAATTAAGAAGAGAAGACAAGACAAGGCAAGACAAGACATGACAAGGCAAGACAGGACAATTGTGTTTGATTTGTTTTTAAATTAATTAAGAAGATAAGACAAGACAAGACAAGACAAGTCAAGACAAGACAAGACATGACAAGACAAAACAAGACAAGACAAGACAAGACAAGACAAGACAAGACAAGACATGACAAGACAAGACATGACAAGACAAGACAAGACCAGACAAGACAAGACAAGACAAGACAAGATACGACAAGACAAGACATGACAAGACAAGACAAGACAAGACAAGATACGACAAGACAAGACAAGACAAGACAAAACAAGACAAGACAAGACAAGACAAGACAAGACAAGACAAGACAAGACAAGACATGACAAGACATGACAAGACAAGACAAGACCAGACAAGACAAGACAAGACAAGACAAGATACGACAAGACAAGACATGACAAGACAAGACAAGACAAGACAAGATACGACAAGACAAGACAAGACAAGACAAGACAAGACAAGACAAGACAAGACAAGACAAAACAAGACAAGACAAGACAAGACAAGACAAGACAAGACAAGACATGACAAGACAAGACATGACAAGACAAGACAAGACAAGACAAGACAAGACAAGACATGACAAGACAAGACCAGATAAGACAAGACAAGACAAGACAACATACGACAAGACAAGACATGACAAGACAAGACAAGACAAGACAAGATACGACAAGACAAGACATGACAAGACAAGACAAGACAAGACAAGACAAGACAAGACAAGACAAGACAAGACAAGACAAGACAAGACAAGACATGACAAGACAAGACATGACAAGACAAGACAAGACCAGACAAGACAAGACAAGACAAGACAAGACAAGACAAGACAAGACAAGACAAGACAAGACAAGACAATTGTGTTTGATTTGTTTTTAAATTAATTAAGCAGATAAGACAAGACAAGACAAGGCCAGACAAGGAAAGACAAGACACGACACGGCAAGACAAGACAAGACAAGGCCAGAGAAGAAAAGACAAGACAAGATACGACAAGACAAGACATGACAAGACAAGACAAGACAAGACAAGACAAGACAAGACAAGACAAGACAATTGTGTTTGATTTGTTTTTAAATTAATTAAGACGATAAGACAAGACAAGGCCAGACAGGAAAGGACAAGACAAGACAAGACAATTGTGTTTGATTTGTTTTTAAATTAATTAAGATGATGAGACAAAACAAGACAAGACATGACATGACAAGACAAGACAAGACAAAACAAGACAAGACAAGACAAGACAAGACAAGACAAGACAAGACAAGACAAGACAAGACAAGACAAGACAAGACAAGACAAGACAAGACAAGACAAGACAAGACAAGACAAGACAAGACAAGACAAGACAAGACAAGACAAGACAAGACAAGACAAGACAAGACAAGACAAGACAAGACAAGACAAGACAAGACAAGACAAGACAAGACAAGACAAGACAAGACAAGACAAGACAAGACAAGACAAGACAAGACAAGACAAGACAAGACAAGACAAGACAAGACAAGACAAGACAAGACAAGACAAGACAAGACAAGACAAGACAAGAGAAGACAAGAGAAGACAAGAGAAGACAAGACAAGACAAGACAAGACAAGACAAGACAAGACAAGACAAGACAAGACAAGACAAGACAAGACAAGACAAGACAAGACAAGACAAGACAAGACAAGACAAGACAAGACAAGACAAGACAAGACAAGACAAGACAAGACAAGACAAGACAAGACAAGACAAGACAAGACAAGACAAGACAAGACAAGACAAGACAAGACAAGACAAGACAAGACAAGACAAGACAAGGCAAGACAAGACAAGACAAGACAAGACAAGACAAGACAAGAGAAGACAAGAGAAGACAAGACAAGACAAGACAAGACAAGACAAGACAAGACAATTGTGTTTGATTTGTTTTTAAATTAATTAAGCAGATACGACAAGACAAGACAAGGCCAAACAAGAAAAGACAAGACACGACACGACAAGACAAGACAAGACAAGGCCAGAGAAGAAAAGACAAGACAAGATACGACAAGACAAGACATGACAAGACAAGACAAGACAAGACAAGACAAGACAAGACAAGACAAGACAAGACAAGACAAGACAAGGCAAGAAAAGACAAGACAAGACAAGACAAGACAAGACAAGACAAGACAAGACAAGACAAGACAAGACAAGACAAGACAAGACAAGACAAGACAAGACAAGACAAGACAAGACAAGACAAGACAAGACAAGACAAGACAATTGTGTTTGATTTGTTTTTAAATTAATTAAGACGATAAGACAAGACAAGGCCAGACAGGAAAAGACAAGACAAGACAAGACAATTGTGTTTGATTTGTTTTTAAATTAATTAAGATGATAAGACAAAACAAGACAAGACAAGACAAGACAAGACAAGACAAGACAAGACAAGACAAGACAAGACAAGACAAGACAAGACATGACATGACAAGACAAAACAAGACAAGACAAGACAAGACAAGACAAGACAAGACATTTATTTTATTTGTTTCGAAACTAATTAAGAAGAGAAGACAAGACAAGGCAAGACAAGACATGACAAGGCAAGACAGGACAATTGTGT
Source organism: Zeugodacus cucurbitae (assembly GCF_028554725.1). Taxonomy (NCBI): domain Eukaryota; kingdom Metazoa; phylum Arthropoda; class Insecta; order Diptera; family Tephritidae; genus Zeugodacus; species Zeugodacus cucurbitae. The sequence continues at coordinate 9,128,231 of NC_071672.1, read as the reverse complement.
TTGATTTGTTTTTAAATTAATTAAGAAGATAAGACAAGACAAGACAAGACAAGTCAAGACAAGACAAGACATGACAAGACAAAACAAGACAAAACAAGACAAGACAAGACAAGACAAGACATGACAAGACAAGACATGACAAGACAAGACAAGACAATTGTGTTTGATTTGTTTTTAAATTAATTATGAAGATAAGACAAGACAAGACAAGACAAGTCAAGACAAGACAAGACATGACAAGACAAAACAAGACAAGACAAAACAAGACAAGACAAGACAAGACAAGTCAAGACAAGACAATTGTGTTTGATTTGTTTTTAAATTAATTAAGAAAAGAAGAAAAAACAAGACAAGACAAGACAAGACAAGACAAGACAAGACAAGACAAGACAAGACAAGACAAGACAAGACAAGACAAGACAAGACAAGACAAGACAAGACATGACAAGACAAAACAAGACAAGACAAGACAAGACAAGACAAGACATTTATTTTATTTGTTTCTAAACTAATTAAGAAGAGAAGACAAGACAAGGCAAGACAAGACATGACAAGGCAAGACAGGACAATTGTGTTTGATTTGTTTTTAAATTAATTAAGAAGATAAGACAAGACAAGACAAGACAAGTCAAGACAAGACAAGACAAGACATGACAAGACAAAACAAGACAAGACAAGACAAGACAAGACAAGACAAGACAAGACAAGACAAGACAAGACAAGACATGACAAGACAAGACATGACAAGACAAGACAAGACAATTGTGTTTGATTTGTTTTTAAATTAATTAAGAAGATAAGACAAGACAAGACAAGACAAGTCAAGACAAGACAAGACATGACAAGACAAAACAAGACAAGACAAAACAAGACAAGACAAGACAAGACAAGTCAAGACAAGACAATTGTGTTTGATTTGTTTTTAAATTAATTAAGAAAAGAAGAAAAAACAAGACAAGACAAGACAAGACAAGACAAGACAAGACAAGACAAGACAAGACAAGACAAGACAAGACAAGACAAGACATGACAAGACAAAACAAGACAAGACAAGACAAGACAAGACAAGACATTTATTTTATTTGTTTCTAAACTAATTAAGAAGAGAAGACAAGGCAAGGCAAGACAAGACATGACAAGGCAAGACAGGACAATTGTGTTTGATTTGTTTTTAAATTAATTAAGAAGATAAGACAAGACAAGACAAGACAAGTCAAGACAAGACAAGACATGACAAGACAAAACAAGACAAGACAAGACAAGACAAGACAAGACAAGACAAGACATGACAAGACAAGACATGACAAGACAAGACAAGACCAGACAAGACAAGACAAGACAAGACAAGATACGACAAGACAAGACATGACAAGACAAGACAAGACAAGACAAGATACGACAAGACAAGACAAGACAAGAAAAAACAAGACAAGACAAGACAAGACAAGACAAGACAAGACAAGACAAGACAAGAAATGACAAGACAAGACATGACAAGACAAGACAAGACCAGACAAGACAAGACAAGACAAGACAAGACAAGATACGGCAAGACAAGACATGACAAGACAAGACAAGACAAGACAAGATACGACAAGACAAGACAAGACAAGACAAGACAAGACAAGACAAGACAAGTCAAGACAAGACATGACAAGACAAAACAAGACAAGACAAGACAAGACCAGACAAGACATGACAAGACAATACAAGACAAGACAAGACATGACAAGACAAGACAAGACAAGACAAGACAAGACAAGACAAGACAAGACATGACAAGACAAAACCAGATAAGACAAGACAAGACAAGACAAGATACGACAAGACAAGACATGACAAGACAAGACAAGACAAGACAAGATACGACAAGACAAGACATGACAAGACAAGACAAGACAAGACAAGACAAGACAAGACAAGACAAGACAAGACAAGACATGACAAGACAAGACATGACAAGACAAGCCAAGACCAGACAAGACAAGACAAGACAAGACAAGACAAGACAAGACAAGACAAGACAAGACAAGACATGACAAGACAAGACATGACAAGACAAGACAAGACAAGACCAGACAAGACAAGACAAGACAAGACAAGATACGACAAGACAAGACATGACAAGACAAGACAAGACAAGACAAGACAAGACAAGATACGACAAGACAAGACAAGACAAGACAAAACAAGACAAGACAAGACAAGACAAGACAAGACAAGACAAGACAAGACATGACAAGACAAGACAAGACAAGACCAGACAAGACAAGACAAGACAAGACAAGATACGACAAGACAAGACATGACAAGACAAGACAAGACAAGACAAGACAAGATACGACAAGACAAGACAAGACAAGACAAGACAAGACAAGACAAGACAAGTCAAGACAAGACATGACAAGACAAAACAAGACAAGACAAGATAAGACCAGACAAGACATGACAAGACAATACAAGACAAGACAAGACATGACAAGACAAGACAAGACAAGACAAGACAAGACATGACAAGACAAGACAAGACCAGATAAGACAAGACAAGACAAGACAAGATACGACAAGACAAGACATGACAAGACAAGACAAGACAAGACAAGATACGACAAGACAAGACATGACAAGACAAGACAAGACAAGACAAGACAAGACAAGACAAGACAAGACAAGACAAGACAAGACAAGACAAGACAAGACAAGACAAGTCAAGACAAGACATGACATGACAAGACAAAACAAGACAAGACAAGACAAGACAAGACAAGATAAGACAAGAGAAGACAAGACAAGACAAGTCGAGACAAGACAAGACATGACAAGACAAAACAAGACCAGACAAGACAAGACAAGACAAGACAAGACAAGACAAGACAAGACGAGACAAGACAAGACATGACAAGACACGACAAGACCAGATAAGACAAGACAAGACAAGACAAGATACGACAAGACAAGACAAGACAAGACAAGACAAGACAAGACAAGACAAGTCAAGACAAGACATGACAAGACAAAACAAGACAAGACAAGACAAGACCAGACAAGACATGACAAGACAATACAAGACAAGACAAGACAAGACAAGACAAGACAAGACAAGACAAGACAAGACAAGACAAGACAAGACAAGACAAGAAAAGACAAGACAAGACAAGACAAGACAAGACCAGACAAGACAAGACATGACAAGACAAGACAAGACAAGACAAGACAAGACAAGACAAGACAAGACATGACAAGACAAGACAAGACCAGACAAGACAAGACAAGACAAGACAAGATACGACAAGACAAGACATGACAAGACAAGACAAGACAAGACAAGATACGACAAGACGAGACAAGACAAGACAAGACATGACAAGACAAAACAAGACAAGACAAGACAAGACCAGACAAGACATGACAAGACAATACAAGACAAGACAAGACATGACAAGACAAGACAAGACACGACAAGACAAGACAAGACAAGGCCAGAGAAGAAAAGACAAGACAAGATACGACAAGACAAGACAAGACAAGACAAGACAAGACATGACAAGACAAGACATGACAAGACAAGACAAGACCAGACAAGACAAGACAAGACAAGACAAGACATGACAAGACAAGACATGACAAGACAAGACAAGACCAGACAAGACAAGACAAGACAAGACAAGATACGACAAGACAAGACATGACAAGACAAGACAAGACAAGACAAGACAAGACAAGACAAGACAAGACAAGACAAGACAAGACAAGACAAGACAAGACAAGACAAGACAAGACAAGACAAGACAAGACAAGACAAGACAAGACAAGACATGACAAGACAAAACAAGACAAGACAAGACAAGACAAGACAAGACAAGACATTTATTTTATTTGTTTCTAAACTAATTAAGAAGAGAAGACAAGACAAGGCAAGACAAGACATGACAAGGCAAGACAGGACAATTGTGTTTGATTTGTTTTTAAATTAATTAAGAAGATAAGACAAGACAAGACAAGACAAGTCAAGACAAGACAAGACATGACAAGACAAAACAAGACAAGACAAGACAAGACAAGACAAGACAAGACAAGACATGACAAGACAAGACATGACAAGACAAGACAAGACCAGACAAGACAAGACAAGACAAGACAAGATACGACAAGACAAGACATGACAAGACAAGACAAGACAAGACAAGATACGACAAGACAAGACAAGACAAGACAAAACAAGACAAGACAAGACAAGACAAGACAAGACAAGACAAGACAAGACATGACAAGACATGACAAGACAAGACAAGACCAGACAAGACAAGACAAGACAAGACAAGATACGACAAGACAAGACATGACAAGACAAGACAAGACAAGACAAGATACGACAAGACAAGACAAGACAAGACAAGACAAGACAAGACAAGACAAGACAAGACAAAACAAGACAAGACAAGACAAGACAAGACAAGACAAGACAAGACAAGACATGACAAGACAAGACATGACAAGACAAGACAAGACAAGACAAGACAAGACAAGACATGACAAGACAAGACCAGATAAGACAAGACAAGACAAGACAACATACGACAAGACAAGACATGACAAGACAAGACAAGACAAGACAAGATACGACAAGACAAGACATGACAAGACAAGACAAGACAAGACAAGACAAGACAAGACAAGACAAGACAAGACAAGACAAGACAAGACAAGACATGACAAGACAAGACATGACAAGACAAGACAAGACCAGACAAGACAAGACAAGACAAGACAAGACAAGACAAGACAAGACAAGACAAGACAAGACAAGACAAGACAAGACAATTGTGTTTGATTTGTTTTTAAATTAATTAAGCAGATAAGACAAGACAAGACAAGGCCAGACAAGGAAAGACAAGACACGACACGGCAAGACAAGACAAGACAAGGCCAGAGAAGAAAAGACAAGACAAGATACGACAAGACAAGACATGACAAGACAAGACAAGACAAGACAAGACAAGACAAGACAAGACAAGACAATTGTGTTTGATTTGTTTTTAAATTAATTAAGACGATAAGACAAGACAAGGCCAGACAGGAAAGGACAAGACAAGACAAGACAATTGTGTTTGATTTGTTTTTAAATTAATTAAGATGATGAGACAAAACAAGACAAGACATGACATGACAAGACAAGACAAGACAAAACAAGACAAGACAAGACAAGACAAGACAAGACAAGACAAGACAAGACAAGACAAGACAAGACAAGACAAGACAAGACAAGACAAGACAAGACAAGACAAGACAAGACAAGACAAGACAAGACAAGACAAGACAAGACAAGACAAGACAAGACAAGACAAGACAAGACAAGACAAGACAAGACAAGACAAGACAAGACAAGACAAGACAAGACAAGACAAGACAAGACAAGACAAGACAAGACAAGACAAGACAAGACAAGACAAGACAAGACAAGACAAGACAAGACAAGACAAGACAAGACAAGACAAGACAAGACAAGACAAGACAAGACAAGACAAGACAAGAGAAGACAAGAGAAGACAAGAGAAGACAAGACAAGACAAGACAAGACAAGACAAGACAAGACAAGACAAGACAAGACAAGACAAGACAAGACAAGACAAGACAAGACAAGACAAGACAAGACAAGACAAGACAAGACAAGACAAGACAAGACAAGACAAGACAAGACATGACAAGACAAGACATGACAAGACAAGACAAGACAAGACAAGACAAGACAAGACAAGACAAGACAAGACAAGACAAGACAAGACAAGGCAAGACAAGACAAGACAAGACAAGACAAGACAAGACAAGAGAAGACAAGACAAGACAAGACAAGACAAGACAAGACATGACAAGACAAGACAAGACAAGACAAGACAAGACAAGACAAGACAAGATACGACAAGACAAGACAAGACAAGACAAAACAAGACAAGACAAGACAAGACAAGACAAGACAAGACAAGACAAGACAAGACAAGACAAGACAAGACCAGACAAGACAAGACAAGACAAGACAAGATACGACAAGACAAGACATGACAAGACAAGACAAGACAAGACAAGACAAGATACGACAAGACAAGACAAGACAAGACAAGACAAGACAAGACAAGACAAGTCAAGACAAGACATGACAAGACAAAACAAGACAAGACAAGATAAGACCAGACAAGACATGACAAGACAATACAAGACAAGACAAGACATGACAAGACAAGACAAGACAAGACAAGACAAGACATGACAAGACAAGACAAGACAAGACCAGATAAGACAAGACAAGACAAGACAAGATACGACAAGACAAGACAAGATACGACAAGACAAGACAAGACAAGACAAGACAAGACAAGACAAGACAAGACAAGACAAGACAAGACAAGACAAGACAAGACATGACAAGACAAGACATGACAAGACAAGCCAAGACCAGACAAGACAAGACAAGACAAGACAATACAAGACAAGACAAGACATGACAAGACAAGACAAGACAAGACAAGACAAGACATGACAAGACAAGACAAGACCAGATAAGACAAGACAAGACAAGACAAGACATGACAAGACAAGACAAGACCAGATAAGACCAGACAAGACAAGACAAGACAAGACAAGACATGACAAGACAAGACATGACAAGACAAGACAAGACCAGACAAGACAAGACAAGACAAGACAAGATACGACAAGACAAGACATGACAAGACAAGACAAGACAAGACAAGACAAGACAAGACAAGACAAGACAAGACAAGACAAGACAAGACAAGACAAGACAAGACAAGACAAGACAAGACAAGACAAGACAAGACAAGACAAGACAAGACATGACAAGACAAAACAAGACAAGACAAGACAAGACAAGACAAGACAAGACATTTATTTTATTTGTTTCTAAACTAATTAAGAAGAGAAGACAAGACAAGGCAAGACAAGACATGACAAGGCAAGACAGGACAATTGTGTTTGATTTGTTTTTAAATTAATTAAGAAGATAAGACAAGACAAGACAAGACAAGTCAAGACAAGACAAGACATGACAAGACAAAACAAGACAAGACAAGACAAGACAAGACAAGACAAGACAAGACATGACAAGACAAGACATGACAAGACAAGACAAGACCAGACAAGACAAGACAAGACAAGACAAGATACGACAAGACAAGACATGACAAGACAAGACAAGACAAGACAAGATACGACAAGACAAGACAAGACAAGACAAAACAAGACAAGACAAGACAAGACAAGACAAGACAAGACAAGACAAGACATGACAAGACATGACAAGACAAGACAAGACCAGACAAGACAAGACAAGACAAGACAAGATACGACAAGACAAGACATGACAAGACAAGACAAGACAAGACAAGATACGACAAGACAAGACAAGACAAGACAAGACAAGACAAGACAAGACAAGACAAGACAAAACAAGACAAGACAAGACAAGACAAGACAAGACAAGACAAGACAAGACATGACAAGACAAGACATGACAAGACAAGACAAGACAAGACAAGACATGACAAGACAAGACCAGATAAGACAAGACAAGACAAGACAACATACGACAAGACAAGACATGACAAGACAAGACAAGACAAGACAAGATACGACAAGACAAGACATGACAAGACAAGACAAGACAAGACAAGACAAGACAAGACAAGACAAGACAAGACAAGACAAGACAAGACAAGACAAGACAAGACATGACAAGACAAGACATGACAAGACAAGACAAGACCAGACAAGACAAGACAAGACAAGACAAGACAAGACAAGACAAGACAAGACAAGACAAGACAAGACAATTGTGTTTGATTTGTTTTTAAATTAATTAAGCAGATAAGACAAGACAAGACAAGGCCAGACAAGGAAAGACAAGACACGACACGGCAAGACAAGACAAGACAAGGCCAGAGAAGAAAAGACAAGACAAGATACGACAAGACAAGACATGACAAGACAAGACAAGACAAGACAAGACAAGACAAGACAAGACAAGACAATTGTGTTTGATTTGTTTTTAAATTAATTAAGACGATAAGACAAGACAAGGCCAGACAGGAAAGGACAAGACAAGACAAGACAATTGTGTTTGATTTGTTTTTAAATTAATTAAGATGATGAGACAAAACAAGACAAGACATGACATGACAAGACAAGACAAGACAAAACAAGACAAGACAAGACAAGACAAGACAAGACAAGACAAGACAAGACAAGACAAGACAAGACAAGACAAGACAAGACAAGACAAGACAAGACAAGACAAGACAAGACAAGACAAGACAAGACAAGACAAGACAAGACAAGACAAGACAAGACAAGACAAGACAAGACAAGACAAGACAAGACAAGACAAGACAAGACAAGACAAGACAAGACAAGACAAGACAAGACAAGACAAGACAAGACAAGACAAGACAAGACAAGACAAGACAAGACAAGACAAGACAAGACAAGACAAGACAAGACAAGACAAGACAAGACAAGACAAGACAAGACAAGACAAGACAAGACAAGACAAGACAAGACAAGACAAGAGAAGACAAGAGAAGACAAGACAAGACAAGACAAGACAAGACAAGACAAGACAAGACAAGACAAGACAAGACAAGACAAGACAAGACAAGACAAGACAAGACAAGACAAGACAAGACAAGACAAGACAAGACAAGACAAGACAAGACAAGACAAGACAAGACAAGACAAGACAAGACAAGACAAGACAAGACAAGACAAGGCAAGACAAGACAAGACAAGACAAGACAAGACAAGACAAGAGAAGACAAGAGAAGACAAGACAAGACAAGACAAGACAAGACAAGACAAGACAATTGTGTTTGATTTGTTTTTAAATTAATTAAGCAGATACGACAAGACAAGACAAGGCCAAACAAGAAAAGACAAGACACGACACGACAAGACAAGACAAGACAAGGCCAGAGAAGAAAAGACAAGACAAGATACGACAAGACAAGACATGACAAGACAAGACAAGACAAGACAAGACAAGACAAGACAAGACAAGACAAGACAAGACAAGACAAGACAAGGCAAGAAAAGACAAGACAAGACAAGACAAGACAAGACAAGACAAGACAAGACAAGACAAGACAAGACAAGACAAGACAAGACAAGACAAGACAAGACAAGACAAGACAAGACAAGACAAGACAAGACAATTGTGTTTGATTTGTTTTTAAATTAATTAAGACGATAAGACAAGACAAGGCCAGACAGGAAAAGACAAGACAAGACAAGACAATTGTGTTTGATTTGTTTTTAAATTAATTAAGATGATAAGACAAAACAAGACAAGACAAGACAAGACAAGACAAGACAAGACAAGACAAGACAAGACAAGACAAGACAAGACATGACATGACAAGACAAAACAAGACAAGACAAGACAAGACAAGACAAGACATTTATTTTATTTGTTTCGAAACTAATTAAGAAGAGAAGACAAGACAAGGCAAGACAAGACATGACAAGGCAAGACAGGACAATTGTGTTTGATTTGTTTTTAAATTAATTAAGAAGATAAGACAAGACAAGACAAGACAAGTCAAGACAAGACAAGACATGACAAGACAAAACAAGACAAAACAAGACAAGACAAGACAAGACAAGACATGACAAGACAAGACATGACAAGACAAGACAAGACAATTGTGTTTGATTTGTTTTTAAATTAATTATGAAGATAAGACAAGACAAGACAAGACAAGTCAAGACAAGACAAGACATGACAAGACAAAACAAGACAAGACAAAACAAGACAAGACAAGACAAGACAAGTCAAGACAAGACAATTGTGTTTGATTTGTTTTTAAATTAATTAAGAAAAGAAGAAAAAACAAGACAAGACAAGACAAGACAAGACAAGACAAGACAAGACAAGACAAGACAAGACAAGACAAGACAAGACAAGACAAGACAAGACAAGACATGACAAGACAAAACAAGACAAGACAAGACAAGACAAGACAAGACATTTATTTTATTTGTTTCTAAACTAATTAAGAAGAGAAGACAAGACAAGGCAAGACAAGACATGACAAGGCAAGACAGGACAATTGTGTTTGATTTGTTTTTAAATTAATTAAGAAGATAAGACAAGACAAGACAAGACAAGTCAAGACAAGACAAGACAAGACATGACAAGACAAAACAAGACAAGACAAGACAAGACAAGACAAGACAAGACAAGACAAGACAAGACAAGACAAGACAAGACATGACAAGACAAGACATGACAAGACAAGACAAGACAATTGTGTTTGATTTGTTTTTAAATTAATTAAGAAGATAAGACAAGACAAGACAAGACAAGTCAAGACAAGACAAGACATGACAAGACAAAACAAGACAAGACAAAACAAGACAAGACAAGACAAGACAAGTCAAGACAAGACAATTGTGTTTGATTTGTTTTTAAATTAATTAAGAAAAGAAGAAAAAACAAGACAAGACAAGACAAGACAAGACAAGACAAGACAAGACAAGACAAGACAAGACAAGACAAGACAAGACATGACAAGACAAAACAAGACAAGACAAGACAAGACAAGACAAGACATTTATTTTATTTGTTTCTAAACTAATTAAGAAGAGAAGACAAGGCAAGGCAAGACAAGACATGACAAGGCAAGACAGGACAATTGTGTTTGATTTGTTTTTAAATTAATTAAGAAGATAAGACAAGACAAGACAAGACAAGTCAAGACAAGACAAGACATGACAAGACAAAACAAGACAAGACAAGACAAGACAAGACAAGACAAGACAAGACATGACAAGACAAGACATGACAAGACAAGACAAGACCAGACAAGACAAGACAAGACAAGACAAGATACGACAAGACAAGACATGACAAGACAAGACAAGACAAGACAAGATACGACAAGACAAGACAAGACAAGAAAAAACAAGACAAGACAAGACAAGACAAGACAAGACAAGACAAGACAAGAAATGACAAGACAAGACATGACAAGACAAGACAAGACCAGACAAGACAAGACAAGACAAGACAAGACAAGATACGGCAAGACAAGACATGACAAGACAAGACAAGACAAGACAAGATACGACAAGACAAGACAAGACAAGACAAGACAAGACAAGACAAGACAAGTCAAGACAAGACATGACAAGACAAAACAAGACAAGACAAGACAAGACCAGACAAGACATGACAAGACAATACAAGACAAGACAAGACATGACAAGACAAGACAAGACAAGACAAGACAAGACAAGACAAGACAAGACATGACAAGACAAAACCAGATAAGACAAGACAAGACAAGACAAGATACGACAAGACAAGACATGACAAGACAAGACAAGACAAGACAAGATACGACAAGACAAGACATGACAAGACAAGACAAGACAAGACAAGACAAGACAAGACAAGACAAGACAAGACAAGACATGACAAGACAAGACATGACAAGACAAGCCAAGACCAGACAAGACAAGACAAGACAAGACAAGACAAGACAAGACAAGACAAGACAAGACATGACAAGACAAGACATGACAAGACAAGACAAGACAAGACCAGACAAGACAAGACAAGACAAGACAAGATACGACAAGACAAGACATGACAAGACAAGACAAGACAAGACAAGACAAGACAAGATACGACAAGACAAGACAAGACAAGACAAAACAAGACAAGACAAGACAAGACAAGACAAGACAAGACAAGACAAGACAAGACATGACAAGACAAGACAAGACAAGACCAGACAAGACAAGACAAGACAAGACAAGATACGACAAGACAAGACATGACAAGACAAGACAAGACAAGACAAGACAAGATACGACAAGACAAGACAAGACAAGACAAGACAAGACAAGACAAGACAAGTCAAGACAAGACATGACAAGACAAAACAAGACAAGACAAGATAAGACCAGACAAGACATGACAAGACAATACAAGACAAGACAAGACATGACAAGACAAGACAAGACAAGACAAGACAAGACATGACAAGACAAGACAAGACCAGATAAGACAAGACAAGACAAGACAAGATACGACAAGACAAGACATGACAAGACAAGACAAGACAAGACAAGATACGACAAGACAAGACATGACAAGACAAGACAAGACAAGACAAGACAAGACAAGACAAGACAAGACAAGACAAGACAAGACAAGACAAGACAAGACAAGACAAGTCAAGACAAGACATGACATGACAAGACAAAACAAGACAAGACAAGACAAGACAAGACAAGATAAGACAAGAGAAGACAAGACAAGACAAGTCGAGACAAGACAAGACATGACAAGACAAAACAAGACCAGACAAGACAAGACAAGACAAGACAAGACAAGACAAGACAAGACGAGACAAGACAAGACATGACAAGACACGACAAGACCAGATAAGACAAGACAAGACAAGACAAGATACGACAAGACAAGACATGACAAGACAAGACAAGACAAGACAAGATACGACAAGACAAGACATGACAAGACAAGACAAGACAAGACAAGACAAGACAAGACAAGACAAGACAAGACAAGACAAGTCAAGTCAAGACAAGACAAGACATGACAAAACAAAACAAGACAAGACAAGACAAGACAAGACAAGACAAGACAAGACAAGACAAGACAAGACAAGACAAGACAAGACATGACAAGACAAGACAAGACAAGACAAGACCAGACAAGACAAGACATGACAAGACAAGACAAGACAAGACAAGACAAGACAAGACAAGACAAGACAAGACAAGACAAGACAAGACAAGACAAGACAAGACAAGACAAGACAAGACAAGACAAGACAAGACAAGACAAGATACGACAAGACAAGACATGACAAGACAAGACAAGACAAGACAAGACAAGACAAGACAAGACAAGACAAGACAAGACAAGACAAGACAAGACATGACAAGACAAGACAAGACAAGACAAGACAAGACAAGACATTTATTTTATTTGTTTCTAAACTAATTAAGAAGAGAAGACAAGACAAGGCAAGACAAGACATGACAAGACAAGACAGGACAATTGTGTTTGATTTGTTTTTAAATTAATTAAGAAGATAAGACAAGACAAGACAAGACAAGTCAAGACAAGACAAGACATGACAAGACAAAACAAGACAAGACAAGACAAGACAAGACAAGACAAGACAAGACAAGACATGACAAGACAAGACATGACAAGACAAGACAAGACCAGACAAGACAAGACAAGACAAGACAAGATACGACAAGACAAGACATGACAAGACAAGACAAGACAAGACAAGATACGACAAGACAAGACAAGACAAGACAAAACAAGACAAGACAAGACAAGACAAGACAAGACAAGACAAGACAAGACATGACAAGACAAGACATGACAAGACAAGACCAGACAAGACAAGACAAGACAAGACAAGATACGACAAGACAAGACATGACAAGACAAGACAAGACAAGACAAGATACGACAAGACAAGACAAGACAAGACAAGACAAGACAAGACAAGACAAGACAAGTCAAGACAAGACATGACAAGACAAAACAAGACAAGACAAGACAAGACAAGACAAGTCAAGTCAAGACAAGACATGACAAGACAAAACAAGACAAGACAAGACAAGACCAGACAAGACATGACAAGACAATACAAGACAAGACAAGACATGACAAGACAAGACAAGACAAGACAAGACAAGACAAGACATGACAAGACAAGACAAGACAAGACAAGACAAGACAAGACAAGACAAGGCCAGAGAAGAAAAGACAAGACAAGATACGACAAGACAAGACATGACAAGACAAGACAAGACAAGACAAGACAAGACAAGACAAGACAAGACCAGACAAGACATGACAAGACAATACAAGACAAGACAAGACATGACAAGACAAGACAAGACAAGACAAGACAAGACAAGACAAGACATTTATTTTATTTGTTTCTAAACTAATTAAGAAGAGAAGACAAGACAAGGCAAGACAAGACATGACAAGACAAGACAGGACAATTGTGTTTGATTTGTTTTTAAATTAATTAAGCAGATAAGACAAGACACGACACGACAAGACAAGACAAGACAAGGCCAGAGAAGAAAAGACAAGACAAGATACGACAAGACAAGACATGACAAGACAAGACAAGACAAGACAAGACAAGACAAGACAAGACAAGACAAGACAAGACAAGACAAGACAAGACAAGACAAGACAAGACAAGACAAGACAAGGCAAGACAAGACAAGACACGACAAGACAAGACAAGACGAGACATGACAAGACAAAACAAGACAAGACAAGACAAGACCAGACAAGACAAGACAAGACAAGACAAGACAAGACAAGACAAGACAAGACAAGACAAGACAAGACAAGACAAGACAAGACAAGACAAGACAAGACAAGACAAGACAAGACAAGACAAGACAAGACAAGACAAGACAAGACAAGACAAGACAAGACAAGACAAGACAAGACAAGACAAGACAAGACAAGACAAGACAAGACAAGACAAGACAAGACAAGACAAGACAAGACAAGACAAGACAAGACAAGACAAGACAAGACAAGACAAGACAAGACAAGACAAGACAAGACAAGACGAGACAAGACAAGACAAGACAAGACAAGACAAGACAAGACAAGACAAGACAAGACAAGACAAGACAAGACAAGACAAGACAAGACAAGACAAGACAAGACAAGACATGACAAGACACGACAAGACCAGATAAGACAAGACAAGACAAGACAAGATACGACAAGACAAGACATGACAAGACAAGACAAGACAAGACAAGATACGACAAGACAAGACAAGACAAGACAAGACAAGACAAGACAAGACAAGACAAGACAAGACAAGACAAGTCAAGACAAGGCAAGACATGACAAGACAAAACAAGACAAGACAAGACAAGACAAGACAAGACAAGACAAGACAAGACAAGACATGACAAGACAAGACAAGACCAGACAAGACAAGACATGCCAAGACAAGACAAGACAAGACAAGACAAGATACGACAAGACAAGACAAGACAAGACAAAACAAGACAAGACAAGACAAGACAAGACAAGACAAGACAAGACAAGACAAGACCAGACAAGACAAGACAAGACAAGACAAGATACGACAAGACAAGACATGACAAGACAAGACAAGACAAGACAAGATACGACAAGACAAGACAAGACAAGACAAGACAAGACAAGACAAGACAAGACAAGACAAGACAAGACAAGTCAAGACAAGACATGACAAGACAAAACAAGACAAGACAAGACAAGACAAGACAAGACAAAACAAGACAAGACATGACAAGACAAAACAAGACAAGACAAGACAAGACCAGACAAGACATGACAAGACAATACAAGACAAGACAAGACATGACAAGACAAGACAAGACAAGACAAGACAAGACAAGACATGACAAGACAAGACAAGACAAGACAAGACAAGACAAGGCCAGAGAAGAAAAGACAAGACAAGATACGACAAGACAAGACATGACAAGACAAGACAAGACAAGACAAGACAAGACAAGACAAGACAAGACCAGACAAGACATGACAAGACAATACAAGACAAGACAAGACATGACAAGACAAGACAAGACAAGACAAGACAAGACAAGACAAGACAAGACAAGACAAGACAAGACATTTATTTTATTTGTTTCTAAACTAATTAAGAAGAGAAGACAAGACAAGGCAAGACAAGACATGACAAGACAAGACAGGACAATTGTGTTTGATTTGTTTTTAAATTAATTAAGCAGATAAGACAAGACACGACACGACAAGACAAGACAAGACAAGGCCAGAGAAGAAAAGACAAGACAAGATACGACAAGACAAGACATGACAAGACAAGACAAGACAAGACAAGACAAGACAAGACAAGACAAGACAAGACAAGACAAGACAAGACAAGACAAGACAAGACAAGACAAGACAAGACAAGACAAGACAAGACAAGGCAAGACAAGACAAGACACGACAAGACAAGACAAGACGAGACATGACAAGACAAAACAAGACAAGACAAGACAAGACCAGACAAGACAAGACAAGACAAGACAAGACAAGACAAGACAAGACAACACAAGACAAGACAAGACAAGACAAGACAAGACAAGACAAGACAAGACAAGACAAGACAAGACAAGACAAGACAAGACAAGACAAGACAAGACAAGACAAGACAAGACAAGACAAGACAAGACAAGACAAGACAAGACAAGACAAGACAAGACAAGACAAGACAAGACAAGACAAGACAAGACAAGACAAGACAAGACAAGACAAGACAAGACAAGACAAGACAAGACAAGACAAGACAAGACAAGACAAGACAAGACAAGACAAGACAAGACAAGACAAGACAAGACGAGACAAGACAAGACAAGACAAGACAAGACAAGACAAGACAAGACAAGACAAGACAAGACAAGACAAGACAAGACAAGACAAGACAAGACAAGACAAGACAAGACATGACAAGACACGACAAGACCAGATAAGACAAGACAAGACAAGACAAGATACGACAAGACAAGACATGACAAGACAAGACAAGACAAGACAAGATACGACAAGACAAGACAAGACAAGACAAGACAAGACAAGACAAGACAAGACAAGACAAGACAAGACAAGTCAAGACAAGGCAAGACATGACAAGACAAAACAAGACAAGACAAGACAAGACAAGACAAGACAAGACAAGACAAGACATGACAAGACAAGACAAGACCAGACAAGACAAGACGTGCCAAGACAAGACAAGACATTTATTAAGAAGAGAAGACATTATTAAGAAGAGAAGACATGACAAGACAAAACAAGACATGACAAGACAAGACAAGACCAGACAAGACAAGACATGCCAAGACAAGACAAGACATTTATTAAGAAGAGAAGACATTATTAAGAAGAGAAGACAAGACAAGACAAGACAAGACAAGACAAGACAAGACAAGACAAGACAAGACAAGACATTTATTTTATTTGTTTCTAAACTAATTAAGAAGAGAAGACATGACTAGACAAAACAAGACAAGACAAGACAAGACAAGACAAGACAAGACAAGACAAGACAAGACAAGACAAGACAAGACAAGACAAGACAAGACAAGACAAGACAAGACAAGACATGACAAGACAAGACATGACAAGACAAGACAAGACCAGACAAGACAAGACAAGACAAGACAAGACAAGATACGACAAGACAAGACAAGACAAGACAAAACAAGACAAGACAAGACAAGACAAGACAAGACAAGACAAGACAAGACAAGACATTTATTTTATTTGTTTCTAAACTAATTAAGAAGAGAAGACATGACTAGACAAAACAAGACAAGACAAGACAAGACAAGACAAGACAAGACAAGACAAGACAAGACAAGACAAGACAAGACAAGACAAGACAAGACAAGATACGACAAGACAAGACATGACAAGACAAGACAAGACAAGACAAGATACGACAAGACAAGACATGACAAGACAAGACAAGACAAGACCAGACAAGACATGACAAGACAATACAAGACAAGACAAGACATGACAAGACAAGACCAGACAAGACATGACAAGACATGACAAGACAAGACAAGACAAGACAAGACAAGACAAGACATGACAAGACAAGACAAGACCAGATAAGACAAGACAAGACAAGACAAGATACGACAAGACAAGACATGACAAGACAAGACAAGACAAGACAAGACAAGACAAGACAAGACAAGACAAGACATTTATTTTATTTGTTTCTAAACTAATTAAGAAGAGAAGACAAGACAAGGCAAGACAAGACATGACAAGACAAGACAGGACAATTGTGTTTGATTTGTTTTTAAATTAATTAAGCAGATAAGACAAGACACGACACGACAAGACAAGACAAGACAAGGCCAGAGAAGAAAAGACAAGACAAGATACGACAAGACAAGACATGACAAGACAAGACAAGACAAGACAAGACAAGACAAGACAAGACAAGACAAGACAAGACAAGACAAGACAAGACAAGACAAGACAAGACAAGACAAGACAAGACAAGACAAGGCAAGACAAGACAAGACACGACAAGACAAGACAAGACGAGACATGACAAGACAAAACAAGACAAGACAAGACAAGACCAGACAAGACAAGACAAGACAAGACAAGACAAGACAAGACAAGACAAGACAAGACAAGACAAGACAAGACAAGACAAGACAAGACAAGACAAGACAAGACAAGACAAGACAAGACAAGACAAGACAAGACAAGACAAGACAAGACAAGACAAGACAAGACAAGACAAGACAAGACAAGACAAGACAAGACAAGACAAGACGAGACAAGACAAGACAAGACAAGACAAGACAAGACAAGACAAGACAAGACAAGACAAGACAAGACAAGACAAGACAAGACAAGACAAGACAAGACAAGACAAGACAAGACAAGACAAGACAAGACAAGACAAGACAAGACATGACAAGACGCGACAAGACCAGATAAGACAAGACAAGACAAGACAAGATACGACAAGACAAGACATGACAAGACAAGACAAGACAAGACAAGATACGACAAGACAAGACAAGACAAGACAAGACAAGACAAGACAAGACAAGACAAGACAAGACAAGACAAGACAAGTCAAGACAAGGCAAGACATGACAAGACAAAACAAGACAAGACAAGACAAGACAAGACAAGACAAGACAAGACAAGACATGACAAGACAAGACAAGACCAGACAAGACAAGACATGCCAAGACAAGACAAGACATTTATTAAGAAGAGAAGACATTATTAAGAAGAGAAGACATGACAAGACAAAACAAGACATGACAAGACAAGACAAGACCAGACAAGACAAGACATGCCAAGACAAGACAAGACATTTATTAAGAAGAGAAGACAAGACAAGACAAGACAAGACAAGACAAGACAAGACAAGACAAGACAAGACAAGACAAGACAAGACAAGACAAGACAAGACAAGACAAGACAAGACAAGACAAGACAAGACAAGACAAGACCAGACAAGACAAGACATGACAAGACAAGACAAGACAAGACAAGACAAGACAAGACAAGATAAGACAAGACAAGACAAGACAAGACAAGACAAGACAAGACATTTATTTTATTTGTTTCTAAACTAATTAAGAAGAGAAGACATGACTAGACAAAACAAGACAAGACAAGACAAGACAAGACAAGACAAGACAAGACAAGACAAGACAAGACAAGACAAGACAAGACAAGACAAGACATGACAAGACAAGACATGACAAGACAAGACAAGACCAGACAAGACAAGACAAGACAAGACAAGATACGACAAGACAAGACAAGACAAAACAAAACAAGACAAGACAAGACAAGACAAGACAAGACAAGACAAGACATGACAAGACAAGACATGACAAGACAAGACAAGACCAGACAAGACAAGACAAGACAAGACAAGATACGACAAGACAAGACATGACAAGACAAGACAAGACAAGACAAGATACGACAAGACAAGACAAGACAAGACAAGACAAGACAAGACAAGACAAGATACGACAAGACAAGACATGACAAGACAATACAAGACAAGACAAGACATGACAAGACAAGACCAGACAAGACATGACAAGACATGACAAGACAAGACAAGACAAGACAAGACAAGACAAGACATGACAAGACAAGACAAGACCAGATAAGACAAGACAAGACAAGACAAGATACGACAAGACAAGACATGACAAGACAAGACAAGACAAGACAAGATACGACAAGACAAGACATGACAAGACAAGACAAGACAAGACAAGACAAGACAAGACAAGACAAGACAAGACAAGACAAGACAAGACAAGACCAGACAAGACAAGACAAGACAAGACAAGACAAGACAAGACAAGACAAGACAAGACAAGATACGACAAGACAAGACATGACAAGACAAGACAAGACAAGACAAGATACGACAAGACAAGACATGACAAGACAAGACAAGACAAGACAAGACAAGACAAGACAAGACAAGACAAGACAAGACAAGTCAAGTCAAGACAAGACAAGACATGACAAAACAAGACAAGACAAGACAAGACAAGACAAGACAAGACAAGACAAGACATGACAAGACAAGACATGACAAGACAAGACAAGACAAGACAAGACAAGACAAGACAAGACAAGACAAGACAAGACAAGACAAGACAAGACAAGACAAGACAAGACAAGACAAGACAAGACAAGACAAGACAAGACAAGACCAGACAAGACAAGACATGACAAGACAAGACAAGACAAGACAAGACAAGACAAGACAAGACAAGACAAGACAAGACAAGACAAGACAAGACAAGACAAGACAAGACAAGACAAGACAAGACAAGACAAGACAAGACAAGACAAGACAAGACAAGACAAGACAAGGCAAGACAAGACAAGGCAAGACAAGACAAGACAAGACAAGACAAGTCAAGTCAAGACAAGACAAGACATGACAAAACAAGACAAGACAAGACAAGACAAGACAAGACAAGACAAGACAAGACATGACAAGACAAGACAAGACCAGACAAGACAAGACATGACAAGACAAGACAAGACAAGACAAGACAAGACAAGACAAGACAAGACAAGACAAGACAAGACATGACAAGACACGACAAGACCAGATAAGACAAGACAAGATACGACAAGACAAGACATGACAAGACAAGATAAGACAAGACAAGATACGACAAGACAAGACATGACAAAACAATACAAGACAAGACAAGACAGGACAAGACAAGACAAGACAAGACAAGACAAGACAAGACATGACAAGACAAGACAAGACCAGACAAGACAAGACAAGACAAGACAAGATACGACAAGACAAGACAAGACAAGACAAGACAAGACAAGACAAGACAAGACAAGACAAGACAAGACAAGACAAGACAAGACAAGACAAGACAAGACAAGACAAGACATGACAAGACAAGACAGGACAATTGTGTTTGATTTGTTTTTAAATTAATTAAGAAGATAAGACAAGACAAGACAAGACAAGTCAAGACAAGACAAGACATGACAAGACAAAACAAGACAAGACAAGACAAGACAAGACAAGACAAGACAAGACAAGACAAGATACGACAAGACAAGACAAGACATGACAAGACAAGACAAGACCAGACAAGACAAGACAAGACAAGACAAGATACGACAAGACAAGACAAGACAAGACAAAACAAGACAAGACAAGACAAGACAAGACAAGACAAGACAAGACAAGACAAGACAGGACAATTGTGTTTGATTTGTTTTTTAATTAATTAAGAACATAAGACAAGACAAGACAAGACAAGTCAAGACAAGACAAGACATGACAAGACAAAACAAGACAAGACAAGACAAGACAAGACAAGACAAGACAAGACATGACAAGACAAGACAAGATACGACAAGACAAGACAAGACAAGACAAGACAAGACAAGACAAGATACGACAAGACAAGACAAGACAAGACAAAACAAGACAAGACAAGACAAGACAAGACAAGACAAGACAAGACAAGACAAGACAAGACAAGACATGACAAGACAAGACAAGACAAGACAAGACAAGACAAGACAAGACAAGACAAGACAAGACAAGACAAGACAAGACATGACAAGACACGACAAGACCAGATAAGACAAGACATGACAAGACACGACAAGACAAGACAAGACATGACAAGACAAAACAAGACAAGACAAGACAAGACAAGACAAGTCAAGTCAAGACAAGACAAGACATGACAAAACAAGACAAGACAAGACAAGACAAGACAAGACAAGACAAGACAAGACATGACAAGACAAGACAAGACCAGACAAGACAAGACATGACAAGACAAGACAAGACAAGACAAGACAAGACAAGACAAGACAAGACAAGACAAGACAAGACAAGACAAGACATGACAAGACACGACAAGACCAGATAAGACAAGACAAGACAAGACAAGATACGACAAGACAAGACAAGACAAGACAAGACAAGACAAGACAAGACAAGACAAGACAAGACAAGACAAGACAAGACAAGACAAGACAAGACAAGACAAGACATGACAAGACAAGACAGGACAATTGTGTTTGATTTGTTTTTAAATTAATTAAGAAGATAAGACAAGACAAGACAAGACAAGTCAAGACAAGACAAGACATGACAAGACAAAACAAGACAAGACAAGACAAGACAAGACAAGACAAGACAAGACATGACAAGACAAGACATGACAAGACAAGACAAGACCAGACAAGACAAGACAAGACAAGACAAGATACGACAAGACAAGACAAGACAAGACAAAACAAGACAAGACAAGACAAGACAAGACAAGACAAGACAAGACATGACAAGACAAGACAGGACAATTGTGTTTGATTTGTTTTTAAATTAATTAAGAAGATAAGACAAGACAAGACAAGACAAGTCAAGACAAGACAAGACATGACAAGACAAAACAAGACAAGACAAGACAAGACAAGACAAGACAAGACAAGACATGACAAGACAAGACATGACAAGACAAGACAAGACCAGACAAGACAAGACAAGACAAGACAAGATACGACAAGACAAGACAAGACAAAACAAGACAAGACAAGACAAGACAAGACAAGACAAGACAAGACATGACAAGACAAGACATGACAAGACAAGACAAGACCAGACAAGACAAGACAAGACAAGACAAGATACGACAAGACAAGACAAGACAAGACAAAACAAGACAAGACAAGACAAGACAAGACAAGACAAGACAAGACAAGACAAGACAAGACAAGACAAGACATGACAAGACAAGACAGGACAATTGTGTTTGATTTGTTTTTAAATTAATTAAGAAGATAAGACAAGACAAGACAAGACAAGTCAAGACAAGACAAGACATGACAAGACAAAACAAGACAAGACAAGACAAGACAAGACAAGACAAGACAAGACATGACAAGACAAGACATGACAAGACAAGACAAGACCAGACAAGACAAGACAAGACAAGACAAGATACGACAAGACAAGACAAGACAAGACAAAACAAGACAAGATACGACAAGACAAGACAAGACAAGACAAAACATGACAAAACAAGACAAGACAAGACAAGACAAGACAAGACAAGACAAGACAAGACATGACAAGACAAGACAAGACCAGACAAGACAAGACATGACAAGACAAGACAAGACAAGACAAGACAAGACAAGACAAGACAAGACAAGACAAGACAAGACAAGACAAGACATGACAAGACACGACAAGACCAGATAAGACAAGACAAGACAAGACAAGATACGACAAGACAAGACAAGACAAGACAAGACAAGACAAGACAAGACAAGACAAGACAAGACAAGTCAAGTCAAGACAAGACAAGACATGACAAAACAAGACCAGACAAGACAAGACAAGACAAGACAAGATACGACAAGACAAGACAAGACAAGACAAAACAAGACAAGACAAGACAAGACAAGACAAGACAAGACAAGACAAGACAGGACAATTGTGTTTGATTTGTTTTTTAATTAATTAAGAACATAAGACAAGACAAGACAAGACAAGTCAAGACAAGACAAGACATGACAAGACAAAACAAGACAAGACAAGACAAGACAAGACAAGTCAAGTCAAGACAAGACAAGACATGACAAAACAAGACAAGACAAGACAAGACAAGACAAGACAAGACAAGACAAGACATGACAAGACAAGACAAGACCAGACAAGACAAGACATGACAAGACAAGACAAGACAAGACAAGACAAGACAAGACAAGACAAGACAAGACAAGACAAGACAAGACAAGACATGACAAGACACGACAAGACCAGATAAGACAAGACAAGACAAGACAAGATACGACAAGACAAGACATGACAAGACAAGATAAGACAAGACAAGATACGACAAGACAAGACATGACAAAACAATACAAGACAAGACAAGACAAGACAAGACAAGACAAGACAAGACAAGACAAGACAAGACAAGACAAGACAAGACATGACAAGACAATACAAGACCAGACAAGACAAGACAAGACAAGACAAGATACGACAAGACAAGACAAGACAAGACAAGACAAGACAAGACAAGACAAGACAAGACAAGACAAGACAAGACAAGACAAGACAAGACAAGACAAGACAAGACAAGACAAGACAAGACAAGACATGACAAGACAAGACAGGACAATTGTGTTTGATTTGTTTTTAAATTAATTAAGAAGATAAGACAAGACAAGACAAGACAAGTCAAGACAAGACAAGACATGACAAGACAAAACAAGACAAGACAAGACAAGACAAGACAAGACAAGACAAGACATGACAAGACAAGACATGACAAGACAAGACAAGACCAGACAAGACAAGACAAGACAAGACAAGATACGACAAGACAAGACAAGACAAGACAAAACAAGACAAGACAAGACAAGACAAGACAAGACAAGACAAGACAAGACAAGACAAGACAGGACAATTGTGTTTGATTTGTTTTTAAATTAATTAAGAAGATAAGACAAGACAAGACAAGACAAGTCAAGACAAGACAAGACATGACAAGACAAAACAAGACAAGACAAGACAAGACAAGACAAGACAAGACAAGACATGACAAGACAAGACAAGATACGACAAGACAAGACAAGACAAGACAAGACAAGACAAGACAAGATACGACAAGACAAGACAAGACAAGACAAAACAAGACAAGACAAGACAAGACAAGACAAGACAAGACAAGACAAGACAAGACAAGACAAGACAAGACAAGACAAGACAAGACAAGACAAGACAAGACAGGACAATTGTGTTTGATTTGTTTCTAAACTAATTAAGAAGAGAAGACATGACAAGACAAAACAAGACAAGACAAGACAAGACAAGACAAGACAAGACAAGACAAGACAAGACAAGACAAGACAAGACAAGACAAGACAAGACAAGACAAGACAAGACAAGACAAGACAAGACAAGACAAGACAAGGCAAGGCAAGACGAGACAAGACACGACAAGACAAGACAAGACGAGACATGACAAGACAAGACAAAACAAGACAAGACAAGACAAGACAAGACCAGACAAGACAAGACAAGACAAGACAAGACAAGACAAGACAAGACAAGACAAGACAAGACAAGACAAGACAAGACAAGACAAGACAAGACAAGACAAGACAAGACAAGACAAGACAAGACAAGACAAGACAAGACAAGACAAGACAAGACAAGACAAGACAAGACAAGACAAGACAAGACAAGACAAGACAAGACAAGACAAGACAAGACAAGACAAGACAAGACAAGACAAGACAAGACAAGACAAGACAAGACAAGACAAGACAAGACAAGACAAGACAAGACAAGACAAGACAAGACAAGACAAGACAAGACAAGACAAGACAAGACGAGACAAGACAAGACAAGACAAGACAAGACAAGACAAGACAAGACAAGACAAGACAAGACAAGACAAGACAAGACAAGGCAAGGCAAGACGAGACAAGACACGACAAGACAAGACAAGACGAGACATGACAAGACAAAACAAGACAAGACAAGACAAGACAAGACCAGACAAGACAAGACAAGACAAGACAAGACAAGACAAGACAAGACAAGACAAGACAAGACAAGACAAGACAAGACAAGACAAGACAAGACAAGACAAGACAAGACAAGACAAGACAAGACAAGACAAGACAAGACAAGACAAGACAAGACAAGACAAGACAAGACAAGACAAGACAAGACAAGACAAGACAAGACAAGACAAGACAAGACAAGACAAGACAAGACAAGACAAGACAAGACAAGACAAGACAAGACAAGACAAGACAAGACAAGACAAGACAAGACAAGACGAGACAAGACAAGACAAGACAAGACAAGACAAGACAAGACAAGACAAGACAAGACAAGACAAGTCAAGACAAGACAAGGCAAGACATGACAAGACAAAACAAGACAAGACAAGACAAGACAAGACAAGACAAGACAAGACAAGACATGACAAGACAAGACAAGACCAGACAAGACAAGACATGCCAAGACAAGACAAGACATTTATTTTATTTGTTTCTAAACTAATTAAGAAGAGAAGACAAGACAAGACAAGACAAGACAAGACATTTATTTTATTTGTTTCTAAACTAATTAAGAAGAGAAGACATGACAAGACAAAACAAGACAAGACAAGACAAGACAAGACAAGACAAGACAAGACAAGACAAGACAAGACAAGACAAGACAAGACAAGACAAGACAAGACAAGACAAGACAAGACAAGACAAGACAAGACAAGACAAGACAAGACAAGACAAGACAAGACAAGACAAGACAAGACAAGACAAGACAAGACAAGACAAGACAAGACAAGACAAGACAAGACAAGACAAGACAAGACAAGACAAGACAAGACAAGACAAGACAAGACAAGACAAGACAAGACAAGACAAGACAAGACAAGACAAGACAAGACAAGACAAGACAAGACAAGACAAGACAAGACCAGACAAGACAAGACATGACAAGACAAGACAAGACAAGATAAGACAAGACAAGATAAGACAAGACAAGACAAGACAAGACATTTATTTTATTTGTTTCTAAACTAATTAAGAAGAGAAGACATGACTAGACAAAACAAGACAAGACAAGACAAGACAAGACAAGACAAGACAAGACAAGACAAGACAAGACAAGACAAGACAAGACAAGACAAGACAAGACAAGACAAGACAAGACATGACAAGACAAGACATGACAAGACAAGACAAGACCAGACAAGACAAGACAAGACAAGACAAGATACGACAAGACAAGACAAGACAAGACAAGACAAGACAAGACAAGACAAGACAAGACAAGACAAGACAAGACAAGACAAGACAAGTCAAGACAAGACAAGACATGACAAGACAAAACAAGACAAGACAAGACAAGACATGACAAGACA
This sequence comes from Zeugodacus cucurbitae, assembly GCF_028554725.1. Classification (NCBI taxonomy): domain Eukaryota; kingdom Metazoa; phylum Arthropoda; class Insecta; order Diptera; family Tephritidae; genus Zeugodacus; species Zeugodacus cucurbitae. The sequence goes on along the minus strand of NC_071672.1, from coordinate 9,101,135 downwards.
AGACAAGACAAGACAAGACAAGACAAGACAAGATACGACAAGACAAGACATGACAAGACAAGACAAGACAAGACAAGACAAGACAAGACAAGACAAGACAAGACAAGACAAGACAAGACAAGACAAGACAAGACAAGACAAGACAAGACAAGACAAGTCAAGACAAGACAAGACATGACAAGACAAAACAAGACAAGACAAGACAAGACAAGACAAGACAAGATAAGACAAGAGAAGACAAGACAAGACAAGTCGAGACAAGACAAGACATGACAAGACAAAACAAGACCAGACAAGACAAGACAAGACAAGACAAGACAAGACAAGACAAGACATGACAAGACACGACAAGACCAGATAAGACAAGACAAGACAAGACAAGATACGACAAGACAAGACATGACAAGACAAGACAAGACAAGACAAGATACGACAAGACAAGACATGACAAGACAAGACAAGACAAGACAAGACAAGACAAGACAAGACAAGACAAGACAAGACAAGACAAGTCAAGTCAAGACAAGACAAGACATGACAAAACAAGACAAGACAAGACAAGACAAGACAAGACAAGACAAGACAAGACAAGACAAGACATGACAAGACAAGACAAGACCAGACAAGACAAGACATGACAAAACAAGACAAGTAAAGACAAGACAAGACAAGACAAGACAAGACAAGACAAGACAAGACAAGACAAGACAAGACAAGACAAGACAAGACAAGACAAGACAAGACAAGACAAGACAAGACAAGACAAGACAAGACAAGACAAGACAAGACAAGACAAGACAAGACAAGACAAGACAAGGCAAGACAAGACAAGACAAGACAAGACAAGTCAAGTCAAGTCAAGACAAGACAAGACAAGACAAGACAAGACAAGACAAGACAAGACAAGACAAGACAAGACATTTATTTTATTTGTTTCTAAACTAATTAAGAAGAGAAGACATGACTAGACAAAACAAGACAAGACAAGACAAGACAAGACAAGACAAGACAAGACAAGACAAGACAAGACAAGACAAGACAAGACAAGACAAGACATGACAAGACAAGACATGACAAGACAAGACAAGACCAGACAAGACAAGACAAGACAAGACAAGATACGACAAGACAAGACAAGACAAGACAAAACAAGACAAGACAAGACAAGACAAGACAAGACAAGACAAGACAAGACAAGACAAGACAAGACAAGACAAGACAAGACATGACAAGACAAGACATGACAAGACAAGACAAGACATGACAAGACAAGACAAGACAAGACAAGACAAGACAAGACAAGACAAGACAAGACAAGACATTTATTTTATTTGTTTCTAAACTAATTAAGAAGAGAAGACAAGACAAGGCAAGACAAGACATGACAAGACAAGACAGGACAATTGTGTTTGATTTGTTTTTAAATTAATTAAGCAGATAAGACAAGACACGACACGACAAGACAAGACAAGACAAGGCCAGAGAAGAAAAGACAAGACAAGATACGACAAGACAAGACATGACAAGACAAGACAAGACAAGACAAGACAAGACAAGACAAGACAAGACAAGACAAGACAAGACAAGACAAGACAAGACAAGACAAGACAAGACAAGACAAGACAAGGCAAGACAAGACAAGACACGACAAGACAAGACAAGACGAGACATGACAAGACAAAACAAGACAAGACAAGACAAGACCAGACAAGACAAGACAAGACAAGACAAGACAAGACAAGACAAGACAAGACAAGACAAGACAAGACAAGACAAGACAAGACAAGACAAGACAAGACAAGACAAGACAAGACAAGACAAGACAAGACAAGACAAGACAAGACAAGACAAGACAAGACAAGACAAGACAAGACAAGACAAGACAAGACAAGACAAGACGAGACAAGACAAGACAAGACAAGACAAGACAAGACAAGACAAGACAAGACAAGACAAGACAAGACAAGACAAGACAAGACAAGACAAGACAAGACAAGACAAGACAAGACAAGACAAGACAAGACAAGACAAGACAAGACATGACAAGACGCGACAAGACCAGATAAGACAAGACAAGACAAGACAAGATACGACAAGACAAGACATGACAAGACAAGACAAGACAAGACAAGATACGACAAGACAAGACAAGACAAGACAAGACAAGACAAGACAAGACAAGACAAGACAAGACAAGACAAGTCAAGACAAGGCAAGACATGACAAGACAAAACAAGACAAGACAAGACAAGACAAGACAAGACAAGACAAGACAAGACATGACAAGACAAGACAAGACCAGACAAGACAAGACATGCCAAGACAAGACAAGACATTTATTAAGAAGAGAAGACATTATTAAGAAGAGAAGACATGACAAGACAAAACAAGACATGACAAGACAAGACAAGACCAGACAAGACAAGACATGCCAAGACAAGACAAGACATTTATTAAGAAGAGAAGACAAGACAAGACAAGACAAGACAAGACAAGACAAGACAAGACAAGACAAGACAAGACAAGACAAGACAAGACAAGACAAGACAAGACAAGACAAGACAAGACAAGACAAGACAAGACCAGACAAGACAAGACATGACAAGACAAGACAAGACAAGACAAGACAAGACAAGATAAGACAAGACAAGACAAGACAAGACAAGACAAGACAAGACATTTATTTTATTTGTTTCTAAACTAATTAAGAAGAGAAGACATGACTAGACAAAACAAGACAAGACAAGACAAGACAATACAAGACAAGACAAGACAAGACAAGACAAGACAAGACAAGACAAGACAAGACAAGACAAGACAAGACATGACAAGACAAGACATGACAAGACAAGACAAGACCAGACAAGACAAGACAAGACAAGACAAGATACGACAAGACAAGACAAGACAAAACAAAACAAGACAAGACAAGACAAGACAAGACAAGACAAGACAAGACATGACAAGACAAGACATGACAAGACAAGACAAGACCAGACAAGACAAGACAAGACAAGACAAGATACGACAAGACAAGACATGACAAGACAAGACAAGACAAGACAAGATACGACAAGACAAGACAAGACAAGACAAGACAAGACAAGACAAGACAAGATACGACAAGACAAGACATGACAAGACAATACAAGACAAGACAAGACATGACAAGACAAGACCAGACAAGACATGACAAGACATGACAAGACAAGACAAGACAAGACAAGACAAGACAAGACATGACAAGACAAGACAAGACCAGATAAGACAAGACAAGACAAGACAAGATACGACAAGACAAGACATGACAAGACAAGACAAGACAAGACAAGATACGACAAGACAAGACATGACAAGACAAGACAAGACAAGACAAGACAAGACAAGACAAGACAAGACAAGACAAGACAAGACAAGACAAGACCAGACAAGACAAGACAAGACAAGACAAGACAAGACAAGACAAGACAAGACAAGACAAGATACGACAAGACAAGACATGACAAGACAAGACAAGACAAGACAAGATACGACAAGACAAGACATGACAAGACAAGACAAGACAAGACAAGACAAGACAAGACAAGACAAGACAAGACAAGACAAGTCAAGTCAAGACAAGACAAGACATGACAAAACAAGACAAGACAAGACAAGACAAGACAAGACAAGACAAGACAAGACATGACAAGACAAGACATGACAAGACAAGACAAGACAAGACAAGACAAGACAAGACAAGACAAGACAAGACAAGACAAGACAAGACAAGACAAGACAAGACAAGACAAGACAAGACAAGACAAGACAAGACAAGACAAGACAAGACCAGACAAGACAAGACATGACAAGACAAGACAAGACAAGACAAGACAAGACAAGACAAGACAAGACAAGACAAGACAAGACAAGACAAGACAAGACAAGACAAGACAAGACAAGACAAGACAAGACAAGACAAGACAAGACAAGACAAGACAAGACAAGACAAGACAAGGCAAGACAAGACAAGGCAAGACAAGACAAGACAAGACAAGACAAGTCAAGTCAAGACAAGACAAGACATGACAAAACAAGACAAGACAAGACAAGACAAGACAAGACAAGACAAGACAAGACATGACAAGACAAGACAAGACCAGACAAGACAAGACATGACAAGACAAGACAAGACAAGACAAGACAAGACAAGACAAGACAAGACAAGACATGACAAGACACGACAAGACCAGATAAGACAAGACAAGATACGACAAGACAAGACATGACAAGACAAGATAAGACAAGACAAGATACGACAAGACAAGACATGACAAAACAATACAAGACAAGACAAGACAGGACAAGACAAGACAAGACAAGACAAGACAAGACAAGACATGACAAGACAAGACAAGACCAGACAAGACAAGACAAGACAAGACAAGATACGACAAGACAAGACAAGACAAGACAAGACAAGACAAGACAAGACAAGACAAGACAAGACAAGACAAGACAAGACAAGACAAGACAAGACAAGACAAGACAAGACAAGACAAGACATGACAAGACAAGACAGGACAATTGTGTTTGATTTGTTTTTAAATTAATTAAGAAGATAAGACAAGACAAGACAAGACAAGTCAAGACAAGACAAGACATGACAAGACAAAACAAGACAAGACAAGACAAGACAAGACAAGACAAGACAAGACAAGACATGACAAGACAAGACATGACAAGACAAGACAAGACCAGACAAGACAAGACAAGACAAGACAAGATACGACAAGACAAGACAAGACAAGACAAAACAAGACAAGACAAGACAAGACAAGACAAGACAAGACAAGACAAGACAAGACAGGACAATTGTGTTTGATTTGTTTTTTAATTAATTAAGAACATAAGACAAGACAAGACAAGACAAGTCAAGACAAGACAAGACATGACAAGACAAAACAAGACAAGACAAGACAAGACAAGACAAGACAAGACAAGACATGACAAGACAAGACAAGATACGACAAGACAAGACAAGACAAGACAAGACAAGACAAGACAAGATACGACAAGACAAGACAAGACAAGACAAAACAAGACAAGACAAGACAAGACAAGACAAGACAAGACAAGACAAGACAAGACAAGACAAGACAAGACAAGACAAGACAAGACAAGACAAGACAAGACAAGACAAGACAAGACAAGACAAGACAGGACAATTGTGTTTGATTTGTTTCTAAACTAATTAAGAAGAGAAGACATGACAAGACAAAACAAGACAAGACAAGACAAGACAAGACAAGATAAGACAAGACAAGACAAGACAAGACAAGTCAAGTCAAGACAAGATAAGACATGACAAAACAAGACAAGACAAGACAAGACAAGACAAGACAAGACAAGACAAGACAAGACAAGACAAGACAAGACAAGACAAGACAAGACAAGACAAGACAAGACAAGACAAGACAAGACAAGACAAGACAAGACAAGACAAGACAAGACAAGACAAGACAAGACAAGACAAGACAAGACAAGACAAGACAAGACATGACAAGACAAGACAAGACCAGACAAGACAAGACAAGACAAGACAAGATACGACAAGACAAGACAAGACAAGACAAGACAAGACAAGACAAGACAAGACAAGACAAGACAAGACAAGACAAGACAAGACAAGACAAGACAAGACATGACAAGACAAGACAGGACAATTGTGTTTGATTTGTTTTTAAATTAATTAAGAAGATAAGACAAGACAAGACAAGACAAGTCAAGACAAGACAAGACATGACAAGACAAAACAAGACAAGACAAGACAAGACAAGACAAGACAAGACAAGACATGACAAGACAAGACATGACAAGACAAGACAAGACCAGACAAGACAAGACAAGACAAGACAAGATACGACAAGACAAGACAAGACAAGACAAAACAAGACAAGACAAGACAAGACAAGACAAGACAAGACAAGACAAGACAAGACAAGACAAGACAAGACAAGACAAGACAGGACAATTGTGTTTGATTTGTTTTTAAATTAATTAAGAAGATAAGACAAGACAAGACAAGACAAGTCAAGACAAGACAAGACATGACAAGACAAAACAAGACAAGACAAGACAAGACAAGACAAGACAAGACAAGACATGACAAGACAAGACAAGATACGACAAGACAAGACAAGACAAGACAAGACAAGACAAGACAAGATACGACAAGACAAGACAAGACAAGACAAAACAAGACAAGACAAGACAAGACAAGACAAGACAAGACAAGACAAGACAAGACAAGACAAGACAAGACAAGACAAGACAAGACAAGACAAGACAAGACAAGACAAGACAGGACAATTGTGTTTGATTTGTTTCTAAACTAATTAAGAAGAGAAGACATGACAAGACAAAACAAGACAAGACAAGACAAGACAAGACAAGACAAGACAAGACAAGACAAGACAAGACAAGACAAGACAAGACAAGACAAGACAAGACAAGACAAGACAAGACAAGACAAGACAAGACAAGACAAGACAAGGCAAGGCAAGACGAGACAAGACACGACAAGACAAGACAAGACGAGACATGACAAGACAAAACAAGACAAGACAAGACAAGACAAGACCAGACAAGACAAGACAAGACAAGACAAGACAAGACAAGACAAGACAAGACAAGACAAGACAAGACAAGACAAGACAAGACAAGACAAGACAAGACAAGACAAGACAAGACAAGACAAGACAAGACAAGACAAGACAAGACAAGACAAGACAAGACAAGACAAGACAAGACAAGACAAGACAAGACAAGACAAGACAAGACAAGACAAGACAAGACAAGACAAGACAAGACAAGACAAGACAAGACAAGACAAGACAAGACAAGACAAGACAAGACAAGACAAGACAAGACGAGACAAGACAAGACAAGACAAGACAAGACAAGACAAGACAAGACAAGACAAGACAAGACAAGACAAGACAAGGCAAGGCAAGACGAGACAAGACACGACAAGACAAGACAAGACGAGACATGACAAGACAAAACAAGACAAGACAAGACAAGACAAGACCAGACAAGACAAGACAAGACAAGACAAGACAAGACAAGACAAGACAAGACAAGACAAGACAAGACAAGACAAGACAAGACAAGACAAGACAAGACAAGACAAGACAAGACAAGACAAGACAAGACAAGACAAGACAAGACAAGACAAGACAAGACAAGACAAGACAAGACAAGACAAGACAAGACAAGACAAGACAAGACAAGACAAGACAAGACAAGACAAGACAAGACAAGACAAGACAAGACAAGACAAGACAAGACAAGACAAGACAAGACAAGACAAGACAAGACAAGACAAGACAAGACAAGACAAGACAAGACAAGACAAGACAAGACAAGACAAGACAAGACAAGACAAGACGAGACAAGACAAGACAAGACAAGACAAGACAAGACAAGACAAGACAAGACAAGACAAGACAAGTCAAGACAAGACAAGGCAAGACATGACAAGACAAAACAAGACAAGACAAGACAAGACAAGACAAGACAAGACAAGACAAGACATGACAAGACAAGACAAGACCAGACATGCCAAGACAAGACAAGACATTTATTTTATTTGTTTCTAAACTAATTAAGAAGAGAAGACAAGACAAGACAAGACAAGACAAGACATTTATTTTATTTGTTTCTAAACTAATTAAGAAGAGAAGACATGACAAGACAAAACAAGACAAGACAAGACAAGACAAGACAAGACAAGACAAGACAAGACAAGACAAGACAAGACAAGACAAGACAAGACAAGACAAGACAAGACAAGACAAGACAAGACAAGACAAGACAAGACAAGACAAGACAAGACAAGACAAGACAAGACAAGACAAGACAAGACAAGACAAGACAAGACAAGACAAGACAAGACAAGACAAGACAAGACAAGACAAGACAAGACAAGACAAGACAAGACAAGACAAGACAAGACAAGACAAGACAAGACAAGACAAGACAAGACAAGACAAGACAAGACAAGACAAGACAAGACAAGACAAGACAAGACAAGACAAGACAAGACCAGACAAGACAAGACATGACAAGACAAGACAAGACAAGATAAGACAAGACAAGATAAGACAAGACAAGACAAGACAAGACATTTATTTTATTTGTTTCTAAACTAATTAAGAAGAGAAGACATGACTAGACAAAACAAGACAAGACAAGACAAGACAAGACAAGACAAGACAAGACAAGACAAGACAAGACAAGACAAGACAAGACAAGACAAGACAAGACAAGACAAGACAAGACAAGACATGACAAGACAAGACATGACAAGACAAGACAAGACCAGACAAGACAAGACAAGACAAGACAAGATACGACAAGACAAGACAAGACAAGACAAAACAAGACAAGACAAGACAAGACAAGACAAGACAAGACATGACAAGACAAGACATGACAAGACAAGACAAGACAAGACAAGATACGACAAGACAAGACAAGACAAGACAAGACAAGACAAGACAAGACAAGTCAAGACAAGACATGACAAGACAAAACAAGACAAGACAAGACAAGACCAGACAAGACATGACAAGACAATACAAGACAAGACAAGACATGACAAGACAAGACAAGACAAGACAAGACAAGACAAGACATGACAAGACAAGACAAGACCAGATAAGACAAGACAAGACAAGACAAGATACGACAAGACAAGACATGACAAGACAAGACAAGACAAGACAAGATACGACAAGACAAGACATGACAAGACAAGACAAGACAAGACAAGACAAGACAAGACAAGACAAGACAAGACAAGACAAGACAAGACAAGACAAGACAAGACAAGACAAGACAAGACAAGACAAGACAAGACAAGTCAAGACAAGACAAGACATGACAAGACAAAACAAGACAAGACAAGACAAGACAAGACAAGACAAGATAAGACAAGAGAAGACAAGACAAGACAAGTCGAGACAAGACAAGACATGACAAGACAAAACAAGACCAGACAAGACAAGACAAGACAAGACAAGACAAGACAAGACAAGACAAGACATGACAAGACACGACAAGACCAGATAAGACAAGACAAGACAAGACAAGATACGACAAGACAAGACATGACAAGACAAGACAAGACAAGACAAGATACGACAAGACAAGACATGACAAGACAAGACAAGACAAGACAAGACAAGACAAGACAAGACAAGACAAGACAAGACAAGTCAAGTCAAGACAAGACAAGACATGACAAAACAAGACAAGACAAGACAAGACAAGACAAGACAAGACAAGACAAGACAAGACAAGACATGACAAGACAAGACAAGACCAGACAAGACAAGACATGACAAAACAAGACAAGTAAAGACAAGACAAGACAAGACAAGACAAGACAAGACAAGACAAGACAAGACAAGACAAGACAAGACAAGACAAGACAAGACAAGACAAGACAAGACAAGACAAGACAAGACAAGACAAGACAAGACAAGACAAGACAAGGCAAGACAAGACAAGACAAGACAAGACAAGTCAAGTCAAGTCAAGACAAGACAAGACAAGACAAGACAAGACAAGACAAGACAAGACAAGACAAGACAAGACATTTATTTTATTTGTTTCTAAACTAATTAAGAAGAGAAGACATGACTAGACAAAACAAGACAAGACAAGACAAGACAAGACAAGACAAGACAAGACAAGACAAGACAAGACAAGACAAGACAAGACAAGACATGACAAGACAAGACATGACAAGACAAGACAAGACCAGACAAGACAAGACAAGACAAGACAAGATACGACAAGACAAGACAAGACAAGACAAAACAAGACAAGACAAGACAAGACAAGACAAGACAAGACATGACAAGACAAGACAAGACAAGACAAGACAAGATACGACAAGACAAGACATGACAAGACAATACAAGACAAGACAAGACATGACAAGACAAGACCAGACAAGACATGACAAGACATGACAAGACAAGACAAGACAAGACAAGACAAGACAAGACAAGACATGACAAGACAAGACATGACAAGACAAGACAAGACCAGACAAGACAAGACAAGACAAGACAAGATACGACAAGACAAGACCAGACAAGACAAGACAAGACAAGACAAGATACGACAAGACAAGACATGACAAGACAAGACAAGACAAGACAAGATACGACAAGACAAGACATGACAAGACAAGACAAGACAAGACCAGACAAGACATGACAAGACAATACAAGACAAGACAAGACATGACAAGACAAGACCAGACAAGACATGACAAGACATGACAAGACAAGACAAGACAAGACAAGACAAGACAAGACATGACAAGACAAGACAAGACCAGATAAGACAAGACAAGACAAGACAAGATACGACAAGACAAGACATGACAAGACAAGACAAGACAAGACAAGACAAGACAAGACAAGACATTTATTTTATTTGTTTCTAAACTAATTAAGAAGAGAAGACAAGACAAGGCAAGACAAGACATGACAAGACAAGACAGGACAATTGTGTTTGATTTGTTTTTAAATTAATTAAGCAGATAAGGCAAGACACGACACGACAAGACAAGACAAGACAAGGCCAGAGAAGAAAAGACAAGACAAGTTACGACAAGACAAGACAAGACAAGACAAGACAAGACAAGACAAGACAAGACAAGACAAGACAAGACAAGACAAGGCAAGACAAGACAAGACACGACAAGACAAGACAAGACGAGACATGACAAGACAAGACAAGACAAGACAAGACAAGACAAGACGAGACAAGACAAGACAAGACAAGACAAGACAAGACAAGACAAGACAAGACAAGACAAGACAAGACAAGACAAGACAAGACAAGACAAGACAAGACAAGACAAGACAAGACAAGACAAGACAAGACAAGACAAGACAAGACAAGACAAGACAAGACATGACAAGACACGACAAGACCAGATAAGACAAGACAAGACAAGACAAGATACGACAAGACAAGACATGACAAGACAAGACAAGACAAGACAAGATACGACAAGACAAGACAAGACAAGACAAGACAAGACAAGACAAGACAAGACAAGACAAGTCAAGACAAGGCAAGACATGACAAGACAAAACAAGACAAGACAAGACAAGACAAGACAAGACAAGACAAGACAAGACATGACAAGACAAGACAAGACCAGACAAGACAAGACATGCCAAGACAAGACAAGACATTTATTAAGAAGAGAAGACATTATTAAGAAGAGAAGACATGACAAGACAAAACAAGACATGACAAGACAAGACAAGACCAGACAAGACAAGACATGCCAAGACAAGACAAGACATTTATTAAGAAGAGAAGACAAGACAAGACAAGACAAGACAAGACAAGACAAGACAAGACAAGACAAGACAAGACAAGACAAGACAAGACAAGACAAGACAAGACAAGACAAGACAAGACAAGACAAGACAAGACAAGACAAGACAAGACAAGACAAGACAAGACAAGACAAGACAAGACAAGACAAGACAAGACAAGACAAGACAAGACAAGACAAGACAAGACAAGACAAGACAAGACAAGACAAGACAAGACAAGACAAGACAAGACAAGACCAGACAAGACAAGACATGACAAGACAAGACAAGACAAGACAAGACAAGACAAGATAAGACAAGACAAGACAAGACAAGACAAGACAAGACATTTATTTTATTTGTTTCTAAACTAATTAAGAAGAGAAGACATGACTAGACAAAACAAGACAAGACAAGACAAGACAAGACAAGACAAGACAAGACAAGACAAGACAAGACAAGACAAGACATGACAAGACAAGACATGACAAGACAAGACAAGACCAGACAAGACAAGACAAGACAAGACAAGATACGACAAGACAAGACAAGACAAGACAAAACAAGACAAGACAAGACAAGACAAGACAAGACAAGACAAGACAAGACATGACAAGACAAGACATGACAAGACAAGACAAGACCAGACAAGACAAGACAAGACAAGACAAGATACGACAAGACAAGACATGACAAGACAAGACAAGACAAGACAAGATACGACAAGACAAGACAAGACAAGACAAGACAAGACAAGACAAGATACGACAAGACAAGACATGACAAGACAATACAAGACAAGACAAGACATGACAAGACAAGACCAGACAAGACATGACAAGACATGACAAGACAAGACAAGACAAGACAAGACAAGACAAGACATGACAAGACAAGACAAGACCAGATAAGACAAGACAAGACAAGACCAGATAAGACAAGACAAGACAAGACAAGATACGACAAGACAAGACATGACAAGACAAGACAAGACAAGACAAGATACGACAAGACAAGACATGACAAGACAAGACAAGACAAGACAAGACAAGACAAGACAAGACAAGACAAGACAAGACAAGACAAGACAAGACAAGACAAGACAAGACAAGACAAGACAAGACAAGACAAGACAAGTCAAGACAAGACAAGACATGACAAGACAAAACAAGACAAGACAAGACAAGACAAGACAAGACAAGATACGACAAGACAAGACATGACAAGACAAGACAAGACAAGACAAGACAAGACAAGACAAGACAAGACAAGACAAGACAAGACAAGACAAGACAAGACAAGACAAGACAAGACAAGACAAGACAAGACAAGACAAGTCAAGACAAGACAAGACAAGACAAGACAAGACAAGACAAGACAAGACAAGACAAGACAAGACAAGACAAGACAAGACAAGACAAGACAAGACAAGTCAAGACAAGACAAGACAAGACAAGACAAGACAAGACAAGACAAGACAAGACAAGACAAGACAAGACAAGACAAGACAAGACAAGACAAGACAAGACAAGACAAGACAAGACAAGACAAGACAAGACAAGACAAGACAAGACAAGACAAGACAAGACAAGACAAGACAAGACAAGACAAGTCAAGACAAGACAAGACATGACAAGACAAAACAAGACAAGACAAGACAAGACAAGACAAGACAAGATAAGACAAGAGAAGACAAGACAAGACAAGTCGAGACAAGACAAGACATGACAAGACAAAACAAGACCAGACAAGACAAGACAAGACAAGACAAGACAAGACAAGACAAGACAAGACATGACAAGACACGACAAGACCAGATAAGACAAGACAAGACAAGACAAGATACGACAAGACAAGACATGACAAGACAAGACAAGACAAGACAAGATACGACAAGACAAGACATGACAAGACAAGACAAGACAAGACAAGACAAGACAAGACAAGACAAGACAAGACAAGACAAGACAAGTCAAGTCAAGACAAGACAAGACATGACAAAACAAGACAAGACAAGACAAGACAAGACAAGACAAGACAAGACAAGACAAGACAAGACATGACAAGACAAGACAAGACCAGACAAGACAAGACATGACAAAACAAGACAAGTAAAGACAAGACAAGACAAGACAAGACAAGACAAGACAAGACAAGACAAGACAAGACAAGACAAGACAAGACAAGACAAGACAAGACAAGACAAGACAAGACAAGACAAGACAAGACAAGACAAGACAAGACAAGACAAGGCAAGACAAAACAAGACAAGACAAGACAAGACAAGACAAGACAAGACAAGACAAGACATGACAAGACAAGACAAGACCAGACAAGACAAGACATGCCAAGACAAGACAAGACATTTATTAAGAAGAGAAGACATTATTAAGAAGAGAAGACATGACAAGACAAAACAAGACATGACAAGACAAGACAAGACCAGACAAGACAAGACATGCCAAGACAAGACAAGACATTTATTAAGAAGAGAAGACAAGACAAGACAAGACAAGACAAGACAAGACAAGACAAGACAAGACAAGACAAGACAAGACAAGACAAGACAAGACAAGACAAGACAAGACAAGACAAGACAAGACAAGACAAGACAAGACAAGACAAGACAAGACAAGACAAGACAAGACAAGACAAGACAAGACAAGACAAGACAAGACAAGACAAGACAAGACAAGACAAGACAAGACAAGACAAGACAAGACAAGACAAGACAAGACAAGACAAGACAAGACAAGACCAGACAAGACAAGACATGACAAGACAAGACAAGACAAGACAAGACAAGACAAGATAAGACAAGACAAGACAAGACAAGACAAGACAAGACATTTATTTTATTTGTTTCTAAACTAATTAAGAAGAGAAGACATGACTAGACAAAACAAGACAAGACAAGACAAGACAAGACAAGACAAGACAAGACAAGACAAGACAAGACAAGACAAGACAAGACAAGACAAGACATGACAAGACAAGACATGACAAGACAAGACAAGACCAGACAAGACAAGACAAGACAAGACAAGATACGACAAGACAAGACAAGACAAGACAAAACAAGACAAGACAAGACAAGACAAGACAAGACAAGACAAGACAAGACATGACAAGACAAGACATGACAAGACAAGACAAGACCAGACAAGACAAGACAAGACAAGACAAGATACGACAAGACAAGACATGACAAGACAAGACAAGACAAGACAAGATACGACAAGACAAGACAAGACAAGACAAGACAAGACAAGACAAGATACGACAAGACAAGACATGACAAGACAATACAAGACAAGACAAGACATGACAAGACAAGACCAGACAAGACATGACAAGACATGACAAGACAAGACAAGACAAGACAAGACAAGACAAGACATGACAAGACAAGACAAGACCAGATAAGACAAGACAAGACAAGACCAGATAAGACAAGACAAGACAAGACAAGATACGACAAGACAAGACATGACAAGACAAGACAAGACAAGACAAGATACGACAAGACAAGACATGACAAGACAAGACAAGACAAGACAAGACAAGACAAGACAAGACAAGACAAGACAAGACAAGACAAGACAAGACAAGACAAGATAGACAAGACAAGACAAGTCAAGACAAGACAAGACATGACAAGACAAAACAAGACAAGACAAGACAAGACAAGACAAGACAAGATACGACAAGACAAGACATGACAAGACAAGACAAGACAAGACAAGATACGACAAGACAAGACAAGACAAGACAAGACAAGACAAGACAAGATACGACAAGACAAGACATGACAAGACAATACAAGACAAGACAAGACATGACAAGACAAGACCAGACAAGACATGACAAGACATGACAAGACAAGACAAGACAAGACAAGACAAGACAAGACATGACAAGACAAGACAAGACCAGATAAGACAAGACAAGACAAGACCAGATAAGACAAGACAAGACAAGACAAGATACGACAAGACAAGACATGACAAGACAAGACAAGACAAGACAAGATACGACAAGACAAGACATGACAAGACAAGACAAGACAAGACAAGACAAGACAAGACAAGACAAGACAAGACAAGACAAGACAAGACAAGACAAGACAAGACAAGACAAGACAAGACAAGACAAGACAAGACAAGTCAAGACAAGACAAGACATGACAAGACAAAACAAGACAAGACAAGACAAGACAAGACAAGATAAGACAAGAGAAGACAAGACAAGACAAGTCGAGACAAGACAAGACATGACAAGACAAAACAAGACCAGACAAGACAAGACAAGACAAGACAAGACAAGACAAGACAAGACAAGACATGACAAGACACGACAAGACCAGATAAGACAAGACAAGACAAGACAAGATACGACAAGACAAGACATGACAAGACAAGACAAGACAAGACAAGATACGACAAGACAAGACATGACAAGACAAGACAAGACAAGACAAGACAAGACAAGACAAGACAAGACAAGACAAGACAAGACAAGTCAAGTCAAGACAAGACAAGACATGACAAAACAAGACAAGACAAGACAAGACAAGACAAGACAAGACAAGACAAGACATGACAAGACAAGACAAGACCAGACAAGACAAGACATGACAAGACAAGACAAGACAAGACAAGACAAGACAAGACAAGACAAGACAAGACAAGACAAGACAAGACAAGACAAGACAAGACAAGACAAGACAAGACAAGACAAGACAAGACAAGACAAGACAAGGCAAGACAAGACAAGACAAGACAAGACAAGTCAAGTCAAGACAAGACAAGACATGACAAAACAAGACAAGACAAGACAAGACAAGACAAGACAAGACAAGACAAGACATGACAAGACAAGACAAGACCAGACAAGACAAGACATGACAAGACAAGACAAGACAAGACAAGACAAGACAAGACAAGACAAGACAAGACATGACAAGACACGACAAGACCAGATAAGACAAGACAAGACAAGACAAGATACGACAAGACAAGACATGACAAGACAAGATAAGACAAGACAAGATACGACAAGACAAGACATGACAAAACAATACAAGACAAGACAAGACAAGACAAGACAAGACAAGACAAGACAAGACAAGACAAGACATGACAAGACAAGACAAGACCAGACAAGACAAGACAAGACAAGACAAGATACGACAAGACAAGACAAGACAAGACAAGACAAGACAAGACAAGACAAGACAAGACAAGACAAGACAAGACAAGACAAGACAAGACAAGACAAGACAAGACAAGACATGACAAGACAAGACAGGACAATTGTGTTTGATTTGTTTTTAAATTAATTAAGAAGATAAGACAAGACAAGACAAGACAAGTCAAGACAAGACAAGACATGACAAGACAAAACAAGACAAGACAAGACAAGACAAGACAAGGCCAGAGAAGAAAAGACAAGACAAGATACGACAAGACAAGACATGACAAGACAAGACAAGACAAGACAAGACAAGACAAGACAAGACAAGACCAGACAAGACATGACAAGACAATACAAGACAAGACAAGACATGACAAGACAAGGCCAGAGAAGAAAAGACAAGACAAGATACGACAAGACAAGACAAGATACGACAAGACAAGACAAGACAAGACAAGACAAGACAAGACAAGACAAGACAAGACAAGACAAGACAAGACAAGACAAGACAAGACAAGACAAGACAAGACAAGACAAGACATGACAAGACAAGACAGGACAATTGTGTTTGATTTGTTTTTAAATTAATTAAGAAGATAAGACAAGACAAGACAAGACAAGTCAAGACAAGACAAGACATGACAAGACAAGACAAGACAAGACAAGACAAGGCCAGAGAAGAAAAGACAAGACAAGATACGACAAGACAAGACATGACAAGACAAGACAAGACAAGACAAGACAAGACAAGACAAGACAAGACCAGACAAGACATGACAAGACAATACAAGACAAGACAAGACATGACAAGACAAGACAAGACAAGACAAGACAAGACAAGACAAGACAAGACAAGACATTTATTTTATTTGTTTCTAAACTAATTAAGAAGAGAAGACAAGACAAGGCAAGACAAGACATGACAAGACAAGACAGGACAATTGTGTTTGATTTGTTTTTAAATTAATTAAGCAGATAAGACAAGACACGACACGACAAGACAAGACAAGACAAGGCCAGAGAAGAAAAGACAAGACAAGATACGACAAGACAAGACATGACAAGACAAGACAAGACAAGACAAGACAAGACAAGACAAGACAAGACAAGACAAGACAAGACAAGACAAGACAAGACAAGACAAGACAAGACAAGACAAGACAAGACAAGACAAGACAAGACAAGACAAGACAAGACAAGACAAGACAAGACAAGACAAGACAAGACAAGACAAGACAAGACAAGACAAGACAAGACAAGACAAGACAAGACGAGACAAGACAAGACAAGACAAGACAAGACAAGACAAGACAAGACAAGACAAGACAAGACAAGACAAGACAAGACAAGACAAGACAAGACAAGACAAGACAAGACATGACAAGACACGACAAGACCAGATAAGACAAGACAAGACAAGACAAGATACGACAAGACAAGACATGACAAGACAAGACAAGACAAGACAAGATACGACAAGACAAGACAAGACAAGACAAGACAAGACAAGACAAGACAAGACAAGACAAGACAAGACAAGACAAGTCAAGACAAGGCAAGACATGACAAGACAAAACAAGACAAGACAAGACAAGACAAGACAAGACAAGACAAGACATGACAAGACAAGACAAGACCAGACAAGACAAGACATGCCAAGACAAGACAAGACAAGACAAGACAAGATACGACAAGACAAGACAAGACAAGACAAAACAAGACAAGACAAGACAAGACAAGACAAGACAAGACAAGACATGACAAGACAAGACATGACAAGACAAGACCAGACAAGACAAGACAAGACAAGACAAGACAAGATACGACAAGACAAGACATGACAAGACAAGACAAGACAAGACAAGATACGACAAGACAAGACAAGACAAGACAAGACAAGACAAGACAAGACAAGACAAGACAAGTCAAGACAAGACATGACAAGACAAAACAAGACAAGACAAGACAAGACAAGACAAGTCAAGTCAAGACATGACAAGACAAGACAGGACAATTGTGTTTGATTTGTTTTTAAATTAATTAAGCAGATAAGACAAGACACGACACGACAAGACAAGACAAGACAAGGCCAGAGAAGAAAAGACAAGACAAGATACGACAAGACAAGACATGACAAGACAAGACAAGACAAGACAAGACAAGACAAGACAAGACAAGACAAGACAAGACAAGACAAGACAAGACAAGACAAGACAAGACAAGACAAGACAAGACAAGACAAGGCAAGACAAGACAAGACACGACAAGACAAGACAAGACGAGACATGACAAGACAAAACAAGACAAGACAAGACAAGACCAGACAAGACAAGACAAGACAAGACAAGACAAGACAAGACATGACAAGACAAGACAAGACAAGACAAGACAAGGCCAGAGAAGAAAAGACAAGACAAGATACGACAAGACAAGACATGACAAGACAAGACAAGACAAGACAAGACAAGACAAGACAAGACAAGACCAGACAAGACATGACAAGACAATACAAGACAAGACAAGACATGACAAGACAAGACAAGACAAGACAAGACAAGACAAGACAAGACAAGACAAGACATTTATTTTATTTGTTTCTAAACTAATTAAGAAGAGAAGACAAGACAAGGCAAGACAAGACATGACAAGACAAGACAGGACAATTGTGTTTGATTTGTTTTTAAATTAATTAAGCAGATAAGACAAGACACGACACGACAAGACAAGACAAGACAAGGCCAGAGAAGAAAAGACAAGACAAGATACGACAAGACAAGACATGACAAGACAAGACAAGACAAGACAAGACAAGACAAGACAAGACAAGACAAGACAAGACAAGACAAGACAAGACAAGACAAGACAAGACAAGACAAGACAAGACAAGGCAAGACAAGACAAGACACGACAAGACAAGACAAGACGAGACATGACAAGACAAAACAAGACAAGACAAGACAAGACCAGACAAGACAAGACAAGACAAGACAAGACAAGACAAGACAAGACAACACAAGACAAGACAAGACAAGACAAGACAAGACAAGACAAGACAAGACAAGACAAGACAAGACAAGACAAGACAAGACAAGACAAGACAAGACAAGACAAGACAAGACAAGACAAGACAAGACAAGACAAGACAAGACAAGACAAGACAAGACAAGACAAGACAAGACAAGACAAGACAAGACAAGACAAGACAAGACAAGACAAGACAAGACAAGACAAGACAAGACAAGACAAGACAAGACAAGACAAGACAAGACAAGACGAGACAAGACAAGACAAGACAAGACAAGACAAGACAAGACAAGACAAGACAAGACGAGACATGACAAGACAAAACAAGACAAGACAAGACAAGACCAGACAAGACAAGACAAGACAAGACAAGACAAGACAAGACAAGACAACACAAGACAAGACAAGACAAGACAAGACAAGACAAGACAAGACAAGACAAGACAAGACAAGACAAGACAAGACAAGACAAGACAAGACAAGACAAGACAAGACAAGACAAGACAAGACAAGACAAGACAAGACAAGACAAGACAAGACAAGACAAGACAAGACAAGACAAGACAAGACAAGACAAGACAAGACAAGACAAGACAAGACAAGACAAGACAAGACAAGACAAGACAAGACAAGACAAGACAAGACAAGACAAGACAAGACAAGACAAGACAAGACAAGACAAGACAAGACAAGACAAGACAAGACAAGACAAGACAAGACAAGACAAGACAAGACAAGACAAGACAAGACAAGACAAGACAAGACAAGACAAGACATGACAAGACACGACAAGACCAGATAAGACAAGACAAGACAAGACAAGACAAGACAAGACAAGACATGACAAGACAAGACAAGACCAGACAAGACAAGACATGCCAAGACAAGACAAGACATTTATTAAGAAGAGAAGACATTATTAAGAAGAGAAGACATGACAAGACAAAACAAGACATGACAAGACAAGACAAGACCAGACAAGACAAGACATGCCAAGACAAGACAAGACATTTATTAAGAAGAGAAGACATTATTAAGAAGAGAAGACAAGACAAGACAAGACAAGACAAGACAAGACAAGACAAGACAAGACAAGACAAGACAAGACAAGACAAGACAAGACATTTATTTTATTTGTTTCTAAACTAATTAAGAAGAGAAGACATGACTAGACAAAACAAGACAAGACAAGACAAGACAAGACAAGACAAGACAAGACAAGACAAGACAAGACAAGACAAGACATTTATTTTATTTGTTTCTAAACTAATTAAGAAGAGAAGACATGACTAGACAAAACAAGACAAGACAAGACAAGACAAGACAAGACAAGACAAGACAAGACATGCCAAGACAAGACAAGACATTTATTAAGAAGAGAAGACATTATTAAGAAGAGAAGACATGACAAGACAAAACAAGACATGACAAGACAAGACAAGACCAGACAAGACAAGACATGCCAAGACAAGACAAGACATTTATTAAGAAGAGAAGACATTATTAAGAAGAGAAGACAAGACAAGACAAGACAAGACAAGACAAGACAAGACAAGACAAGACATTTATTTTATTTGTTTCTAAACTAATTAAGAAGAGAAGACATGACTAGACAAAACAAGACAAGACAAGACAAGACAAGACATGACAAGACAAGACATGACAAGACAAGACAAGACCAGACAAGACAAGACAAGACAAGACAAGATACGACAAGACAAGACAAGACAAGACAAAACAAGACAAGACAAGACAAGACAAGACAAGACAAGACAAGACAAGACAAGACAAGACAAGACATTTATTTTATTTGTTTCTAAACTAATTAAGAAGAGAAGACATGACTAGACAAAACAAGACAAGACAAGACAAGACAAGACAAGACAAGACAAGACCAGACAAGACAAGACAAGACAAGACAAGATACGACAAGACAAGACATGACAAGACAAGACAAGACAAGACAAGATACGACAAGACAAGACATGACAAGACAAGACAAGACAAGACCAGACAAGACATGACAAGACAATACAAGACAAGACAAGACATGACAAGACAAGACCAGACAAGACATGACAAGACATGACAAGACATGACAAGACAAGACAAGACAAGACAAGACAAGACAAGACATGACAAGACAAGACAAGACCAGATAAGACAAGACAAGACAAGACAAGATACGACAAGACAAGACATGACAAGACAAGACAAGACAAGACAAGACAAGACAAGACATTTATTTTATTTGTTTCTAAACTAATTAAGAAGAGAAGACAAGACAAGGCAAGACAAGACATGACAAGACAAGACAGGACAATTGTGTTTGATTTGTTTTTAAATTAATTAAGCAGATAAGACAAGACACGACACGACAAGACAAGACAAGACAAGGCCAGAGAAGAAAAGACAAGACAAGATACGACAAGACAAGACATGAGAAGACAAGACAAGACAAGACAAGACAAGACAAGACAAGACAAGACAAGACAAGACAAGACAAGACAAGACAAGACAAGACAAGACAAGACAAGACAAGACAAGGCAAGACAAGACAAGACACGACAAGACAAGACAAGACAAGACGAGACATGACAAGACAAAACAAGACAAGACAAGACAAGACAAGACAAGACAAGACAAGATAAGACAAGAGAAGACAAGACAAGACAAGTCGAGACAAGACAAGACATGACAAGACAAAACAAGACCAGACAAGACAAGACAAGACAAGACAAGGCAAGACAAGACAAGACAAGACAAGACATGACAAGACACGACAAGACCAGATAAGACAAGACAAGACAAGACAAGATACGACAAGACAAGACATGACAAGACAAGACAAGACAAGACAAGATACGACAAGACAAGACATAACAAGACAAGACAAGACAAGACAAGACAAGACAAGACAAGACAAGACAAGACAAGACAAGTCAAGTCAAGACAAGACAAGACATGACAAAACAAGACAAGACAAGACAAGACAAGACAAGACAAGACAAGACAAGACAAGACAAGACAAGACAAGACAAGACAAGACAAGACAAGACAAGACAAGACAAGACAAGACAAGGCAAGACAAGACAAGACAAGACAAGACAAGTCAAGTCAAGACAAGACAAGACATGACAAAACAAGACAAGACAAGACAAGACAAGACAAGACAAGACAAGACAAGACATGACAAGACAAGACAAGACCAGACAAGACAAGACATGACAAGACAAGACAAGACAAGACAAGACAAGACAAGACAAGACAAGACAAGACAAGACAAGACAAGACATGACAAGACAAGACAAGACCAGACAAGACAAGACAAGACAAGACAAGATACGACAAGACAAGACAAGACAAGACAAGACAAGACAAGACAAGACAAGACAAGACAAGACAAGACAAGACAAGACAAGACAAGACAAGACAAGACAAGACAAGACAAGACAAGACAAGACAAGACATGACAAGACAAGACAGGACAATTGTGTTTGATTTGTTTTTAAATTAATTAAGAAGATAAGACAAGACAAGACAAGACAAGTCAAGACAAGACAAGACATGACAAGACAAAACAAGACAAGACAAGACAAGACAAGACAAGACAAGACAAGACATGACAAGACAAGACATGACAAGACAAGACAAGACCAGACAAGACAAGACAAGACAAGACAAGATACGACAAGACAAGACAAGACAAGACAAAACAAGACAAGACAAGACAAGACAAGACAAGACAAGACAAGACAAGACAAGACAGGACAATTGTGTTTGATTTGTTTTTAAATTAATTAAGAAGATAAGACAAGACAAGACAAGACAAGTCAAGACAAGACAAGACATGACAAGACAAAACAAGACAAGACAAGACAAGACAAGACAAGACAAGACAAGACATGACAAGACAAGACAAGATACGACAAGACAAGACAAGACAAGACAAGACAAGACAAGACAAGATACGACAAGACAAGACAAGACAAGACAAAACAAGACAAGACAAGACAAGACAAGACAAGACAAGACAAGACAAGACAAGACAAGACAAGACAAGACAAGACAAGACAAGACAAGACAAGACAAGACAAGACAAGACAAGACAAGACAAGACAAGACAAGACAAGACCAGATAAGACAAGACAAGACAAGACAAGATACGACAAGACAAGACATGACAAGACAAGACAAGACAAGACAAGATACGACAAGACAAGACATGACAAGACAAGACAAGACAAGACAAGATACGACAAGACAAGACATGACAAGACAAGACAAGACAAGACAAGACAAGACAAGACAAGACAAGACAAGACAAGACAAGACAAGACAAGACAAGATAAGACAAGACAAGACAAGACAAGACAAGACAAGACATGACAAGACAAGACAAGACAAGACAAGACAAGACAAGACATGACAAGACAAGACAAGACAAGACAAGACAAGACAAGACAAGACAAGACAAGACAAGACAAGACAAGACAAGACAAGACAAGACAAGACAAGACAAGACAAGACAAGACAAGACAAGACAAGACAAGACAAGACAAGACAAGACAAGACAAGACAAGACATGACAAGACAAGACAAGACAAGACAAGACAAGACAAGACAAGACAAGACAAGACAAGACAAGACAAGACAAGACAAGACAAGTCAAGTCAAGACAAGACATGACAAAACAAGACAAGACAAGACAAGACAAGACAAGACAAGACAAGACAAGACAAGACAAGACATGACAAGACAAGACAAGACCAGACAAGACAAGACATGACAAAACAAGACAAGTAAAGACAAGACAAGACAAGACAAGACAAGACAAGACAAGACAAGACAAGACAAGACAAGACAAGACAAGACAAGACAAGACAAGACAAGACAAGACAAGACAAGACAAGACAAGACAAGACAAGACAAGACAAGACAAGACAAGACAAGGCAAGACAAGACAAGACAAGACAAGACAAGTCAAGTCAAGTCAAGACAAGACAAGACAAGACAAGACAAGACAAGACAAGACAAGACAAGACAAGACAAGACAAGACATTTATTTTATTTGTTTCTAAACTAATTAAGAAGAGAAGACATGACTAGACAAAACAAGACAAGACAAGACAAGACAAGACAAGACAAGACAAGACAAGACAAGACAAGACAAGACAAGACAAGACAAGACAAGACAAGACATGACAAGACAAGACATGACAAGACAAGACAAGACCAGACAAGACAAGACAAGACAAGACAAGATACGACAAGACAAGACAAGACAAGACAAAACAAGACAAGACAAGACAAGACAAGACAAGACAAGACAAGACATGACAAGACAAGACATGACAAGACAAGACAAGACCAGACAAGACAAGACAAGACAAGACAAGATACGACAAGACAAGACCAGACAAGACAAGACAAGACAAGACAAGATACGACAAGACAAGACATGACAAGACAAGACAAGACAAGACAAGATACGACAAGACAAGACATGACAAGACAAGACAAGACAAGACCAGACAAGACATGACAAGACAATACAAGACAAGACAAGACATGACAAGACAAGACCAGACAAGACATGACAAGACATGACAAGACAAGACAAGACAAGACAAGACAAGACAAGGCAAGACATGACAAGACAAGACAAGACCAGATAAGACAAGACAAGACAAGACAAGATACGACAAGACAAGACATGACAAGACAAGACAAGACAAGACAAGACAAGACAAGACAAGACATTTATTTTATTTGTTTCTAAACTAATTAAGAAGAGAAGACAAGACAAGGCAAGACAAGACATGACAAGACAAGACAGGACAATTGTGTTTGATTTGTTTTTAAATTAATTAAGCAGATAAGACAAAACACGACACGACAAGACAAGACAAGACAAGGCCAGAGAAGAAAAGACAAGACAAGATACGACAAGACAAGACATGACAAGACAAGACAAGACAAGACAAGACAAGACAAGACAAGACAAGACAAGACAAGACAAGACAAGACAAGACAAGACAAGACAAGACAAGACAAGGCAAGACAAGACAAGACACGACAAGACAAGACAAGACGAGACATGACAAGACAAAACAAGACAAGACAAGACAAGACCAGACAAGACAAGACAAGACAAGACAAGACAAGACAAGACAAGACAAGACAAGACAAGACAAGACAAGACAAGACAAGACAAGACAAGACAAGACAAGACAAGACAAGACAAGACAAGACAAGACAAGACAAGACAAGACAAGACAAGACAAGACAAGACAAGACAAGACAAGACAAGACAAGACAAGACAAGACAAGACAAGACAAGACAAGACAAGACAAGACAAGACAAGACAAGACAAGACAAGACAAGACAAGACAAGACAAGACAAGACAAGACAAGACAAGACAAGACAAGACAAGACAAGACAAGACAAGACGAGACAAGACAAGACAAGACAAGACAAGACAAGACAAGACAAGACAAGACAAGACAAGACAAGACAAGACAAGACAAGACAAGACAAGACAAGACAAGACAAGACAAGACAAGACAAGACAAGACAAGACAAGACAAGACATGACAAGACACGACAAGACCAGATAAGACAAGACAAGACAAGACAAGATACGACAAGACAAGACATGACAAGACAAGACAAGACAAGACAAGATACGACAAGACAAGACAAGACAAGACAAGACAAGACAAGACAAGACAAGACAAGACAAGACAAGACAAGACAAGTCAAGACAAGGCAAGACATGACAAGACAAAACAAGACAAGACAAGACAAGACAAGACAAGACAAGACAAGACAAGACATGACATGACAAGACAAGACAAGACCAGACAAGACAAGACATGCCAAGACAAGACAAGACATTTATTAAGAAGAGAAGACATTATTAAGAAGAGAAGACATGACAAGACAAAACAAGACATGACAAGACAAGACAAGACCAGACAAGACAAGACATGCCAAGACAAGACAAGACATTTATTAAGAAGAGAAGACAAGACAAGACAAGACAAGACAAGACAAGACAAGACAAGACAAGACAAGACAAGACAAGACAAGACAAGACAAGACAAGACAAGACAAGACAAGACAAGACAAGACAAGACAAGACAAGACAAGACAAGACAAGACAAGACAAGACAAGACAAGACAAGACAAGACAAGACAAGACAAGACAAGACAAGACAAGACAAGACAAGACAAGACAAGACAAGACAAGACAAGACAAGACAAGACAAGACAAGACAAGACAAGACA
Source organism: Zeugodacus cucurbitae (assembly GCF_028554725.1). Taxonomy (NCBI): domain Eukaryota; kingdom Metazoa; phylum Arthropoda; class Insecta; order Diptera; family Tephritidae; genus Zeugodacus; species Zeugodacus cucurbitae. The sequence goes on along the minus strand of NC_071672.1, from coordinate 9,074,224 downwards.
AGACAAGACAAGACAAGACAAGACAAGACAAGACAAGACAAGACCAGACAAGACAAGACATGACAAGACAAGACAAGACAAGACAAGATAAGACAAGACAAGACAAGACAAGACAAGACATTTATTTTATTTGTTTCTAAACTAATTAAGAAGAGAAGACATGACTAGACAAAACAAGACAAGACAAGACAAGACAAGACAAGACAAGACAAGACAAGACAAGACAAGACAAGACAAGACATGACAAGACAAGACATGACAAGACAAGACAAGACCAGACAAGACAAGACAAGACAAGACAAGATACGACAAGACAAGACAAGACAAGACAAAACAAGACAAGACAAGACAAGACAAGACAAGACAAGACAAGACATGACAAGACAAGACATGACAAGACAAGACAAGACCAGACAAGACAAGACAAGACAAGACAAGATACGACAAGACAAGACATGACAAGACAAGACAAGACAAGACAAGATACGACAAGACAAGACAAGACAAGACAAGACAAGACAAGACAAGATACGACAAGACAAGACATGACAAGACAATACAAGACAAGACAAGACATGACAAGACAAGACAAGACAAGACAAGACAAGACAAGACAAGACATGACAAGACAAGACAAGACCAGATAAGACAAGACAAGACAAGACAAGATACGACAAGACAAGACATGACAAGACAATACAAGACAAGACAAGACATGACAAGACAAGACCAGACAAGACATGACAAGACATGACAAGACAAGACAAGACAAGACAAGACAAGACAAGACATGACAAGACAAGACAAGACCAGATAAGACAAGACAAGACAAGACCAGATAAGACAAGACAAGACAAGACAAGATACGACAAGACAAGACATGACAAGACAAGACAAGACAAGACAAGATACGACAAGACAAGACATGACAAGACAAGACAAGACAAGACAAGACAAGACAAGACAAGACAAGACAAGACAAGACAAGACAAGACAAGACAAGACAAGACAGGACAAGACAAGACAAGTCAAGACAAGACAAGACATGACAAGACAAAACAAGACAAGACAAGACAAGACAAGACAAGACAAGACAAGATACGACAAGACAAGACATGACAAGACAAGACAAGACAAGACAAGATACGACAAGACAAGACAAGACAAGACAAGACAAGACAAGACAAGACAAGATACGACAAGACAAGACATGACAAGACAATACAAGACAAGACAAGACATGACAAGACAAGACCAGACAAGACATGACAAGACATGACAAGACAAGACAAGACAAGACAAGACAAGACAAGACATGACAAGACAAGACAAGACCAGATAAGACAAGACAAGACAAGACCAGATAAGACAAGACAAGACAAGACAAGATACGACAAGACAAGACATGACAAGACAAGACAAGACAAGACAAGATACGACAAGACAAGACATGACAAGACAAGACAAGACAAGACAAGACAAGACAAGACAAGACAAGACAAGACAAGACAAGACAAGACAAGACAAGACAAGACAAGACAAGACAAGTCAAGACAAGACAAGACATGACAAGACAAAACAAGACAAGACAAGACAAGACAAGACAAGATAAGACAAGAGAAGACAAGACAAGACAAGTCGAGACAAGACAAGACATGACAAGACAAAACAAGACCAGACAAGACAAGACAAGACAAGACAAGACAAGACAAGACAAGACAAGACATGACAAGACACGACAAGACCAGATAAGACAAGACAAGACAAGACAAGATACGACAAGACAAGACATGACAAGACAAGACAAGACAAGACAAGATACGACAAGACAAGACATGACAAGACAAGACAAGACAAGACAAGACAAGACAAGACAAGACAAGACAAGACAAGACAAGACAAGACAAGACAAGTCAAGTCAAGACAAGACAAGACATGACAAAACAAGACAAGACAAGACAAGACAAGACAAGACAAGACAAGACAAGACATGACAAGACAAGACAAGACCAGACAAGACAAGACATGACAAGACAAGACAAGACAAGACAAGACAAGACAAGACAAGACAAGACAAGACAAGACAAGACAAGACAAGACAAGACAAGACAAGACAAGACAAGACAAGACAAGACAAGACAAGACAAGACAAGACAAGACAAGACAAGACAAGACAAGACAAGGCAAGACAAGACAAGACAAGACAAGACAAGTCAAGTCAAGACAAGACAAGACATGACAAAACAAGACAAGACAAGACAAGACAAGACAAGACAAGACAAGACAAGACATGACAAGACAAGACAAGACCAGACAAGACAAGACATGACAAGACAAGACAAGACAAGACAAGACAAGACAAGACAAGACAAGACAAGACATGACAAGACACGACAAGACCAGATAAGACAAGACAAGACAAGACAAGATACGACAAGACAAGACATGACAAGACAAGATAAGACAAGACAAGATACGACAAGACAAGACATGACAAAACAATACAAGACAAGACAAGACAAGACAAGACAAGACAAGACAAGACAAGACAAGACAAGACAAGACAAGACATGACAAGACAAGACAAGACCAGACAAGACAAGACAAGACAAGACAAGATACGACAAGACAAGACAAGACAAGACAAGACAAGACAAGACAAGACAAGACAAGACAAGACAAGACAAGACAAGACAAGACAAGACAAGACAAGACATGACAAGACAAGACAGGACAATTGTGTTTGATTTGTTTTTAAATTAATTAAGAAGATAAGACAAGACAAGACAAGACAAGTCAAGACAAGACAAGACATGACAAGACAAAACAAGACAAGACAAGACAAGACAAGACAAGACAAGACAAGACATGACAAGACAAGACATGACAAGACAAGACAAGACAAGTCAAGACAAGACAAGACATGACAAGACAAGACAAGACAAGACAAGACAAGACAAGACAAGACAAGACAAGACATGACAAGACAAGACAAGATACGACAAGACAAGACAAGACAAGACAAAACAAGACAAGACAAGACGAGACAAGACAAGACAAGACAAGATACGACAAGACAAGACAAGACAAGACAAAACAAGACAAGACAAGACAAGACAAGACAAGACAAGACAAGACAAGACAAGACAAGACAAGACAAGACAAGACAAGACAAGACAAGACAAGACAGGACAATTGTGTTTGATTTGTTTCTAAACTAATTAAGAAGAGAAGACATGACAAGACAAAACAAGACAAGACAAGACAAGACAAGACAAGACAAGACAAGACAAGACAAGACAAGACAAGACAAGACAAGACAAGACAAGACAAGACAAGACAAGGCAAGGCAAGACAAGACAAGACACGACAAGACAAGACAAGACGAGACATGACAAGACAAAACAAGACAAGACAAGACAAGACAAGACCAGACAAGACAAGACAAGACAAGACAAGACAAGACAAGACAAGACAAGACAAGACAAGACAAGACAAGACAAGACAAGACAAGACAAGACAAGACAAGACAAGACAAGACAAGACAAGACAAGACAAGACAAGACAAGACAAGACAAGACAAGACAAGACAAGACAAGACAAGACAAGACAAGACAAGACAAGACAAGACAAGACAAGACAAGACAAGACAAGACAAGACGAGACAAGACAAGACAAGACAAGACAAGACAAGACAAGACAAGACAAGTCAAGACAAGACAAGGCAAGACATGACAAGACAAAACAAGACAAGACAAGACAAGACAAGACAAGACAAGACAAGACAAGACATGACAAGACAAGACAAGGCCAGACAAGACAAGACATGCCAAGACAAGACAAGACATTTATTTTATTTGTTTCTAAACTAATTAAGAAGAGAAGACAAGACAAGACAAGACAAGACAAGACATTTATTTTATTTGTTTCTAAACTAATTAAGAAGAGAAGACATGACAAGACAAAACAAGACAAGACAAGACAAGACAAGACAAGACAAGACAAGACAAGACAAGACAAGACAAGACAAGACAAGACAAGACAAGACAAGACAAGACAAGACAAGACAAGACAAGACAAGACAAGACAAGACAAGACAAGACAAGACAAGACAAGACAAGACAAGACAAGACAAGACAAGACAAGACAAGACAAGACAAGACAAGACAAGACAAGACAAGACAAGACAAGACAAGACAAGACAAGACAAGACAAGACAAGACAAGACAAGACAAGACAAGACAAGACAAGACAAGACAAGACAAGACAAGACAAGACAAGACAAGACAAGACAAGACAAGACAAGACAAGACAAGACAAGACAAGACAAGACAAGACAAGACAAGACAAGACAAGACCAGACAAGACAAGACATGACAAGACAAGACAAGACAAGACAAGACAAGACAAGATAAGACAAGACAAGACAAGACAAGACATTTATTTTATTTGTTTCTAAACTAATTAAGAAGAGAAGACATGACTAGACAAAACAAGACAAGACAAGACAAGACAAGACAAGACAAGACAAGACAAGACAAGACAAGACAAGACAAGACAAGACAAGACAAGACAAGACAAGACAAGACAAGACATGACAAGACAAGACATGACAAGACAAGACAAGACCAGACAAGACAAGACAAGACAAGACAAGATACGACAAGACAAGACAAGACAAGACAAAACAAGACAAGACAAGACAAGACAAGACAAGACAAGACATGACAAGACAAGACATGACAAGACAAGACAAGACCAGACAAGACAAGACAAGACAAGACAAGATACGACAAGACAAGACATGACAAGACAAGACAAGACAAGACAAGATACGACAAGACAAGACAAGACAAGACAAGACAAGACAAGTCAAGACAAGACATGACAAGACAAAACAAGACAAGACCAGACAAGACATGACAAGACAATACAAGACAAGACAAGACATGACAAGACAAGACAAGACAAGACAAGACAAGACAAGACATGACAAGACAAGACAAGACCAGATAAGACAAGACAAGACAAGACAAGATACGACAAGACAAGACATGACAAGACAAGACAAGACAAGACAAGATACGACAAGACAAGACATGACAAGACAAGACAAGACAAGACAAGACAAGACAAGACAAGACAAGACAAGACAAGACAAGACAAGACAAGACAAGACAAGACAAGACAAGACAAGACAAGACAAGACAAGTCAAGACAAGACAAGACATGACAAGACAAAACAAGACAAGACAAGACAAGACAAGACAAGACAAGACAAGTCGAGACAAGACAAGACATGACAAGACAAAACAAGACCAGACAAGACAAGACAAGACAAGACAAGACAAGACAAGACAAGACAAGACAAGACATGACAAGACAAGACAAGATACGACAAGACAAGACATGACAAGACAAGACAAGACAAGACAAGATACGACAAGACAAGACATGACAAGACAAGACAAGACAAGACAAGACAAGACAAGACAAGACAAGACAAGACAAGACAAGTCAAGTCAAGACAAGACAAGACATGACAAAACAAGACAAGACAAGACAAGACAAGACAAGACAAGACAAGACAAGACAAGACAAGACATGACAAGACAAGACAAGACCAGACAAGACAAGACATGACAAAACAAGACAAGTAAAGACAAGACAAGACAAGACAAGACAAGACAAGACAAGACAAGACAAGACAAGACAAGACAAGACAAGACAAGACAAGACAAGACAAGACAAGACAAGACAAGACAAGACAAGACAAGACAAGACAAGACAAGACAAGACAAGACAAGGCAAGACAAGACAAGACAAGACAAGACAAGTCAAGTCAAGTCAAGACAAGACAAGACATGACAAAACAAGACAAGACAAGACAAGACAAGACAAGACAAGACAAGACAAGACAAGACATGACAAGACAAGACAAGACAAGACAAGACAAGACATGACAAGACAAGACAAGACAAGACAAGACAAGACAAGACAAGACATGACAAGACACGACAAGACCAGATAAGACAAGACAAGACAAGATACGACAAGACAAGACATGACAAGACAAGATAAGACAAGACAAGATACGACAAGACAAGACATGACAAAACAATACAAGACAAGACAAGACAAGACAAGACAAGACAAGACAAGACAAGACAAGACAAGACATGACAAGACAAGACAAGACCAGACAAGACAAGACAAGACAAGACAAGACAAGACATGACAAGACAAGACATGACAAGACAAGACAAGACCAGACAAGACAAGACAAGACAAGACAAGATACGACAAGACAAGGCAAGACAAGACAAAACAAGACAAGACAAGACAAGACAAGACAAGACAGGACAATTGTGTTTGATTTGTTTTTAAATTAATTAAGAAGATAAGACAAGACAAGACAAGACAAGTCAAAACAAGACAAGACATGACAAGACAAAACAAGACAAGACAAGACAAGACAAGACAAGACAAGACAAGACATGACAAGACAAGACAAGATACGACAAGACAAGACAAGACAAGACAAAACAAGACAAGACAAGACAAGACAAGACAAGACAAGACAAGATACGACAAGACAAGACAAGACAAGACAAAACAAGACAAGACAAGACAAGACAAGACAAGACAAGACAAGACAAGACAAGACAAGACAAGACAAGACAAGACAAGACAAGACAAGACAGGACAATTGTGTTTGATTTGTTTCTAAACTAATTAAGAAGAGAAGACATGACAAGACAAAACAAGACAAGACAAGACAAGACAAGACAAGACAAGACAAGACAAGACAAGACAAGACAAGACAAGACAAGACAAGACAAGACAAGACAAGACAAGACAAGGCAAGGCAAGACAAGACAAGACACGACAAGACAAGACAAGACGAGACATGACAAGACAAAACAAGACAAGACAAGACAAGACCAGACAAGACAAGACAAGACAAGACAAGACAAGACAAGACAAGACAAGACAAGACAAGACAAGACAAGACAAGACAAGACAAGACAAGACAAGACAAGACAAGACAAGACAAGACAAGACAAGACAAGACAAGACAAGACAAGACAAGACAAGACAAGACAAGACAAGACAAGACAAGACTAGACAAGACAAGACAAGACAAGACAAGACAAGACAAGACAAGACAAGACAAGACAAGACAAGACAAGACAAGACAAGACAAGACAAGACAAGACAAGACAAGACAAGACAAGACAAGACAAGACAAGACGAGACAAGACAAGACAAGACAAGACAAGACAAGACAAGACAAGACAAGACAAGTCAAGACAAGACAAGGCAAGACATGACAAGACAAAACAAGACAAGACAAGACAAGACAAGACAAGACAAGACAAGACAAGACAAGACATGACAAGACAAGACAAGACCAGACAAGACAAGACATGCCAAGACAAGACAAGACATTTATTTTATTTGTTTCTAAACTAATTAAGAAGAGAAGACAAGACAAGACAAGACAAGACAAGACATTTATTTTATTTGTTTCTAAACTAATTAAGAAGAGAAGACATGACAAGACAAAACAAGACAAGACAAGACAAGACAAGACAAGACAAGACAAGACAAGACAAGACAAGACAAGACAAGACAAGACAAGACAAGACAAGACAAGAAAAGACAAGACAAGACAAGACAAGACAAGACAAGACAAGATAAGACAAGACAAGACAAGACATTTATTTTATTTGTTTCTAAACTAATTAAGAAGAGAAGACATGACTAGACAAAACAAGACAAGACAAGACAAGACAAGACAAGACAAGACAAGACAAGACAAGACAAGACAAGACAAGACAAGACAAGACAAGACAAGACAAGACAAGACAAGACAAGACATGACAAGACAAGACATGACAAGACAAGACAAGACCAGACAAGACAAGACAAGACAAGACAAGATACGACAAGACAAGACAAGACAAGACAAAACAAGACAAGACAAGACAAGACAAGACAAGACATGACAAGACAAGACATGACAAGACAAGACAAGACCAGACAAGACAAGACAAGACAAGACAAGATACGACAAGACAAGACATGACAAGACAAGACAAGACAAGACAAGATACGACAAGACAAGACAAGACAAGACAAGACAAGACAAGACAAGTCAAGACAAGACATGACAAGACAAAACAAGACAAGACAAGACAAGACCAGACAAGACATGACAAGACAATACAAGACAAGACAAGACATGACAAGACAAGACAAGACAAGACAAGACAAGACAAGACATGACAAGACAAGACAAGACCAGATAAGACAAGACAAGACAAGACAAGATACGACAAGACAAGACATGACAAGACAAGACAAGACAAGACAAGATACGACAAGACAAGACATGACAAGACAAGACAAGACAAGACAAGACAAGACAAGACAAGACAAGACAAGACAAGACAAGACAAGACAAGACAAGACAAGACAAGACAAGACAAGACAAGTCAAGACAAGACAAGACATGACAAGACAAAACAAGACAAGACAAGACAAGACAAGACAAGACAAGATAAGACAAGAGAAGACAAGACAAGACAAGTCGAGACAAGACAAGACATGACAAGACAAAACAAGACCAGACAAGACAAGACAAGACAAGACAAGACAAGACAAGACAAGACAAGACAAGACAAGACAAGACATGACAAGACCAGACAAGACAAGACAAGACAAGACAAGATACGACAAGACAAGACAAGACAAGACAAGACAAGACAAGACAAGACAAGACAAGACAAGACAGGACAATTGTGTTTGATTTGTTTTTAAATTAATTAAGAAGATAAGACAAGACAAGACAAGACAAGTCAAGACAAGACAAGACATGACAAGACAAAACAAGACAAGACAAGACAAGACAAGACAAGACAAGACAAGACAAGACAAGACAAGACAAGACAAGACAAGACAAGACAAGACAAGACAAGACAAGACAAGACAAGACAGGACAATTGTGTTTGATTTGTTTTTAAATTAATTAAAAAGATAAGACAAGACAAGACAAGACAAGACAAGACAAGACAAGACAAGACAAGACAGGACAGGACAATTGTGTTTGATTTGTTTTTAAATTAATTAAGAAGATAAGACAAGACAAGACAAGACAAGTCAAGACAAGACAAGACATGACAAGACAAAACAAGACAAGACAAGACAAGACAAGACAAGACAAGACAAGACAAGATAAGACAAGACAAGACAAGACAAGACAAGACAAGACAAGACAAGACAAGACAAGACAAGACAAGACAAGACAAGACAAGACAAGACAAGACAAGACAAGACAAGACAAGACAAGACAAGACAAGACAAGACAAGACAAGATACGACAAGACAAGACAAGACAAGACAAGACAAAACAAGACAAGACAAGACAAGACAAGACAAGACAAGACAAGACAAGATACGACAAGACAAGACAAGACAAGACAAGACAAAACAAGACAAGACAAGACAAGACAAGACAAGACAAGACAAGACAAGACAAGACAGGACAATTGTGTTTGATTTGTTTCTAAACTAATTAAGAAGAGAAGACATGACTAGACAAAACAAGACAAGACAAGACAAGACAAGACAAGACAAGACAAGACAAGACAAGACAAGACAAGACAAGACAAGACAAGACAAGACAAGACAAGACAAGACAAGACAAGACAAGACAAGACAAGACAAGACAAGACAAGACAAGACAAGACAAGACAAGACAAGACAAGACAAGACAAGACAAGACAAGACAAGACAAGACAAGACAAGACAAGACAAGACAAGACAAGACAAGACAAGACAAGACAAGACAAGACAAGACAAGACAAGACAAGACAAGACAAGACAAGACAAGACAAGACAAGACATGACAAGACAAGACAGGACAATTGTGTTTGATTTGTTTTTAAATTAATTAAGAAGATAAGACAAGACAAGACAAGACAAGTCAAGACAAGACAAGACAAGACATGACAAGACAAGACAGGACAATTGTGTTTGATTTGTTTTTAAATTAATTAAGAAGATAAGACAAGACAAGACAAGACAAGACAAGACAAGACAAGACAAGACAAGACAAGACAAGACAAGACAAGACAAGACAAGACAAGACAAGACAAGACAAGACAAGACAAGACAAGACAAGACAAGACAAGACAAGACAAGACAAGACAAGACAAGACAAGACAAGACAAGACAAGACAAGACAAGACAAGACAAGACAAGACAAGACAAGACAAGACAAGACAAGACAAGACAAGACAAGACAAGACAAGACAAGACAAGACAAGACAAGACAAGACAAGTCAAGACAAGACAAGACATGACAAGACAAAACAAGACAAGACAAGACAAGACAAGACAAGACAAGATAAGACAAGAGAAGACAAGACAAGACAAGTCGAGACAAGACAAGACATGACAAGACAAAACAAGACCAGACAAGACAAGACAAGACAAGACAAGACAAGACAAGACAAGACAAGACAAGACAAGACAAGACAAGACAAGACATGACAAGACCAGACAAGACAAGACAAGACAAGACAAGATACGACAAGACAAGACAAGACAAGACAAGACAAGACAAGACAAGACAAGACAAGACAAGACAAGACAGGACAATTGTGTTTGATTTGTTTTTAAATTAATTAAGAAGATAAGACAAGACAAGACAAGACAAGTCAAGACAAGACAAGACATGACAAGACAAAACAAGACAAGACAAGACAAGACAAGACAAGACAAGACAAGACAAGACAAGACAAGACAAGACAAGACAAGACAAGACAAGACAAGACAAGACAAGACAAGACAAGACAAGACAAGACAGGACAATTGTGTTTGATTTGTTTTTAAATTAATTAAAAAGATAAGACAAGACAAGACAAGACAAGACAAGACAAGACAAGACAAGACAAGACAGGACAGGACAATTGTGTTTGATTTGTTTTTAAATTAATTAAGAAGATAAGACAAGACAAGACAAGACAAGTCAAGACAAGACAAGACATGACAAGACAAAACAAGACAAGACAAGACAAGACAAGACAAGACAAGACAAGACAAGACAAGACAAGACAAGACAAGACAAGACAAGACAAGACAAGACAAGACAAGACAAGACAAGACAAGACAAGACAAGACAAGACAAGACAAGACAAGACAAGACAAGACAAGACAAGACAAGACAAGACAAGACAAGATACGACAAGACAAGACAAGACAAGACAAGACAAAACAAGACAAGACAAGACAAGACAAGACAAGACAAGACAAGACAAGATACGACAAGACAAGACAAGACAAGACAAGACAAAACAAGACAAGACAAGACAAGACAAGACAAGACAAGACAAGACAAGACAAGACAGGACAATTGTGTTTGATTTGTTTCTAAACTAATTAAGAAGAGAAGACATGACTAGACAAAACAAGACAAGACAAGACAAGACAAGACAAGACAAGACAAGACAAGACAAGACAAGACAAGACAAGACAAGACAAGACAAGACAAGACAAGACAAGACAAGACAAGACAAGACAAGACAAGACAAGACAAGACAAGACAAGACAAGACAAGACAAGACAAGACAAGACAAGACAAGACAAGACAAGACAAGACAAGACAAGACAAGACAAGACAAGACAAGACAAGACAAGACAAGACAAGACAAGACAAGACAAGACAAGACAAGACAAGACAAGACATGACAAGACAAGACAGGACAATTGTGTTTGATTTGTTTTTAAATTAATTAAGAAGATAAGACAAGACAAGACAAGACAAGTCAAGACAAGACAAGACATGACAAGACAAAACAAGACAAGACAAGACAAGACAAGACAAGACAAGACAAGACAAGACAAGACAAGACAAGACAAGACAAGACAAGACAAGACAAGACAAGACAAGACAAGACAAGACAAGACAAGACAAGACAAGACAAGACAAGACAAGACAAGACAAGACAAGACAAGGCAAGACATGACAAGACAAGACAAGACAAGACAAGACAAGACAAGACAAGACAAGACAAGACAAGACAAGACAAGACAAGACAAGACAAGACAAGATAAGACAAGAGAAGACAAGACAAGTCGAGACAAGACAAGACATGACAAGACAAGACAAGACATGACAAGACAAAACAAGACCAGACAAGACAAGATACGACAAGACAAGACATGACAAGACAAGACAAGACAAGACAAGATACGACAAGACAAGACAAGACATGACAAGACAAGACAGGACAATTGTGTTTGATTTGTTTTTAAATTAATTAAGAAGATAAGACAAGACAAGACAAGACAAGTCAAGACAAGACAAGACATGACAAGACAAAACAAGACAAGACAAGACAAGACAAGACAAGACAAGACAAGACAAGACAAGACAAGACAAGACACGACAAGACAAGCCAAGACGAGACATGACAAGGCAAAACAAGACAAGACAAGACAAGACCAGACAAGACAAGACAAGACAAGACAAGACAAGACAAGGCCAGAGAAGAAAAGACAAGACAAGATACGACAAGACAAGACATGACAAGACAAGACAAGACAAGACAAGACAAGACAAGACAAGACAAGACAAGACAAGACAAGACAAGACAAGACAAGACAAGACAAGACAAGACAAGACAAGACAAGACAAGACAAGACAAGACAAGACAAGACAAGACAAGACAAGACAAGACAAGACAAGACAAGACAAGACAAGACAAGACAAGACGTGACAAAACAAGACAAGACAAGGCAAGACAAGACAAGACAAGACAAGACAATTGTGTTTGATTTGTTTTTAAATTAATTAAGACGATAAGACAAGACAAGGCCAGACAGGAAAAGACAAGACAAGACAAGAAAATTGTGTTTGATTTGTTTTTAAATTAATTAAGATGATAAGACAAAACAAGACAAGACATGACATGACAAGACAAGACAAGACAAAACAAGACAAGACATTTTTTTTTATTTGTTTCTAAACTAATTAAGAAGAGAAGACAAGACAAGACAAGACAAGACAAGACATTTATTTTATTTGTTTCTAAACTAATTAAGAAGAGAAGACATGACAAGACAAAACAAGACAAGACATGACAAGACAAGACAAGACAAGACAAGACAAGACAAGACAAGACAAGACAAGACAAGACAAGACAAGACAAGACAAGACAAGACAAGACAAGACAAGACAAGACAAGACAAGACAAGACAAGACAAGACAAGACAAGACAAGACAAGACAAGACAAGACAAGGCCAGAGAAGAAAAGACAAGACAAGATACGACAAGACAAGACATGACAAGACAAGACAAGACAAGACAAGACAAGACAAGACACGACAAGACAAGCCAAGACGAGACATGACAAGGCAAAACAAGACAAGACAAGACAAGACCAGACAAGACAAGACAAGACAAGACAAGACAAGACAAGGCCAGAGAAGAAAAGACAAGACAAGATACGACAAGACAAGACATGACAAGACAAGACAAGACAAGACAAGACAAGACAAGACAAGACAAGACAAGACAAGACAAGACAAGACAAGACAAGACAAGACAAGACAAGACAAGACAAGACAAGACAAGACAAGACAAGACAAGACAAGACAAGACAAGACAAGACAAGACAAGACAAGACGTGACAAAACAAGACAAGACAAGGCAAGACAAGACAAGACAAGACAAGACAAGACAATTGTGTTTGATTTGTTTTTAAATTAATTAAGACGATAAGACAAGACAAGGCCAGACAGGAAAAGACAAGACAAGACACGAAAATTGTGTTTGATTTGTTTTTAAATTAATTAAGATGATAAGACAAAACAAGACAAGACATGACATGACAAGACAAGACAAGACAAAACAAGACAAGACATTTTTTTTTATTTGTTTCTAAACTAATTAAGAAGAGAAGACAAGACAAGACAAGACAAGACAAGACATTTATTTTATTTGTTTCTAAACTAATTAAGAAGAGAAGACATGACAAGACAAAACAAGACAAGACATGACAAGACAAGACAAGACAAGACAAGACAAGACAAGACAAGACAAGACAAGACAAGACAAGACAAGACAAGACAAGACAAGACACGACAAGACAAGACAAGACGAGACATGACAAGACAAAACAAGACAAGACAAGACAAGACCAGACAAGACAAGACAAGACAAGACAAGACAAGACAAGACAAGACAAGACAAGACAAGACAAGACAAGACAAGACAAGACAAGACAAGACAAGACAAGACAAGACAAGACATTCAAGACAAGACAAGACAAGACAAGACAAGACAAGACAAGACAAGACAAGACAAGACAAGACAAGACAAGACAAGACAAGACAAGACAAGACAAGACAAGACATGACAAGACCCGACAAGACCAGATAAGACAAGACAAGACAAGATACGACAAGACAAGACATGACAAGACAAGACAAGACAAGACAAGATACGACAAGACAAGACATGACAAGACAAGACAAGACAAGACAAGACAAGACAAGACAAGACAAGACAAGACAAGACAAGACAAGACAAGACAAGACAAGACAAGACAAGACAAGACAAGACAAGACAAGACAAGTCAAGACAAGACAAGACATGACAAGACAAAACAAGACAAGACAAGACAAGACAAGACAAGAAAAGACAAGACATGACATGACAAGACAAGACAAGACCAGACAAGACAAGACATGCCAAGACAAGACAAGACATTTATTTTATTTGTTTCTAAACTAATTAAGAAGAGAAGACAAGACAAGACAAGACAAGACAAGACATTTATTTTATTTGTTTCTAAACTAATTAAGAAGAGAAGACAAGACAAGACAAGACATGACAAGACAAAACAAGACAAGACAAGACAAGACAAGACAAGAAAAGACAAGACATGACATGACAAGACAAGACAAGACCAGACAAGACAAGACATGCCAAGACAAGACAAGACATTTATTTTATTTGTTTCTAAACTAATTAAGAAGACAAGACAAGACAAGACAAGACAAGACAAGACAAGACAAGACAAGACAAGACAAGACAAGACAAGACAAGACAAGACAAGACAAGACAAGACAAGACAAGACAAGACAAGACAAGACAAGACAAGACAAGACCAGACAAGACAAGACATGACAAGACAAGACAAGACAAGATAAGACAAGACAAGACAAGACAAGACAAGACATTTATTTTATTTGTTTCTAAACTAATTAAGAAGAGAAGACATGACTAGACAAAACAAGACAAGACAAGACAAGACAAGACAAGACAAGACAAGACAAGACAAGACAAGACAAGACAAGAAAAGACAAGACAAGACAAGACAAGACAAGACAAGACAAGACAAGACAAGACAAGACAAGACAAGACAAGACAAGACAAGACAAGACAAGACACGACAAGACAAGCCAAGACGAGACATGACAAGACAAGACAAGACAAGACAAGACAAGACAAGACCAGACAAGACAAGACAAGACAAGACAAGACAAGACAAGACAAGACATTTATTTTATTTGTTTCTAAACTAATTAAGAAGAGAAGACGAGACATGACAAGACAAGACAAGACAAGACAAGACAAGACAAGACCAGACAAGACAAGACAAGACAAGACAAGACAAGACATTTATTTTATTTGTTTCTAAACTAATTAAGAAGAGAAGACATGACTAGACAAAACAAGACAAGACAAGACAAGACAAGACAAGACATGACAAGACAATACAAGACAAGACAAGACATGACAAGACAAGACAAGACAAGACAAGACAAGACAAGACAAGACATGACAAGATAAGACAAGACAAGACAAGACAAGACAAGACAAGACAAGACAAGACAAGACAAGACAAGACAAGACAAGACAAGACAAGACAAGACAAGACAAGACAAGACAAGACAAGACAAGACAAGACAAGACCAGACAAGTCAAGACATGACAAGACAAGACAAGACAAGACAAGACAAGACAAGACAAGATAAGACAAGACAAGACAAGACAAGACAAGACAAGACAAGACAAGACAAGACATTTATTTTATTTGTTTCTAAACTAATTAAGAAGAGAAGACATGACTAGACAAAACAAGACAAGACAAGACAAGACAAGACAAGACAAGACAAGACAAGACAAGACAAGACAAGACAAGACAAGACAAGACAAGACAAGACAAGACAAGACAAGACACGACAAGACAAGCCAAGACGAGACATGACAAGGCAAAACAAGACAAGACAAGACAACAAGACCAGACAAGACAAGACAAGACAAGACAAGACCAGACCAGACAAGACAAGACAAGACAAGACAAGACAAGACAAGACAAGACAAGACAAGACAAGACAAGACAAGACAGGACAAGACAAGACAAGACAAGACAAGACAAGACATGACAAGACAAGACCAGACAAGACAAGACAAGACAAGACAAGATACGACAAGACAAGACATGACAAGACAAGACAAGACAAGACAAGACAAGACAAGACAAGACAAGACAAGACAAGACAAGACAAGACAAGACAAGACAAGACAAGACAAGACAAGACAAGACAAGACAAGACAAGACAAGACAAGACAAGACAAGACAAGACAAGACAAGACAAGACAAGACAAGACAAGACAAGACAAGACATGACAAGACAAGACAAGACAAGACAAGACAAGACAAGACAAGACAAGACAAGACAAGACAAGACAAGACAAGACAAGTCAAGACAAGACAAGACTTGACAAGACAAAACAAGACAAAACAAGACAAGACAAGACAAGACAAGACAAGACAAGACAAGACAAGACAAGACAAGACAAGACAAGACAAGACAAGACAAGACAAGACATGACAAGACAAGACAAGACAAGACAAGACAAGACAAGACAAGACAAGACAAGACAAGACAAGACAAGACAAGACAAGACAAGACAAGACAAGACAAGACAAGACAAGACAAGACAAGACAAGACAAGACAAGACAAGACAAGACAAGACAAGACAAGACAAGACAAGACAAGAGAAGACAAGAGAAGACAAGACAAGACAAGACAAGACAAGACAAGACAATTATGTTTGATTTGTTTTTAAATTAATTAAGCAGATAAGACAAGACAAGACAAGGCCAAACAAGAAAAGACAAGACACGACACGACAAGACAAGACAAGACAAGGCCAGAGAAGAAAAGACAAGACAAGATACGACAAGACAAGACATGACAAGACAAGACAAGACAAGACAAGACAAGACAAGACAAGACAAGACAAGACAAGACAAGACAAGACAAGACAAGACAAGGCAAGACAAGACAAGACAAGACAAGACAAGACAAGACAAGACAAGACAAGACAAGACGTGACAAAACAAGACAAGACAAGGCAAGACAAGACAAGACAAGACAAGACAATTGTGTTTGATTTGTTTTTAAATTAATTAAGACGATAAGACAAGACAAGGCCAGACAGGAAAAGACAAGACAAGACAAGAAAATTGTGTTTGATTTGTTTTTAAATTAATTAAGATGATAAGACAAAACAAGACAAGACATGACATGACAAGACAAGACAAGACAAAACAAGACAAGACATTTTTTTTTATTTGTTTCTAAACTAATTAAGAAGAGAAGACAAGACAAGACAAGACAAGACAAGACAAGACAAGACAAGACAAGATAAGACAAGAGAAGACAAGACAAGACAAGTCGAGACAAGACAAGACATGACAAGACAAAACAAGACCAGACAAGACAAGACAAGACAAGACAAGACAAGACATGACAAGACAAGACAAGACAATTGTGTTTGATTTGTTTTTAAATTAATTAAGAAAAGAAGAAAAAACAAGACAAGACAAGACAAGACAAGACAAGACAAGACAAGACAAGACAAGACAAGACAAGACATTTATTTTATTTGTTTCTAAACTAATTAAGAAGAGAAGACAAGACAAGGCAAGACAAGACATGACAAGACAAGACAGGACAATTGTGTTTGATTTGTTTTTAAATTAATTAAGAAGACAAGACAAGACAAGACAAGACAATTGTGTTTGATTTGTTTTTAAATTAATTAAGAAAAGAAGAAAAAACAAGACAAGACAAGACAAGACAAGACAAGACAAGACAAGACAAGACATGACAAGACAAGACATGACAAGACAAGACAAGACCAGACAAGACAAGACAAGACAAGACAAGACAAGATACGACAAGACAAGACATGACAAGACAAGACAAGACAAGACAAGATACGACAAGACAAGACAAGACAAGACAAGACAAGACAAGACAAGACAAGACAAGTCAAGACAAGACATGACAAGACAAAACAAGACAAGACAAGACAAGACCAGACAAGACAAGACAAGACAAGACAAGACAAGACAAGATACGACAAGACAAGACAAGACAAGTCAAGACAAGACATGACAAGACAAAACAAGACAAGACAAGACAAGACAAGACAAGACAAGACAAGACAAGACAAGACAAGACAAGACAAGACAAGACAAGACAAGACAAGACAAGACAAGACAAGACAAGACATGACAAGACAAGCAAGACCAGACAAGACAAGACAAGACAAGATACGACAAGACAAGACATGACAAGTCAAGACAAGGCAAGATATGACAAGACAAGACAAGACATGACAAGACATGACAAGACATGACATGACAAGACAAGACATGACAAGACAAGACCAGACAAGACAAGACAAGACAAGACAAGATACGACAAGACAAGACATGACAAGACAAGACAAGACAAGACAAGACAAGACTAGACAAGACAAGACAAGACAAGACAAGACAAGACAAGACAAGACAAGGCAAGACAAGACACGACAAGACAAGACAAGACAAGACAAGACAAGACAAGATAAGACAAGACAAGACATGACAAGACAATACAAGACCAGACAAGACAAGACAAGACATGACAAGACAAGACAAGACAAGACAAGACAAGACAAGACAAGACAAGACAAGGCAAGACATGACAAGACAAGACAAGACAAGACAAGACAAGACAAGACAAGACAAGACAAGACAAGACAAGACAAGACAAGACAAGATAAGACAAGAGAAGACAAGACAAGTCGAGACAAGACAAGACATGACAAGACAAGACAAGACATGACAAGACAAAACAAGACCAGACAAGACAAGATACGACAAGACAAGACATGACAAGACAAGACAAGACAAGACAAGATACGACAAGACAAGACATGACAGGACAAGACAAGACAAGACAAGACAAGACAAGACAAGACAAGACAAGACAAGACAAGACATGACAAGACAAGACAAGACAAGACAAGACAAGACAAGACAAGACAAGACAAGACAAGACAAGACAAGATAAGACAAGACAAGACAAGACAAGACAAGACAAGACATGACAAGACAAGACAAGACAAGACAAGACAAGACAAGACAAGACAAGGCAAGACATGACAAGACAAGACAAGACAAGACAAGACAAGACAAGTCAAGACAAGACAAGACATGACAAGACAAGACAAGACAAGACAAGACAAGACAAGACAAGACAAGACAAGACAAGATAAGACAAGAGAAGACAAGACAAGACAAGTCGAGACAAGACAAGACATGACAAGACAAGACAAGACATGACAAGACAAAACAAGACCAGACAAGACAAGATACGACAAGACAAGACATGACAAGACAAGACAAGACAAGACAAGATACGACAAGACAAGACATGACAAGACAAGACAAGACAAGACAAGACAAGACAAGACAAGACAAGACAAGACAAGACAAGACATGACAAGACAAGACAAGACAAGACAAGACAAGACAAGACAAGACAAGACAAGACAAGATAAGACAAGAGAAGACAAGACAAGACAAGTCGAGACAAGACAAGACATGACAAGACAAAACAAGACAAAACAAGACCAGACAAGATAAGACAAGACAAGACAAGACAAGACAAGACATGACAAGACAAGACACGATACGACAAGACAAGACATGACAAGGCAAGACAAGACAAGACAAGACAAGACAAGACAAGTCAAGACAAGACAAGACATGACAAGACAAAACAAGACAAGACAAGACAAGACAAGACAAGACAAGACAAGACAAGACAAGACAAGACATGACAAGACAAGACATGACAAGACAAGACAAGACCAGACAAGACAAGACAAGACAAGACAAGATACGACAAGACAGGACATGACAAGACAAGACAAGACAAGACAAGACAAGACAAGACAAGACAAGACAAGACAAGACAAGACAAGACATGATAAGACAAGAGAAGACAAGACAAGTCGAGACAAGACAAGACATGACAAGACAAGACAAGACATGACAAGACAAAACAAGACCAGACAAGACAAGATACGACAAGACAAGACATGACAAGACAAGACAAGACAAGACAAGATACGACAAGACAAGACATGACAGGACAAGACAAGACAAGACAAGACAAGACAAGACAAGACAAGACAAGACAAGACAAGACATGACAAGACAAGACAAGACAAGACAAGACAAGACAAGACAAGACAAGACAAGACAAGACAAGACAAGATAAGACAAGACAAGACAAGACAAGACAAGACAAGACATGACAAGACAAGACAAGACAAGACAAGACAAGACAAGACAAGACAAGGCAAGACATGACAAGACAAGACAAGACAAGACAAGACAAGACAAGTCAAGACAAGACAAGACATGACAAGACAAGACAAGACAAGACAAGACAAGACAAGACAAGACAAGACAAGACAAGATAAGACAAGAGAAGACAAGACAAGACAAGTCGAGACAAGACAAGACATGACAAGACAAGACAAGACATGACAAGACAAAACAAGACCAGACAAGACAAGATACGACAAGACAAGACATGACAAGACAAGACAAGACAAGACAAGATACGACAAGACAAGACATGACAAGACAAGACAAGACAAGACAAGACAAGACAAGACAAGACAAGACAAGACAAGACAAGACATGACAAGACAAGACAAGACAAGACAAGACAAGACAAGACAAGACAAGACAAGACAAGATAAGACAAGAGAAGACAAGACAAGACAAGTCGAGACAAGACAAGACATGACAAGACAAAACAAGACAAAACAAGACCAGACAAGATAAGACAAGACAAGACAAGACAAGACAAGACATGACAAGACAAGACACGATACGACAAGACAAGACATGACAAGGCAAGACAAGACAAGACAAGACAAGACAAGACAAGACAAGACAAGACAAGACAAGACAAGACAAGACAAGACAAGACAAGACAAGACAAGACAAGACAAGACAAGACAAGACAAGACAAAACAAGACATGACAAGACATAACAAGACAAGACAAGACAAGACAAGTCAAGACAAGACAATTGTGTTTGATTTGTTTTTAAATTAATTAAGAAAAGAAGACAAAACAAGACAAGACAAGACAAGACAAGACAAGACAAGACAAGACAAGACAAGACAAGACAAGACAAGACAAGACAAGACAAGACAAGACAAGACAAGACAAGACATGACAAGACAAAACAAGACAAGACAAGACAAGACAAGACAAGACATTTATTTTATTTGTTTCTAAACTAATGGGGTCATATGTAGAAGTTCACGCAAGTGAGGAAAGTTTCTGATTGCCATTCACTTGGGAGTGGCCAGGAACGATTCTTTTGCATATGACTCAAGCAGCTCACGACTTCCGGTTTTAGACCAAGTATCCCCTGGGTAGCTAACAGACATCCGTTTGGAGGCGAGCTAAAGTGAGAAGGCGAAGCCCGCTTGTGCGGTTGTGCGTAGGGCTTGGGACCCACCACATAAAAACGAATAACCAGTGAATAAGAAACACAGGCCTCGGATGAGAAACCCCCCTTTTGATGACGACCACGGCAAACGTATAAAGGACTATGATTTGAGGGCATGCACCTGGAATGTCCGGACTCTTAATTGGGAAGGTGCCTCTGCCCAGCTGGTTGATGTCCTCATACAACTAAAGGCTGACATCACCGCCGTCCAAGAAGTGCGATGGACGGGACAAGGACGGAAGAAGGTGGGTCCTTGTGACATCTACTACAGCGGCCATATAAAGGAGCGCAAATTCGGTGTTGGATTTGTGGTGGGAGAGAGACTACGTCGCCGAGTCCTGGCATTCACCCCGGTGGATGAACGTCTTGCCACAATCCGCATCAAAGCGAGGTTCTTCAACATATCGCTGATTTGCGCCCACGCCCCAACGGAAGAGAAGGACGATGTGACCAAAGATGCTTTCTATGAGCGCCTAGAACGCACCTATGAGCGCTGCCCCCGCCACGATGTCAAAATCGTGCTTGGCGATTTTAACGCCAGGGTGGGTAAAGAAGGTGTCTTTGACACAACAGTCGGAAAATTCAGCCTCCATGACGAAACATCGCCAAACGGCCTGAGGCTGATCGACTTCGCTGGGGCCCGAAATATGGTTGTCTGTAGTACCAGATTCCAGCATAAAAAAATTCATCAAGCAACGTGGCTGTCCCCTGATCGAAACACGCGCAATCAAATCGATCACGTTGTGATAGACGGAAGACATGTCTCCAGTGTTTTAGACGTGCGTACGCTCCGAGGACCAAACATTGACTCGGACCATTATCTAGTAGCAGCAAAGATACGCACTCGCCTCTGTGCAGCAAAGAACGCCCGTCAACAAACACAAGGAAGGTTCAACGTCGAAAAGCTGCAATCACAACCGACAGCCGAACGATTTTCTACTCGACTTGCACTCCTGCTCTCTGAGAGCACTCATCAGCATCTCGATATAAGGGAGCTGTGGAACGGCATCTCAAACTCATTGCATACCGCTGCAGCCGAAACAATTGGTCTCCGGCAACGCCAAAAAACCAGTTGGTACGATGAGAATTGTCGTTCCGCAGTGGAGAGAAAACAGACTGCCTACCTCGCAACGTTGCGATCGACCACAACACGTTCGGGGTGGGATAGATATCGAGAACTGAAGAGGGAAGCGAGACGCATTTGCAGACGTAAAAAGAAAGAGGCCGAAATGCGTGAGTATGAAAAGCTTGAAAAGCTGGCCGACATGGGTAACGCTCGAAAATTTTATGAAAAGATGAGGCGATTAACGGAAGGTTTCAAGACCGGAGCATTATCATGTAGGGACCGAGAAGGTAATCTGGTAACGGATGTCCAGAGCACACTGGGATTATGGAGGGAACACTTCTCCGACCTGCTCAATGGCAGTGAAAGTACAACACCAGGAGATGGCGAACCCGATTCCCCAATCGATGACGATGGAATAGATGTTCCATGACAAGACAAGACAAGACCAGACAAGACAAGACATGACAAGACAAGACAAGACAAGACAAGACAAGACAAGACAAGACCAGACCAGACAAGACATGACATGACAAGACAAGACAAGACAAGTCGAGACAAGACAAAACATGACAAGACAAAACAAGACCAGACAAGACAAGACAAGACAAGACATGACAAGACAAAACAAGACCAGACAAGACAAGACAAGACAAGACATGACAAGACAAGACAAGACAAGACAAGACAAGACATGACAAGACAAGACAAGACAAGACAAGACAAGACAAGACAAGACAAGACAAGACAAGACAAGACAAGACAAGACAAGACAAGACAAGACAAGACAAGACAAGACAAGACAAGACAAGACAAGACAAGACAAGACAAGACAAGACAAGACAAGACAAGACAAGACAAGACAAGACAAGACAAGACAAGACAAGACAAGACAAGACAAGACAAGACAAGACAAGACAAGACAAGACAAGACAAGACAAGACAAGACAAGACAAGACAAGACAAGACAAGACAAGACAAGACAAGACAAGACAAGACAAGACAAGACAAGACAAGACAAGACAAGACAAGACAAGACAAGACAAGACAAGACAAGACTAGACAAGACAAGACAAGACAAGACAAGACAAGACAAGACAAGACAAGACAAGACAAGACAAGACAAGACAAGACAAGACAAGACAAGACAAGACAAAACAAGACATGACAAGACATAACAAGACAAGACAAGACAAGACAAGTCAAGACAAGACAATTGTGTTTGATTTGTTTTTAAATTAATTAAGAAAAGAAGACAAAACAAGACAAGACAAGACAAGACAAGACAAGACAAGACAAGACAAGACAAGACAAGACAAGACAAGACAAGACAAGACAAGACAAGACAAGACAAGACAAGACAAGACATGACAAGACAAAACAAGACAAGACAAGACAAGACAAGACAAGACATTTATTTTATTTGTTTCTAAACTAATTAAGAAGAGAAGACAAGACAAGGCAAGACAAGACATGACAAGACAAGACAGGACAATTGTGTTTGATTTGTTTTTAAATTAATTAAGAAGATAAGACAAGACAAGACAAGACAAGTCAAGACAAGACAAGACATGACAAGACAAAACAAGACAAGACAAGACAAGACAAGACAAGACAAGACAAGACAAGACAAGACAAGACATGACAAGACAAGACATGACAAGACAAGACAAGACCAGACAAGACAAGACAAGACAAGACAAGATACGACAAGACAGGACATGACAAGACAAGACAAGACAAGACAAGACAAGACAAGACAAGACAAGACAAGACAAGACAAGACAAGACATGATAAGACAAAGCAAGACAAGACAAGAAGAGACAAGACAAGACATTTATTTTATTTGTTTCTAAACTAATTAAGAAGAGAAGACAAGACAAGGCAAGACAAGACATGACAAGACAAGACAGGACAATTGTGTTTGATTTGTTTTTAAATTAATTAAGAAGATAAGACAAGACAAGACAAGACAAGTCAAGACAAGACAAGTCAAGACAAGACAATTGTGTTTGATTTGTTTTTAAATTAATTAAGAAAAGAAGACAAAACAAGACAAGACAAGACAAGACAAGACAAGACAAGACAAGACAAGACAAGACAAGACAAGACAAGACAAGACAAGACAAGACAAGACAAGACAGGACATGACAAGACAAAACAAGACAAGACAAGACAAGACAAGACATTTATTTTATTTGTTTCTAAACTTATTAAGAAGAGAAGACAAGACAAGGCAAGACAAGACATGACAAGACAAGACAGGACAATTGTGTTTGATTTGTTTTTAAATTAATTAAGAAGAAAAGACAAGACAAGACAAGACAAGTCAAGACAAGACAAGACATGACAAGACAAAACAAGACAAGACAAGACAAGACAAGACAAGACAAGACAAGACAAGACAAGACATGACAAGACAAGACATGACAAGACAAGACAAGACCAGACAAGACAAGACAAGACAAGACAAGACAAGATACGACAAGACAGGACATGACAAGACAAGACAAGACAAGACAAGACAAGACAAGACCAGACAAGACAAGACAAGACAAGACAAGACAAGACAAGACAAGACAAGACAAGACAAGACAAGACAAGACAAGACAAGACAAGACATGACAAGACAAGACAAGACCAGACAAGACAAGACAAGACAAGACAAGACAAGACAAGACAAGACAAGACAAGACAAGACAAGACAAGACAAGACAAGACAAGACATGACAAGACAAAACAAGACAAGACAAGACAAGACAAGACAAGACATGACAAGACAAGACAAGACAAGACAAGACAAGACAAGACAAGACAAGACAAGACAAGACAAGACAAGACAAGACAAGACAAGACAAGACAAGACAAGACAAGACAAGACAAGACAAGACAAGACAAGACAAGACAAGACAAGACAAGACAAGACAAGACAAGACAAGACAAGACAAGAGAAGACAAGACAAGACAAGACAAGACAAGACAAGACAAGACAAGACAAGACAAGACAAGACATGACAAGACAAAACAAGACAAGACAAGACAAGACAAGACAAGACAAGACAAGACAAGACAAGACAAGACAAGACAAGACAAGACAAGACAAGACAAGACAAGACAAGACAAGACAAGACAAGACAAGACAAGACAAGACAAGACAAGACAAGACAAGACAAGACAAGACAAGACAAGACAAGACAAGACAAGACAAGACAAGACAAGACAAGACAAGACAAGACAAGACAAGACAAGACAAGACAAGACAAGACAAGACAAGACAAGACAAGACAAGACAAGACAAGACAAGACAAGACAAGACAAGACAAGACAAGACAAGACAAGACAAGACAAGACAAGACAAGACAAGACAAGACAAGACAAGACAAGACAAGACAAGAAAAGACAGGACAAGACAAGACAAGACAAGACAAGACAATTGTGTTTGATTTGTTTTTAAATTAATTAAGAAAAGAAGACAAGACAAGGCAAGACAAGACATGACAAGACAAGACAGGACAAGACAAGACAAGACAAGACAAGACAAGACCAGACAAGACAAGACAAGACAAGACAAGACAAGACAAGACAAGACAAGACAAGACAAGACAAGACAAGACAAGACAAGACAAGACAAGACAAGACAAGACAAGACAAGACAAGACATGACTAGACTAGACAAAACAAGACAAGACAAGACAAGACAAGACAAGACAAGACAAGACAAGACAAGACAAGACAAGACAAGATACGACAAGACAAGCCAAGACGAGACATGACAAGACAAAACAAGACAAGACAAGACAAGACCAGACAAGACAAGACAAGACAAGACAAGACAAGACAAGACAAGACAAGACAAGACAAGACAAGACAAGACAAGACAAGACAAGACAAGACAAGACAAGACAAGACAAGACAAGACAAGACAAGACAAGACAAGACATGACAAGACAAAACAAGACAAGACAAGACAAGACAAGACAAGACAAGACAAGACAAGACAAGACAAGACAAGACAAGACAAGACAAGACAAGACAAGACAAGACAAGACAAGACAAGACAAGACAAGACAAGACAAGACAAGACAAGACAAGACAAGACAAGACAAGACAAGACAAGACAAGACAAGACAAGACAAGACAAGACAAGACAAGACAAGACAAGACAAGACAAGACAAGACAAGACAAGACAAGACAAGACAAGACAAGACAAGACAAGACAAGACAAGACAAGACAAGACAAGACAAGACAAGACAAGACAAGACAAGACAAGACAAGACAAGACAAGACAAGACAAGACAAGACAAGACAAGACAAGACAAGACAAGACAAGACAAGACAAGACAAGACAGGACAAGACAAGACAAGACAAGACAAGACATGACAAGTCAAGACCAGACAAGACAAGACAAGACAAGACAAGACATTTATTTTATTTGTTTCTAAACTAATTAAGAAGAGAAGACAAGACAAGGCAAGACAAGACATGACAAGACAAGACAGGACAAGACAAGACAAGACAAGACAAGACAAGACAAGACAAGACAAGACAAGACAAGACAAGACAAGACAAGACAAGACAAGACAAGACAAGACAAGACAAGACAAGACAAGACAAGACAAGACAAGACAAGACAAGACAAGACAAGACAAGACAAGACAAGACAAGACAAGACAAGACAAGATACGACAAGACAAGATACGACAAGACAAGCCAAGACGAGACATGACAAGACAAAACAAGACAAGACAAGACAAGACCAGACAAGACAAGACAAGACAAGACAAGACAACACAAGACAAGACAAGACAAGACAAGACAAGACAAGACAAGACAAGACAAGACAAGACAAGACAAGACAAGACAAGACAAGACAAGACAAGACAAGACAAGACAAGACAAGACAAGACAAGACAAGACAAGACAAGACAAGACAAGACAAGACAAGACAAGACAAGACAAGACAAGACAAGACAAGACAAGACAAGACAAGACAAGACAAGACAAGACAAGACAAGACAATTGTGTTTGATTTGTTTTTAAATTAATTAAGAAAAGAAGACAAGACAAGGCAAGACAAGACATGACAAGACAAGACAGGACAATTGTGTTTGATTTGTTTTTAAATTAATTAAGAAGAAAAGACAAGACAAGACAAGACAAGTCAAGACAAGACAAGACATGACAAGACAAAACAAGACAAGACAAGACAAGACAAGACAAGACAAGACAAGACAAGACAAGACATGACAAGACAAGACATGACAAGACAAGACAAGACCAGACAAGACAAGACAAGACAAGACAAGACAAGATACGACAAGACAGGACATGACAAGACAAGACAAGACAAGACAAGACAAGACAAGACAAGACCAGACAAGACAAGACAAGACAAGACAAGACAAGACAAGACAAGACAAGACAAGACAAGACAAGACAAGACAAGACAAGACATGACAAGACAAGACAAGACAAGACAAGACAAGACAAGACAAGACAAGACAAGACAAGACAAGACAAGACAAGACAAGACAAGACAAGACAAGACAAGACATGACAAGACAAAACAAGACAAGACAAGACAAGACAAGACAAGACAAGACAAGACAAGACAAGACAAGACAAGACAAGACAAGACAAGACAAGACAAGACAAGACAAGACAAGACAAGACAAGACAAGACAAGACAAGACAAGACAAGACAAGACAAGACAAGACAAGACAAGACAAGACAAGACAAGACAAGACAAGACAAGACAAGACAAGACAAGACAAGACAAGACAAGACAAGACAAGACAAGACAAGACAAGACAAGACAAGACCAGACAAGACAAGACATGACAAGACAAGACAAGACAAGATAAGACAAGACAAGACAAGACAAAACAAGACAAGACAAGACAAGACAAGACAAGACAAGACAAGACATGACAAGACAAGACAAGAGAAGACAAGAGAAGACAAGACAAGACAAGACAATTGTGTTTGATTTGTTTTTAAATTAATTAAGCAGATAAGACAAGACAAGACAAGACAAGATACGACAAGACAAGACATGACAAGACAAGACAAGACAAGACAAGACAAGGCAAGACAAGACAAGACAAGACATTTATTTTATTTGTTTCTAAACTAATTAAGAAGAGAAGACATGACTAGACAAAACAAGACAAGACAAGACAAGACAAGACAAGACATGACAAGACAATACAAGACAAGACAAGACATGACAAGACAAGACAAGACAAGACAAGACAAGACAAGACATGACAAGATAAGACAAGACAAGACAAGACAAGACAAGACAAGACAAGACAAGACAAGACAAGACAAGACAAGACAAGACAAGACAAGACAAGACAAGACAAGACAAGACAAGACAAGACCAGACAAGTCAAGACATGACAAGACAAGACAAGACAAGACAAGACAAGACAAGATAAGACAAGACAAGACAAGACAAGACAAGACAAGACATTTATTTTATTTGTTTCTAAACTAATTAAGAAGAGAAGACATGACTAGACAAAACAAGACAAGACAAGACAAGACAAGACAAGACAAGACAAGACAAGACAAGACAAGACAAGACAAGACAAGACAAGACAAGACAAGACAAGACAAGACAAGACAAGACAAGACAAGACAAGACAAGACAAGACAAGACAAGACAAGACAAGACAAGACAAGACACGACAAGACAAGCCAAGACGAGACATGACAAGGCAAAACAAGACAAGACAAGACAACAAGACCAGACAAGACAAGACAAGACAAGACAAGACAAGACAAGACAAGACCAGACCAGACAAGACAAGACAAGACAAGACAAGACAAGACAAGACAAGACAAGACAAGACAAGACAAGACAAGACAGGACAAGACAAGACAAGACAAGACAAGACAAGACATGACAAGACAAGACCAGACAAGACAAGACAAGACAAGACAAGATACGACAAGACAAGACATGACAAGACAAGACAAGACAAGACAAGACAAGACAAGACAAGACAAGACAAGACAAGACAAGACAAGACAAGACAAGACAAGACAAGACAAGACAAGACAAGACAAGACAAGACAAGACAAGACAAGACAAGACAAGACAAGACAAGACAAGACAAGACAAGACAAGACAAGACAAGACAAGACAAGACAAGACAAGACAAGACAAGACAAGACAAGACAAGACAAGACAAGACAAGACAAGACAAGACAAGACAAGACAAGACAAGACAAGACAAGACAAGACAAGACAAGACAAGACAAGACAAGACAAGACAAGACAAGACAAGACAAGACAAGACAAGACAAGACAAGACAAGACAAGACAAGACAAGACAAGACAAGACAAGACAAGACAAGACAAGACAAGACAAGACAAGACAAGACAAGACAAGACAAGGCAAGACAAGACAAGACAAGTCAAGACAAGACAAAACAAGACAAAACAAGACAAGACAAGACAAGACAAGACAAGACAAGACAAGACACGACAAGACAAGACAAGAGAAGACAAGAGAAGACAAGACAAGACAAGACAATTGTGTTTGATTTGTTGTTAAATTAATTAAGCAGATAAGACAAGACAAGACAAGACAAGATACGACAAGACAAGACATGACAAGACAAGACAAGACAAGACAAGACAAGACAAGACAAGACAAGACAAGACAAGACAAGACAAGACAAGACAAGACAAGAAAAGACAAGACAAGACAAGACAAGACAAGACAAGACAAGACAAGACAAGACAAGAAAAGACAAGACAAGACAAGACAAGACAAGACAAGACAAGACAAGACAAGACAAGACAAGACAAGACAAGACAAGACAAGACAAGACAAGACAAGACAAGACAAGTCAAGACAAGACAAGACTTGACAAGACAAAACAAGACAAAACAAGACAAGACAAGACAAGACAAGACAAGACAAGACAAGACAAGACAAGACAAGACAAGACAAGACAAGACAAGACAAGACAAGACAAGACATGACAAGACAAGACAAGACAAGACAAGACAAGACAAGACCAGACAAGACAAGACAAGACAAGACAAGACAAGACAAGACAAGACAAGACAAGACAAGACAAGACAAGACAAGACAAGACAAGACAAGACAAGACAAGACAAGACAAGACAAGACAAGACAAGAGAAGACAAGAGAAGACAAGACAAGACAAGACAAGACAAGACAAGACAAGACAATTATGTTTGATTTGTTTTTAAATTAATTAAGCAGATAAGACAAGACAAGACAAGGCCAAACAAGAAAAGACAAGACACGACACGACAAGACAAGACAAGACAAGGCCAGAGAAGAAAAGACAAGACAAGATACGACAAGACAAGACATGACAAGACAAGACAAGACAAGACAAGACAAGACAAGACAAGACAAGACAAGACAAGACAAGACAAGACAAGACAAGACAAGACAAGGCAAGACAAGACAAGACAAGACAAGACAAGACAAGACAAGACAAGACAAGACAAGACGTGACAAAACAAGACAAGACAAGGCAAGACAAGACAAGACAAGACAAGACAATTGTGTTTGATTTGTTTTTAAATTAATTAAGACGATAAGACAAGACAAGGCCAGACAGGAAAAGACAAGACAAGACAAGAAAATTGTGTTTGATTTGTTTTTAAATTAATTAAGATGATAAGACAAAACAAGACAAGACATGACATGACAAGACAAGACAAGACAAAACAAGACAAGACATTTTTTTTTATTTGTTTCTAAACTAATTAAGAAGAGAAGACAAGACAAGACAAGACAAGACAAGACAAGACAAGACAAGACAAGACAAGATAAAACAAGAGAAGACAAGACAAGACAAGTCGAGACAAGACAAGACATGACAAGACAAAACAAGACCAGACAAGACAAGACAAGACAAGACAAGACAAGACATGACAAGACAAGACAAGACAATTGTGTTTGATTTGTTTTTAAATTAATTAAGAAAAGAAGAAAAAACAAGACAAGACAAGACAAGACAAGACAAGACAAGACAAGACAAGACAAGACAAGACATTTATTTTATTTGTTTCTAAACTAATTAAGAAGAGAAGACAAGACAAGGCAAGACAAGACATGACAAGACAAGACAGGACAATTGTGTTTGATTTGTTTTTAAATTAATTAAGAAGACAAGACAAGACAAGACAAGACAATTGTGTTTGATTTGTTTTTAAATTAATTAAGAAAAGAAGAAAAAACAAGACAAGACAAGACAAGACAAGACAAGACAAGACATGACAAGACAAGACATGACAAGACAAGACAAGACCAGACAAGACAAGACAAGACAAGACAAGACAAGATACGACAAGACAAGACATGACAAGACAAGACAAGACAAGACAAGATACGACAAGACAAGACAAGACAAGACAAGACAAGACAAGACAAGACAAGACAAGACAAGTCAAGACAAGACATGACAAGACAAAACAAGACAAGACAAGACAAGACCAGACAAGACAAGACAAGACAAGACAAGACAAGACAAGATACGACAAGACAAGACAAGACAAGTCAAGACAAGTCAAGACAAGACATGACAAGACAAAACAAGACAAGACAAGACAAGACAAGACAAGACAAGACAAGACAAGACAAGACAAGACAAGACAAGACAAGACAAGACAAGACAAGACAAGACATGACAAGACAAGCAAGACCAGACAAGACAAGACAAGACAAGATACGACAAGACAAGACATGACAAGTCAAGACAAGGCAAGATATGACAAGACAAGACAAGACATGACAAGACATGACAAGACATGACATGACAAGACAAGACATGACAAGACAAGACCAGACAAGACAAGACAAGACAAGACAAGATACGACAAGACAAGACATGACAAGACAAGACAAGACAAGACAAGACAAGACTAGACAAGACAAGACAAGACAAGACAAGACAAGACAAGACAAGGCAAGACAAGACACGACAAGACAAGACAAGACAAGACAAGACAAGATAAGACAAGACAAGACATGACAAGACAATACAAGACCAGACAAGACAAGACAAGACATGACAAGACAAGACAAGACAAGACAAGACAAGACAAGACAAGACAAGACAAGGCAAGACATGACGAGACAAGACAAGACAAGACAAGACAAGACAAGACAAGACAAGACAAGACAAGACAAGACAAGATAAGACAAGAGAAGACAAGACAAGTCGAGACAAGACAAGACATGACAAGACAAGACAAGACATGACAAGACAAAACAAGACCAGACAAGACAAGATACGACAAGACAAGACATGACAAGACAAGACAAGACAAGACAAGATACGACAAGACAAGACATGACAGGACAAGACAAGACAAGACAAGACAAGACAAGACAAGACAAGACAAGTCAAGACAAGACAAGACATGACAAGACAAGACAAGACAAGACAAGACAAGACAAGACAAGACAAGACAAGACAAGATAAGACAAGAGAAGACAAGACAAGACAAGTCGAGACAAGACAAGACATGACAAGACAAGACAAGACATGACAAGACAAAACAAGACCAGACAAGACAAGATACGACAAGACAAGACATGACAAGACAAGACAAGACAAGACAAGATACGACAAGACAAGACATGACAAGACAAGACAAGACAAGACAAGACAAGACAAGACAAGACAAGACAAGACAAGACAAGACATGACAAGACAAGACAAGACAAGACAAGACAAGACAAGACAAGACAAGACAAGACAAGATAAGACAAGAGAAGACAAGACAAGACAAGTCGAGACAAGACAAGACATGACAAGACAAAACAAGACAAAACAAGACCAGACAAGATAAGACAAGACAAGACAAGACAAGACAAGACATGACAAGACAAGACACGATACGACAAGACAAGACATGACAAGGCAAGACAAGACAAGACAAGACAAGACAAGACAAGACAAGACAAGACAAGACAAGACAAGTCAAGTCAAGACAAGACAAGACAAGACATGACAAGACAAAACAAGACAAGACAAGACAAGACTAGACAAGACATGACAAGACAAGACAAGACCAGACAAGACAAGACATGACAAGACAAGACAAGACAAGACAAGACAAGACAAGACAAGACAAGACCAGACCAGACAAGACATGACATGACAAGACAAGACAAGACAAGTCGAGACAAGACAAGACATGACAAGACAAAACAAGACCAGACAAGACAAGACAAGACAAGACAAGACAAGACATGCAAGACAAGACAAGACAAGACAAGACAAGACAAGACAAGATAAGACAAGACAAGACAAGACAAGACAAGACAAGACAAGACAAGACAAGACAAGACAAGACAAGACAAGACAAGACAAGACAAGACAAGACAAGACAAGACAAGACAAGACAAGACAAGACAAGACAAGACAAGACAAGACAAGACAAGACAAGACAAGACAAGACAAGACAAGACAAGACAAGACAAGACAAGACAAGACAAGACAAGACAAGACAAGACAAGACAAGACAAGACAAGACAAGACAAGACAAGACAAGACAAGTCAAGACAAGACAAAACAAGACAAAACAAGACAAGACAAGACAAGACAAGACAAGACAAGACAAGACATGACAAGACAAGACAAGAGAAGACAAGAGAAGACAAGACAAGACAAGACAATTGTGTTTGATTTGTTGTTAAATTAATTAAGCAGATAAGACAAGACAAGACAAGACAAGATACGACAAGACAAGACATGACAAGACAAGACAAGACAAGACAAGACAAGACAAGACAAGACAAGACAAGACAAGACAAGACAAGACAAGACAAGACAAGACAAGAAAAGACAAGACAAGACAAGACAAGACAAGACAAGACAAGACAAGACAAGACAAGAAAAGACAAGACAAGACAAGACAAGACAAGACAAGACAAGACAAGACAAGACAAGACAAGACAAGACAAGACAAGACAAGACAAGACAAGACAAGACAAGACAAGACAAGACAAGTCAAGACAAGACAAGACTTGACAAGACAAAACAAGACAAAACAAGACAAGACAAGACAAGACAAGACAAGACAAGACAAGACAAGACAAGACAAGACAAGACAAGACAAGACAAGACAAGACAAGACAAGACAAGACATGACAAGACAAGACAAGACAAGACAAGACAAGACAAGACCAGACAAGACAAGACAAGACAAGACAAGACAAGACAAGACAAGACAAGACAAGACAAGACAA
The DNA here is from genome assembly GCF_028554725.1 of Zeugodacus cucurbitae. Lineage (NCBI taxonomy): Eukaryota > Metazoa > Arthropoda > Insecta > Diptera > Tephritidae > Zeugodacus > Zeugodacus cucurbitae. The sequence continues at coordinate 9,038,997 of NC_071672.1, read as the reverse complement.
GACAAGACAAGACAAGACAAGACAAGACAAGACAAGACAAGACAAGACAAGACAAGACAAGAGAAGACAAGAGAAGACAAGACAAGACAAGACAAGACAAGACAAGACAATTATGTTTGATTTGTTTTTAAATTAATTAAGCAGATAAGACAAGACAAGACAAGGCCAAACAAGAAAAGACAAGACACGACACGACAAGACAAGACAAGACAAGGCCAGAGAAGAAAAGACAAGACAAGATACGACAAGACAAGACATGACAAGACAAGACAAGACAAGACAAGACAAGACAAGACAAGACAAGACAAGACAAGACAAGACAAGACAAGACAAGGCAAGACAAGACAAGACAAGACAAGACAAGACAAGACAAGACAAGACAAGACAAGACGTGACAAAACAAGACAAGACAAGGCGAGACAAGACAAGACAAGACAAGACAATTGTGTTTGATTTGTTTTTAAATTAATTAAGACGATAAGACAAGACAAGGCCAGACAGGAAAAGACAAGACAAGACAAGAAAATTGTGTTTGATTTGTTTTTAAATTAATTAAGATGATAAGACAAAACAAGACAAGACATGACATGACAAGACAAGACAAGACAAAACAAGACAAGACATTTTTTTTTATTTGTTTCTAAACTAATTAAGAAGAGAAGACAAGACAAGACAAGACAAGACAAGACAAGACAAGACAAGACAAGACAAGATAAAACAAGAGAAGACAAGACAAGACAAGTCGAGACAAGACAAGACATGACAAGACAAAACAAGACCAGACAAGACAAGACAAGACAAGACAAGACAAGACATGACAAGACAAGACAAGACAATTGTGTTTGATTTGTTTTTAAATTAATTAAGAAAAGAAGAAAAAACAAGACAAGACAAGACAAGACAGGACAAGACATTTATTTTATTTGTTTCTAAACTAATTAAGAAGAGAAGACAAGACAAGGCAAGACAAGACATGACAAGACAAGACAGGACAATTGTGTTTGATTTGTTTTTAAATTAATTAAGAAGACAAGACAAGACAAGACAAGACAATTGTGTTTGATTTGTTTTTAAATTAATTAAGAAAAGAAGAAAAAACAAGACAAGACAAGACAAGACAAGACAAGACAAGACAAGACATGACAAGACAAGACATGACAAGACAAGACAAGACCAGACAAGACAAGACAAGACAAGACAAGACAAGATACGACAAGACAAGACATGACAAGACAAGACAAGACAAGACAAGATACGACAAGACAAGACAAGACAAGACAAGACAAGACAAGACAAGACAAGACAAGACAAGTCAAGACAAGACATGACAAGACAAAACAAGACAAGACAAGACAAGACCAGACAAGACAAGACAAGACAAGACAAGACAAGACAAGACAAGATACGACAAGACAAGACAAGACAAGTCAAGACAAGACATGACAAGACAAAACAAGACAAGACAAGACAAGACAAGACAAGACAAGACAAGACAAGACAAGACAAGACAAGACAAGACAAGACAAGACAAGACAAGACAAGACAAGACAAGACATGACAAGACAAGCAAGACCAGACAAGACAAGACAAGACAAGATACGACAAGACAAGACATGACAAGTCAAGACAAGGCAAGATATGACAAGACAAGACAAGACATGACAAGACATGACAAGACATGACATGACAAGACAAGACATGACAAGACAAGACCAGACAAGACAAGACAAGACAAGACAAGATACGACAAGACAAGACATGACAAGACAAGACAAGACAAGACAAGACAAGACTAGACAAGACAAGACAAGACAAGACAAGACAAGACAAGACAAGGCAAGACAAGACACGACAAGACAAGACAAGACAAGACAAGACAAGATAAGACAAGACAAGACATGACAAGACAATACAAGACCAGACAAGACAAGACAAGACATGACAAGACAAGACAAGACAAGACAAGACAAGACAAGACAAGACAAGACAAGGCAAGACATGACAAGACAAGACAAGACAAGACAAGACAAGACAAGACAAGACAAGACAAGACAAGACAAGACAAGATAAGACAAGAGAAGACAAGACAAGTCGAGACAAGACAAGACATGACAAGACAAGACAAGACATGACAAGACAAAACAAGACCAGACAAGACAAGATACGACAAGACAAGACATGACAAGACAAGACAAGACAAGACAAGATACGACAAGACAAGACATGACAGGACAAGACAAGACAAGACAAGACAAGACAAGACAAGACAAGACAAGTCAAGACAAGACAAGACATGACAAGACAAGACAAGACAAGACAAGACAAGACAAGACAAGACAAGACAAGACAAGACAAGATAAGACAAGAGAAGACAAGACAAGACAAGTCGAGACAAGACAAGACATGACAAGACAAGACAAGACATGACAAGACAAAACAAGACCAGACAAGACAAGATACGACAAGACAAGACATGACAAGACAAGACAAGACAAGACAAGATACGACAAGACAAGACATGACAAGACAAGACAAGACAAGACAAGACAAGACAAGACAAGACAAGACAAGACAAGACAAGACATGACAAGACAAGACAAGACAAGACAAGACAAGACAAGACAAGACAAGACAAGACAAGATAAGACAAGAGAAGACAAGACAAGACAAGTCGAGACAAGACAAGACATGACAAGACAAAACAAGACAAAACAAGACCAGACAAGATAAGACAAGACAAGACAAGACAAGACAAGACATGACAAGACAAGACACGATACGACAAGACAAGACATGACAAGGCAAGACAAGACAAGACAAGACAAGACAAGACAAGACAAGACAAGACAAGACAAGACAAGTCAAGTCAAGACAAGACAAGACAAGACATGACAAGACAAAACAAGACAAGACAAGACAAGACTAGACAAGACATGACAAGACAAGACAAGACCAGACAAGACAAGACATGACAAGACAAGACAAGACAAGACAAGACAAGACAAGACAAGACCAGACCAGACAAGACATGACATGACAAGACAAGACAAGACAAGTCGAGACAAGACAAGACATGACAAGACAAAACAAGACCAGACAAGACAAGACAAGACAAGACAAGACAAGACAAGACAAGACATGCAAGACAAGACAAGACAAGACAAGACAAGACAAGACAAGATAAGACAAGACAAGACAAGACAAGACAAGACAAGACAAGACAAGACAAGACAAGACAAGACAAGACAAGACAAGACAAGACAAGACAAGACAAGACAAGACAAGACAAGACAAGACAAGACAAGACAAGACAAGACAAGACAAGACAAGACAAGACAAGACAAGACAAGACAAGACAAGACAAGACAAGACAAGACAAGACAAGACAAGACAAGACAAGACAAGACAAGACAAGACAAGACAAGACAAGACAAGACAAGACAAGACTAGACAAGACAAGACAAGACAAGACAAGACAAGACAAGACAAGACAAGACAAGACAAGACAAGACAAGACAAGACAAGACAAGACAAGACAAGACAAGACAAGACAAGACAAGACAAAACAAGACATGACAAGACAAAACAAGACAAGACAAGACAAGACAAGTCAAGACAAGACAATTGTGTTTGATTTGTTTTTAAATTAATTAAGAAAAGAAGACAAAACAAGACAAGACAAGACAAGACAAGACAAGACAAGACAAGACAAGACAAGACAAGACAAGACAAGACAAGACAAGACAAGACAAGACAAGACAAGACAAGACAAGACATGACAAGACAAAACAAGACAAGACAAGACAAGACAAGACAAGACATTTATTTTATTTGTTTCTAAACTAATTAAGAAGAGAAGACAAGACAAGGCAAGACAAGACAAGACAAGACAAGACAAGTCAAGACAAGACAATTGTGTTTGATTTGTTTTTAAATTAATTAAGAAAAGAAGACAAAACAAGACAAGACAAGACAAGACAAGACAAGACAAGACAAGACAAGACAAGACAAGACAAGACAAGACAAGACAAGACAAGACAAGACAAGACAAGACAAGACATGACAAGACAAAACAAGACAAGACAAGACAAGACAAGACAAGACATTTATTTTATTTGTTTCTAAACTAATTAAGAAGAGAAGACAAGACAAGGCAAGACAAGACATGACAAGACAAGACAGGACAATTGTGTTTGATTTGTTTTTAAATTAATTAAGAAGATAAGACAAGACAAGACAAGACAAGTCAAGACAAGACAAGACATGACAAGACAAAACAAGACAAGACAAGACAAGACAAGACAAGACAAGACAAGACAAGACAAGACAAGACAAGACAAGACATGACAAGACAAGACATGACAAGACAAGACAAGACCAGACAAGACAAGACAAGACAAGACAAGATACGACAAGACAGGACATGACAAGACAAGACAAGACAAGACAAGACAAGACAAGACAAGACAAGACAAGACAAGACAAGACAAGACAAGACAAGACATGATAAGACAAAGCAAGACAAGACAAGAAGAGACAAGACAAGACATTTATTTTATTTGTTTCTAAACTAATTAAGAAGAGAAGACAAGACAAGGCAAGACAAGACATGACAAGACAAGACAGGACAATTGTGTTTGATTTGTTTTTAAATTAATTAAGAAGATAAGACAAGACAAGACAAGACAAGTCAAGACAAGACAAGTCAAGACAAGACAATTGTGTTTGATTTGTTTTTAAATTAATTAAGAAAAGAAGACAAAACAAGACAAGACAAGACAAGACAAGACAAGACAAGACAAGACAAGACAAGACAAGACAAGACAAGACAAGACAAGACAGGACATGACAAGACAAAACAAGACAAGACAAGACAAGACAAGACATTTATTTTATTTGTTTCTAAACTAATTAAGAAGAGAAGACAAGACAAGGCAAGACAAGACATGACAAGACAAGACAGGACAATTGTGTTTGATTTGTTTTTAAATTAATTAAGAAGAAAAGACAAGACAAGACAAGACAAGTCAAGACAAGACAAGACATGACAAGACAAAACAAGACAAGACAAGACAAGACAAGACAAGACAAGACAAGACAAGACAAGACATGACAAGACAAGACATGACAAGACAAGACAAGACCAGACAAGACAAGACAAGACAAGACAAGACAAGATACGACAAGACAGGACATGACAAGACAAGACAAGACAAGACAAGACAAGACAAGACAAGACAAGACAAGACAAGACAAGACAAGACAAGACAAGACAAGACAAGACAAGACAAGACAAGACAAGACAAGACAAGACAAGACAAGACAAGACAAGACAAGACAAGACAAGACAAGACAAGACAAGACAAGACAAGACAAGACAAGACAAGACAAGACAAGACAAGACAAGACAAGACAAGACAAGACAAGACAAGACAAGACAAGACAAGACAAGACAAGACAAGACAAGACAAGACCAGACAAGACAAGGCATGACAAGACAAGACAAGACATGACAATACAAGACAAGACAAGACAAGACAAGACAAGACAAGACAAGACAAGACAAGACAAGACAAGACAAGACAAGACAAGACAAGACAAGACAAGACAAGACAAGACAAGACAAGACAAGACAAGACAAGACAAGACAAGACAAGACAAGACAAGACAAGACAAGACAAGACAAGACAGGACAAGACAAGACAAGACAAGACAAGACAATTGTGTTTGATTTGTTTTTAAATTAATTAAGAAAAGAAGACAAGACAAGGCAAGACAAGACATGACAAGACAAGACAGGACAAGACATGACAAGACAAGACAAGACAAGACCAGACAAGACAAGACATGACAAGACAAGACAAGACATGACAAGACAATACAAGACAGGACAATTGTGTTTGATTTGTTTTTAAATTAATTAAGAAGATAAGACAAGACAAGACAAGGCCAGACAAGACATTTTTTTTTATTTGTTTCTAAACTAATTAAGAAGAGAAGACAAGACAAGACAAGACAAGACAAGACAAGATAAGACAAGAGAAGACAAGACAAGACAAGTCGAGACAAGACAAGACATGACAAGACAAGACAAGACATGACAAGACAAAACAAGACCAGACAAGACAAGATACGACAAGACAAGACATGACAAGACAAGACAAGACAAGACAAGATACGACAAGACAAGACATGACAAGACAAGACAAGACAAGACAAGACAAGACAAGACAAGACAAGACAAGACAAGACAAGACATGACAAGACAAGACAAGACAAGACAAGACAAGACAAGACAAGACAAGACAAGACAAGATAAGACAAGAGAAGACAAGACAAGACAAGTCGAGACAAGACAAGACATGACAAGACAAAACAAGACAAAACAAGACCAGACAAGATAAGACAAGACAAGACAAGACAAGACAAGACATGACAAGACAAGACACGATACGACAAGACAAGACATGACAAGGCAAGACAAGACAAGACAAGACAAGACAAGACAAGACAAGACAAGACAAGACAAGACAAGTCAAGTCAAGACAAGACAAGACAAGACATGACAAGACAAAACAAGACAAGACAAGACAAGACTAGACAAGACATGACAAGACAAGACAAGACCAGACAAGACAAGACATGACAAGACAAGACAAGACAAGACAAGACAAGACAAGACAAGACAAGACCAGACCAGACAAGACATGACATGACAAGACAAGACAAGACAAGTCGAGACAAGACAAGACATGACAAGACAAAACAAGACCAGACAAGACAAGACAAGACAAGACAAGACAAGACATGCAAGACAAGACAAGACAAGACAAGACAAGACAAGACAAGATAAGACAAGACAAGACAAGACAAGACAAGACAAGACAAGACAAGACAAGACAAGACAAGACAAGACAAGACAAGACAAGACAAGACAAGACAAGACAAGACAAGACAAGACAAGACAAGACAAGACAAGACAAGACAAGACAAGACAAGACAAGACAAGACAAGACAAGACAAGACAAGACAAGACAAGACAAGACAAGACAAGACAAGACAAGACAAGACAAGACAAGACAAGACAAGACAAGACAAGACAAGTCAAGACAAGACAAAACAAGACAAAACAAGACAAGACAAGACAAGACAAGACAAGACAAGACAAGACATGACAAGACAAGACAAGAGAAGACAAGAGAAGACAAGACAAGACAAGACAATTGTGTTTGATTTGTTGTTAAATTAATTAAGCAGATAAGACAAGACAAGACAAGACAAGATACGACAAGACAAGACATGACAAGACAAGACAAGACAAGACAAGACAAGACAAGACAAGACAAGACAAGACAAGACAAGACAAGACAAGACAAGACAAGACAAGAAAAGACAAGACAAGACAAGACAAGACAAGACAAGACAAGACAAGACAAGACAAGAAAAGACAAGACAAGACAAGACAAGACAAGACAAGACAAGACAAGACAAGACAAGACAAGACAAGACAAGACAAGACAAGACAAGACAAGACAAGACAAGACAAGACAAGACAAGTCAAGACAAGACAAGACTTGACAAGACAAAACAAGACAAAACAAGACAAGACAAGACAAGACAAGACAAGACAAGACAAGACAAGACAAGACAAGACAAGACAAGACAAGACAAGACAAGACAAGACAAGACATGACAAGACAAGACAAGACAAGACAAGACAAGACAAGACCAGACAAGACAAGACAAGACAAGACAAGACAAGACAAGACAAGACAAGACAAGACAAGACAAGACAAGACAAGACAAGACAAGACAAGACAAGACAAGACAAGACAAGACAAGACAAGACAAGAGAAGACAAGAGAAGACAAGACAAGACAAGACAAGACAAGACAAGACAATTATGTTTGATTTGTTTTTAAATTAATTAAGCAGATAAGACAAGACAAGACAAGGCCAAACAAGAAAAGACAAGACACGACACGACAAGACAAGACAAGACAAGGCCAGAGAAGAAAAGACAAGACAAGATACGACAAGACAAGACATGACAAGACAAGACAAGACAAGACAAGACAAGACAAGACAAGACAAGACAAGACAAGACAAGACAAGACAAGACAAGGCAAGACAAGACAAGACAAGACAAGACAAGACAAGACAAGACAAGACAAGACAAGACGTGACAAAACAAGACAAGACAAGGCAAGACAAGACAAGACAAGACAAGACAATTGTGTTTGATTTGTTTTTAAATTAATTAAGACGATAAGACAAGACAAGGCCAGACAGGAAAAGACAAGACAAGACAAGAAAATTGTGTTTGATTTGTTTTTAAATTAATTAAGATGATAAGACAAAACAAGACAAGACATGACATGACAAGACAAGACAAGACAAAACAAGACAAGACATTTTTTTTTATTTGTTTCTAAACTAATTAAGAAGAGAAGACAAGACAAGACAAGACAAGACAAGACAAGACAAGACAAGACAAGACAAGATAAAACAAGAGAAGACAAGACAAGACAAGTCGAGACAAGACAAGACATGACAAGACAAAACAAGACCAGACAAGACAAGACAAGACAAGACAAGACAAGACATGACAAGACAAGACAAGACAATTGTGTTTGATTTGTTTTTAAATTAATTAAGAAAAGAAGAAAAAACAAGACAAGACAAGACAAGACAGGACAAGACATTTATTTTATTTGTTTCTAAACTAATTAAGAAGAGAAGACAAGACAAGGCAAGACAAGACATGACAAGACAAGACAGGACAATTGTGTTTGATTTGTTTTTAAATTAATTAAGAAGACAAGACAAGACAAGACAAGACAATTGTGTTTGATTTGTTTTTAAATTAATTAAGAAAAGAAGAAAAAACAAGACAAGACAAGACAAGACAAGACAAGACAAGACAAGACATGACAAGACAAGACATGACAAGACAAGACAAGACCAGACAAGACAAGACAAGACAAGACAAGACAAGATACGACAAGACAAGACATGACAAGACAAGACAAGACAAGACAAGATACGACAAGACAAGACAAGACAAGACAAGACAAGACAAGACAAGACAAGACAAGACAAGTCAAGACAAGACATGACAAGACAAAACAAGACAAGACAAGACAAGACCAGACAAGACAAGACAAGACAAGACAAGACAAGACAAGATACGACAAGACAAGACAAGACAAGTCAAGACAAGACATGACAAGACAAAACAAGACAAGACAAGACAAGACAAGACAAGACAAGACAAGACAAGACAAGACAAGACAAGACAAGACAAGACAAGACAAGACAAGACAAGACAAGACATGACAAGACAAGCAAGACCAGACAAGACAAGACAAGACAAGATACGACAAGACAAGACATGACAAGTCAAGACAAGGCAAGATATGACAAGACAAGACAAGACATGACAAGACATGACAAGACATGACATGACAAGACAAGACATGACAAGACAAGACCAGACAAGACAAGACAAGACAAGACAAGATACGACAAGACAAGACATGACAAGACAAGACAAGACAAGACAAGACAAGACTAGACAAGACAAGACAAGACAAGACAAGACAAGACAAGACAAGGCAAGACAAGACACGACAAGACAAGACAAGACAAGACAAGACAAGATAAGACAAGACAAGACATGACAAGACAATACAAGACCAGACAAGACAAGACAAGACATGACAAGACAAGACAAGACAAGACAAGACAAGACAAGACAAGACAAGACAAGGCAAGACATGACAAGACAAGACAAGACAAGACAAGACAAGACAAGACAAGACAAGACAAGACAAGACAAGACAAGATAAGACAAGAGAAGACAAGACAAGTCGAGACAAGACAAGACATGACAAGACAAGACAAGACATGACAAGACAAAACAAGACCAGACAAGACAAGATACGACAAGACAAGACATGACAAGACAAGACAAGACAAGACAAGATACGACAAGACAAGACATGACAGGACAAGACAAGACAAGACAAGACAAGACAAGACAAGACAAGACAAGTCAAGACAAGACAAGACATGACAAGACAAGACAAGACAAGACAAGACAAGACAAGACAAGACAAGACAAGACAAGACAAGATAAGACAAGAGAAGACAAGACAAGACAAGTCGAGACAAGACAAGACATGACAAGACAAGACAAGACATGACAAGACAAAACAAGACCAGACAAGACAAGATACGACAAGACAAGACATGACAAGACAAGACAAGACAAGACAAGATACGACAAGACAAGACATGACAAGACAAGACAAGACAAGACAAGACAAGACAAGACAAGACAAGACAAGACAAGACAAGACATGACAAGACAAGACAAGACAAGACAAGACAAGACAAGACAAGACAAGACAAGACAAGATAAGACAAGAGAAGACAAGACAAGACAAGTCGAGACAAGACAAGACATGACAAGACAAAACAAGACAAAACAAGACCAGACAAGATAAGACAAGACAAGACAAGACAAGACAAGACATGACAAGACAAGACACGATACGACAAGACAAGACATGACAAGGCAAGACAAGACAAGACAAGACAAGACAAGACAAGACAAGACAAGACAAGACAAGACAAGTCAAGTCAAGACAAGACAAGACAAGACATGACAAGACAAAACAAGACAAGACAAGACAAGACTAGACAAGACATGACAAGACAAGACAAGACCAGACAAGACAAGACATGACAAGACAAGACAAGACAAGACAAGACAAGACAAGACAAGACCAGACCAGACAAGACATGACATGACAAGACAAGACAAGACAAGTCGAGACAAGACAAGACATGACAAGACAAAACAAGACCAGACAAGACAAGACAAGACAAGACAAGACAAGACAAGACAAGACATGCAAGACAAGACAAGACAAGACAAGACAAGACAAGACAAGATAAGACAAGACAAGACAAGACAAGACAAGACAAGACAAGACAAGACAAGACAAGACAAGACAAGACAAGACAAGACAAGACAAGACAAGACAAGACAAGACAAGACAAGACAAGACAAGACAAGACAAGACAAGACAAGACAAGACAAGACAAGACAAGACAAGACAAGACAAGACAAGACAAGACAAGACAAGACAAGACAAGACAAGACAAGACAAGACAAGACAAGACAAGACAAGACAAGACAAGACAAGACAAGACAAGACAAGACTAGACAAGACAAGACAAGACAAGACAAGACAAGACAAGACAAGACAAGACAAGACAAGACAAGACAAGACAAGACAAGACAAGACAAGACAAGACAAGACAAGACAAGACAAGACAAAACAAGACATGACAAGACAAAACAAGACAAGACAAGACAAGACAAGTCAAGACAAGACAATTGTGTTTGATTTGTTTTTAAATTAATTAAGAAAAGAAGACAAAACAAGACAAGACAAGACAAGACAAGACAAGACAAGACAAGACAAGACAAGACAAGACAAGACAAGACAAGACAAGACAAGACAAGACAAGACAAGACAAGACAAGACATGACAAGACAAAACAAGACAAGACAAGACAAGACAAGACAAGACATTTATTTTATTTGTTTCTAAACTAATTAAGAAGAGAAGACAAGACAAGGCAAGACAAGACAAGACAAGACAAGACAAGTCAAGACAAGACAATTGTGTTTGATTTGTTTTTAAATTAATTAAGAAAAGAAGACAAAACAAGACAAGACAAGACAAGACAAGACAAGACAAGACAAGACAAGACAAGACAAGACAAGACAAGACAAGACAAGACAAGACAAGACAAGACAAGACAAGACAAGACATGACAAGACAAAACAAGACAAGACAAGACAAGACAAGACAAGACATTTATTTTATTTGTTTCTAAACTAATTAAGAAGAGAAGACAAGACAAGGCAAGACAAGACATGACAAGACAAGACAGGACAATTGTGTTTGATTTGTTTTTAAATTAATTAAGAAGATAAGACAAGACAAGACAAGACAAGTCAAGACAAGACAAGACATGACAAGACAAAACAAGACAAGACAAGACAAGACAAGACAAGACAAGACAAGACAAGACAAGACAAGACAAGACAAGACATGACAAGACAAGACATGACAAGACAAGACAAGACCAGACAAGACAAGACAAGACAAGACAAGATACGACAAGACAGGACATGACAAGACAAGACAAGACAAGACAAGACAAGACAAGACAAGACAAGACAAGACAAGACAAGACAAGACAAGACATGATAAGACAAAGCAAGACAAGACAAGAAGAGACAAGACAAGACATTTATTTTATTTGTTTCTAAACTAATTAAGAAGAGAAGACAAGACAAGGCAAGACAAGACATGACAAGACAAGACAGGACAATTGTGTTTGATTTGTTTTTAAATTAATTAAGAAGATAAGACAAGACAAGACAAGACAAGTCAAGACAAGACAAGTCAAGACAAGACAATTGTGTTTGATTTGTTTTTAAATTAATTAAGAAAAGAAGACAAAACAAGACAAGACAAGACAAGACAAGACAAGACAAGACAAGACAAGACAAGACAAGACAAGACAAGACAAGACAAGACAGGACATGACAAGACAAAACAAGACAAGACAAGACAAGACAAGACATTTATTTTATTTGTTTCTAAACTAATTAAGAAGAGAAGACAAGACAAGGCAAGACAAGACATGACAAGACAAGACAGGACAATTGTGTTTGATTTGTTTTTAAATTAATTAAGAAGAAAAGACAAGACAAGACAAGACAAGTCAAGACAAGACAAGACATGACAAGACAAAACAAGACAAGACAAGACAAGACAAGACAAGACAAGACAAGACAAGACAAGACATGACAAGACAAGACATGACAAGACAAGACAAGACCAGACAAGACAAGACAAGACAAGACAAGACAAGACAAGACAAGATACGACAAGACAGGACATGACAAGACAAGACAAGACAAGACAAGACAAGACAAGACAAGACAAGACAAGACAAGACAAGACAAGACAAGACAAGACAAGACAAGACAAGACAAGACAAGACAAGACAAGACAAGACAAGACAAGACAAGACAAGACAAGACAAGACAAGACAAGACAAGACAAGACAAGACAAGACAAGACAAGACAAGACAAGACAAGACAAGACAAGACAAGACAAGACAAGACAAGACAAGACAAGACAAGACAAGACAAGACAAGACAAGACAAGACAAGACCAGACAAGACAAGGCATGACAAGACAAGACAAGACATGACAATACAAGACAAGACAAGACAAGACAAGACAAGACAAGACAAGACAAGACAAGACAAGACAAGACAAGACAAGACAAGACAAGACAAGACAAGACAAGACAAGACAAGACAAGACAAGACAAGACAAGACAAGACAAGACAAGACAAGACAAGACAAGACAAGACAAGACAAGACAAGACAGGACAAGACAAGACAAGACAAGACAAGACAATTGTGTTTGATTTGTTTTTAAATTAATTAAGAAAAGAAGACAAGACAAGGCAAGACAAGACATGACAAGACAAGACAGGACAAGACATGACAAGACAAGACAAGACAAGACCAGACAAGACAAGACATGACAAGACAAGACAAGACATGACAAGACAATACAAGACAGGACAATTGTGTTTGATTTGTTTTTAAATTAATTAAGAAGATAAGACAAGACAAGACAAGGCCAGACAAGACATTTTTTTTTATTTGTTTCTAAACTAATTAAGAAGAGAAGACAAGACAAGACAAGACAAGACAAGACAAGACATTTATTTTATTTGTTTCTAAACTAATTAAGAAGAGAAGACATGACTAGACAAAACAAGACAAGACAAGACAAGACAAGACAAGACAAGACAAGACAAGACAAGACAAGACAAGACAAGACAAGACAAGACAAGACAAGACAAGACAAGACAAGACAAGACAAGACAAGACAAGATACGACAAGACAAGCCAAGACGAGACATGACAAGACAAAACAAGACAAGACAAGACAAGACCAGACAAGACCAGACAAGACAAGACAAGACAAGACAAGACAAGACAAGACAAGACAAGACAAGACAAGACAAGACAAGACAAGACAAGACAAGACAAGACAAGACAAGACAAGACAAGACAAGACAAGACAAGACAAGACAAGACAAGACAAGACAAGACAAGACAAGACAAGACAAGACAAGACAAGACAAGACAAGACAAGACAAGACAAGACAAGACAAGACAAGACAAGAAAAGACAGGACAAGACAAGACAAGACAAGACAAGACAATTGTGTTTGATTTGTTTTTAAATTAATTAAGAAAAGAAGACAAGACAAGGCAAGACAAGACATGACAAGACAAGACAGGACAAGACAAGACAAGACAAGACAAGACAAGACCAGACAAGACAAGACAAGACAAGACAAGACAAGACAAGACAAGACAAGACAAGACAAGACAAGACAAGACAAGACAAGACAAGACAAGACAAGACAAGACAAGACAAGACAAGACAAGACAAGACATGACTAGACAAAACAAGACAAGACAAGACAAGACAAGACAAGACAAGACAAGACAAGACAAGACAAGACAAGACAAGATACGACAAGACAAGCCAAGACGAGACATGACAAGACAAAACAAGACAAGACAAGACAAGACCAGACAAGACAAGACAAGACAAGACAAGACAAGACAAGACAAGACAAGACAAGACAAGACAAGACAAGACAAGACAAGACAAGACAAGACAAGACAAGACAAGACAAGACAAGTCAAGACAAGACAAGACATGACAAGACAAAACAAGACAAGACAAGACAAGACAAGACAAGACAAGACAAGACAAGACAAGACAAGACAAGACAAGACAAGACAAGACAAGACAAGACAAGACAAGACAAGACAAGACAAGACAAGACAAGACAAGACAAGACAAGACAAGACAAGACAAGACAAGACAAGACAAGAAAAGACAAGACAAGACAAGACAAGACAAGACAAGACAAGACAAGACAAGACAAGACAAGACAAGACAAGACAAGACAAGACAAGACAAGACAAGACAAGACAAGACAAGACAAGACAAGACAAGACAAGACAAGACAAGACAAGACAAGACAAGACAAGACAGGACAAGACAAGACAAGACAAGACAAGACAAGACATGACAAGTCAAGACCAGACAAGACAAGACAAGACAAGACAAGACAAGACAAGACAAGACAAGACATTTATTTTATTTGTTTCTAAACTAATTAAGAAGAGAAGACAAGACAAGGCAAGACAAGACATGACAAGACAAGACAGGACAAGACAAGACAAGACAAGACAAGACAAGACAAGACAAGACAAGACAAGACAAGACAAGACAAGACAAGACAAGACAAGACAAGACAAGACAAGACAAGACAAGACAAGACAAGACAAGACAAGACAAGACAAGACAAGACAAGACAAGACAAGACAAGACAAGACAAGACAAGACAAGACAAGACAAGACAAGACAAGACAAGACAAGACAAGACAAGACAAGACAAGACAAGACAAGACAAGACAAGACAAGACAAGACAAGATACGACAAGACAAGCCAAGACGAGACATGACAAGACAAAACAAGACAAGACAAGACAAGACCAGACAAGACAAGACAAGACAAGACAAGACAAGACAAGACAAGACAAGACAAGACAAGACAAGACAAGACAAGACAAGACAAGACAAGACAAGACAAGACAAGACAAGTCAAGACAAGACAAGACATGACAAGACAAAACAAGACAAGACAAGACAAGACAAGACAAGACAAGACAAGACAAGACAAGACAAGACAAGACAAGACAAGACAAGACAAGACAAGACAAGACAAGACAAGACAAGACAAGACAAGACAAGACAAGACAAGACAAGACAAGACAAGAAAAGACAAGACAAGACAAGACAAGACAAGACAAGACAAGACAAGACAAGACAAGACAAGACAAGACAAGACAAGACAAGACAAGACAAGACAAGACAAGACAAGACAAGACAAGACAAGACAAGACAAGACAAGACAAGACAAGACAAGACAAGACAGGACAAGACAAGACAAGACAAGACAAGACAAGACATGACAAGTCAAGACCAGACAAGACAAGACAAGACAAGACAAGACAAGACAAGACAAGACAAGACATTTATTTTATTTGTTTCTAAACTAATTAAGAAGAGAAGACAAGACAAGGCAAGACAAGACATGACAAGACAAGACAGGACAAGACAAGACAAGACAAGACAAGACAAGACAAGACAAGACAAGACAAGACAAGACAAGACAAGACAAGACAAGACAAGACAAGACAAGACAAGACAAGACAAGACAAGACAAGACAAGACAAGACAAGACAAGACAAGACAAGACAAGACAAGACAAGACAAGACAAGACAAGACAAGACAAGACAAGACAAGACAAGACAAGACAAGACAAGACAAGACAAGACAAGACAAGACAAGACAAGACAAGACAAGACAAGACAAGACAAGACAAGACAAGACAAGACAAGACAAGACAAGACAAGACAAGACAAGACAAGACAAGACAAGACAAGACAAGACAAGACAAGACAAGACAAGACAAGACAAGACAAGACAAGACAAGACAAGACAAGACAAGACAAGACAAGACAAGACAAGACAAGACAAGACAAGACAAGACAAGACAAGACATGACAAGTCAAGACCAGACAAGACAAGACAAGACAAGACAAGACAAGACAAGACAAGACAAGACATTTATTTTATTTGTTTCTAAACTAATTAAGAAGAGAAGACAAGACAAGGCAAGACAAGACATGACAAGACAAGACAGGACAAGACAAGACAAGACAAGACAAGACAAGACAAGACAAGACAAGACAAGACAAGACAAGACAAGACAAGACAAGACAAGACAAGACAAGACAAGACAAGACAAGACAAGACAAGACAAGACAAGACAAGACAAGACAAGACAAGACAAGACAAGACAAGACAAGACAAGACAAGACAAGACAAGACAAGACAAGACAAGACAAGACAAGACAAGACAAGACAAGACAAGACAAGACAAGACAAGACAAGACAAGACAAGACAAGACAAGACAAGACAAGACAAGATACGACAAGACAAGCCAAGACGAGACATGACAAGACAAAACAAGACAAGACAAGACAAGACCAGACAAGACAAGACAAGACAAGACAAGACAAGACAAGACAAGACAAGACAAGACAAGACAAGACAAGACAAGACAAGACAAGACAAGACAAGACAAGACAAGACAAGTCAAGACAAGACAAGACATGACAAGACAAAACAAGACAAGACAAGACAAGACAAGACAAGACAAGACAAGACAAGACAAGACAAGACAAGACAAGACAAGACAAGACAAGACAAGACAAGACAAGACAAGACAAGACAAGACAAGACAAGACAAGACAAGACAAGACAAGACAAGACAAGACAAGAAAAGACAAGACAAGACAAGACAAGACAAGACAAGACAAGACAAGACAAGACAAGACAAGACAAGACAAGACAAGACAAGACAAGACAAGACAAGACAAGACAAGACAAGACAAGACAAGACAAGACAAGACAAGACAAGACAAGACAAGACAAGACAGGACAAGACAAGACAAGACAAGACAAGACAAGACATGACAAGTCAAGACCAGACAAGACAAGACAAGACAAGACAAGACAAGACAAGACAAGACATTTATTTTATTTGTTTCTAAACTAATTAAGAAGAGAAGACAAGACAAGGCAAGACAAGACATGACAAGACAAGACAGGACAAGACAAGACAAGACAAGACAAGACAAGACAAGACAAGACAAGACAAGACAAGACAAGACAAGACAAGACAAGACAAGACAAGACAAGACAAGACAAGACAAGACAAGACAAGACAAGACAAGACAAGACAAGACAAGACAAGACAAGACAAGACAAGACAAGACAAGACAAGACAAGACAAGACAAGACAAGACAAGACAAGACAAGACAAGACAAGACAAGACAAGACAAGACAAGACAAGACAAGACAAGACAAGACAAGACAAGACAAGACAAGACAAGACAAGACAAGACAAGACAAGACAAGACAAGACAAGACAAGACAAGACAAGACAAGACAAGACAAGACAAGACAAGACAAGACAAGACAAGACAAGACAAGACAAGACAAGACAAGACAAGACAAGACAAGACAAGACAAGACAAGACAAGACAAGACAAGACAAGACAAGACAAGACAAGACAAGACAAGACAAGACAAGACAAGACAAGACAAGACAAGACAAGACAAGACAAGACAAGACAAGACAAGACAAGACAAGACAAGACAAGACAAGACAAGACAAGACAAGACAAGACAAGACAAGACAAGACAAGACAAGACAAGACAAGACAAGACAAGACAAGACAAGACAAGACAAGACAAGACAAGACAAGACAAGACAAGACAAGACAAGACAAGACAAGACAAGACAAGACAAAACAAGACAAGACAAGACAAGACAAGTCAAGTCAAGACAAGACAATTGTGTTTGATTTGTTTTTAAATTAATTAAGAAAAGAAGACAAGACAAGACAAGACAAGACAAGACAAGACAAGACATTTATTTTATTTGTTTCTAAACTAATTAAGAAGAGAAGACAAGACAAGGCAAGACAAGACATGACAAGACAAGACAGGACAATTGTGTTTGATTTGTTTTTAAATTAATTAAGAAGATAAGACAAGACAAGACAAGACAAGACAAGATACGACAAGACAAGACATGACAAGACAAGACAAGACAAGACAAGACAAGACAAGACAAGACAAGACAAGACAAGACAAGACAAGACAAGACAGGACAAGACAAGACAAGACAAGACAAGACAAGACAAGACAAGACAAGACAAGACAAGACAAGACAAGACAAGACAGGACAAGACAAGACAAGACAAGACAAGACAAGACATGACAAGTCAAGACCAGACAAGACAAGACAAGACAAGACAAGACAAGACAAGACATTTATTTTATTTGTTTCTAAACTAATTAAGAAAAAAAGACAAGACAAGGCAAGACAAGACATGACAAGACAAGACAGGACAAGACAAGACAAGACAAGACAAGACAAGACAAGACAAGACAAGACAAGACAAGACAAGACAAGACAAGACATTTATTTTATTTGTTTCTAAACTAATTAAGAAGAGAAGACAAGACAAGACAAGACAAGACAAGACAAGACAAGACAAGACAAGACAAGACAAGACAAGACAAGATACGACAAGACAAGCCAAGACGAGACATGACAAGACAAAACAAGACAAGACAAGACAAGACAAGACAAGACAATACAAGACAGGACAATTGTGTTTGATTTGTTTTTAAATTAATTAAGAAGATAAGACAAGACAAGACAAGGCCAGACAAGACATTTTTTTTTATTTGTTTCTAAACTAATTAAGAAGAGAAGACAAGACAAGACAAGACAAGACAAGACAAGACATGACAAGTCAAGACCAGACAAGACAAGACAAGACAAGACAAGACAAGACAAGACATTTATTTTATTTGTTTCTAAACTAATTAAGAAAAAAAGACAAGACAAGGCAAGACAAGACATGACAAGACAAGACAGGACAAGACAAGACAAGACAAGACAAGACAAGACAAGACAAGACAAGACAAGACAAGACAGGACACGACAAGACAAGACAAGACAAGACAAGACAAGACAAGACAAGACAAGACAAGACAAGACAAGACAAGACAAGACAAGACATTTATTTTATTTGTTTCTAAACTAATTAAGAAGAGAAGACAAGACAAGACAAGACAAGACAAGACAAGACAAGACAAGACAAGACAAGACAAGACAAGACAAGACAAGACAAGACAAGACAAGACAAGACAAGACAAGACAAGACAAGACAAGACAAGACAAGATACGACAAGACAAGCCAAGACGAGACATGACAAGACAAAACAAGACAAGACAAGACAAGACAAGACAAGACATGACAAGTCAAGACCAGACAAGACAAGACAAGACAAGACAAGACAAGACAAGACATTTATTTTATTTGTTTCTAAACTAATTAAGAAAAAAAGACAAGACAAGGCAAGACAAGACATGACAAGACAAGACAGGACAAGACAAGACAAGACAAGACAAGACAAGACAAGACAAGACAAGACAAGACAAGACAAGACAAGACAAGACAAGACAAGACATTTATTTTATTTGTTTCTAAACTAATTAAGAAGAGAAGACAAGACAAGACAAGACAAGACAAGACAAGACAAGACAAGACAAGACAAGACAAGACAAGACAAGACAAGACAAGACAAGACAAGACAAGATACGACAAGACAAGCCAAGACGAGACATGACAAGACAAAACAAGACAAGACAAGACAAGACAAGACAAGACAATACAAGACAGGACAATTGTGTTTGATTTGTTTTTAAATTAATTAAGAAGATAAGACAAGACAAGACAAGGCCAGACAAGACATTTTTTTTTATTTGTTTCTAAACTAATTAAGAAGAGAAGACAAGACAAGACAAGACAAGACAAGACAAGACATGACAAGTCAAGACCAGACAAGACAAGACAAGACAAGACAAGACAAGACAAGACATTTATTTTATTTGTTTCTAAACTAATTAAGAAAAAAAGACAAGACAAGGCAAGACAAGACATGACAAGACAAGACAGGACAAGACAAGACAAGACAAGACAAGACAAGACAAGACAAGACAAGACAAGACAAGACAAGACAAGACAAGACATTTATTTTATTTGTTTCTAAACTAATTAAGAAGAGAAGACAAGACAAGACAAGACAAGACAAGACAAGACAAGACAAGACAAGACAAGACAAGACAAGACAAGACAAGACAAGACAAGACAAGACAAGACAAGACAAGATACGACAAGACAAGCCAAGACGAGACATGACAAGACAAAACAAGACAAGACAAGACAAGACAAGACAAGACCAGACAAGACAAGACAAGACAAGACAAGACAAGACAAGACAAGACAAGACAAGACAAGACAAGACAAGACAAGACAAGACAAGACAAGACAAGACAAGACAAGACAAGACAAGACAAGACAAGACAAGACAAGACAAGACAAGACAAGACAACACAAGACAAGACAAGACAAGACAAGACAAGACAAGACAAGACAATTGTGTTTGATTTGTTTTTAAATTAATTAAGAAAAGAAGACAAGACAAGGCAAGACAAGACATGACAAGACAAGACAGGACAAGACATGACAAGACAAGACAAGACAAGACCAGACAAGACAAGACATGACAAGACAAGACAAGACATGACAAGACAATACAAGACAGGACAATTGTGTTTGATTTGTTTTTAAATTAATTAAGAAGATAAGACAAGACAAGACAAGGCCAGACAAGACATTTTTTTTTATTTGTTTCTAAACTAATTAAGAAGAGAAGACAAGACAAGACAAGACAAGACAAGACAAGACATTTATTTTATTTGTTTCTAAACTAATTAAGAAGAGAAGACATGACTAGACAAAACAAGACAAGACAAGACAAGACAAGACAAGACAAGACAAGACAAGACAAGACAAGACAAGACAAGACAAGACAAGACAAGACAAGACAAGACAAGACAAGACAAGACAAGACAAGACAAGATACGACAAGACAAGCCAAGACGAGACATGACAAGACAAAACAAGACAAGACAAGACAAGACCAGACAAGACAAGACAAGACAAGACAAGACAAGACAAGACAAGACAAGACAAGACAAGACAAGACAAGACAAGACAAGACAAGACAAGACAAGACAAGACAAGACAAGACAAGACAAGACAAGACAAGACAAGACAAGACAAGACAAGACAAGACAAGACAAGACAAGAAAAGACAAGACAAGACAAGACAAGACAAGACAAGACAAGACAAGACAAGACAAGACAAGACAAGACAAGACAAGAAAAGACAGGACAAGACAAGACAAGACAAGACAAGACAATTGTGTTTGATTTGTTTTTAAATTAATTAAGAAAAGAAGACAAGACAAGGCAAGACAAGACATGACAAGACAAGACAGGACAAGACAAGACAAGACAAGACAAGACAAGACCAGACAAGACAAGACAAGACAAGACAAGACAAGACAAGACAAGACAAGACAAGACATGACTAGACAAAACAAGACAAGACAAGACAAGACAAGACAAGACAAGACAAGACAAGACAAGACAAGATACGACAAGACAAGCCAAGACAAGCCATGACAAGACAAAAGAAGACAAGACAAGACAAGACCAGACAAGACAAGACAAGACAAGACAAGACAAGACAAGACAAGACAAGACAAGACAAGACAAGACAAGACAAGACAAGACAAGACAAGACAAGACAAGACAAGACAAGACAAGACAAGACAAGACAAGACAAGACAAGTCAAGACAAGACAAGACATGACAAGACAAAACAAGACAAGACAAGACAAGACAAGACAAGACAAGACAAGACAAGACAAGACAAGACAAGACAAGACAAGACAAGACAAGACAAGACAAGACAAGACAAGACAAGACAAGACAAGACAAGACAAGACAAGACAAGACAAGACAAGACAAGACAAGACAAGACAAGACAAGACAAGACAAGACAAGACAAGACAAGACAAGACAAGACAAGACAAGACAAGACAAGACAAGACAAGACAAGACAAGACAAGACAAGACAAGACAAGACAAGACAGGACAAGACAAGACAAGACAAGACAAGACAAGACATGACAAGTCAAGACCAGACAAGACAAGACAAGACAAGACAAGACAAGACATTTATTTTATTTGTTTCTAAACTAATTAAGAAGAGAAGACAAGACAAGGCAAGACAAGACATGACAAGACAAGACAGGACAAGACAAGACAAGACAAGACAAGACAAGACAAGACAAGACAAGACAAGACAAGACAAGACAAGACAAGACAAGACAAGACAAGACAAGACAAGACAAGACAAGACAAGACAAGACAAGACAAGACAAGACAAGACAAGACAAGACAAGACAAGATACGACAAGACAAGATACGACAAGACAAGCCAAGACGAGACATGACAAGACAAAACAAGACAAGACAAGACAAGACCAGACAAGACAAGACAAGACAAGACAAGACAAGACAAGACAAGACAAGACAAGACAAGACAAGACAAGACAAGACAAGACAAGACAAGACAAGACAAGACAAGACAAGACAAGACAAGACAAGACAAGACAAGACAAGACAAGACAAGACAAGACAAGACAAGACAAGACAAGACAAGACAAGACAAGACAAGACAAGACAAGTCAAGACAAGACAAGACATGACAAGACAAAACAAGACAAGACAAGACAAGACAAGACAAGACAAGACAAGACAAGACAAGACAAGACAAGACAAGACAAGACAAGACAAGACAAGACAAGACAAGACAAGACAAGACAAGACAAGACAAGACAAGACAAGACAAGACAAGACAAGACAAGACAAGACAAGACAAGACAAGACAAGACAAGACAAGACAAGACAAGACAAGACAAGACAAGACAAGACAAGACAAGACAAGACAAGACAAGACAAGACAAGACAAGACAAGACAAGACAAGACAAGACAAGACAAGACAAGACAAGACAAGACAAGACAAGACAAGACAAGACAAGACAAGACAAGACAAGACAAGACAAGACAAGACAAGACAAGACAAGACAAGACAAGACAAGACAAGACAAGACAAGACAAGACAAGACAAGACAAGACAAGACAAGACAAGACAAGACAAGACAAGACAAGACAAGACAAGACAAGACAAGACAAGACAAGACAAGACAAGACAAGACAAGACAAGACAAGACAAGACAAGACAAGACAAGACAAGACAAGACAAGACAAGACAAGACAAGACAAAACAAGACAAGACAAGACAAGACAAGTCAAGTCAAGACAAGACAATTGTGTTTGATTTGTTTTTAAATTAATTAAGAAAAGAAGACAAGACAAGACAAGACAAGACAAGACAAGACAAGACATTTATTTTATTTGTTTCTAAACTAATTAAGAAGAGAAGACAAGACAAGGCAAGACAAGACATGACAAGACAAGACAGGACAATTGTGTTTGATTTGTTTTTAAATTAATTAAGAAGATAAGACAAGACAAGACAAGACAAGACAAGATACGACAAGACAAGACATGACAAGACAAGACAAGACAAGACAAGACAAGACAAGACAAGACAAGACAAGACAAGACAAGACAAGACAAGACAGGACAAGACAAGACAAGACAAGACAAGACAAGACAAGACAAGACAAGACAAGACAAGACAAGACAGGACAAGACAAGACAAGACAAGACAAGACAAGACATGACAAGTCAAGACCAGACAAGACAAGACAAGACAAGACAAGACAAGACAAGACATTTATTTTATTTGTTTCTAAACTAATTAAGAAAAAAAGACAAGACAAGGCAAGACAAGACATGACAAGACAAGACAGGACAAGACAAGACAAGACAAGACAAGACAAGACAAGACAAGACAAGACAAGACAAGACAAGACAAGACAAGACAAGACAAGACAAGACAAGACATTTATTTTATTTGTTTCTAAACTAATTAAGAAGAGAAGACAAGACAAGACAAGACAAGACAAGACAAGACAAGACAAGACAAGACAAGACAAGACAAGACAAGACAAGACAAGACAAGACAAGACAAGACAAGACAAGATACGACAAGACAAGCCAAGACGAGACATGACAAGACAAAACAAGACAAGACAAGACAAGACAAGACAAGACAAGACCAGACAAGACAAGACAAGACAAGACAAGACAAGACAAGACAAGACAAGACAAGACAAGACAAGACAAGACAAGACAAGACAAGACAAGACAAGACAAGACAAGACAAGACAAGACAAGACAAGACAAGACAAGACAAGACAAGACAAGACAAGACAAGACAAGACAAGACAAGACAAGACAAGACAAGACAAGACAAGACATGACATGACAAGACAAAACAAGACAAGATACGACAAGACAAGACATGACAAGACAAGACAAGACAAGACAAGACAAGACAAGACAAGACAAGACAAGACAAGACAAGACAAGACAAGACAAGACAAGACAAGACAAGACAAGACAAGACAAGACAAGACAAGACAAGACAAGACAAGACAAGACAAGACAAGACAAGACAAGACAAGACAAGACAAGACAAGACAAGACAAGACAAGACAAGACAAGACAAGACAAGACAAGACAAGACAAGACAAGACAAGACAAGACAAGACAAGACAAGACAAGACAAGACAAGACAAGACAAGACAAGACAAGACAAGACAAGACAAGACAAGACAAGACAAGACAAGACAAGACAAGACAAGACAAGACAAGACAAGACAAGACAAGACAAGACAAGACAAGACAAGACAAGACAAGACAAGACAAGACAAGACAAGACAAGACAAGACAAGACAAGACAAGACAAGACAAGACAAGACAAGACAAGACAAGACAAGACAAGACAAGACAAGACAAGACAAGACAAGACAAGACAAGACAAGACAAGACAAGACAAGACATGACAAGACAAAACAAGACAAGACAAGACAAGACAAGTCAAGACAAGACAATTGTGTTTGATTTGTTTTTAAATTAATTAAGAAAAGAAGACAAGACAAGACAAGACATTTATTTTATTTGTTTCTAAACTAATTAAGAAGAGAAGACAAGACAAGGCAAGACAAGACATGACAAGACAAGACAGGACAATTGTGTTTGATTTGTTTTTAAATTAATTAAGAAGATAAGACAAGACAAGACAAGACAAGACAAGACAAGATACGACAAGACAAGACAAGACAAGACAAGACAAGACAAGACAAGACAAGACAAGACAAGACAAGACAAGACAAGACAAGACAAGACAAGACAAGACAAGACAAGACAAGACAAGACAAGACAAGACATGACAAGACAAAACAAGACAAGACAAGACAAGACAAGTCAAGACAAGACAATTGTGTTTGATTTGTTTTTAAATTAATTAAGAAAAGAAGACAAGACAAGACAAGACAAATTAATTAAGAAGATAAGACAAGACAAGACAAGGCCAGACAAGACAAGACAAGACAAGTCAAGACAAGACAAGACATGACATGACAAGACAAAACAAGACAAGACAAGACCAGACAAGACAAGACAAGACAAGACAAGATACGACAAGACAAGACATGACAAGACAAGACAAGACAAGACAAGACAAGACAAGACAAGACAAGACAAGACATGACAAGACAAGACAAGACCAGACAAGACAAGACAAGACAAGACAAGATACGACAAGACAAGACATGACAAGACAAGACAAGACAAGACAAGACAAGACAAGACAAGACAAGACAAGACAAGACAAGACAAGACAAGACAAGACAAGACAAGACAAGACAAGACAAGACAAGACAAGACAAGACAAGACAAGACAAGACAAGACAAGACAAGACAAGACAAGACAAGACAAGACAAGACAAGACAAGACAAGACAAGACAAGACAAGACAAGACAAGACAAGACAAGACAAGACAAGACAAGACAAGACAAGACAAGACAAGACAAGACAAGACAAGACAAGACAAGACAAGACAAGACAAGACAAGACAAGACAAGACAAGACAAGACAAGACAAGACAAGACAAGACAAGACAAGACAAGACAAGACAAGACAAGACAAGACAAGACAAGACAAGACAAGACAAGACAAGACAAGACAAGACAAGACAAGACAAGACAAGACAAGACAAGACAAGACAAGACAAGACAAGACAAGACAAGACAAGACAAGACAAGACAAGACAAGACAAGACAAGACAAGACAAGACAAGACAAGACAAGACAAGACAAGACATGACAAGACAAAACAAGACAAGACAAGACAAGACAAGTCAAGACAAGACAATTGTGTTTGATTTGTTTTTAAATTAATTAAGAAAAGAAGACAAGACAAGACAAGACATTTATTTTATTTGTTTCTAAACTAATTAAGAAGAGAAGACAAGACAAGGCAAGACAAGACATGACAAGACAAGACAGGACAATTGTGTTTGATTTGTTTTTAAATTAATTAAGAAGATAAGACAAGACAAGACAAGACAAGACAAGATACGACAAGACAAGACATGACAAGACAAGACAAGACAAGACAAGACAAGACAAGACAAGACAAGACAAGACAAGACAAGACAAGACAAGACAAGACAGGACAAGACAAGACAAGACAAGACAAGACAAGACAAGACAAGACAAGACAAGACAAGACAAGACAAGACAAGACAAGACAGGACAAGACAAGACAAGACAAGACAAGACAAGACATGACAAGTCAAGACAAGACAAGACAAGACAAGACAAGACATTTATTTTATTTGTTTCTAAACTAATTAAGAAGAGAAGACAAGACAAGGCAAGACAAGACATGACAAGACAAGACAGGACAATTGTGTTTGATTTGTTTTTAAATTAAGTCAAGACAAGACAAGACAAGTCAAGACAAGACATGACAAGACAAAACAAGACAAGACAAGACAAGACAAGACAATACAAGACAAGACAATACAAGACAAGACAAGACAAGACAATACATGACAAGACAAGACAAGACCAGGCAAGACAAGACAAGACAAGATACGACAAGACAAGACATGACAAGTCAAGACAAGACAAGACATGACAAGACAAGACAAGACAAGACAAGACAAGATAAGACAAGACAAGACAAGACAAGACAAGACAAGACAAGACAAGACAAGACAAGACAAGACAAGACAAGACAAGATAAGTCAAGACAAGACATGACAAGACAATACAAGACCAGACAAGACAAGACAAGACATGACAAGACAAGACAAGACAAGACAAGACAAGACAAGACAAGACAAGACAAGACAAGACAAGACAAGACAAGACAAGACAAGACAAGACAAGGCAAGACATGACAAGACAAGACAAGACAAGACAAGACAAGATAAGACAAGACAAGACAAGACAAGACAAGACAAGTCGAGACAAGACAAGACATGACAAGACAAAACAAGACCAGACAAGACAAGACAAGACATGACAAGACAAGACAAGACCAGACAAGACAAGACAAGACAAGACAAGACAAGACAAGACAAGACAAGACAAGATACGACAAGACAAGACATGACAAGACAAGACAAGATAAGATACGACAAGACAAGACATGACAAGACAAAACAAGACAAGACAAGACAAGACAAGACAAGACAAGACAAGACAAGACAAGACAAGACAAGACAAGACAAGACAAGACAAGACAAGTCAAGACAAGACATGACAAGACAAAACAAGACAAGACAAGACAAGACAAGACAAGACAAGACAAGACAAGACAAGTCAAGACAAGACATGACAAGACAATACAAGACCAGACAAGACAAGACAAGACATGACAAGACAAGACAAGACAAAACAAGACAAGACAAGACAAGACAAGACAAGACAAGACAAGACATGACAAGACAAGACAAGACCAGACAAGACAAGATAAGATACGACAAGACAAGACATGACAAGTCAAGACAAGACAAGACAAGACAATACAAGATAAGACAAGACAAGACAAGACAAGACAAGACATGACAAGACAAGACAAGACAAGACAAGACAAGACAAGACAAGACAAGACAAGACAAGACAAGACAAGACAAGACAAGGCAAGGCAAGACATGACAAGACAAGACAAGACCAGACAAGACAAGACAAGACAAGATACGACAAGACAAGACAAGACATGACAAGACAAGACAAGACAAGACAAGACAAGACAAGACAAGACAAGACAAGACAAGACAAGAGAAGACAAGACAAGACAAGATACGACAAGACAAGACATGACAAGACAAGACAAGACAAGACAAGACAAGATACGACAAGACAAGACATGACAAGACAAGACAAGACAAGACAAGGCAAGACATGACAAGACAAGACAAGACAAGACAAGACAAGACAAGACAAGACAAGACAAGATAAGACAAGACAAGACCAGACAAGACAAGACAAGACAAGACATGACAAGACAAGATACGACAAGACAAGACATGACAAGACAAGACAAGACAAGACAAGACAAGACAAGACAAGATAAGACAAGACAAGACAAGACAAGAGAAGACAAGACAAGACAAGACAAGACAAGACAAGACAAGACAAGACAAGACAAGACAAGACAAGACAAGACAAGACAAGACAAGACAAGGCAAGACAAGACAAGACAAGACAAGACAAGACAAGACAAGACAAGACAAGACAAGACAAGACAAGACAAGACAAGACAAGACAAGACAAGACAAGACAAGACAAGACATGACAAGACAAGACAAGACCACACAAGACAAGACAAGACAAGACAAGACAAGACAAGATACGACAAGACAAGACAAGACAAGACAAGACAAGACAAGACAAGACAAGACAAGACATGACAAGACAAGACAAGACCAGACAAGATAAGACAAGACAAGATACGACAAGACATGACAAGTCAAGACAAGACAAGACATGACAAGATAAGACAAGACATGACAAGACATGACAAGACATGACATGACAAGACAAGACATGACAAGATAAGACCAGACAAGACAAGACAAGACAAGACAAGATACGACAAGACAAGACATGACAAGACAAGACAAGACAAGACCAGACAAGACAAGACAAGACAAGACAAGACAAGACAAGACATGACAAGACAAGACAAGACAAGACAAGACAAGACAAGACATGACAAGACAAGACAAGACCAGAAAAGACAAGACAAGACAAGACAAGGCAAGACAAGACAAGATAAGACAAGACAAGACCAGACAAGACAAGACAAGACAAGACATGACAAGACAAGATACGACAAGACAAGACATGACAAGACAAGACAAGACAAGACAAGACAAGACAAGATAAGACAAGACAAGACAAGACAAGAGAAGACAAGACAAGACAAGACATGACAAGACAAGACAAAACAAGACAAGACAAGACAAGACAAGACAAGACAAGACAAGACAAGACAAGACAAGACAAGACAAGACAAGACAAGACAAGACAAGACAAGACAAGACAAGACAAGACAAGACAATTGTGTTTGATTTGTTTTTAAATTAATTAAGAAAAGAAGACAAGACAAGACAAGACAAGACAAGACAAGACATTTATTTTATTTGTTTCTAAACTAATTAAGAAGAGAAGACAAGACAAAGCAAGACAAGACATGACAAGACAAGACAGGACAATTGTGTTTGATTTGTTTTTAAATTAATTAAGAAGATAAGACAAGACAAGACAAGACAAGTCAAGACAAGACAAGACATGACAAGACAAAACAAGACAAGACAAGACAAGACAAGACAAGACAAGACAAGACAAGACAAGACAAGACATGACAAGACAAAACAAGACAAGACAAGACAAGACAAGTCAAGACAAGACAATTGTGTTTGATTTGTTTTTAAATTAATTAAGAAAAGAAGACAAGACAAGACAAGACAAGACAAGACAAGACAAGACAAGACATTTATTTTATTTGTTTCTAAACTAATTAAGAAGAGAAGACAAGACAAAGCAAGACAAGACATGACAAGACAAGACAGGACAATTGTGTTTGATTTGTTTTTAAATTAATTAAGAAGATAAGACAAGACAAGACAAGACAAGTCAAGACAAGACAAGACATGACAAGACAAAACAAGACAAGACAAGACAAGACAAGACAAGACAAGACAAGACATGACAAGACAAGACATGACAAGACAAGACAAGACCAGACAAGACAAGACAAGACAAGACAAGATACGACAAGACAAGACATGACAAGACAAGACAAGACAAGATACGACAAGACAAGACAAGACAAGACAAGACAAGACAAGACAAGACAAGACAAGACAAGACAAGACAAGACAAGACAAGACAAGACAAGACAAGACAAGACAAGACAAGACAAGACAAGACAAGACAAGACAAGACAAGACAAGACAAGACAAGACAAAACAAGACAAGACAAGACAAGACAAGACAAGACAAGACAAGACAAGACAAGACATGACAAGACAAAACAAGACAAGACAAGACAATTCTGTTTGATTTGTTTTTAAATTAATTAAAAAGATAAGACAAGGCAAGGCTAGACAGAAAAAGGCAAAACAAGACAAGACAATTGTGTTTGATTTGTTTTTAAATTAATTAAGAAGATACGACAAAACAAGACAAGACATGACATGACAAGACAAGACCAGACAAGACAAGACAAGACAAGACAAGACAAGACAAGACAAGACAAGACAAGACAAGACAAGACAAGACAAGACAAGACAAGACAAGACAAGACAAGACAAGACAAGACAAGACAAGACAAGACAAGACAAGACAAGACAAGACAAGACAAGACAAGACAAGACAAGACAAGACAAGACAAGACAAGACAAGACAAGACAAGACAAGACAAGACAAGACAAGACAAGACAAGACAAGACAAGACAAGACAAGACAAGACAAGACAAGACAAGACAAGACAAGACAAGACAAGACAAGACAAGACAAGACAAGACAAGACAAGACAAGACAAGACAAGACAAGACAAGACAAGACAAGACAAGACAAGACAAGACAAGACAAGACAAGACAAGACAAGACAAGACAAGACAAGATACGACAAGACAAGCCAAGACGAGACATGACAAGACAAGACAAGACAAGACAAGACAAGACCAGACAAGACAAGACAAGACAAGACAAGACAAGCCAATTGTGTTTGATTTGTTTTTAAATTAATTAAGAAGAGAAGACAAGACAAGACAAGACAAGACATGACAAGACAATACAAGACAGGACAATTGTGTTTGATTTGTTTTTAAATTAAATAAGAAGATAAGACAAGACAAGACAAGGCCAGACAAGACATTTTTTTTTATTTGTTTCTAAACTAATTAAGAAGAGAAGACAAGAAAAGACAAGACATTTATTTTATTTGTTTCTAAACTAATTAAGAAGAGAAGACATGACTAGACAAAACAAGACAAGACAAGACAAGACAAGACAAGACAAGACAAGACAAGACAAGATACGACAAGACAAGCCAAGACGAGACATGACAAGACAAAACAAGACAAGACAAGACAAGACAAGACCAGACAAGACAAGACAAGACAAGACAAGACAAGACATTTATTTTATTTAATTCTAAACTAATTAAGAAGAGAAGACAAGACAAGGCAAGACAAGACATGACAAGACAAGACAGGACAATTGTGTGTGATTTGTTTTTAAATTAATTAAGAAGATAAGACAAGACAAGACAAGACAAGTCAACACAAGACAAGACAAGACAAGACAAGACAAGACAAGACAAGACAAGACAAGACAAGACAAGACAAGACAAGACAAGACAAGACAAGACAAGACAAGACAAGACAAGACAAGACAAGACAAGACAAGACAAGACAAGACAAGACAAGACAAGACAAGACAAGACAAGACAAGGCAAGACAAGACAAGACAAGACAAGACAAGTCAAGACAAGACAAGACAAGACAAGACAAGACAGGACAAGACAAGACACGACAAGACAAGACAAGTCAAGACAAGACAAGACATGACAAGACAAAACAAGACAAGACAAGACAAGACAAGACAAGACAAGACAAGACAAGACAAGACAAGACAAGACAAGACAAGACAAGACAAGACAAGACAAGACAAGACAAGACAAGACAAGACAAGACAAGACAAGACAAGACAAGACAAGACAAGACAAGACAAGACAAGGCAAGACAAGACAAGACAAGACAAGACAAGACAAGACAAGACAAGACAAGACAAGACAAGACAAGACAAGACAAGACAAGACAAGACAAGACAAGACAAGACAAGACAAGACAAGACATGACATGACAAGACAAAACACGACAAGACAAGACCAGACAAGTCAAGACAAGACAATTGTGTTTGATTTGTTTTTAAATTAATTAAGAAAAGAAGACAAGACAAGACAAGACATTTATTTTATTTGTTTCTAAACTAATTAAGAAGAGAAGACAAGACAAGGCAAGGCAAGACATGACAAGACAAGACAGGACAATTGTGTTTGATTTGTTTTTAAATTAATTAAGAAGATAAGACAAGACAAGACAAGACAAGACAAGATACGACAAGACAAGACATGACAAGACAAGACAAGACAAGACAAGACAAGACAAGACAAGACAAGACAAGACAAGACAAGACAAGACAAGACAAGACAGGACAAGACAAGACAAGACAAGACAAGACAAGACAAGACAAGTCAAGACAAGACAAGACATGACAAGACAAGACAAAACAAGACAAGACAAGACAAGACAAGACAAGACAAGACAAGACAAGACAAGACAAGACAAGACAAGACAAGACAAGACAAGACAAGACAAGACAAGACAAGACAAGACAAGACAAGACAAGACAAGACAAGACAAGACAAGACATGACAAGACAAAACAAGACAAGACAAGACAAGACAAGTCAAGACAAGACAATTGTGTTTGATTTGTTTTTAAATTAATTAAGAAAAGAAGACAAGACAAGACAAGACAAGACAAGACATTTATTTTATTTGTTTCTAAACTAATTAAGAAGAGAAGACAAGACAAGGCAAGACAAGACATGACAAGACAAGATAGGACAATTGTGTTTGATTTGTCTTTAAATTAATTAAGAAGATAAGACAAGACAAGACAAGACAAGTCAAGACAAGACAAGACATGACAAGACAAAACAAGACAAGACAAGACAAGACAAGACAAGACAAGACAAGACATGACAAGACAAGACATGACAAGACAAGACAAGACCAGACAAGACAAGACAAGACAAGACAAGATACGACAAGACAAGACATGACAAGACAAGACAACACAAGACAAGACAAGACAAGACAAGACAAGATAAGACAAGACAAGACAAGACAAGACAAGACAAGACAAGACAAGACAAGACAAGACAAGACAAGACAAGACAAGACAAGACAAGACAAGACAAGACAAGTCAAGACAAGACAAGACAAGACAAGACAAGACAAGACAGGACAAGACATGACAAGACAAGACAAGACCAGACAAGACAAGACATGACAAGACAAGATACGACAAGACAAGACATGACAAGACAAGACAAGACAAGACAAGACAAGACAAGACAAGTCAAGACAAGACAAGACAAGACAAGACATGACAAGACAAAACAAGACAAGACAAGACAAGACAAGACAATACAAGACAAGACAAGACAAGACAAGACAAGACAAGACAAGACAAGACATGACAAGACAAGACAAGACCAGGCAAGACAAGACAAGACAAGATACGACAAGACAAGACATGACAAGTCAAGACAAGACAAGACATGACAAGACAAGACAAGACATGACAAGACATGGCAAGACATTACATGACAAGACAAGACATGACAAGACAAGACATGACAAGACAAGACAAGACAAGACAAGACAAGACAAGTCAAGACAAGACAAGACAAGACAAGACAAGACAAGACAAGACAAAACAAGACAAGACAAGACAAGACAAGACAAGACAAGACAAGATAAGACAAGACAAGACAAGACAAGACAAGACAAGACATGACAAGACAAGACAAGACATGACAAGACAAGACAAGACAAGACAAGACAAGACAAGACAAGACAAGACAAGACAAGACAAGACAAGACAAGACAAGACAAGACAAGACAAGACAAGACAAGACAAGACAAAACAAGACAAGACAAGACAAGACAAGACAAGACAAGACAAGACAAGACAAGACAAGTCAAGACAAGACAAGACATGACAAGACAAAACAAGACAAGACAAGACAAGACAAGACAAGACAAGACAAGACAAGACAAGATACGACAAGACATGACAAGACAAGACAAGATAAGACAAGACAAGACAAGACAAGTCAAGACAAGACAAGACAAGACAAGTCAAGACAAGACATGACAAGACAAAACAAGACAAGACAAGACAAGACAAGACATGACAAGACAAAACAAGACAAGACAAGACAAGACAAGACAAGACATGACAAGACAAAACAAGACAAGACAAGACAAGACAAGACAAGTCAAGACAAGACAATTGTGTTTGATTTGTTTTTAAATTAATTAAGAAAAGAAGACAAGACAAGACAAGACAAGACAAGACATTTATTTTATTTGTTTCTAAACTAATTAAGAAGAGAAGACAAGACAAGGCAAGACAAGACATGACAAGACAAGACAGGACAATTGTGTTTGATTTGTTTTTAAATTAATTAAGAAGATAAGACAAGACAAGACAAGACAAGTCAAGACAAGACAAGACATGACAAGACAAAACAAGACAAGACAAGACAAGACAAGACAAGACAAGACAAGACAAGACAAGACAAGACATGACATGACAAGACAAGACATGACAAGACAAGACAAGACCAGACAAGACAAGACAAGACAAGACAAGATACGACAAGACAAGACATGACAAGACAAGACAAGACAAGACAAGACAAGACAAGATAAGACAAGACAAGACAAGACAAGACAAGACAAGACAAGACAAGACAAAACAAGACAAGGCAAGACAAGACAAGACAAGACAAGACAAGACAAGACAAGACAAGACAAGACAAGACAAGACAAGACAAGACAAGACAGGACAAGACATGACAAGACAAGACAAGACCAGACAAGACAAGACATGACAAGACAAGATACGACAAGACAAGACATGACAAGACAAGACATGACAAGACAAGATACGACAAGACAAGACATGACAAGACAAGACAAGACAAGACAAGACAAGACAAGACAAGTCAAGACAAGACAAGACAAGTCAAGACAAGACATGACAAGACAAGACAAGACAAGACAAGACAAGACAAGACATGACAAGGCAAGACAAGACCAGGCAAGACAAGACAAGACAAGATACGACGAGACAAGACATGACAAGTCAAGACAAGACAAGACATGACAAGACAAGACAAGACAAGACAAGACATGACAAGACATGACAAGACATGACATGACAAGACAAGACATGACAAGACAAGACCAGACAAGACAAGACAAGACAAGACAAGACAAGACAAGTCAAGACAAGACAAGACAAGACAAGACAAGACAAGACAGGACAAGACATGACAAGACAAGAAAAGACCAGACAAGACAAGACAAGATACGACAAGACAAGACATGACAAGACAAGACAAGACAAGACAAGACAAGACAAGTCAAGACAAGACAAGACAAGACAAGTCAAGACAAGACATGACAAGACAAAACAAGACAAGACAAGACATGACAAGACAAAACAAGACAAGAAAAGACAAGACAAGACAAGACAAGACAAGACAAGACAAGACAAGACAAGACAAGACAAGACAAGACAAGACAAGACAAGACAAGACAAGACAAGACAAGATAAGTCAAGACAAGACATGACAAGACAAGACAAGACAAGACAAGTCAAGACAAGACAAGACAAGACAAGTCAAGACAAGACATGACAAGACAAAACAAGACAAGACAAGACAAGACAAGACATGACAAGACAAAACAAGACAAGACAAGACAAGACAAGACAAGACAAGTCAAGACAAGACAAGACAAGACAAGACAAGTCAAGACAAGACAAGACCAGACAAGACAAGACAAGATAAGTCAAAACAAGACAAGACAAGACAAAACAAGACCAGACAAGACAAGACAAGACATGACAAGACAAGACAAGACCAGACAAGACAAGACAAGACAAGACAAGACAAGACAAGACAAGACAAGACAAGATAAGTCAAAACAAGACAAGACAAGACAAAACAAGACCAGACAAGACAAGACAAGACATGACAAGACAAGACAAGACCAGACAAGACAAGACAAGACAAGACAAGACATGACAAGACAAGACAAGACAAGACAAGACAAGACAAGACAAGACAAGACAAGACAAGACAAGACAAGATAAGATAAGACATGACAAGACAAAACAAGACAAGAAAAGACAAGACAAGACAAGACAAGACAAGACATGACAAGACAAGACAAGACCAGACAAGACAAGACAAGACACGACAAGACAAGACAAGATACGACAAGACAAGACATGACAAGACAAGTCAAGACAAGACAAGACAAGACAAGACAAGTCAAGACAAGACATGACAAGACAAAACAAGACAAGACAAGACATGACAAGACAAAACAAGACAAGAAAAGACAAGACAAGACAAGACAAGACAAGACATGACAAGACAAGACAAGACCAGACAAGACAAGACAAGACACGACAAGACAAGACATGACAAGTCAAGACAAGACAAGACAAGACAAGACAAGATAAGACAAGACAAGACAAGACAAGACAAGACATGACAAGACAAGACAAGACAAGACAAGACAAGACAAGACAAGACAAGACAAGACAAGACAAGACAAGACAAGACAAGACAAGACAAGACAAGACAAGACAAGACAAGACAAGACAAGACAAGACAAGGCAAGATATGACAAGACAAGACAAGACCAGACAAGACAAGACAAGACAAGACAAGACAAGATAAGACAAGAGAAGACAAGACAAGACAAGACAAGATACGACAAGACAAGACATGACAAGACAAGACAAGACAAGACAAGACAAGATACGACAAGACAAGACATGACAAGACAAGACAAGACAAGACAAGACAAGATAAGACAAGACAAGACAAGACATGACAAGACAAGACAAGACAAGACAAGACAAGACAAGACATGACAAGACAAGACAAGACCAGACAAGACAAGACAAGACAAGACAAGACAAGGCAAGACATGACAAGACAAGACAAGACAAGACAAGACAAGACAAGACAAGATAAGACAAGACAAGACCAGACAAGACAAGACAAGACATGACAAGACAAGACAAGACCAGACAAGACAAGACAAGATACGACAAGACAAGACAAGACAAGACAAGACAAGACAAGACAAGACATGACAAGACAAGACAAGACAAGACATGACAAGACAAGACAAGACAAGACAAGACAAGGCAAGATAAGACAAGACAAGACAAGACAAGACAAGACAAGAGAAGACAAGACAAGACAGGACAAGACAAGACAAGACAAGACAAGACAAGACAAGACAAGACAAGACAAGACAAGACAAGACAAGACAAGACAAGACAAGACAAGACAAGACAAGACAAGACAAGACAAGTCAAGACAAGACAAGACAAGACAAGACAAGACAAGACAAGACATGACAAGACAAGACAAGACCAGACAAGACAAGACAAGACAAGATACGACAAGACAAGACAAGACAAGACAAGACAAGACAAGACAAGACATGACAAGACAAGACAAGACCAGACAAGACAAGACAAGACAAGATACGACAAGACAAGACATGACAAGTCAAGACAAGACAAGACATGACAAGAAAAGACAAGACAGGACAAGACATGACAAGACATGACATGACAAGACAAGACATGACAAGATAAGACCAGACAAGACAAGACAAGACAAGACAAGATACGACAAGACAAGACAAGACAAGACAAGACAAGACAAGACAAGATACGACAAGACAAGACATGACAAGACAAGACAAGACAAGACAAGACAAGACAAGACAAGACAAGTCAAGACAAGACAAGACAAGACAAGACAAGACAAGACAAGACATGACAAGACAAGACAAGACCAGACAAGACAAGACAAGACAAGATACGACAAGACAAGACAAGACATGACAAGACAAAACAAGACAAGAAAAGACAAGACAAGACAAGACAAGACAAGACATGACAAGACAAGACAAGACCAGACAAGACAAGACAAGACACGACAAGACAAGACATGACAAGTCAAGACAAGACAAGACAAGACAAGACAAGATAAGACAAGACAAGACAAGACAAGACAAGACATGACAAGACAAGACAAGACAAGACAAGACAAGACAAGACAAGACAAGACAAGACAAGACAAGACAAGACAAGACAAGACAAGACAAGACAAGACAAGACAAGACAAGACAAGACAAGACAAGACAAGACAAGGCAAGATATGACAAGACAAGACAAGACCAGACAAGACAAGACAAGACAAGACAAGACAAGATAAGACAAGAGAAGACAAGACAAGACAAGACAAGATACGACAAGACAAGACATGACAAGACAAGACAAGACAAGACAAGACAAGATACGACAAGACAAGACATGACAAGACAAGACAAGACAAGACAAGACAAGATAAGACAAGACAAGACAAGACATGACAAGACAAGACAAGACAAGACAAGACAAGACAAGACATGACAAGACAAGACAAGACCAGACAAGACAAGACAAGACAAGACAAGACAAGGCAAGACATGACAAGACAAGACAAGACCAGACAAGACAAGACAAGATACGACAAGACAAGACAAGACATGACAAGACAAGACAAGACAAGACAAGACAAGACAAGACAAGACAAGACAAGACAAGACAAGACAAGACAAGACAAGACAAGACAAGATAAGACAAGAGAAGACAAGACAAGACAAGTCGAGACAAGACAAGACATGACAAGACAAAACAAGACCAGACAAGACAAGACAAGACAAGACAAGACATGACAAGACAAGACAAGACCAGATAAGACAAGACAAGACAAGACAAGATACGACAAGACAAGACATGACAAGACAAGACAAGACAAGACAAGATACGACAAGACAAGACATGACAAGACAAGACAAGACAAGACAAGACAAGTCAAGACAAGACAAGACAAGACAAGACATGACAAGACAAGACAAGACCAGACAAGACAAGATAAGATACGACAAGACAAGACAAGACAAGACACGACAAGACAAGACAAGACAAGACAAGACAAGATTAGACAAGACAAGACAAGACAAGACAAGACAAGACAAGACAAGACAAGACAAGACAAGACAAGACAAGACAAGACAAGACAAGACAAGACAAGACAAGACAAGACAAGACAAGACAAGACAAGACAAGACAAGACAAGACAAGACAAGACAAGACAAGACAAGACAAGACAAGACAAGACAAGACAAGACAAGACAAGACAAGACAAGACAAGACAAGACAAGACAAGACAAGACAAGACAAGACAAGACAAGACAAGACAAGACACGACAAGACGAGACAAGACAAGACAAGACAAGACAAGACAAGACAAGGCAAGGCTAGACAGAAAAAGGCAAAACAAGACAAGACAATTCTGTTTGAT
Organism: Zeugodacus cucurbitae; assembly: GCF_028554725.1. Lineage (NCBI taxonomy): Eukaryota > Metazoa > Arthropoda > Insecta > Diptera > Tephritidae > Zeugodacus > Zeugodacus cucurbitae. The sequence goes on along the minus strand of NC_071672.1, from coordinate 8,998,491 downwards.
TTGTTTTTAAATTAATTAAAAAGATAAGACAAGGCAAGGCTAGACAGAAAAAGGCAAAACAAGACAAGACAATTGTGTTTGATTTGTTTTTAAATTAATTAAGAAGATACGACAAAACAAGACAAGACATGACATGACAAGACAAAACAAGACAAGACATTTTTTTTATTTGTTTCTAAACTAATTAAGAATAGAAGACAAGACAAGAAAAGACAAGATACAACAAGACAAGACATGACAAGACAAGACAAGACAAGACAAGATAAGACAAGACAAGACAAGACAAGACAATTCTGTTTGATTTGTTTTTAAATTAATTAAAAAGATAAGACAAGACAAGGCTAGAGAAGAAAAGGCAAGACAAGACACGACAATAGTGTTTGATTTGTTTTTAAATTAATTAAGAAGATAAGACAAAACAAGACAAGACATGACATGACAAGACATGACAAGACAAAACAAGACAAGACATTTTTTTTATTTGTTTCTAAACTAATTAAGAATAGAAGACAAGACAAGAAAAGACAAGATACAACAAGACAAGAATAGACAAGACAAGACAAGTTATGACAAGACAAGACAAGTTAAGACAAGACAAGACAATAGTGTTTGATTTGTTTTTAAATTAATTAAGAAGATAAGACAAAACAAGACAAGACATGACATGACAAGACATGACAAGACAAAACAAGACAAGACATTTTTTTTATTTGTTTCTAAATTAATTAAGAATAGAAGACAAGACAAGACAAGACATGACAAGACAAGACAAGACAAGACAAGACAAGACAAGACAAGACAAGACAAGTCAAGACAAGACATGACAAGACAAAACAAGACAAAACAAGACAAGACAAGACAAGACATGACAAGACAAGACATGACAAGACAAGACCAGACAAGACAAGATAAGATACGACAAGACAAGACATGACAAGACAAAACAAGACAAGACAAGACAAGACAAGACAAGACAAGACAAGACATGACAAGACAAGACAAGACCAGACAAGACAAGATAAGATACGACAAGACAAGACATGACAAGTCAAGACAAGACAAGACAAGACAAGACAAGATAAGACAAGACAAGACAAGACAAGACAAGACATGACAAGACAAGACAAGACAAGACAAGACAAGACAAGACAAGACAAGACAAGACAAGACAAGACAAGACAAGACAAGACAAGACAAGACAAGACAAGACAAGACAAGACAAGGCAAGATATGACAAGACAAGACAAGACCAGACAAGACAAGACAAGACAAGACAAGACAAGATAAGACAAGAGAAGACAAGACAAGACAAGACAAGATACGACAAGACAAGACATGACAAGACAAGACAAGACAAGACAAGACAAGATACGACAAGACAAGACATGACAAGACAAGACAAGACAAGACAAGACAAGATAAGACAAGACAAGACAAGACATGACAAGACAAGACAAGACAAGACAAGACAAGACAAGACATGACAAGACAAGACAAGACCAGACAAGACAAGACAAGACAAGACAAGACAAGGCAAGACATGACAAGACAAGACAAGACAAGACAAGACAAGACAAGACAAGATAAGACAAGACAAGACCAGACAAGACAAGACAAGACATGACAAGACAAGACAAGACCAGACAAGACAAGACAAGATACGACAAGACAAGACAAGACAAGACAAGACAAGACAAGACAAGACAAGACAAGACAAGACAAGACATGACAAGACAAGACAAGACAAGACATGACAAGACAAGACAAGACAAGACAAGACAAGGCAAGATAAGACAAGACAAGACAAGACAAGACAAGAGAAGACAAGACAAGACAGGACAAGACAAGACAAGACAAGACAAGACAAGACAAGACAAGACAAGACAAGACAAGACAAGACAAGACAAGACAAGACAAGACAAGTCAAGACAAGACAAGACAAGACAAGACAAGACAAGACATGACAAGACAAGACAAGACCAGACAAGACAAGACAAGACAAGATACGACAAGACAAGACAAGACAAGACAAGACAAGACAAGACATGACAAGACAAGACAAGACCAGACAAGACAAGACAAGACAAGATACGACAAGACAAGACATGACAAGTCAAGACAAGACAAGACATGACAAGAAAAGACAAGACAGGACAAGACATGACAAGACATGACATGACAAGACAAGACATGACAAGATAAGACCAGACAAGACAAGACAAGACAAGACAAGATACGACAAGACAAGACAAGACAAGACAAGACAAGACAAGACAAGACAAGACAAGATACGACAAGACAAGACATGACAAGACATGACATGACAAGACAAGACAAGACCAGCCAAGACAAGACAAGACAAGACAAGACAAGACAAGATACGACAAGACAAGACATGACAAGACATGACAAGACATGACATGACAAGACAAGACAAGACCAGACAAGACAAGACAAGACAAGACAAGACAAGATAAGACAAGACAAGACAAGACAAGACATGACAAGTCAAGACAAGACAAGACAAGACATGACAAGACAAAACAAGACAAGACAAGACAAGACAAGACAAGACAAGACAAGACAAGACAAGACAAGACACGACAAGACAAGACAAGACAAGACAAGACAAGACAAGACAAGACAAGACAAGACAAGACAAGACACGACAAGACGAGACAAGACAAGACAAGACAAGACAAGACAAGACAAGGCAAGGCTAGACAGAAAAAGGCAAAACAAGACAAGACAATTCTGTTTGATTTGTTTTTAAATTAATTAAAAAGATAAGACAAGGCAAGGCTAGACAGAAAAAGGCAAAACAAGACAAGACAATTGTGTTTGATTTGTTTTTAAATTAATTAAGAAGATACGACAAAACAAGACAAGACATGACATGACAAGACAAAACAAGACAAGACATTTTATTTATTTGTTTCTAAACTAATTAAGAATAGAAGACAAGACAAGAAAAGACAAGATACAACAAGACAAGACATGACAAGACAAGACAAGACAAGACAAGATAAGACAAGACAAGACAAGACAAGACAATTCTGTTTGATTTGTTTTTAAATTAATTAAAAAGATAAGACAAGACAAGGCTAGAGAAGAAAAGGCAAGACAAGACACGACAATAGTGTTTGATTTGTTTTTAAATTAATTAAAAAGATAAGACAAGACAAGGCTAGAGAAGAAAAGGCAAGACAAGACACGACAATAGTGTTTGATTTGTTTTTAAATTAATTAAGAAGATAAGACAAAACAAGACAAGACATGACATGACAAGACATGACAAGACAAAACAAGACAAGACATTTTTTTTATTTGTTTCTAAACTAATTAAGAATAGAAGACAAGACAAGAAAAGACAAGATACAACAAGACAAGAATAGACAAGACAAGACAAGTTATGACAAGACAAGACAAGTTAAGACAAGACAAGACAATAGTGTTTGATTTGTTTTTAAATTAATTAAGAAGATAAGACAAAACAAGACAAGAATGACATGACAAGACATGACAAGACAAAACAAGACAAGACATTTTTTTTATTTGTTTCTAAACTAATTAAGAATAGAAGACAAGACAAGACAAGACATGACAAGACAAGACAAGACAAGACAAGACAAGACAAGATACGACAAGACAAGACATGACAAGTCAAGACAAGACAAGACATGACAAGACAAGACAAGACATGACAAGACATGACAAGACATGACATGACAAGACAAGACATGACAAGACAAGACCAGACAAGACAAGACAAGACAAGACAAGACAAGACAAGTCAAGACAAGACAAGACAAGACAAGACAAGACAAGACAAGACAGGACAAGACATGACAAGACAAGAAAAGACCAGACAAGACAAGACAAGACAAGACAAGATACGACAAGACAAGACATGACAAGACAAGACAAGACAAGACAAGACAAGACAAGACAAGACAAGACAAGTCAAGACAAGACAAGACAAGACAAGTCAAGTCAAGACATGACAAGACAAAACAAGACAAGACAAGACAAGACAAGACATGACAAGACAAAACAAGACAAGACAAGACAAGACAAGACAAGACAAGACAAGACAAGACAAGACAAGACAAGACAAGACAAGATAAGTCAAGACAAGACATGACAAGACAAGACAAGACAAGACAAGTCAAGACAAGACAAGACAAGTCAAGACAAGACATGACAAGACAAAACAAGACAAGACAAGACAAGACAAGACATGACAAGACAAAACAAGACAAGACAAGACAAGACAAGACAAGACAAGTCAAGACAAGACAAGACAAGACAAGTCAAGACAAGACAAGACCAGACAAGACAAGACAAGATAAGTCAAAACAAGACAAGACAAGACAAAACAAGACCAGACAAGACAAGACAAGACATGACAAGACAAGACAAGACCAGACAAGACAAGACAAGACAAGACAAGACAAGACAAGACAAGATAAGTCAAAACAAGACAAGACAAGACAAAACAAGACCAGACAAGACAAGACAAGACATGACAAGACAAGACAAGACCAGACAAGACAAGACAAGACATGACAAGACAAGACAAGACAAGACAAGACAAGACAAGACAAGACAAGACAAGACAAGATAAGTCAAAACAAGACAAGACAAGACAAAACAAGACCAGACAAGACAAGACAAGACATGACAAGACAAGACAAGACCAGACAAGACAAGACAAGACATGACAAGACAAGACAAGACAAGACAAGACAAGACAAGACAAGACAAGACAAGACAAGATAAGTCAAAACAAGACAAGACAAGACAAAACAAGACCAGACAAGACAAGACAAGACATGACAAGACAAGACAAGACCAGACAAGACAAGACAAGACAAGACAAGACAAGACAAGACAAGACAAGATACGACAAGACAAGACATGACAAGACAAGACAAGACAAGACAAGATACGACAAGACAAGACATGACAAGACAAGACAAGACAAGACAAGACAAGACAAGACAAGACAAGACAAGACAAGACAAGTCAAGACAAGACATGACAAGACAAGACAAGACAAAACAAGACAAGACAAGACAAGACAAGACAAGACATGACAAGACAAGACAAGACCAGACAAGACAAGATAAGATACGACAAGACAAGACATGACAAGACAAAACAAGACAAGACAAGACAAGTTATGACAAGACAAGACAAGTTAAGACAAGACAAGACAAGATAAGTCAAGACAAGACATGACAAGACAAGACAAGACAAGACAAGTCAAGACAAGACAAGACAAGTCAAGACAAGACATGACAAGACAAAACAAGACAAGACAAGACAAGACAAGACATGACAAGACAAAACAAGACAAGACAAGACAAGACAAGACAAGACAAGTCAAGACAAGACAAGACAAGACAAGTCAAGACAAGACAAGACCAGACAAGACAAGACAAGATAAGTCAAAACAAGACAAGACAAGACAAAACAAGACCAGACAAGACAAGACAAGACATGACAAGACAAGACAAGACCAGACAAGACAAGACAAGACAAGACAAGACAAGACAAGACAAGATAAGTCAAAACAAGACAAGACAAGACAAAACAAGACCAGACAAGACAAGACAAGACATGACAAGACAAGACAAGACCAGACAAGACAAGACAAGACAAGACAAGACAAGACAAGACATGACAAGACAAGACAAGACAAGACAAGACAAGACAAGACAAGACAAGACAAGACAAGACAAGACAAGACAAGACAAGATAAGTCAAAACAAGACAAGACAAGACAAAACAAGACCAGACAAGACAAGACAAGACATGACAAGACAAGACAAGACCAGACAAGACAAGACAAGACAAGACAAGACAAGACAAGATACGACAAGACAAGACATGACAAGACAAGACAAGACAAGACAAGATACGACAAGACAAGACATGACAAGACAAGACAAGACAAGACAAGACAAGACAAGACAAGACAAGACAAGACAAGACAAGACAAGACAAGTCAAGACAAGACATGACAAGACAAAACAAGACAAAACAAGACAAGACAAGACAAGACAAGACAAGACAAGACAAGACATGACAAGACAAGACAAGACCAGACAAGACAAGATAAGATACGACAAGACAAGACATGACAAGACAAAACAAGACAAGACAAGACAAGACAAGACAAGACAAGACATGACAAGACAAGACAAGACCAGACAAGACAAGATAAGATACGACAAGACAAGACATGACAAGTCAAGACAAGACAAGACAAGACAAGACAAGATAAGACAAGACAAGACAAGACAAGACAAGACAAGACATGACAAGACAAGACAAGACAAGACAAGACAAGACAAGACAAGACAAGACAAGACAAGACAAGACAAGACAAGACAAGACAAGACAAGACAAGACAAGACAAGACAAGACAAGGCAAGACATGACAAGACAAGACAAGACCAGACAAGACAAGACAAGACAAGACAAGACAAGACAAGACAAGACAAGATAAGACAAGAGAAGACAAGACAAGACAAGATACGACAAGACAAGACATGACAAGACAAGACAAGACAAGACAAGACAAGATAAGACAAGACAAGACAAGACATGACAAGACAAGACAAGACAAGACAAGACAAGACAAGACATGACAAGACAAGACAAGACCAGACAAGACAAGACAAGACAAGACAAGACAAGGCAAGACATGACAAGACAAGACAAGACAAGACAAGACAAGACAAGACAAGATAAGACAAGACAAGACCAGACAAGACAAGACAAGACATGACAAGACAAGACAAGACCAGACAAGACAAGACAAGATAGGACAAGACAAGACAAGACAAGACAAGACAAGACATGACAAGACATGACATGACAAGACAAGACAAGACCAGACAAGACAAGACAAGACAAGACAAGACAAGACAAGATACGACAAGACAAGACAAGACAAGATACGACAAGACAAGACATGACAAGTCAAGACAAGACAAGACATGACAAGACAAGACAAGACATGACAAGACATGACAAGACATGACATGACAAGACAAGACATGACAAGATAAGACCAGACAAGACAAGACAAGACAAGACAAGACAAGACAAGACAAGACAAGACAAGATACGACAAGACAAGACATGACAAGACATGACATGACAAGACAAGACAAGACCAGACAAGACAAGACAAGACAAGACAAGACAAGACAAGATACGACAAGACAAGACATGACAAGACATGACAAGACATGACAAGACATGACATGACAAGACAAGACAAGACCAGACAAGACAAGACAAGACAAGACAAGACAAGACAAGATAAGACAAGACAAGACAAGACAAGACAAGACAAGACAAGATACGACAAGACAAGACATGACAAGTCAAGACAAGACAAGACAAGACATGACAAGACAAAACAAGACAAGACAAGACAAGACAAGACAAGACAAGACAAGACATGACAAGACAAGACAAGACCAGACAAGACATGACAAGTCAAGACAAGACAAGACAAGACATGACAAGACAAAACAAGACAAGACAAAACAAGACAAGACAAGACAAGACAAGACATGACAAGACAAGACAAGACCAGACAAGACAAGATAAGATACGACAAGACAAGGCATGACAAGTCCAGACAAGACAAGACAAGACAAGATAAGACAAGACAAGACAAGACAAGACAAGACAAGACAAGATACGACAAGACAAGACATGACAAGACAAGACAAGACAAGACAAGACAAGACAAGACAAGACAAGACAAGACAAGGCAAGACATGACAAGACAAGACAAGACCAGACAAGACAAGACAAGATACGACAAGACAAGACAAGACATGACAAGACAAGACAAGACAAGACAAGACAAGACAAGACAAGACAAGACAAGACAAGACAAGACAAGATAAGACAAGAGAAGACAAGACAAGACAAGTCGAGACAAGACAAGACATGACAAGACAAAACAAGACCAGACAAGACAAGACAAGAAAAGACAAGACATGACAAGACAAGACAAGACCAGATAAGACAAGACAAGACAAGACAAGATACGACAAGACAAGACATGACAAGACAAGACAAGACAAGACAAGACAAGATACGACAAGACAAGACATGACAAGACAAGACAAGACAAGACAAGACAAGACAAGACAAGTCAAGACAAGACAAGACAAGACATGACAAGACAAGACAAGACCAGACAAGACAAGATAAGATACGACAAGACAAGACATGACAAGACAAGACAAGACAAGACAAGACAAGACAAGACAAGATTAGACAAGACAAGACAAGACAAGACAAGACAAGACAAGACAAGACAAGACAAGACAAGACAAGACAAGACAAGACAAGACAAGACAAGACAAGACAAGACAAGACAAGACAAGACAAGACAAGACAAGACAAGACAAGACAAGACAAGACAAGACAAGACAAGACAAGACAAGACAAGACATGACAAGACATGACATGACAAGACAAGACAAGACCAGACAAGACAAGACAAAACAAGACAAGACATGACATGACAAGACATGACAAGACAAAACAAGACAAGACATTTTTTTTATTTGTTTCTAAACTAATTAAGAATAGAAGACAAGACAAGACCAGACAAGACAAGACAAGAAAAGACAAGACATGACAAGACAAGACAAGACCAGATAAGACAAGACAAGACAAGACAAGATACGACAAGACAAGACATGACAAGACAAGACAAGACAAGACAAGACAAGACAAGACAAGACAAGACAAGACAAGGCAAGGCAAGGCTAGACAGAAAAAGGCAAAACAAGACAAGACAATAGTGTTTGATTTGTTTTTAAATTAATTAAGAAGATAAGACAAAACAAGACAAGACATGACATGACAAGACATGACAAGACAAAACAAGACAAGACATTTTTTTTATTTGTTTCTAAACTAATTAAGAATAGAAGACAAGACAAGACCAGACAAGACAAGACAAGAAAAGACAAGACATGACAAGACAAGACAAGACCAGATAAGACAAGACAAGACAAGACAAGATACGACAAGACAAGACATGACAAGACAAGACAAGACAAGACAAGACAACATACGACAAGACAAGACATGACAAGACAAGACAAGACAAGACAAGACAAGACAAGACAAGTCAAGACAAGACAAGACAAGACATGACAAGACAAGACAAGACCAGACAAGACAAGATAAGATACGACAAGACAAGACATGACAAGACAAGACAAGACAAGACAAGACAAGACAAGATTAGACAAGACAAGACAAGACAAGACAAGACAAGACAAGACAAGACAAGACAAGACAAGACAAGACAAGACAAGACAAGACAAGACAAGACAAGACAAGACAAGACAAGACAAGACAAGACAAGACAAGACAAGACAAGACAAGACAAGACAAGACAAGACAAGACAAGACAAGACAAGACAAGACAAGACAAGACAAGACAAGACAAGACAAGACAAGACAAGACAAGACAAGACAAGACAAGACAAGACAAGACAAGACAAGACAAGACAAGACAAGACAAGACAAGACAAGACAAGACAAGACAAGACAAGACAAGACAAGACAAGACAAGACAAGACAAGACAAGACAAGACAAGACAAGACAAGACAAGGCAAGGCAAGGCAAGGCTAGACAGAAAAAGGCAAAACAAGACAAGACAATAGTGTTTGATTTGTTTTTAAATTAATTAAGAAGATAAGACAAAACAAGACAAGACATGACATGACAAGACAAGACAAGACAAGACAAGACAAGACAAGACAAGACAAGACAAGACAAGACAAGACAAGACAAGACAAGACAAGACAAGACAAGACAAGACAAGACAAGACAAGACAAGACAAGACAAGACAAGACAAGACAAGACAAGACAAGACAAGACAAGACAAGACAAGACAAGACAAGACAAGACAAGACAAGACAAGACAAGACAAGACAAGACAAGACAAGACAAGACAAGGCAAGGCAAGGCTAGACAGAAAAAGGCAAAACAAGACAAGACAATAGTGTTTGATTTGTTTTTAAATTAATTAAGAAGATAAGACAAAACAAGACAAGACATGACATGACAAGACATGACAAGACAAAACAAGACAAGACATTTTTTTTATTTGTTTCTAAACTAATTAAGAATAGAAGACAAGACAAGACAAGACAAGACAAGACAAGACAAGACAAGACAAGACAAGACAAGACAAGACAAGACAAGACAAGACAAGACAAGGCAAGGCAAGGCTAGACAGAAAAAGGCAAAACAAGACAAGACAATAGTGTTTGATTTGTTTTTAAATTAATTAAGAAGATACGACAAAACAAGACAAGACATGACATGACAAGACAAAACAAGACAAGACATTTTTTTTATTTGTTTCTAAACTAATTAAGAATAGAAGACAAGACAAGAAAAGACAAGATACAACAAGACAAGACATGACAAGACAAGACAAGACAAGACAAGATAAGACAAGACAAGACAAGACAAGACAATTCTGTTTGATTTGTTTTTAAATTAATTAAAAAGATAAGACAAGACAAGGCTAGAGAAGAAAAGGCAAGACAAGACACGACAATAGTGTTTGATTTGTTTTTAAATTAATTAAGAAGATAAGACAAAACAAGACAAGACATGACATGACAAGACATGACAAGACAAAACAAGACAAGACATTTTTTTTATTTGTTTCTAAACTAATTAAGAATAGAAGACAAGACAAGACAAGACATGACAAGACAAGACAAGACAAGAATAGACAAGACAAGACAAGTTATGACAAGACAAGACAAGTTAAGACAAGACAAGACAATAGTGTTTGATTTGTTTTTAAATTAATTAAGAAGATAAGACAAAACAAGACAAGACATGACAAGACAAAACAAGACAAGACATTATTTTTATTTGTTTCTAAACTAATTAAGAATAGAAGACAAGACAAGACAAGACATGACAAGACAAGACAAGACAAGACAAGACAAGACAAGACAAGACATGACAAGACAAAACAAGACAAGACAAGAAAATTCTGTTTGATTTGTTTTTAAATTAATTAAAAAGATAAGACAAGGCAAGGCTAGACAGAAAAAGCCAAAACAAGACAAGACAATTGTGTTTGATTTGTTTTTAAATTAATTAAGATGATAAGACAAAACAAAATAAGACAAGACAAGACAAGACAAGACAAGACCAGACATTTATTTTATTTGTTTCTAAACTAATTAAGAAGAGAAGACAAGACAAGGCAAGACAAGACATGACAAGACATTTATTTTATTTGTTTCTAAACTAATTAAGAAGAGAAGACAAGACAAGGCAAGACAAGACATGACAAGACAAAACAAGACAAGACAGTTGTGTCTGATTTGTTTTTAAATTAATTAAGAAGATAAGACAAGACAAGACAAGACATGACAAGACATTTATTTTATTTGTTTCTAAACTAATTAAGAAGAGAAGACAAGACAAGACAAGACAAGACAAGACAAGACAAGACAAGACAAGACAAGTCAAGACAAGACAAGACAAGACAAGACAAGACAAGACAAGGCAAGGCAAGGCAAGACAAGACAAGACACGACAAAACAACACATGACAAGACAAAACAAGACAAGACAAGACAATTCTGTTTGATTTGTTTTTAAATTAATTAAGACAAGACAAGACAAGACAAAACAAGACATGACAAGACAAAACAAGACAAAACAAGACAAGACAAGACAAGACAATTCTGTTTGATTTGTTTTTAAATTAATTAAAAAGATAAGACAAGACAAGGCTAGACAGGAAAAGGCAAGAAAAGACAATTGTGTTTGATTTGTTTTTAAATTAATTAAGAAGATAAGACAAAACAAGACAAGACATGACATGACAAGACATGACAAGACAAAACAAGACAAGACATTTTTTTTATTTTTTTCTAAACTAATTAAGAATAGAAGACAAGACAAGACAAGACAAGACAAGAAGAGACAAGACAGGACAATTGTTTTTGATTTGTTTTTAAATTAATTAAGAAGATAAGACAAGACAAGACAAGGCCAGAGAAGAAAAGACAAGACAAGACATGACAGGACAAGACAAGACAAGACAAGACAAGACAAGACAAGACAAGACAAGACAAGACAAGACAAGACAAGACAAGACAAGGCAAGAAAAGACAAGACAAGACATAACAAGGCAAGACAAGACAATTGCGTTTGATTTGTTTTTAAATTAATTAAGCAGATAAGACAAGACAAGGCACGGCCAGACAAGAAAAGACAAGACACGACACTACAAGACACGACACTACAAGACAAGACAAGACAAGGCCAGAGAAGAAAAGACAAGACAAGATACGACAAGACAAGACACGACAAGACAAGACAAGACACGACAAGACAAGACATTTATTTTATTTGTTTCTAAACTAATTAAGAAGAGAAGACAGGACAAGACAAGACAAGACATGACAAGACAAGACAAAACAAGACAAGACAAGACAAGACAAGACAATACAAGACAAGACAAGACAAGACAAGACAAGACAAGACAAGACAAGACAAGGCAAGGCTAGACAGAAAAAGGCAAAACAAGACAAGACAATTGTGTTTGATTTGTTTTTAAATTAATTAAGAAGATAAGACAAAACAAGACAAGACATGACATGACAAGACATGAAGAGACAAAACAAGGCAAGACATTTTTTTTATTTGTTTCTAAACTAATTAAGAATAGAAGACAAGACAAGACAAGACAAGATACAACAAGACAAGACATGACAAGACAAGACAAGACAAGACAAGACAATTCTGTTTGATTTGTTTTTAAATTAATTAAAAAGATAAGACAAGACAAGGCTAGACAGGAAAAGGCAAGACAAGACAAGACAATTGTGTTTGATTTGTTTTTAAATTAATTAAGAAGATAAGACAAAACAAGACAAGACATGACATGACAAGACATGACAAGACAAAACAAGACAAGACATTTTTTTTATTTGTTTCTAAACTAATTAAGAATAGAAGACAAGACAAGGCAAGACATGACAAGACAAGACAAGACAAGACAAGACAAGACAAGACAAGAATAGACAAGACAAGAAAAGTTAAGACAAGACAAGACAATTGTGTTTGAGTTGTTTTTAAATTAATTAAGATGATAAGACAAAACAAAATAAGACAAGACAAGACAAGACAAGACAAGACAAGACAAGACCAGACATTTATTTTATTTGTTTCTAAACTAATTAAGAAGAGAAGACAAGACAAGGCAAGACAAGACATGACAAGACATTTATTTTATTTGTTTCTAAGCTAATTAAGAAGAGAAGACAAGACAAGACAAAACAAGACAAAACAAGACATGACAAGACAAAACAAGACAAGACAAGACAATTCTGTTTGATTTGTTTTTAAATTAATTAAGACAAGACAAGACAAGACAAAACAAGACAAGACAAGACAAGACAAGGCAAGGCAAGGCCAGACAAGAAAAGACAAGACACGACACTACAAAACAATTGTGTTTGATTTGTTTTTAAATTAATTAAGAAGATAAGACAAAACAAGACAAGACATGACATGACAAGACATGAAGAGACAAAACAAGGCAAGACATTTTTTTTATATGTTTCTAAACTAATTAAGAATAGAAGACAAGACAAGACAAGACAAGACAAGACAAGACAAGACAAGACAAGACAAGACAAGACAAGACAAGACAAGGCAAGGCAAGGCCAGACAAGAAAAGACAAGACACGACACTACAAAACAATTGTGTTTGATTTGTTTTTAAATTAATTAAGAAGATAAGACAAAACAAGACAAGACATGACATGACAAGACATGAAGAGACAAAACAAGGCAAGACATTTTTTTTATATGTTTCTAAACTAATTAAGAATAGAAGACAAGACAAGACAAGACAAGACAAGACAAGACAAGACAAGACAAGACAAGACAAGACAAGACAAGACAAGACAAGACAAGACAAGACAAGACAAGACAAGACAAGACAAGACAAGACAAGACAAGACAAGACAAGACAAGACAAGACAAGACAAGACAAGACAAGACAAGACAAGACAAGACAAGACAAGACAAGACAAGACAAGACAAGACAAGACAAGACAAGACAAGACAAGACAAGACAAGACAAGACAAGACAAGACAAGACATGACAAGACAAAACAAGACAAGACAAGACAAGACAAGTCAAGACAAGACAATTGTGTTTGATTTGTTTTTAAATTAATTAAGAAAAGAAGACAAGACAAGACAAGACAAGACAAGACAAGACAAGACAAGACAAGACAAGACATTTATTTTATTTGTTTCTAAACTAATTAAGAAGAGAAGACAAGACAAAGCAAGACAAGACATGACAAGACAAGACAGGACAATTGTGTTTGATTTGTTTTTAAATTAATTAAGAAGATAAGACAAGACAAGACAAGACAAGTCAAGACAAGACAAGACATGACAAGACAAAACAAGACAAGACAAGACAAGACAAGACAAGACAAGACAAGACAAGACATGACAAGACAAGACATGACAAGACAAGACAAGACCAGACAAGACAAGACAAGACAAGACAAGATACGACAAGACAAGACATGACAAGACAAGACAAGACAAGACAAGACAAGACAAGATAAGACAAGACAAGACAAGACAAGACAAGACAAGACAAGACAAGACAAGACAAGACAAGACAAGACAAGACAAGACAAGACAAGACAAGACAAGACAAGACAAGAAAAGACAAGACAAGACAAGACAAGACAAGACAAGACAAGTCAAGACAAGACAAGACAAGACAAGACAAGACAAGACAGGACAAGACATGACAAGACAAGACAAGACCAGACAAGACAAGACATGACAAGATACGACAAGACAAGACATGACAAGACAAGACAAGACAAGACAAGACAAGTCAAGACAAGACAAGACAAGTCAAGACAAGACATGACAAGACAAAACATGACAAGACAAGACAAGACAAGACAAGTCAAGACAAGACAAGACAAGTCAAGACAAGACATGACAAGACAAAACATGACAAGACAAGACAAGACAAGACAAGACAAGACAATACAAGACAAGACAAGACAAGACAAGACAAGACAAGACAAGACATGACAAGACAAGACATGACAAGACAAGACAAGACCAGACAAGACAAGACAAGACAAGACAAGATACGACAAGACAAGACATGACAAGACAAGACAAGACAAGACAAGACAAGACAGGACAAGATACGACAAGACAAGACATGACAAGTCAAGACAAGACAAGACATGACAAGACAAGACAAGACAAGACAAGACAAGATAAGACAAGACAAGACAAGACAAGACAAGACAAGACAAGACAAGACAAGACAAGACAAGACAAGACAAGATAAGTCAAGACAAGACATGACAAGACAATACAAGACCAGACAAGACAAGACAAGACATGACAAGACAAGACAAGACAAGACAAGACAAGACAAGACAAGACAAGACAAGACAAGACAAGACAAGACAAGATACGACAAGACAAGACCAGACAAGACAAGACAAGACAAGACAAGATACGACAAGACAAGACAAGACAAGATACGACAAGACAAGACATGACAAGACAAGACAAGACAAGACAAGACAAGACAAGACAAGACAAGACAAGACAAGACAAGACAAGACAAGACAAGACAAGACAAGACAAGACAAGACAAGACAAGTCAAGACAAGACAAGACAAGACATGACAAGGCAAGACAAGACAAGACAAGACAAGACAAGACAAGACATGACAAGACAAGACAAGACCAGACAAGACAAGATAAGATACGACAAGACAAGACAAGACATGACAAGACAAAACAAGACAAGACAAGACAAGACAAGACAAGACAAGACATAACAAGACAAGACAAGACAAGACAAGACAAGACAAGACAAGACATGACAAGACAAGACAAGACCAGACAAGACAAGATAAGATACAAAAAGACAAGACATGACAAGTCAAGACAAGACAAGACAAGACAAGACAAGATAAGACAAGACAAGACAAGACAAGACAAGACAAGACAAGATACGACAAGACAAGACAAGACAAGACAAGACAAGACAAGACAAGGCAAGACATGACAAGACAAGACAAGATACGACAAGACAAGACAAGACATGACAAGACAAGACAAGACAAGACAAGACAAGACAAGACAAGACAAGACAAGACAAGATAAGACAAGAGAAGACAAGACAAGACAAGTCGAGACAAGACAAGACATGACAAGACAAAACAAGACCAGACAAGACAAGACAAGACAAGACAGGACATCACAAGACAAGACAAGACCAGATAAGACAAGACAAGACAAGACAAGATATGACAAGACAAGACATGACAAGACAAGACAAGACAAGACAAGATACGACAAGACAAGACATGACAAGACAAGACAAGACAAGACAAGACAAGACAAGTCAAGACAAGACAAGACAAGACATGACAAGACAAAACAAGACAAGACAAGAGAAGACAAGACAAGACAAGACATGACAAGACAAGACAAGACCAGACAAGACAAGATAAGATACGACAAGACAAGACATGACAAAACAAGACAAGACAAGACAAGACAAGACAAGACAAGACAAGATTAGACAAGACAAGACAAGACAAGACAAGACAAGACAAGACAAGACAAGACAAGACAAGACAAGACAAGGCAAGGCAAGACAAGACAAGACAAGACAAGACAAGACAAGACAAGACAAGACAAGACAAGACAAGACAAGACAAGACAAGACAAGACACGACAAGACAAGACAAGACAAGACAAGACAAGACAAGACAAGACAAGACAAGACAAGACAAGACAAGACAAGACAAGACAAGACAAGACAAGACAAGACATGACAAGACAAAACAAGACAAGACAAGACAATTCTGTTTGATTTGTTTTTAAATTAATTAAAAAGATAAGACAAGGCAAGGCTAGACAGAAAAAGGCAAAACAAGACAAGACAATTGTGTTTGATTTGTTTTTAAATTAATTAAGAAGATACGACAAAACAAGACAAGACATGACATGACAAGACAAGACCAGACAAGACAAGACAAGACAAGACAAGACAAGACAAGACAAGACAAGACAAGACAAGACAAGACAAGACAAGACAAGACAAGACAAGACAAGACAAGACAAGAAAAGACAAGACAAGACAAGACAAGACAAGACAAGACAAGACAAGACAAGACAAGACAAGACAAGACAAGACAAGACAAGACAAGACAAGACAAGACAAGACAAGACAAGACAAGACAAGACAAGACAAGACAAGACAAGACAAGACAAGACAAGACAAGACAAGACAAGACAAGACAAGACAAGACAAGACAAGACAAGACAAGACAAGACAAGACAAGACAAGACAAGACAAGACAAGACAAGACAAGACAAGACAAGACAAGACAAGACAAGACAAGACAAGACAAGACAAGATACGACTAGACAAGCCAAGACGAGACATGACAAGACAAGACATGACATGACAAGACAAGACCAGACAAGACAAGACAAGACAAGACAAGACAAGACAAGACAAGACAAGACAAGACAAGACAAGACAAGACAAGACAAGACAAGACAAGACAAGACAAGACAAGACAAGACAAGACAAGACAAGACAAGACAAGACAAGACAAGACAAGACAAGACAAGACAAGACAAGACAAGACAAGACAAGACAAGACAAGACAAGACAAGACAAGACAAGACAAGACAAGACAAGACAAGACAAGACAAGACAAGACAAGACAAGACAAGACAAGACAAGACAAGACAAGACAAGACAAGACAAGACAAGACAAGACAAGACAAGACAAGACAAGACAAGACAAGACAAGACAAGACAAGACAAGACAAGACAAGACAAGACAAGACAAGGCAAGACAAGACAAGACAAGACAAGACAAGACAAGACAAGACAAGACAAGACAAGACAAGATACGACAAGACAAGCCAAGACGAGACATGACAAGACAAGACAAGACAAGACAAGACAAGACCAGACAAGACAAGACAAGACAAGACAAGACAAGACAAGACAAGACAAGCCATTTGTGTTTGATTTGTTTTTAAATTAATTAAGAAGAGAAGACAAGACAAGACAAGACATGACAAGACAATACAAGACAGGACAATTGTGTTTGATTTGTTTTTAAATTAAATAAGAAGATAAGACAAGACAAGACAAGGCCAGACAAGACATTTTTTTTTATTTGTTTCTAAACTAATTAAGAAGAGAAGACAAGACAAGACAAGACATTTATTTTATTTGTTTCTAAACTAATTAAGAAGAGAAGACATGACTAGACAAAACAAGACAAGACAAGACAAGACAAGACAAGACAAGACAAGACAAGATACGACAAGACAAGCCAAGACGAGACATGACAAGACAAAACAAGACAAGACAAGACAAGACAAGACCAGACAAGACAAGACAAGACAAGACATTTATTTTATTTAATTCTAAACTAATTAAGAAGAGAAGACAAGACAAGGCAAGACAAGACATGACAAGACAAGACAGGACAATTGTGTGTGATTTGTTTTTAAATTAATTAAGAAGATAAGACAAGACAAGACAAGACAAGTCAACACAAGACAAGACATGACAAGACAAAACAAGACAAGACAAGACAAGACAAGACAAGACAAGACAAGACATGACAAGACAAGACATGACAAGACAAGACAAGACCAGACAAGACAAGACAAGACAAGACAAGATACGACAAGACAAGACATGACAAGACAAGACAAGACAAGACAAGACAAGATAAGACAAGACAAGACAAGACAAGACAAGACAAGACAAGACAAGACAAGACAAGACAAGACAAGACAAGACAAGACAAGACAAGACAAGACAAGACAAGACAAGACAAGACAAGGCAAGACAAGACAAGACAAGACAAGACAAGTCAAGACAAGACAAGACAAGACAAGACAAGACAGGACAAGACACGACAAGACAAGACAAGACAAGTCAAGACAAGACAAGACATGACAAGACAAAACAAGACAAGACAAGACAAGACAAGACAAGACAAGACAAGACAAGACAAGACAAGACAAGACAAGACAAGACAAGACAAGACAAGACAAGACAAGACAAGACAAGACAAGACAAGACAAGACAAGACAAGACAAGACAAGACAAGACAAGACAAGACAAAACAAGGCAAGACAAGACAAGACAAGACAATACAAGACAAGACAAGACAAGACAAGACAAGACAAGACAAGACAAGACAAGACAAGACAAGACAAGACAAGACAAGACAAGACAAGACAAGACAAGACAAGACATGACATGACAAGACAAAACAAGACAAGACAAGACAAGACAAGACAAGACAAGACAAGACAAGACAAGACAAGACAAGACAAGACAAGACAAGACAAGACAAGACAAGACAAGACAAGACAAGACAAGACAAAACAAGGCAAGACAAGACAAGACAAGACAATACAAGACAAGACAAGACAAGACAAGACAAGACAAGACAAGACAAGACAAGACAAGACAAGACAAGACAAGACAAGACAAGACAAGACAAGACAAGACAAGACATGACATGACAAGACAAAACAAGACAAGACAAGACCAGACAAGTCAAGACAAGACAATTGTGTTTGATTTGTTTTTAAATTAATTAAGAAAAGAAGACAAGACAAGACAAGACATTTATTTTATTTGTTTCTAAACTAATTAAGAAGAGAAGACAAGACAAGGCAAGGCAAGACATGACAAGACAAGACAGGACAATTGTGTTTGATTTGTTTTTAAATTAATTAAGAAGATAAGACAAGACAAGACAAGACAAGACAAGATACGACAAGACAAGACATGACAAGACGAGACAAGACAAGACAAGACAAGACAAGACAATACAAGACAAGACAAGACAAGACAAGACAAGACAAGACAGGACAAGACAAGACAAGACAAGACAAGACAAGACAAGACAAGACAAGTCAAGACAAGACAAGACATGACAAGACAAGACAAAACAAGACAAGACAAGACAAGACAAGACAAGACAAGACAAGACAAGACAAGACAAGACAAGACAAGACAAGACAAGACAAGACAAGACAAGACAAGACAAGACAAGACAAGACAAGACAAGACAAGACAAGACAAGACAAGACAAGACATGACAAGACAAAACAAGACAAGACAAGACAAGACAAGTCAAGACAAGACAATTGTGTTTGATTTGTTTTTAAATTAATTAAGAAAAGAAGACAAGACAAGACAAGACAAGACAAGACATTTATTTTATTTGTTTCTAAACTAATTAAGAAGAGAAGACAAGACAAGGCAAGACAAGACATGACAAGACAAGATAGGACAATTGTGTTTGATTTGTCTTTAAATTAATTAAGAAGATAAGACAAGACAAGACAAGACAAGTCAAAACAAGACAAGACATGACAAGACAAAACAAGACAAGACAAGACAAGACAAGACAAGACAAGACAAGACATGACAAGACAAGACATGACAAGACAAGACAAGACCAGACAAGACAAGACAAGACAAGACAAGATACGACAAGACAAGACATGACAAGACAAGACAAGACAAGACAAGACAAGACAAGACAAGACAAGACAAGACAAGATAAGACAAGACAAGACAAGACAAGACAAGACAAGACAAGACAAGACAAGACAAGACAAGACATGACAAGACAAGACAAGACCAGGCAAGACAAGACAAGACAAGATACGACAAGACAAGACATGACAAGTCAAGACAAGACAAGACATGACAAGACAAGACAAGACATGACAAGACATGGCAAGACATTACATGACAAGACAAGACATGACAAGACAAGACATGACAAGACAAGACAAGACAAGACAAGACAAGACAAGACAAGTCAAGACAAGACAAGACAAGACAAGACAAGACAAGACAAGACAAAACAAGACAAGACAAGACAAGACAAGACAAGACAAGACAAGATAAGACAAGACAAGACAAGACAAGACAAGACAAGACATGACAAGACAAGACAAGACATGACAAGACAAGACCAGACAAGACAAGACAAGACAAGACAAGACAAGACAAGACAAGACAAGACAAGACAAGACAAGACAAGACAAGACAAGACAAGACAAGACAAGACAAAACAAGACAAGACAAGACAAGACAAGACAAGACAAGACAAGACAAGACAAGACAAGACAAGACAAGACAAGACAAGACAAAACAAGACAAGACAAGACAAGACAAGACAAGACAAGACAAGACAAGACAAGTCAAGACAAGACAAGACATGACAAGACAAAACAAGACAAGACAAGACAAGACAAGACAAGACATGACAAGACAAGACATGACAAGACAAGACAAGACAAGACCAGACAAGACAAGACAAGACAAGACAAGATACGACAAGACATGACAAGACAAGACAAGACAAGACAAGACAAGACAAGACAAGTCAAGACAAGACAAGACAAGACAAGTCAAGACAAGACATGACAAGACAAAACAAGACAAGACAAGACAAGACAAGACATGACAAGACAAAACAAGACAAGACAAGACAAGACAAGACAAGACAAGCCAAAACAAGACAAGACAAGACAAGACAAGACAAGACAAGACAAGACAAGACAAGACAAGACAAGACAAGACATGACAAGACAAAACAAGACAAGACAAGACAAGACAAGTCAAGACAAGACAATTATGTTTGATTTGTTTTTAAATTAATTAAGAAAAGAAGACAAGACAAGACAAGACAAGACAAGACATTTATTTTATTTGTTTCTAAACTAATTAAAAAGAGAAGACAAGACAAGGCAAGACAAGACATGACAAGACAAGACAGGACAATTGTGTTTGATTTGTTTTTAAATTAATTAAGAAGATAAGACAAGACAAGACAAGAGAAGTCAAGACAAGACAAGACATGACAAGACAAAACAAGACAAGACAAGACAAGACAAGACAAGACAAGACAAGACAAGACAAGACAAGACATGACAAGACAAGACATGACAAGACAAGACAAGACAAGATACGACAAGACAAGACATGACAAGACAAGACAAGACAAGACAAGACAAGACAAGATAAGACAAGACAAGACAAGACAAGACAAGACAAGACAAGACAAGACAAGACAAAACAAGACAAGGCAAGACAAGACAAGACAAGACAAGACAAGACAAGTCAAGACAAGACAAGACAAGACAAGACAAGACAAGACAGGACAAGACATGACAAGACAAGACAAGACCAGACAAGACAAGACATGACAAGACAAGATACGACAAGACAAGACATGACAAGACAAGACATGACAAGACAAGATACGACAAGACAAGACATGACAAGACAAGACAAGACAAGACAAGACAAGACAAGACAAGTCAAGACAAGACAAGACAAGTCAAGACAAGACATGACAAGACAAGACAAGACAAGACAAGACAAGACAAGACATGACAAGGCAAGACAAGACCAGGCAAGACAAGACAAGACAAGATACGACGAGACAAGACATGACAAGTCAAGACAAGACAAGACATGACAAGACAAGACAAGACAAGACAAGACATGACAAGACATGACAAGACATGACATGACAAGACAAGACATGACAAGACAAGACCAGACAAGACAAGACAAGACAAGACAAGACAAGACAAGTCAAGACAAGACAAGACAAGACAAAACAAGACAAGACAGGACAAGACATGACAAGACAAGAAAAGACCAGACAAGACAAGACAAGATACGACAAGACAAGACATGACAAGACAAGACAAGACAAGACAAGACAAGACAAGTCAAGACAAGACAAGAAAAGACAAGTCAAGACAAGACATGACAAGACAAAACAAGACAAGACAAGACATGACAAGACAAAACAAGACAAGAAAAGACAAGACAAGACAAGACAAGACAAGACAAGACAAGACAAGACAAGACAAGACAAGACAAGACAAGACAAGACAAGACAAGACAAGACAAGATAAGTCAAGACAAGACATGACAAGACAAGACAAGACAAGACAAGTCAAGACAAGACAAGACAAGACAAGTCAAGACAAGACATGACAAGACAAAACAAGACAAGACAAGACAAGACAAGACATGACAAGACAAAACAAGACAAGACAAGACAAGACAAGACAAGACAAGTCAAGACAAGACATGACAAGTCAAGACAAGACAAGACAAGACAAGACAAGATAAGACAAGACAAGACAAGACAAGACAAGACATGACAAGACAAGACAAGACAAGACAAGACAAGACAAGACAAGACAAGACAAGACAAGACAAGACAAGACAAGACAAGACAAGACAAGACAAGACAAGACAAGACAAGACAAGACAAGACAAGACAAGACAAGACAAGGCAAGATATGACAAGACAAGACAAGACCAGACAAGACAAGACAAGACAAGACAAGACAAGATAAGACAAGAGAAGACAAGACAAGACAAGACAAGATACGACAAGACAAGACATGACAAGACAAGACAAGACAAGACAAGACAAGATACGACAAGACAAGACATGACAAGACAAGACAAGACAAGACAAGACAAGATAAGACAAGACAAGACAAGACATGACAAGACAAGACAAGACAAGACAAGACAAGACAAGACAAGACATGACAAGACAAGACAAGACCAGACAAGACAAGACAAGACAAGACAAGACAAGGCAAGACATGACAAGACAAGACAAGACAAGACAAGACAAGACAAGACAAGATAAGACAAGACAAGACCAGACAAGACAAGACAAGACATGACAAGACAAGACAAGACCAGACAAGACAAGACAAGATACGACAAGACAAGACAAGACAAGACAAGACAAGACAAGACAAGACAAGACAAGACAAGACATGACAAGACAAGACAAGACAAGACATGACAAGACAAGACAAGACAAGACAAGACAAGGCAAGATAAGACAAGACAAGACAAGACAAGACAAGAGAAGACAAGACAAGACAAGACAGGACAAGACAAGACAAGACAAGACAAGACAAGACAAGACAAGACAAGACAAGACAAGACAAGACAAGACAAGACAAGACAAGACAAGACAAGACAAGTCAAGACAAGACAAGACAAGACAAGACAAGACAAGACAAGACATGACAAGACAAGACAAGACCAGACAAGACAAGACAAGACAAGATACGACAAGACAAGACAAGACAAGACATGACAAGACAAGACAAGACCAGACAAGACAAGACAAGACAAGATACGACAAGACAAGACATGACAAGTCAAGACAAGACAAGACATGACAAGAAAAGACAAGACAGGACAAGACATGACAAGACATGACATGACAAGACAAGACATGACAAGATAAGACCAGACAAGACAAGACAAGACAAGACAAGATACGACAAGACAAGACAAGACAAGACAAGACAAGACAAGACAAGACAAGACAAGATACGACAAGACAAGACATGACAAGACATGACATGACAAGACAAGACAAGACCAGCCAAGACAAGACAAGACAAGACAAGACAAGACAAGATACGACAAGACAAGACATGACAAGACATGACAAGACATGACATGACAAGACAAGACAAGACCAGACAAGACAAGACAAGACAAGACAAGACAAGATAAGACAAGACAAGACAAGACAAGACAAGACATGACAAGTCAAGACAAGACAAGACAAGACATGACAAGACAAAACAAGACAAGACAAGACAAGACAAGACAAGACAAGACAAGACAAGACGAGACATGACAAGACAAGACAAGACCAGACAAGACAAGATAAGATACGACAAGACAAGACATGACAAGTCAAGACAAGACAAGACAAGACATGACAAGACAAAACAAGACAAGACAAGACAAGACAAGACAAGACATGACAAGACAAGACAAGACCAGACAAGACAAGATAAGATACGACAAGACAAGACATGACAAGTCAAGACAAGACAAGACAAGACAAGATAAGACAAGACAAGACAAGACAAGACAAGACAAGACAAGATAAGACAAGACAAGACAAGACAAGACAAGACAAGACAAGACAAGACAAGACAAGACAAGACAAGACAAGACAAGACAAGGCAAGACATGACAAGACAAGACAAGACCAGACAAGACAAGACAAGATACGACAAGACAAGACAAGACATGACAAGACAAGACAAGACAAGACAAGACAAGACAAGACAAGACAAGACAAGACAAGACAAGACAAGATAAGACAAGAGAAGACAAGACAAGACAAGACAAGACAAGACAAGACAAGACAAGACAAGACAAGACAAGACAAGACAAGACAAGACAAGACAAGACAAGACAAGACAAGACAAGACAAGACAAGACAAGACAAGACAAGACAAGACAAGACAAGACAAGACAAGACAAGACAAGACAAGACAAGACAAGACAAGACAAGACAAGACAAGACAAGACAAGACAAGACAAGACAAGACAAGACAAGACAAGACAAGACAAGACAAGACAAGACAAGACCAGACAAGACAAGACAAGACAAGACAAGACAAGACAAGACAAGACAAGACAAGACAAGACAAGACAAGACAAGACAAGACAAGACAAGACAAGGCAAGGCTAGACAGAAAAAGGCAAAACAAGACAAGACAATTCTGTTTGATTTGTTTTTAAATTAATTAAAAAGATAAGACAAGGCAAGGCTAGACAGAAAAAGGCAAAACAAGACAAGACAATTGTGTTTGATTTGTTTTTAAATTAATTAAGAAGATACGACAAAACAAGACAAGACATGACATGACAAGACAAAACAAGACAAGACATTTTTTTTATTTGTTTCTAAACTAATTAAGAATAGAAGACAAGACAAGAAAAGACAAGATACAACAAGACAAGACATGACAAGACAAGACAAGACAAGACAAGATAAGACAAGACAAGACAAGACAAGACAATTCTGTTTGATTTGTTTTTAAATTAATTAAAAAGATAAGACAAGACAAGGCTAGAGAAGAAAAGGCAAGACAAGACACGACAATAGTGTTTGATTTGTTTTTAAATTAATTAAGAAGATAAGTCAAAACAAGACAAGACATGACATGACAAGACATGACAAGACAAAACAAGACAAGACATTTTTTTTATTTGTTTCTAAACTAATTAAGAATAGAAGACAAGACAAGAAAAGACAAGATACAACAAGACGAGAATAGACAAGACAAGACAAGTTATGACAAGACAAGACAAGTTAAGACAAGACAAGACAATAGTGTTTGATTTGTTTTTAAATTAATTAAGAAGATAAGACAAAACAAGACAAGATATGACATGACAAGACATGACAAGACAAAACAAGACAAGACATTTTTTTTATTTGTTTCTAAACTAATTAAGAATAGAAGACAAGACAAGACAAGACATGACAAGACAAGACAAGACAAGACAAGACAAGACAAGACAAGACAAGATACGACAAGGCAAGACATGACAAGTCAAGACAAGACAAGACATGACAAGACAAGACAAGACATGACAAGACATGACAAGACATGACATGACAAGACAAGACATGACAAGACAAGACCAGACAAGACAAGACAAGACAAGACAAGACAAGTCAAGACAAGACAAGACAAGACAAGACAAGACAAGACAAGACAAGACAGGACAAGACATGACAAGACAAGAAAAGACCAGACAAGACAAGACAAGACAAGACAAGATACGACAAGACAAGACATGACAAGACAAGACAAGACAAGACAAGACAAGACAAGACAAGACAAGTCAAGACAAGACAAGACAAGACAAGTCAAGTCAAGACATGACAAGACAAAACAAGACAAGACAAGACAAGACAAGACATGACAAGACAAAACAAGACAAGACAAGACAAGACAAGACAAGACAAGACAAGACAAGACAAGACAAGACAAGACAAGACAAGACAAGATAAGTCAAGACAAGACAAGACAAGTCAAGACAAGACATGACAAGGCAAGACATGACAAGACAAGACAAGACCAGACAAGACAAGACAAGATACGACAAGACAAGACAAGACAAGACAAGACAAGACAAGACAAGACAAGACAAGACAAGACAAGACAAGTCAAGACAAGACAAGACAAGTCAAGACAAGACATGACAAGGCAAGACATGACAAGACAAGACAAGACCAGACAAGACAAGACAAGATACGACAAGACAAGACAAGACATGACAAGACAAGACAAGACAAGACAAGACAAGACAAGACAAGACAAGACAAGACAAGATAAGACAAGAGAAGACAAGACAAGACAAGTCGAGACAAGACAAGACATGACAAGACAAAACAAGACCAGACAAGACAAGACAAGACAAGACAAGGCAAGACATGACAAGACAAGACAAGACCAGACAAGACAAGACAAGATACGACAAGACAAGACAAGACATGACAAGACAAGACAAGACAAGACAAGACAAGACAAGACAAGACAAGACAAGACAAGACAAGACAAGACAAGACAAGACAAGACAAGACAAGATACGACAAGACAAGACAAGACATGACAAGACAAGACAAGACAAGACAAGACAAGACAAGACAAGACAAGACAAGACAAGATAAGACAAGAGAAGACAAGACAAGATAAGACAAGAGAAGACAAGACAAGACAAGTCGAGACAAGACAAGACATGACAAGACAAAACAAGACCAGACAAGACAAGACAAGACAAGACAAGACAAGGCAAGACATGACAAGACAAGACAAGACCAGACAAGACATAACAAGATACGACAAGACAAGACAAGACATGACAAGACAAGACAAGACAAGACAAGACAAGACAAGACAAGACAAGACAAGACAAGACAAGATAAGACAAGACAAGACAAGTCGAGACAAGACAAGACATGACAAGACATGACAAGACAAAACAAGACCAGACAAGACAAGACAAGACAAGACAAGACATGACAAGACAAGACAAGACCAGATAAGACAAGACAAGACAAGACAAGATACGACAAGACAAGACATGACAAGACAAGACAAGACAAGACAAGATACGACAAGACAAGACATGACAAGACAAGACAAGACAAGACAAGACAAGACAAGACAAGACAAGTCAAGACAAGACAAGACAAGACAAGACATGACAAGACAAGACAAGACCAGACAAGACAAGATAAGATACGACAAGACAAGACATGACAAGACACGACAAGACAAGACAAGACAAGACAAGACAAGATTAGACAAGACAAGACAAGACAAGACAAGACAAGACAAGACAAGACAAGACAAGACAAGACAAGACAAGACAAGACAAGACAAGACAAGACAAGACAAGACAAGACAAGACAAGACAAGACAAGACAAGACAAGACAAGACAAGACAAGACAAGACAAGACAAGACAAGACAAGACAAGACAAGACAAGACAAGACAAGACAAGACAAGACAAGACAAGACAAGACAAGACAAGACAAGACAAGACAAGACAAGACAAGACAAGACAAGACAAGACAAGACAAGACAAGACAAGACAAGACAAGACAAGACAAGACAAGACAAGACAAGACAAGACAAGACAAGACAAGACAAGACAAGACAAGACAAGACAAGACAAGACAAGACAAGACAAGACAAGACAAGACAAGACAAGACAAGACAAGACAAGACAAGACAAGACAAGACAAGACCAGACAAGACAAGACAAGACAAGACAAGACAAGACAAGACAAGACAAGACAAGACAAGACAAGACAAGACAAGACAAGACAAGACAAGACAAGACAAGACAAGACACGACAAGACGAGACAAGACAAGACAAGACAAGACAAGACAAGACAAGGCAAGGCTAGACAGAAAAAGGCAAAACAAGACAAGACAATTCTGTTTGATTTGTTTTTAAATTAATTAAAAAGATAAGACAAGGCAAGGCTAGACAGAAAAAGGCAAAACAAGACAAGACAATTGTGTTTGATTTGTTTTTAAATTAATTAAGAAGATACGACAAAACAAGACAAGACATGACATGACAAGACAAAACAAGACAAGACATTTTTTTTATTTGTTTCTAAACTAATTAAGAATAGAAGACAAGACAAGAAAAGACAAGATACAACAAGACAAGACATGACAAGACAAGACAAGACAAGACAAGATAAGACAAGACAAGACAAGACAAGACAATTCTGTTTGATTTGTTTTTAAATTAATTAAAAAGATAAGACAAGACAAGGCTAGAGAAGAAAAGGCAAGACAAGACACGACAATAGTGTTTGATTTGTTTTTAAATTAATTAAGAAGATAAGACAAAACAAGACAAGACATGACATGACAAGACATGACAAGACAAAACAAGACAAGACATTTTTTTTATTTGTTTCTAAACTAATTAAGAATAGAAGACAAGACAAGAAAAGACAAGATACAACAAGACAAGAATAGACAAGACAAGACAAGTTATGACAAGACAAGACAAGTTAAGACAAGACAAGACAATAGTGTTTGATTTGTTTTTAAATTAATTAAGAAGATAAGACAAAACAAGACAAGACATGACATGACAAGACATGACAAGACAAAACAAGACAAGACATTTTTTTTATTTGTTTCTAAACTAATTAAGAATAGAAGACAAGACAAGACAAGACAAGACAAGACAAGACAAGACAAGACAAGACAAGACAAGACAAGACAAGACAAGATACGACAAGACAAGACATGACAAGTCAAGACAAGACAAGACATGACAAGACAAGACAAGACATGACAAGACATGACAAGACATGACATGACAAGACAAGACATGACAAGACAAGACCAGACAAGACAAGACAAGACAAGACAAGACAAGACAAGTCAAGACAAGACAAGACAAGACAAGACAAGACAGGACAAGACAAGACAAGTTAAGACAAGACAAGACAATAGTGTTTGATTTGTTTTTAAATTAATTAAGAAGATAAGACAAAACAAGACAAGACATGACATGACAAGACATGACAAGACAAAACAAGACAAGACATTTTTTTTATTTGTTTCTAAACTAATTAAGAATAGAAGACAAGACAAGACAAGAAAAGACCAGACAAGACAAGACAAGACAAGACAAGATACGACAAGACAAGACATGACAAGACAAGACAAGACAGGACAAGACAAGACAAGACAAGACAAGTCAAGACAAGACAAGACAAGTCAAGTCAAGTCAAGACATGACAAGACAAAACAAGACAAGACAAGACAAGACAAGACATGACAAGACAAAACAAGACAAGACAAGACAAGACAAGACAAGACAAGACAAGACAAGACAAGACAAGACAAGACAAGACAAGACAAGACAAGACAAGACAAGACAAGATAAGTCAAGACAAGACATGACAAGACAAGACAAGACAAGACAAGTCAAGACAAGACAAAACAAGTCAAGACAAGACATGACAAGACAAAACAAGACAAGACAAGACAAGACAAGACATGACAAGACAAAACAAGACAAGACAAGACAAGACAAGACAAGACAAGACAAGTCAAGACAAGACAAGACAAGACAAGTCAAGACAAGACAAGACCAGACAAGACAAGACAAGATAAGTCAAAACAAGACAAGACAAGACAAAACAAGACCAGACAAGACAAGACAAGACATGACAAGACAAGACAAGACCAGACAAGACAAGACAAGACAAGACAAGACAAGACAAGACAAGATAAGTCAAAACAAGACAAGACAAGACAAAACAAGACCAGACAAGACAAGACAAGACATGACAAGACAAGACAAGACCAGACAAGACAAGACAAGACAAGACAAGACAAGACATGACAAGACAAGACAAGACAAGACAAGACAAGACAAGACAAGACAAGACAAGACAAGACAAGACAAGACAAGACAAGACAAGACAAGACAAGACAAGACAAGACAAGACAAGACAAGACAAGACACGACAAGACGAGACAAGACAAGACAAGACAAGACAAGACAAGACAAGGCAAGGCTAGACAGAAAAAGGCAAAACAAGACAAGACAATTCTGTTTGATTTGTTTTTAAATTAATTAAAAAGATAAGACAAGGCAAGGCTAGACAGAAAAAGGCAAAACAAGACAAGACAATTGTGTTTGATTTGTTTTTAAATTAATTAAGAAGATACGACAAAACAAGACAAGACATGACATGACAAGACAAAACAAGACAAGACATTTTTTTTATTTGTTTCTAAACTAATTAAGAATAGAAGACAAGACAAGAAAAGACAAGATACAACAAGACAAGACATGACAAGACAAGACAAGACAAGACAAGATAAGACAAGACAAGACAAGACAAGACAATTCTGTTTGATTTGTTTTTAAATTAATTAAAAAGATAAGACAAGACAAGGCTAGAGAAGAAAAGGCAAGACAAGACACGACAATAGTGTTTGATTTGTTTTTAAATTAATTAAGAAGATAAGACAAAACAAGACAAGACATGACATGACAAGACATGACAAGACAAAACAAGACAAGACATTTTTTTTATTTGTTTCTAAACTAATTAAGAATAGAAGACAAGACAAGAAAAGACAAGATACAACAAGACAAGAATAGACAAGACAAGACAAGTTATGACAAGACAAGACAAGTTAAGACAAGACAAGACAATAGTGTTTGATTTGTTTTTAAATTAATTAAGAAGATAAGACAAAACAAGACAAGACATGACATGACAAGACATGACAAGACAAAACAAGACAAGACATTTTTTTTATTTGTTTCTAAACTAATTAAGAATAGAAGACAAGACAAGACAAGACATGACAAGACAAGACAAGACAAGACAAGACAAGACAAGACAAGACAAGACAAGATACGACAAGACAAGACATGACAAGTCAAGACAAGACAAGACATGACAAGACAAGACAAGACATGACAAGACATGACAAGACATGACATGACAAGACAAGACATGACAAGACAAGACCAGACAAGACAAGACAAGACAAGACAAGACAAGACAAGTCAAGACAAGACAAGACAAGACAAGACAAGACAAGACAAGACAAGACAGGACAAGACATGACAAGACAAGAAAAGACCAGACAAGACAAGACAAGACAAGACAAGATACGACAAGACAAGACATGACAAGACAAGACAAGACAAGACAAGACAAGACAAGACAAGACAAGACAAGACAAGTCAAGACAAGACAAGACATGACAAGACAAAACAAGACAAGACAAGACAAGACAAGACATGACAAGACAAAACAAGACAAGACAAGACAAGACAAGACAAGACAAGACAAGACAAGACAAGACAAGACAAGACAAGACAAGACAAGACAAGATAAGTCAAGACAAGACATGACAAGACAAGACAAGACAAGACAAGTCAAGACAAGACAAGACAAGTCAAGACAAGACATGACAAGACAAAACAAGACAAGACAAGACAAGACAAGACATGACAAGACAAAACAAGACAAGACAAGACAAGACAAGACAAGACAAGTGAAGACAAGACAAGACAAGACAAGTCAAGACAAGACAAGACCAGACAAGACAAGACAAGATAAGTCAAAACAAGACAAGACAAGACAAAACAAGACCAGACAAGACAAGACAAGACATGACAAGACAAGACAAGACCAGACAAGACAAGACAAGACAAGACAAGACAAGACAAGACAAGACAAGACAAGACAAGATAAGTCAAAACAAGACAAGACAAGACAAAACAAGACCAGACAAGACAAGACAAGACATGACAAGACAAGACAAGACCAGACAAGACAAGACAAGACAAGACAAGACAAGACATGACAAGACAAGACAAGACAAGACAAGACAAGACAAGACAAGAAAAGATAAGTCAAAACAAGACAAGACAAGACAAAACAAGACCAGACAAGACAAGACAAGACATGACAAGACAAGACAAGACCAGACAAGACAAGACAAGACAAGACAAGATACGACAAGTCAAGACATGACAAGACAAGACAAGACAAGACAAGATACGACAAGACAAGACATGACAAGACAAGACAAGACAAGACAAGACAAGACAAGACAAGACAAGACAAGACAAGTCAAGACAAGACATGACAAGACAAAACAAGACAAAACAAGACAAGACAAGACAAGACAAGACAAGACAAGACAAGACATGACAAGACAAGACAAGACCAGACAAGACAAGATAAGATACGACAAGACAAGACATGACAAGACAAAACAAGACAAGACAAGACAAGACAAGACAAGACAAGACATGACAAGACAAGACAAGACCAGACAAGACAAGATAAGATACGACAAGACAAGACATGACAAGTCAAGACAAGACAAGACAAGACAAGACAAGATAAGACAAGACAAGACAAGACAAGACAAGACAAGACATGACAAGACAAGACAAGACAAGACAAGACAAGACAAGACAAGACAAGACAAGACAAGACAAGACAAGACAAGACAAGACAAGACAAGACAAGACAAGACAAGACAAGACAAGACAAGACAAGGCAAGACATGACAAGACAAGACAAGACCAGACAAGACAAGACAAGACAAGACAAGACAAGACAAGACAAGATAAGACAAGAGAAGACAAGACAAGACAAGGCAAGACATGACAAGACAAGACAAGACAAGACAAGACAAGACAAGACAAGATAAGATAAGACAAGACCAGACAAGACAAGACAAGACATGACAAGACAAGACAAGATACGACAAGACAAGACATGACAAGACAAGACAAGACAAGACAAGACAAGATAAGACAAGACAAGACAAGACATGACAAGACAAGACAAGACAAGACAAGACAAGACAAGACAAGACATGACAAGACAAGACAAGACCAGACAAGACAAGACAAGACAAGACAAGACAAGGCAAGACATGACAAGACAAGACAAGACAAGACAAGACAAGACAAGATAAGATAAGATAAGACAAGACCAGACAAGACAAGACAAGACATGACAAGACAAGACAAGACCAGACAAGACAAGACAAGATAGGACAAGACAAGACAAGACAAGACAAGACAAGACAAGACAAGACAAGACAAGACATGACAAGACAAGACAAGACAAGACATGACAAGACAAGACAAGACAAGACAAGACAAGACAAGGCAAGATAAGACAAGACAAGACAAGACAAGACAAGAGAAGACAAGACAAGACAAGACAAGACAAGACAAGACAAGACAAGACAAGACAAGTCAAGACAAGACAAGACAAGACAAGACAAGACAAGACAAGACAAGACAAGACATGACAAGACAAGACAAGACCAGACAAGACAAGACAAGACAAGATACGACAAGACAAGACAAGACAAGACAAGACAAGACAAGACAAGACAAGACATGACAAGACAAGACAAGACCAGACAAGACAAGACAAGACAAGACAAGACAAGATACGACAAGACAAGACATGACAAGTCAAGACAAGACAAGACATGACAAGACAAGACAAGACATGACAAGACATGACAAGACATGACATGACAAGACAAGACATGACAAGATAAGACCAGACAAGACAAGACAAGACAAGACAAGACAAGACAAGACAAGACAAGACAAGATACGACAAGACAAGACATGACAAGACATGACATGACAAGACAAGACAAGACCAGACAAGACAAGACAAGACAAGATACGACAAGACAAGACATGACAAGACATGACAAGACATGACAAGACATGACATGACAAGACAAGACAAGACCAGACAAGACAAGACAAGACAAGACGAGACAAGACAAGACAAGATAAGACAAGACAAGACAAGACAAGACAAGACAAGACAAGACAAGATACGACAAGACAAGACATGACAAGTCAAGACAAGACAAGACAAGACATGACAAGACAAAACAAGACAAGACAAGACAAGACAAGACAAGACAAGACAAGACATGACAAGACAAGACAAGACCAGACAAGACATGACAAGTCAAGACAAGACAAGACAAGACATGACAAGACAAAACAAGACAAGACAAAACAAGACAAGACAAGACAAGACAAGACATGACAAGACAAGACAAGACCAGACAAGACAAGATAAGATACGACAAGACAAGGCATGACAAGTCCAGACAAGACAAGACAAGACAAGATAAGACAAGACAAGACAAGACAAGACAAGACAAGACAAGATACGACAAGACAAGACATGACAAGACAAGACAAGACAAGACAAGACAAGACAAGACAAGACAAGACAAGACAAGACAAGACAAGACAAGACAAGACAAGGCAAGACATGACAAGACAAGACAAGACCAGACAAGACAAGACAAGATACGACAAGACAAGACAAGACATGACAAGACAAGACAAGACAAGACAAGACAAGACAAGACAAGACAAGACAAGACAAGATAAGACAAGAGAAGACAAGACAAGACAAGTCGAGACAAGACAAGACATGACAAGACAAAACAAGACCAGACAAGACAAGACAAGAAAAGACAAGACATGACAAGACAAGACAAGACCAGATAAGACAAGACAAGACAAGACAAGATACGACAAGACAAGACATGACAAGACAAGACAAGACAAGACAAGACAAGATACGACAAGACAAGACATGACAAGACAAGACAAGACAAGACAAGACAAGTCAAGACAAGACAAGACAAGACATGACAAGACAAGACAAGACCAGACAAGACAAGATAAGATACGACAAGACAAGACATGACAAGACAAGACAAGACAAGACAAGACAAGACAAGACAAGATTAGACAAGACAAGACAAGACAAGACAAGACAAGACAAGACAAGACAAGACAAGACAAGACAAGACAAGACAAGACAAGACAAGACAAGACAAGACAAGACAAGACAAGACAAGACAAGACAAGACAAGACAAGACAAGACAAGACAAGACAAGACAAGACAAGACAAGACAAGACAAGACAAGACAAGACAAGACAAGACAAGACAAGACAAGACAAGACAAGACAAGACAAGACAAGACAAGACAAGACAAGACAAGACAAGACAAGACAAGACAAGACAAGACAAGACAAGACAAGACAAGACAAGACAAGACAAGACAAGACAAGACAAGACAAGACAAGACAAGACAAGACAAGACAAGACAAGACAAGACAAGACAAGACAAGACAAGACAAGTCAAGACAAGACAAGGCAAGGCAAGGCTAGACAGAAAAAGGCAAAACAAGACAAGACAATTGTGTTTGATTTGTTTTTAAATTAATTAAGAAGATACGACAAAACAAGACAAGACAAGACATTTTTTTTATTTGTTTCTAAACTAATTAAGAATAGAAGACAAGACAAGAAAAGACAAGATACAACAAGACAAGACATGACAAGACAAGACAAGACAAGACAAGATAAGACAAGACAAGACAAGACAAGACAATTCTGTTTGATTTGTTTTTAAATTAATTAAAAAGATAAGACAAGACAAGGCTAGAGAAGAAAAGGCAAGACAAGACACGACAATAGTGTTTGATTTGTTTTTAAATTAATTAAGAAGATAAGACAAAACAAGACAAGACATGACATGACAAGACATGACAAGACAAAACAAGACAAGACATTTTTTTTATTTGTTTCTAAACTAATTAAGAATAGAAGACAAGACAAGACAAGACATGACAAGACAAGACAAGACAAGAATAGACAAGACAAGACAAGTTATGACAAGACAAGACAAGTTAAGACAAGACAAGACAATAGTGTTTGATTTGTTTTTAAATTAATTAAGAAGATAAGACAAAACAAGACAAGACATGACAAGACAAAACAAGACAAGACATTATTTTTATTTGTTTCTAAACTAATTAAGAATAGAAGACAAGACAAGACAAGACATGACAAGACAAGACAAGACAAGACAAGACAAGACATGACAAGACAAAACAAGACAAGACAAGAAAATTCTGTTTGATTTGTTTTTAAATTAATTAAAAAGATAAGACAAGGCAAGGCTAGACAGAAAAAGCCAAAACAAGACAAGACAATTGTGTTTGATTTGTTTTTAAATTAATTAAGATGATAAGACAAAACAAAATAAGACAAGACAAGACAAGACAAGACAAGACCAGACATTTATTTTATTTGTTTCTAAACTAATTAAGAAGAGAAGACAAGACATGACAAGACATTTATTTTATTTGTTTCTAAACTAATTAAGAAGAGAAGACAAGACAAGGCAAGACAAGACATGACAAGACAAAACAAGACAAGACAGTTGTGTCTGATTTGTTTTTAAATTAATTAAGAAGATAAGACAAGACAAGACAAGACATGACAAGACATTTATTTTATTTGTTTCTAAACTAATTAAGAAGAGAAGACAAGACAAGACAAGACAAGACAAGACAAGACAAGACAAGACAAGACAAGTCAAGACAAGACAAGACAAGACAAGACAAGACAAGGCAAGGCAAGGCAAGACAAGACAAGACAAGACAAAACAAGACATGACAAGACAAAACAAGACAAGACAAGACAATTCTGTTTGATTTGTTTTTAAATTAATTAAGACAAGACAAGACAAGACAAAACAAGACATGACAAGACAAAACAAGACAAAACAAGACAAGACAAGACAATTCTGTTTGATTTGTTTTTAAATTAATTAAAAAGATAAGACAAGACAAGGCTAGACAGGAAAAGGCAAGAAAAGACAATTGTGTTTGATTTGTTTTTAAATTAATTAAGAAGATAAGACAAAACAAGACAAGACATGACATGACAAGACATGACAAGACAAAACAAGACAAGACATTTTTTTTATTTTTTTCTAAACTAATTAAGAATAGAAGACAAGACAAGACAAGACAAGACAAGAAGAGACAAGACAGGACAATTGTTTTTGATTTGTTTTTAAATTAATTAAGAAGATAAGACAAGACAAGACAAGGCCAGAGAAGAAAAGACAAGACAAGACATGACAGGACAAGACAAGACAAGACAAGACAAGACAAGACAAGACAAGACAAGACAAGACAAGACAAGACAAGACAAGACAAGGCAAGAAAAGACAAGACAAGACATAACAAGGCAAGACAAGACAATTGCGTTTGATTTGTTTTTAAATTAATTAAGCAGATAAGACAAGACAAGGCAAGGCCAGACAAGAAAAGACAAGACACGACACTACAAGACACGACACTACAAGACAAGACAAGACAAGGCCAGAGAAGAAAAGACAAGACAAGATACGACAAGACAAGACACGACAAGACAAGACAAGACAAGACAAGACAAGACATTTATTTTATTTGTTTCTAAACTAATTAAGAAGAGAAGACAGGACAAGACAAGACAAGACATGAGAAGACAAGACAAAACAAGACAAGACAAGACAAGACAAGACAATACAAGACAAGACAAGACAAGACAAGACAAGACAAGACAAGACAAGACAAGACAAGGCAAGGCTAGACAGAAAAAGGCAAAACAAGACAAGACAATTGTGTTTGATTTGTTTTTAAATTAATTAAGAAGATAAGACAAAACAAGACAAGACATGACATGACAAGACATGAAGAGACAAAACAAGGCAAGACATTTTTTTTATTTGTTTCTAAACTAATTAAGAATAGAAGACAAGACAAGACAAGACAAGATACAACAAGACAAGACATGACAAGACAAGACAAGACAAGACAAGACAATTCTGTTTGATTTGTTTTTAAATTAATTAAAAAGATAAGACAAGACAAGGCTAGACAGGAAAAGGCAAGACAAGACAAGACAATTGTGTTTGATTTGTTTTTAAATTAATTAAGAAGATGAGACAAAACAAGACAAGACATGACATGACAAGACATGACAAGACAAAACAAGACAAGACATTTTTTTTATTTGTTTCTAAACTAATTAAGAATAGAAGACAAGACAAGGCAAGACATGACAAGACAAGACAAGACAAGACAAGACAAGAATAGACAAGACAAGAAAAGTTAAGACAAGACAAGACAATTGTGTTTGATTTGTTTTTAAATTAATTAAGATGATAAGACAAAACAAAATAAGACAAGACAAGACAAGACAAGACAAGACAAGACAAGACCAGACATTTATTTTATTTGTTTCTAAACTAATTAAGAAGAGAAGACAAGACAAGGCAAGACAAGACATGACAAGACATTTATTTTATTTGTTTCTAAGCTAATTAAGAAGAGAAGACAAGACAAGACAAAACAAGACAAAACAAGACATGACAAGACAAAACAAGACAAGACAAGACAATTCTGTTTGATTTGTTTTTAAATTAATTAAGACAAGACAAGACAAGACAAAACAAGACATGACAAGACAAAACAAGACAAGACAAGACAATTCTGTTTGATTTGTTTTTAAATTAATTAAAAAGATAAGACAAGACAAGGCTAGACAGGAAAAGGCAAGAAAAGACAATTGTGTTTGATTTGTTTTTAAATTAATTAAGAAGATAAGACAAAACAAGACAAGACATGACATGACAAGACATGACAAGACAAAACAAGACAAGACATTTTTTTTATTTTTTTCTAAACTAATTAAGAATAGAAGACAAGACAAGACAAGACAAGACAAGACAAGACAAGACAAGACAAGACAAGACAAGGCAAGGCAAGGCCAGACAAGAAAAGACAAGACACGACACTACAAAACAATTGTGTTTGATTTGTTTTTAAATTAATTAAGAAGATAAGACAAAACAAGACAAGACATGACATGACAAGACATGAAGAGACAAAACAAGGCAAGACATTTTTTTTATATGTTTCTAAACTAATTAAGAATAGAAGACAAGACAAGACAAGACAAGATACAACAAGACAAGACATGACAAGACAAGACAAGACAAGACAAGACAATTCTGTTTGATTTGTTTTTAAATTAATTAAAAAGATAAGACAAGACAAGGCTAGACAGGAAAAGGCAAGACAAGACAAGACAATTGTGTTTGATTTGTTTTTAAATTAATTAAGAAGATAAGACAAAACAAGACAAGACATGACATGACAAGACAAAACAAGACAAGACATTTTTTTTATTTGTTTCTAAACTAATTAAGAATAGAAGACAAGACAAGACAAGACATGACAAGACAAGACAAGACAAGAATAGACAAGACAAGACAAGTTAAGACAAGACAAGACAATTGTGTTTGATTTGTTTTTAAATTAATTAAGATGATAAGACAAAACAAAATAAGACAAGACAAGACAAGACCAGACATTTATTTTATTTGTTTCTAAACTAATTAAGAAGAGAAGACAAGACAAGGCAAGACAAGACATGACAAGACATTTATTTTATTTGTTTCTAAACTAATTAAGAAGAGAAGACAAGACAAGACAAAACAAGACATGATAAGACAAAACAAGACAAGACAAGACAATTCTGTTTGATTTGTTTTTAAATTAATTAAGACAAGACAAGACAAGACAAAACAAGACATGACAAGACAAGACAAAACAAGACAAGACAAGACAAGACAAGACAATACAAGACAAGACAAGACAGGAAAAGGCAAGAAAAGACAATTGTGTTTGATTTGTTTTTAAATTAATTAAGAAGATAAGACAAAACAAGACAAGACATGACGTGACAAGACATGACAAGACAAAACAAGACAAGACATTTTTTTTATTTTTTTCTAAACTAATTAAGAATAGAAGACAAGACAAGACAAGACAAGACAAGACAAGACAAGACAAGACAAGACAAGACAAGACAAGAAGAGACAAGACAAGACAAGACAAGACAAGACAAGACAAGACAAGACAAGAAGAGACAAGACAGGACAATTGTTTTTGATTTGTTTTTAAATTAATTAAGAAGATAAGACAAGACAAGACAAGGCCAGAGAAGAAAAGACAAGACAAGACATTTTTTTTATTTGACAAGACAAGACAAGACAAGACAAGACAAGACAAGACAAGACAAGACAAGACAAGACAAGACAAGACAAGACAAGACAAGACAAGACAAGACAAGACAAGACAAGGCAAGAAAAGACAAGACAAGACAAGACATAACAAGGCTAGACAAGACAATTGCGTTTGATTTGTTTTTAAATTAATTAAGCAGATAAGACAAGACAAGGCAAGGCCAGACAAGAAAAGACAAGACACGACACTACAAGACAAGACAAGACAAGGCCAAAGAAGAAAAGACAAGACAAGATACGACAAGACAAGACAAGACATTTATTTTATTTGTTTCTAAACTAATTAAGAAGAGAAGACAGGACAAGACAAGACAAGACATGACAAGACAAGACAAAACAAGACAAGACAAGACAAGACAAGACAATACAAGACAAGACAAGACAAGACAAGACAAGACAAGACAAGACAAGACAAGACAAGGCACGGCTAGACAGAAAAAGGCAAAACAAGACAAGACAATTGTGTTTGATTTGTTTTTAAATTAATTAAGAAGATAAGACAAAACAAGACAAGACATGACATGACAAGACATGACAAGACAAAACAAGGCAAGACATTTTTTTTATTTGTTTCTAAACTAATTAAGAATAGAAGACAAGACAAGACAAGACAAGATACAACAAGACAAGACATGACAAGACAAGACAAGACAAGACAATTCTGTTTGATTTGTTTTTAAATTAATTAAAAAGATAAGACAAGACAAGGCTAGACAGGAAAAGGCAAGACAAGACAAGACAATTGTGTTTGATTTGTTTTTAAATTAATTAAGAAGATAAGACAAAACAAGACAAGACATTTTTTTATTTGTTTCTAAACTAATTAAGAATAGAAGACAAGACAAGACAAGACATGACAAGACAAGACAAGACAAGACAAGACAAGAATAGACAAGACAAGACAAGTTAAGACAAGACAAGACAATTGTGTTTGGTTTGTTTTTAAATTAATTAAGATGATAAGACAAAACAAAATAAGACAAGACAAGACAAGACCAGACATTTATTTTATTTGTTTCTAAACTAATTAAGAAGAGAAGACAAGACAGGGCAAGACAAGACATGACAAGACATTTATTTTATTTGTTTCTAAACTAATTAAGAAGAGAAGACAAGACAAGGCAAGACAAGATATGACAAGACAAAACAAGACAAGACAAGACAATTGTGTTTGATTTGTTTTTAAATTAATTAAGAAGATAAGACAAGACAAGACAAGACAAGACAAGACATGACAAGACATTTATTTTATTTGTTTCTAAACTAATTAAGAAGAGAAGACAAGACAAGACAAGACAAGACAAGACAAGACAAGACAAGACAAGACAAGACAAGACAAGACAAGACAAGACAAGTCAAGACAAGACAAGACAAGGCAAGAAGAGGCAAGACAAGACAAGACAAGACAAGACAAGACAAGACAAGGCAAGAAAAGACAAGACAAGACAAGACATAACAAGGCAAGACAAGACAATTGCGTTTGATTTGTTTTTAAATTAATTAAGCAGATAAGACAAGACAAGGCAAGGCCAGACAAGAAAAGACAAGACACGACACTACAAGACAAGACAAGACAAGGCCAAAGAAGAAAAGACAAGACAAGATACGACAAGACAAGACAAGACATTTATTTTATTTGTTTTTAAACTAATTAAGAAGAGAAGACAAGACAAGACAAGACATGACAAGACAAGACAAGACAAGACAAGACAAGAATAGACAAGACAAGACAAGTTAAGACAAGACAAGACAATTGTGTTTGATTTGTTTTTAAATTAATTAAGATGATAAGACAAAACAAAATAAGACAAGACAAGACAAGACAAGACAAGACAAGACCAGACATTTATTTTATTTGTTTCTAAACTAATTAAGAAGAGAAGACAAGACAAGGCAAGACAAGACATGACAAGACATTTATTTTATTTGTTTCTAAACTAATTAAGAAGAGAAGACAAGACAGGGCAAGACAAGACATGACAAGACATTTATTTTATTTGTTTCTAAACTAATTAAGAAGAGAAGACAAGACAAGGCAAGACAAGATATGACAAGACAAAACAAGACAAGACAAGACAATTGTGTTTGATTTGTTTTTAAATTAATTAAGAAGATAAGACAAGACAAGACAAGACAAGACAAGATATGACAAGACATTTATTTTATTTGTTTCTAAACTAATTAAGAAGAGAAGACAAGACAAGACAAGACAAGACAAGACAAGACAAGACAAGACAAGACAAGACAAGACAAGACAAGACAAGACAAGACAAGACAAGACAAGACAAGACAAGACAAGACAAGTCAAGACAAGACAAGACAAGGCAAGAAGAGGCAAGACAAGACAAGACAAGACAAGACAAGACAAGACAAGGCAAGAAAAGACAAGACAAGACAAGACATAACAAGGCAAGACAAGACAATTGCGTTTGATTTGTTTTTAAATTAATTAAGCAGATAAGACAAGACAAGGCAAGGCCAGACAAGAAAAGACAAGACACGACACTACAAGACAAGACAAGACAAGGCCAAAGAAGAAAAGACAAGACAAGATACGACAAGACAAGACAAGACATTTATTTTATTTGTTTTTAAACTAATTAAGAAGAGAAGACAAGACAAGACAAGACATGACAAGACAAGACAAGACAAGACAAGACAAGAATAGACAAGACAAGACAAGTTAAGACAAGACAAGACAATTGTGTTTGATTTGTTTTTAAATTAATTAAGATGATAAGACAAAACAAAATAAGACAAGACAAGACAAGACAAGACCAGACATTTATTTTATTTGTTTCTAAACTAATTAAGAAGAGAAGACAAGACAAGGCAAGACAAGACATGACAAGACATGACAAGACATGACAAGACAAAACAAGACAAGACATTTTTTTTATTTGTTTCTAAACTAATTAAGAATAGAAGACAAGACAAGACAAGACATGACAAGACAAGACAAGACAAGACAAGACAAGACAAGAATAGACAAGACAAGACAAGTTAAGACAAGACAAGACAATTGTGTTTGATTTGTTTTTAAATTAATTAAGATGATAAGACAAAACAAAATAAGACAAGACAAGACAAGACAAGACCAGACATTTATTTTATTTGTTTCTAAACTAATTAAGAAGAGAAGACAAGACAGGGCAAGACAAGACATGACAAGACATTTATTTTATTTGTTTCTAAACTAATTAAGAAGAGAAGACAAGACAAGGCAAGACAAGACATGACAAGACAAAACAAGACAAGACAAGACAATTGTGTTTGATTTGTTTTTAAATTAATTAAGAAGATAAGACAAGACAAGACAAGACAAGACAAGACATGACAAGACATTTATTTTATTTGTTTCTAAACTAATTAAGAAGAGAAGACAAGACAAGACAAGACAAGACAAGACAAGACAAGACAAGACAAGACAAGACAAGACAAGTCAAGACAAGACAAGACAAGGCAAGAAGAGGCAAGGCAAGGCAAGACAAGACAAGACAAGACAAGACAAAACAAGACAAGACAAGACAAGACAATTCTGTTTGATTTGTTTTTAAATTAATTAAGACAAGACAAGACAAAACAAGACATGACAAGACAAAACAAGACAAGACCAGACAATTCTGTTTGATTTGTTTTTAAATTAATTAAAAAGATAAGTCAAGACAAGGCTAGACAGGAAAAGGCAAGACAAGACAATTGTGTTTGATTTGTTTTTAAATTAATTAAGAAGATAAGACAAAACAAGACAAGACATGACATGACAAGACATGACAAGACAAAACAAGACAAGACATTTTTTTTATTTTTTTCTAAACTAATTAAGAATAGAAGACAAGACAAGACAAG
Organism: Zeugodacus cucurbitae; assembly: GCF_028554725.1. Lineage (NCBI taxonomy): Eukaryota > Metazoa > Arthropoda > Insecta > Diptera > Tephritidae > Zeugodacus > Zeugodacus cucurbitae. Next base: position 8,953,566 of record NC_071672.1, on the reverse strand, counting down.
ACAAGACAAGAAGAGACAAGACAGGACAATTGTGTTTGATTTGTTTTTAAATTAATTAAGAAGATAAGACAAGACAAGACAAGGCCAGAGAAGAAAAGACAAGACAAGACATGACAGGACAAGACAAGACAAGACAAGACAAGACAAGACAAGACAAGACAAGACAAGACAAGACAAGACAAGACAAGACATAACAATTGCGTTTGATTTGTTTTTAAATTAATTAAGCAGATAAGACAAGACAAGGCAAGGCCAGACAAGAAAAGACAAGACACGACACTACAAGACACGACACTACAAGACAAGACAAGACAAGGCCAGAGAAGAAAAGACAAGACAAGATACGACAAGACAAGACACGAGAAGACAAGACAAGACAAGACAAGATAAGACAAGACAAGACAAGACAATTGTGTTTGATTTGTTTTTAAATTAATTAAGACGATAAGACAAGACAAGGCCAGACAGGAAAAGACAAGACAAGACAAGACGATTGTGTTTGATTTGTTTTTAAATTAATTAAGATGATAAGACAAAACAAGACAAGACCTTTTTTTTTTATTTGTTTCTAAACTAATTAAGAAGAGAAGACAAGACAAGACAAGACAAGACATTTATTTTATTTGTTTCTAAACTAATTAAGAAGAGAAGACATGACAAGACAAAACAAGACAAGACAAGACAAGACAGGACAAGACAAGACAAGACAATTGTGTTTGATTTGTTTTTAAATTAATTAAGAAGAGAAGACAAGACAAGACAAGACAAGACAAGACAAGACATTTATTTTATTTGTTTCTATACTAATTAAGAAGAGAAGACAGGACAAGACAAGACAAGACAAGACAATTGTGTTTGATTTGTTTTAAAATTAATTAAGACGATAAGACAAGACAAGGCCAGACAGGAAAAGACAAGACAAGACAAGACAATTGTGTTTGATTTGTTTTTAAATTAATTAAGATGATAAGACAAAACAAGACAAGACATGACATGACAAGACAAGACGAGACAAAACAAGACAAAACATTTTTTTTTATTTGTTTCTAAACTAATTAAGAAGAGAAGACGAGACAAGACAAGACAAGACAAGACATTTATTTTATTTGTTTCTAAACTATTTAAGAAGAGAAGACATGACAAGACAAAACAAGACAAAACAAGACAAGACAAGACAAGACAAGACAAAACAAGACAAGACAAGACGAGACAAGACAAGACAAGACAAGACAAGACAAGACAAGACAAGACAAGACAAGACAAGACAAGACAAGACAAGACAAGACAAGACATTTATTTTATTTGTTTCAAAACTAATTAAGAAGAGAAGACAAGACAAGACAAGACAAGACAAGACAAGACAAGACAAGACATGACAAGACAAAACAAGACATGACAAGACAATTGTGTTTGATTTGTTTTTAAATTAATTAAGAAGAGAAGACAAGACAAGACAAGACAAGACAAGACAAGACAAGACAAGACAAGACATGACAAGACAAAACAAGACAAGACAAGACAATTGTGTTTGATTTGTTTTTAAATTAATTAAGAAGAGAAGACAAGAAATGACAAGACAAGACAAGACAAGACAAGACAAAACAAGACAAGACAAGACAAGACAAGACAAGACAAGACAAGACAAGACAAGACAAGACAAGACAAGACAAGACATGATAAGACAAAACAAGACAAGACAAGACAATTGTGTTTGATTTGTTTTAAAATTAATTAAGAAGAGAAGACAAGACAAGACAAGATAAGACAAGACAAGACAAGACAAGACAATTCTGTTTGATTTGTAATTAATTAAAAAGATAAGATAAGACAAGACAAGGCTAGACAGGAAAAGGCAAGACAAGACAAGACAATTGTGTTTGATTTGTTTTTAAATTAATTAAGAAGATAAGACAAAACAAGACAAGACATGACATGACTAGACATTTTTTTTATTTGACAAGACAAGACAAGACAAGACAAGACAAGACAAGACAAGACAAAACAAGACATGACAAGACAAAACAAGACAAGACAAGACAATTGTGTTTGATTTGTTTTTAAATTAATTAAGAAGAGAAGACAAGACAAGACAAGATAAGACAAGACAAAACAAGACAAGACCTTTTTTTTTTATTTGTTTCTAAACTAATTAAGAAGAGAAGACAAGACAAGACAAGACAAGACATTTATTTTATTTGTTTCTAAACTAATTAAGAAGAGAAGACATGACAAGACAAAACAAGACAAGACAAGACAAGACAGGACAAGACAAGACAAGACAATTGTGTTTGATTTGTTTTTAAATTAATTAAGAAGAGAAGACAAGACAAGACAAGACAAGACAAGACAAGACATTTATTTTATTTGTTTCTATACTAATTAAGAAGAGAAGACAGGACAAGACAAGACAAGACAAGACAATTGTGTTTGATTTGTTTTAAAATTAATTAAGACGATAAGACAAGACAAGGCCAGACAGGAAAAGACAAGACAAGACAAGACAATTGTGTTTGATTTGTTTTTAAATTAATTAAGATGATAAGACAAAACAAGACAAGACATGACATGACAAGACAAGACGAGACAAAACAAGACAAAACATTTTTTTTTATTTGTTTCTAAACTAATTAAGAAGAGAAGACGAGACAAGACAAGACAAGACAAGACATTTATTTTATTTGTTTCTAAACTATTTAAGAAGAGAAGACATGACAAGACAAAACAAGACAAAACAAGACAAGACAAGACAAGACAAGACAAAACAAGACAAGACAAGACAAGACAAGACAAGACAAGACAAGACAAGACAAGACAAGACAAGACAAGACAAGACAAGACAAGACAAGACAAGACAAGACAAGACAAGACAAGACATTTATTTTATTTGTTTCAAAACTAATTAAGAAGAGAAGACAAGACAAGACAAGACAAGACAAGACAAGACAAGACAAGACATGACAAGACAAAACAAGACATGACAAGACAATTGTGTTTGATTTGTTTTTAAATTAATTAAGAAGAGAAGACAAGACAAGACAAGACAAGACAAGACAAGACAAGACAAGACAAGACATGACAAGACAAAACAAGACAAGACAAGACAATTGTGTTTGATTTGTTTTTAAATTAATTAAGAAGAGAAGACAAGAAATGACAAGACAAGACAAGACAAGACAAGACAAAACAAGACAAGACAAGACAAGACAAGACAAGACAAGACAAGACAAGACAAGACAAGACAAGACAAGACAAGACATGATAAGACAAAACAAGACAAGACAAGACAATTGTGTTTGATTTGTTTTAAAATTAATTAAGAAGAGAAGACAAGACAAGACAAGATAAGACAAGACAAGACAAGACAAGACAATTCTGTTTGATTTGTAATTAATTAAAAAGATAAGATAAGACAAGACAAGGCTAGACAGGAAAAGGCAAGACAAGACAAGACAATTGTGTTTGATTTGTTTTTAAATTAATTAAGAAGATAAGACAAAACAAGACAAGACATGACATGACTAGACATTTTTTTTATTTGACAAGACAAGACAAGACAAGACAAGACAAGACAAGACAAGACAAAACAAGACATGACAAGACAAAACAAGACAAGACAAGACAATTGTGTTTGATTTGTTTTTAAATTAATTAAGAAGAGAAGACAAGACAAGACAAGATAAGACAAGACAAGACAAGACAAGACAATTCTGTTTGATTTGTAATTAATTAAAAAGATAAGATAAGACAAGACAAGGCTAGACAGGAAAAGGCAAGACAAGACAAGACAATTGTGTTTGATTTGTTTTTAAATTAATTAAGAAGATAAGACAAAACAAGACAAGACATGACATGACAAGACATTTTTTTTATTTGACAAGACAAGACAAGACAAGACAAGACAAGACAAGACAAGACAAAACAAGACATGACAAGACAAAACAAGACAAGACAAGACAATTGTGTTTGATTTGTTTTTAAATTAATTAAGAAGATAAAACAAAACAAGACAAGACATGACATGACAAGACAAAACAAGACAAGCCATTTTTTTTATTTGACAAGACAAGACAAGACAAGACAAGACAAGACAAGACAAGACAAGACAAGACAAGACAAGACAAGACATGACTAGACAAGACAAGACAAGACTAGACAAGACAAGACAAGACAAGACAAGACATGACAAGACAAAACAAGACAAGACAAGAAAATTCTGTTTGATTTGTTTTTAAATTAATTAAAAAGATAAGACAAGGCAAGGCTAGACAGAAAAAGGCAAAACAAGACAAGACAATTGTGTTTGATTTGTTTTTAAATTAATTAAGAAGATAAGACAAGACAAGACAAGACAAGACAAGATATGACAAGACATTTATTTTATTTGTTTCTAAACTAATTAAGAAGAGAAGACAAGACAAGACAAGACAAGACAAGACAAGACAAGACAAGACAAGACAAGACAAGACAAGACAAGACAAGACAAGACAAGACAAGACAAGACAAGACAAGACAAGACAAGACAAGTCAAGACAAGACAAGACAAGGCAAGAAGAGGCAAGACAAGACAAGACAAGACAAGACAAGACAAGACAAGGCAAGAAAAGACAAGACAAGACAAGACATAACAAGGCAAGACAAGACAATTGCGTTTGATTTGTTTTTAAATTAATTAAGCAGATAAGACAAGACAAGGCAAGGCCAGACAAGAAAAGACAAGACACGACACTACAAGACAAGACAAGACAAGGCCAAAGAAGAAAAGACAAGACAAGATACGACAAGACAAGACAAGACATTTATTTTATTTGTTTTTAAACTAATTAAGAAGAGAAGACAAGACAAGACAAGACATGACAAGACAAGACAAGACAAGACAAGACAAGAATAGACAAGACAAGACAAGTTAAGACAAGACAAGACAATTGTGTTTGATTTGTTTTTAAATTAATTAAGATGATAAGACAAAACAAAATAAGACAAGACAAGACAAGACAAGACCAGACATTTATTTTATTTGTTTCTAAACTAATTAAGAAGAGAAGACAAGACAAGGCAAGACAAGACATGACAAGACATGACAAGACATGACAAGACAAAACAAGACAAGACATTTTTTTTATTTGTTTCTAAACTAATTAAGAATAGAAGACAAGACAAGACAAGACATGACAAGACAAGACAAGACAAGACAAGACAAGACAAGAATAGACAAGACAAGACAAGTTAAGACAAGACAAGACAATTGTGTTTGATTTGTTTTTAAATTAATTAAGATGATAAGACAAAACAAAATAAGACAAGACAAGACAAGACAAGACCAGACATTTATTTTATTTGTTTCTAAACTAATTAAGAAGAGAAGACAAGACAGGGCAAGACAAGACATGACAAGACATTTATTTTATTTGTTTCTAAATTAATTAAGAAGAGAAGACAAGACAAGGCAAGACAAGACATGACAAGACAAAACAAGACAAGACAAGACAATTGTGTTTGATTTGTTTTTAAATTAATTAAGAAGATAAGACAAGACAAGACAAGACAAGACATGACAAGACATTTATTTTATTTGTTTCTAAACTAATTAAGAAGAGAAGACAAGACAAGACAAGACAAGACAAGACAAGACAAGACAAGACAAGACAAGACAAGACAAGACAAGACAAGTCAAGACAAGACAAGACAAGGCAAGAAGAGGCAAGGCAAGGCAAGACAAGACAAGACAAGACAAGACAAAACAAGACAAGACAAGACAAGACAATTCTGTTTGATTTGTTTTTAAATTAATTAAGACAAGACAAGACAAAACAAGACATGACAAGACAAAACAAGACAAGACCAGACAATTCTGTTTGATTTGTTTTTAAATTAATTAAAAAGATAAGTCAAGACAAGGCTAGACAGGAAAAGGCAAGACAAGACAATTGTGTTTGATTTGTTTTTAAATTAATTAAGAAGATAAGACAAAACAAGACAAGACATGACATGACAAGACATGACAAGACAAAACAAGACAAGACATTTTTTTTATTTTTTTCTAAACTAATTAAGAATAGAAGACAAGACAAGACAAGACAAGACAAGAAGAGACAAGACAGGACAATTGTGTTTGATTTGTTTTTAAATTAATTAAGAAGATAAGACAAGACAAGACAAGGCCAGAGAAGAAAAGACAAGACAAGACATGACAGGACAAGACAAGACAAGACAAGACAAGACAAGACAAGACAAGACAAGACAAGACAAGACAAGACAAGACATAACAATTGCGTTTGATTTGTTTTTAAATTAATTAAGCAGATAAGACAAGACAAGGCAAGGCCAGACAAGAAAAGACAAGACACGACACTACAAGACACGACACTACAAGACAAGACAAGACAAGGCCAGAGAAGAAAAGACAAGACAAGATACGACAAGACAAGACACGAGAAGACAAGACAAGACAAGACAAGATAAGACAAGACAAGACAAGACAATTGTGTTTGATTTGTTTTTAAATTAATTAAGACGATAAGACAAGACAAGGCCAGACAGGAAAAGACAAGACAAGACAAGACGATTGTGTTTGATTTGTTTTTAAATTAATTAAGATGATAAGACAAAACAAGACAAGACCTTTTTTTTTTATTTGTTTCTAAACTAATTAAGAAGAGAAGACAAGACAAGACAAGACAAGACATTTATTTTATTTGTTTCTAAACTAATTAAGAAGAGAAGACATGACAAGACAAAACAAGACAAGACAAGACAAGACAGGACAAGACAAGACAAGACAAGACAAGACAATTGTGTTTGATTTGTTTTTAAATTAATTAAGAAGAGAAGACAAGACAAGACAAGACAAGACAAGACATTTATTTTATTTGTTTCTATACTAATTAAGAAGAGAAGACAGGACAAGACAAGACAAGACAAGACAATTGTGTTTGATTTGTTTTAAAATTAATTAAGACGATAAGACAAGACAAGGCCAGACAGGAAAAGACAAGACAAGACAAGACAATTGTGTTTGATTTGTTTTTAAATTAATTAAGATGATAAGACAAAACAAGACAAGACATGACATGACAAGACAAGACGAGACAAAACAAGACAAAACATTTTTTTTTATTTGTTTCTAAACTAATTAAGAAGAGAAGACGAGACAAGACAAGACAAGACAAGACATTTATTTTATTTGTTTCTAAACTATTTAAGAAGAGAAGACATGACAAGACAAAACAAGACAAAACAAGACAAGACAAGACAAGACAAGACAAAACAAGACAAGACAAGACAAGACAAGACAAGACAAGACAAGACAAGACAAGACAAGACAAGACAAGACAAGACAAGACAAGACAAGACAAGACAAGACAAGACAAGACAAGACATTTATTTTATTTGTTTCAAAACTAATTAAGAAGAGAAGACAAGACAAGACAAGACAAGACAAGACAAGACAAGACAAGACATGACAAGACAAAACAAGACATGACAAGACAATTGTGTTTGATTTGTTTTTAAATTAATTAAGAAGAGAAGACAAGACAAGACAAGACAAGACAAGACAAGACAAGACAAGACAAGACATGACAAGACAAAACAAGACAAGACAAGACAATTGTGTTTGATTTGTTTTTAAATTAATTAAGAAGAGAAGACAAGAAATGACAAGACAAGACAAGACAAGACAAGACAAAACAAGACAAGACAAGACAAGACAAGACAAGACAAGACAAGACAAGACAAGACAAGACAAGACAAGACAAGACATGATAAGACAAAACAAGACAAGACAAGACAATTGTGTTTGATTTGTTTTAAAATTAATTAAGAAGAGAAGACAAGACAAGACAAGATAAGACAAGACAAGACAAGACAAGACAATTCTGTTTGATTTGTAATTAATTAAAAAGATAAGATAAGACAAGACAAGGCTAGACAGGAAAAGGCAAGACAAGACAAGACAATTGTGTTTGATTTGTTTTTAAATTAATTAAGAAGATAAGACAAAACAAGACAAGACATGACATGACTAGACATTTTTTTTATTTGACAAGACAAGACAAGACAAGACAAGACAAGACAAGACAAGACAAAACAAGACATGACAAGACAAAACAAGACAAGACAAGACAATTGTGTTTGATTTGTTTTTAAATTAATTAAGAAGAGAAGACAAGACAAGACAAGATAAGACAAGACAAGACAAGACAAGACAATTCTGTTTGATTTGTAATTAATTAAAAAGATAAGATAAGACAAGACAAGGCTAGACAGGAAAAGGCAAGACAAGACAAGACAATTGTGTTTGATTTGTTTTTAAATTAATTAAGAAGATAAGACAAAACAAGACAAGACATGACATGACAAGACATTTTTTTTATTTGACAAGACAAGACAAGACAAGACAAGACAAGACAAGACAAGACAAAACAAGACATGACAAGACAAAACAAGACAAGACAAGACAATTGTGTTTGATTTGTTTTTAAATTAATTAAGAAGATAAAACAAAACAAGACAAGACATGACATGACAAGACAAAACAAGACAAGCCATTTTTTTTATTTGACAAGACAAGACAAGACAAGACAAGACAAGACAAGACAAGACAAGACAAGACAAGACAAGACAAGACATGACTAGACAAGACAAGACAAGACTAGACAAGACAAGACAAGACAAGACAAGACATGACAAGACAAAACAAGACAAGACAAGAAAATTCTGTTTGATTTGTTTTTAAATTAATTAAAAAGATAAGACAAGGCAAGGCTAGACAGAAAAAGGCAAAACAAGACAAGACAATTGTGTTTGATTTGTTTTTAAATTAATTAAGAAGATAAGACAAAACAAGACAAGACATGACATGACAAGACATGACAAGACAAAACAAGACAAGACATTTTTTTATTTGTTTCTAAACTAATTAAGAATAGAAGACAAGACAAGACACGACAAGATACAACAAGACAAGACATGACAAGACAGGACAAGACAAGACAAGATAAGACAAGACAAGACAAGACAAGACAAGACAATTCTGTTTGATTTGTTTTTAAATTAATTAAAAAGATAAGACAAGACAAGGCTAGACAGGAAAAGGCAAGACAAGGCAAGACAATTGTGTTTGATTTGTTTTTAAATTAATTAAGAAGATAAGACAAAACAAGACAAGACATGACATGACAAGGCATGACAAGACAAAACAAGACAAGACATTTTTTTTATTTGTTTCTAAACTAATTAAGAATAGAAGACAAGACAAGACATGACAAGACAAGACAAGACAAGACAAGACAAGAATAGACAAGACAAGACAATTGTGTTTGATTTGTTTTTAAATTAATTAAGATGATAAGACAAAACAAAATAATACAAGACAAGACAAGGCAAGACAAGACAAGACAAGACATTTATTTTATTTGTTTCTAAACTAATTAAAAAGAGAAGACAAGACAATTCTGTTTGATTTGTAATTAATTAAAAAGATAAGATAAGACAAGACAAGGCTAGACAGGAAAAGGCAAGACAAGACAAGACAATTGTGTTTGATTTGTTTTTAAATTAATTAAGAAGATAAGACAAAACAAGACAAGACATGACATGACTAGACATTTTTTTTATTTGACAAGACAAGACAAGACAAGACAAGACAAGACAAGACAAGACAAAACAAGACATGACAAGACAAAACAAGACAAGACAAGACAATTGTGTTTGATTTGTTTTTAAATTAATTAAGAAGAGAAGACAAGACAAGACAAGATAAGACAAGACAAGACAAGACAAGACAATTCTGTTTGATTTGTAATTAATTAAAAAGATAAGATAAGACAAGACAAGGCTAGACAGGAAAAGGCAAGACAAGACAAGACAATTGTGTTTGATTTGTTTTTAAATTAATTAAGAAGATAAGACAAAACAAGACAAGACATGACATGACAAGACATTTTTTTTATTTGACAAGACAAGACAAGACAAGACAAGACAAGACAAGACAAGACAAAACAAGACATGACAAGACAAAACAAGACAAGACAAGACAATTGTGTTTGATTTGTTTTTAAATTAATTAAGAAGATAAAACAAAACAAGACAAGACATGACATGACAAGACAAAACAAGACAAGCCATTTTTTTTATTTGACAAGACAAGACAAGACAAGACAAGACAAGACAAGACAAGACAAGACAAGACAAGACAAGACAAGACATGACTAGACAAGACAAGACAAGACTAGACAAGACAAGACAAGACAAGACAAGACATGACAAGACAAAACAAGACAAGACAAGAAAATTCTGTTTGATTTGTTTTTAAATTAATTAAAAAGATAAGACAAGGCAAGGCTAGACAGAAAAAGGCAAAACAAGACAAGACAATTGTGTTTGATTTGTTTTTAAATTAATTAAGAAGATAAGACAAAACAAGACAAGACATGACATGACAAGACATGACAAGACAAAACAAGACAAGACATTTTTTTATTTGTTTCTAAACTAATTAAGAATAGAAGACAAGACAAGACACGACAAGATACAACAAGACAAGACATGACAAGACAGGACAAGACAAGACAAGATAAGACAAGACAAGACAAGACAAGACAAGACAATTCTGTTTGATTTGTTTTTAAATTAATTAAAAAGATAAGACAAGACAAGGCTAGACAGGAAAAGGCAAGACAAGGCAAGACAATTGTGTTTGATTTGTTTTTAAATTAATTAAGAAGATAAGACAAAACAAGACAAGACATGACATGACAAGGCATGACAAGACAAAACAAGACAAGACATTTTTTTTATTTGTTTCTAAACTAATTAAGAATAGAAGACAAGACAAGACATGACAAGACAAGACAAGACAAGACAAGACAAGAATAGACAAGACAAGACAATTGTGTTTGATTTGTTTTTAAATTAATTAAGATGATAAGACAAAACAAAATAATACAAGACAAGACAAGGCAAGACAAGACAAGACAAGACATTTATTTTATTTGTTTCTAAACTAATTAAAAAGAGAAGACAAGACAAGGCAAGACAAGACATGACAAGACATTTATTTTATTTGTTTCTAAACTAATTAAGAAGAGAAGACAACACAAGGCAAGACAAGACATGACATGACAAGACAAAACAAGACAAGACATTTTTTTTATTTGACAAGACAAGACAAGACAAGACAAGACAAGACAAGACAAGACAAGACAAGACAAGACAAGACAAGACAAGACAAGACAAGACAAGACTAGACAAGACAAGACAAGACATGACAAGACAAAACAAGACAAAACAAGACAAGACAAGACAATTCTGTTTGATTTGTTTTTAAATTAATTAAAAAGATAAGACAAGGCAAGGCTAGACAGAAAAAGGCAAAACAAGACAAGACAATTGAGTTTGATTTGTCTTTAAATTAATTAAGAAGATAAGACAAAACAAGACAAGACATGACATGACAAGACATGACAAGACAAAACAAGACAAGACATTTTTTTTATTTGTTTCTAAACTAATTAAGAATAGAAGACAAGACAAGACAAGACATGACAAGACAAGACAAGACAAGACAAGACAAGACAAGACAAGACAAGACAAGACAAGACAAGACAAGACAAGACAAGACAAGACAAGACAAGACAAGACATGACAAGACAAAACAAGACAAGACAAGACAATTCTGTTTGATTTGTTTTTAAATTAATTAAAAATATAAGACAAGGCAAGGCTAGACAGAAAGAGGCAAAACAAGACAAGACAATTGTGTTTGATTTGTTTTTAAATTAATTAAGAAGATAAGACAAAACAAGACAAGACATGACATGACAAGACAAAACAAGACAAGACATTTTTTTTATTTGTTTCTAAACTAATTAAGAATAGAAGATAAGACAAGACAAGACAAGATACAACAAGACAAGACATGACAAGACAAGACAAGACAAGACAAGATAAGACAAGACAAGACAAGACAAGACAAGACAAGACAATTCTGTTTGATTTGTTTTTAAATTAATTAAAAAGATAAGACAAGACAAGGCTAGACAGGAAAAGGCAAGACAAGACAAGACAATTGTGTTTGATTTGTTTTTAAATTAATTAAGAAGATAAGACAAAACAAGACAAGACATGACATGACAAGACATGACAAGACAAAACAAGACAAGACATTTTTTTTATTTGTTTCTAAACTAATTAAGAATAGAAGACAAGACAAGACAAGACATGACAAGACAAGACAAGACAAAACAAGAATAGACAAGACAAGACAAGTTAAAACAAGACAAGACAATTGTGTTTGATTTGTTTTTAAACTAATTAAGATGATAAGACAAAACAAAATAAGACAAGACAAGACAAGACAAGACAAGACAAGACAAGACATTTATTTTATTTGTTTCTTAACTAATTAAGAAGAGAAGACAAGACAAGACATTTATTTTATTTGTTTCTAAACTAATTAAGAAGAGAAGACAAGACAAGGCAAGACAAGACATGACAAGACAAAACAAGACAAGACAAGACAATTGTGTTTGATTTGTTTTTAAATTAATTAAGAAGATAAGACAAGACAAGACAAGACAAGACATTTATTTTATTTGTTTCACAACTAATTAAGAAGAGAAGACAAGACAAGACAAGACAAGACAAGACAAGACAAGACAAGACAAGACAAGACAAGACAAGACAAGACAAGACAAGACAAGACAAGACAAGACAAGACAAGACATGACAAGACAAAACAAGACAAGACAAGACAATTGTGTTTGATTTGTTTTTAAATTAATTAAGAAGAGAAGACAAGACAAGACAATACAAGACAAGACAAGACAAGACATGACAAGACAAAACAAGACAAGACAAGACAATTGTGTTTGATTTGTTTTGAAATTAATTAAGAAGAGAAGACAAGAAATGACAAGACAAGACAAGACAAGACAAGACAAGACAAGACAAGACAAGACAAGACAAGACATGATAAGACAAAACAAGACAAGACAAGACAATTGTGTTTGATTTGTTTTTAAATTAATTAAGAAGAGAAGACAAGACAAGACAAGACAAGATAAGACAAGACAAGACAAGACAAGACAATTCTGTTTGATTTGTAATTAATTAAAAAGATAAGATAAGACAAGACAAGGCTAGACAGGAAAAGGCAAGACAAGACAAGACAATTGTGTTTGATTTGTTTTTAAATTAATTAAGAAGATAAGACAAAACAAGACAGGACATGACATGACAAGACAAAACAAGACAAGACATTTTTTTTATTTGACAAGACAAGACAAGACAAGACAAGACAAGACAAGACAAGACAAAACAAGACATGACAAGACAAAACAAGACAAGACAAGACAATTGTGTTTGATTTGTTTTTAAATTAATTAAGAAGATAAAACAAAACAAGACAAGACATGACATGACAAGACAAAACAAGACAAGCCATTTTTTTTATTTGACAAGACAAGACAAGACAAGACAAGACAAGACAAGACAAGACAAGACAAGACAAGACAAGACAAGACAAGACAAGACAAGACTAGACAAGACAAGACAAGACAAGACAAGACATGACAAGACAAAACAAGACAAGACATTTTTTTTATTTGTTTCTAAACTAATTAAGAATAGAAGACAAGACAAGACATGACAAGACAAGACAAGACAAGACAAGACAAGAATAGACAAGACAAGACAATTGTGTTTGATTTGTTTTTAAATTAATTAAGATGATAAGACAAAACAAAATAATACAAGACAAGACAAGGCAAGACAAGACAAGACAAGACATTTATTTTATTTGTTTCTAAACTAATTAAAAAGAGAAGACAAGACAAGGCAAGACAAGACATGACAAGACATTTATTTTATTTGTTTCTAAACTAATTAAGAAGAGAAGACAACACAAGGCAAGGCAAGACATGACATGACAAGACAAAACAAGACAAGACATTTTTTTTATTTGACAAGACAAGACAAGACAAGACAAGACAAGACAAGACAAGACAAGACAAGACAAGACAAGACAAGACAAGACAAGACAAGACAAGACAAGACAAGACAAGACAAGACAAGACTAGACAAGACAAGACAAGACATGACAAGACAAAACAAGACAAAACAAGACAAAACAAGACAAGACAAGACAATTCTGTTTGATTTGTTTTTAAATTAATTAAAAAGATAAGACAAGGCAAGGCTAGACAGAAAAAGGCAAAACAAGACAAGACAATTGTGTTTGATTTGTCTTTAAATTAATTAAGAAGATAAGACAAAACAAGACAAGACATGACATGACAAGACATGACAAGACAAAACAAGACAAGACATTTTTTTTATTTGTTTCTAAACTAATTAAGAATAGAAGACAAGACAAGACAAGACAAGATACAACAAGACAAGACATGACAAGACAAGACAAGACAAGAAGAGACAAGATAAGACAAGACAAGACAATTCTGTTTGATTTGTTTTTAAATTAATTAAAAAGATAAGACAAGACAAGGCTAGACAGGAAAAGGCAAGACAAGACAAGACAATTGTGTTTGATTTGTTTATAAATTAATTAAAAAGATAAGACAAGACAAGGCTAGACAGGAAAAGGCAAGACAAGACAAGACAATTGTGTTTGATTTGTTTTTAAATTAATTAAGAAGATAAGACAAAACAAGACAAGACATGACATGACAAGACATGACAAGACAAAACAAGACAAGACATTTTTTTTATTTGTTTCTAAACTAATTAAGAATAGAAGACAAGACAAGACAAGACATGACAAGACAAGACAAGACAAGACAAGACAAGACAAGACAAGACAAGACAAGACAAGACAAGACAAGACAAGACAAGACAAGACAAGACAAGATAAGACAAGACAAGACAAGACAAGACAAGACAAGACAAGACAAGACAAGACAAGACAAGACAAGACATTTATTTTATTTGTTTCTAAACTAATTAAGAAGAGAAGACAAGACAAGACATTTATTTTATTTGTTTCTAAACTAATTAAGAATGGAAGACAAGACAAGACAAGACAAGACAAGACAAGACAAGACAAGACAAGACAAGACAAGACAAGACAAGACAAGACAAGACAAGACAAGACAAGACAAGACAAGACAAGACAAGACAAGACAAGACAAGACAAGACAAGACAAGACAAGACAAGACAAGACAAGACAAGACAAGACAAGACAAGACAAGACAAGACAAGACAAGACAAGACAAGACAAGACAAGACAAGACAAGACAAGACAAGACAAGACAAGTCAAGACAAGACAAGACAAGACAAGACAAGACAAGACAAGACAAGACAAGACAAGGCAAGACAAGACAAGACAAGACAAGACAAGACAAGACAAGACAAGACAAGACAAGACAAGACAAGACAAGACAAGACAAGACAAGACAAGACAAGACAAGACAAGACAAGACAAGACAAGACAAGACAAGACAAGACAAGACATGACATGACAAGACAAAACAAGACAAGACAAGACAATTCTGTTTGATTTGTTTTTAAATTAATTAAAAAGATAAGACAAGGCAAGGCTAGACAGAAAGAGGCAAAACAAGACAAGACAATTGTGTTTGATTTGTTTTTAAATTAATTAAGAAGATAAGACAAAACAAGACAAGACATGACATGACAAGACAAAACAAGACAAGACATTTTTTTTATTTGTTTCTAAACTAATTAAGAATAGAAGACAAGACAAGACAAGACAAGATACAACAAGACAAGACATGACAAGACAAGACAAGACAAGACAAGATAAGACAAGACAAGACAAGACAAGACAAGACAAGACAAGACAATTCTGTTTGATTTGTTTTTAAATTAATTAAAAAGATAAGACAAGACAAGGCTAGACAGGAAAAGGCAAGACAAGACAAGACAATTGTGTTTGATTTGTTTTTAAATTAATTAAGAAGATAAGACAAAACAAGACAAGACATGACATGACAAGACATGACAAGACAAAACAAGACAAGACATTTTTCTTTATTTGTTTCTAAACTAATTAAGAATAGAAGACAAGACAAGACAAGACATGACAAGACAAGACAAGACAAGACAAGAATAGACAAGACAAGACAAGTTAAAACAAGACAAGACAATTGTGTTTGATTTGTTTTTAAACTAATTAAGATGATAAGACAAAACAAAATAAGACAAGACAAGACAAGACAAGACAAGACAAGACATTTATTTTATTTGTTTCTTAACTAATTAAGAAGAGAAGACAAGACAAGACAATTATTTTATTTGTTTCTAAACTAATTAAGAAGAGAAGACAAGACAAGGCAAGACAAGACATGACAAGACAAAACAAGACAAGACAAGACAATTGTGTTTGATTTGTTTTTAAATTAATTAAGAAGATAAGACAAGACAAGACAAGACATGACAAGACAAGACAAGACAAGACAAGAATAGACAAGACAAGACAAGTTAAAACAAGACAAGACAATTGTGTTTGATTTGTTTTTAAACTAATTAAGATGATAAGACAAAACAAAATAAGACAAGACAAGACAAGACAAGACAAGACATTTATTTTATTTGTTTCTTAACTAATTAAGAAGAGAAGACAAGACAATTATTTTATTTGTTTCTAAACTAATTAAGAAGAGAAGACAAGACAAGGCAAGACAAGACATGACAAGACAAAACAAGACAAGACAAGACAATTGTGTTTGATTTGTTTTTAAATTAATTAAGAAGATAAGACAAGACAAGACAAGACAAGACATTTATTTTATTTGTTTCACAACTAATTAAGAAGAGAAGACAAGACAAGACAAGACAAGACAAGACAAGACAAGACAAGACAAGACAAGACAAGACAAGACAAGACAAGACAAGACAAGACAAGACAAGACAAGACAAGACAAGACAAGACAAGACATGACAAGACAAAACAAGACAAGACAAGACAATTGTGTTTGATTTGTTTTTAAATTAATTAAGAAGAGAAGACAAGACAAGACAATACAAGACAAGACAAGACAAGACAAGACATGACAAGACAAAACAAGACAAGACAAGACAATTGTGTTTGATTTGTTTTTAAATTAATTAAGAAGAGAAGACAAGAAATGACAAGACAAGACAAGACAAGACAAGACAAGACAAGACATGATAAGACAAAACAAGACAAGACAAGACAATTGTGTTTGATTTGTTTTTAAATTAATTAAGAAGAGAAGACAAGACAAGACAAGACAAGATAAGACAAGACAAGACAAGACAAGACAATTCTGTTTGATTTGTAATTAATTAAAAAGATAAGATAAGACAAGACAAGGCTAGACAGGAAAAGGCAAGACAAGACAAGACAATTGTGACAAGACAAGACAAGACAAGACAATTCTGTTTGATTTGTTTTTAAATTAATTAAAAAGATAAGACAAGACAAGGCTAGACAGGAAAAGGCAAGACAAGACAAGACAATTGTGTTTGATTTGTTTTTAAATTAATTAAGAAGATAAGACAAAACAAGACAAGACATGACATGACAAGACAAAACAAGACAAGACATTTTTTTTTATTTGTTTCTAAACTAATTAAGAATAGAAGACAAGACAAGACAAGACATGACAAGACAAGACAAGACAAGACAAGAATAGACAAGACAAGACAAGTTAAAACAAGACAAGACAATTGTGTTTGATTTGTTTTTAAACTAATTAAGATGATAAGACAAAACAAAATAAGACAAGACAAGACAAGACAAGACAAGACAAGACATTTATTTTATTTGTTTCTTAACTAATTAAGAAGAGAAGACAAGACAAGACAATTATTTTATTTGTTTCTAAACTAATTAAGAAGAGAAGACAAGACAAGGCAAGACAAGACATGACAAGACAAAACAAGACAAGACAAGACAAAACAAGACAAGACAAGACAATTGTGTTTGATTTGTTTTTAAATTAATTAAGAAGATAAGACAAGACAAGACAAGACAAGACATTTATTTTATTTGTTTCACAACTAATTAAGAAGAGAAGACAAGACAAGACAAGACAAGACAAGACAAGACAAGACAAGACAAGACAAGACAAGACAAGACAAGACAAGACAAGACAAGACAAGACAAGACAAGACAAGACAAGACAAGACAAGACATGACAAGACAAAACAAGACAAGACAAGACAATTGTGTTTGATTTGTTTTTAAATTAATTAAGAAGAGAAGACAAGACAAGACAATACAAGACAAGACAAGACAAGACAAGACATGACAAGACAAAACAAGACAAGACAAGACAATTGTGTTTGATTTGTTTTTAAATTAATTAAGAAGAGAAGACAAGAAATGACAAGACAAGACAAGACAAGACAAGACATGATAAGACAAAACAAGACAAGACAAGACAATTGTGTTTGATTTGTTTTTAAATTAATTAAGAAGAGAAGACAAGACAAGACAAGACAAGATAAGACAAGACAAGACAAGACAAGACAATTCTGTTTGATTTGTAATTAATTAAAAAGATAAGATAAGACAAGACAAGGCTAGACAGGAAAAGGCAAGACAAGACAAGACAATTGTGTTTGATTTGTTTTTAAATTAATTAAGAAGATAAGACAAAACAAGACAAGACAAGACATGACAAGACAAAACAAGACAAGACATTTTTTTTATTTGACAAGACAAGACAAGACAAGACAAGACAAGACAAGACAAGACAAAACAAGACATGACAAGACAAAACAAGACAAGACAAGACAATTGTGTTTGATTTGTTTTTAAATTAATTAAGAAGATAAAACAAAACAAGACAAGACATGACATGACAAGACAAAACAAGACAAGCCATTTTTTTTATTTGACAAGACAAGACAAGACAAGACAAGACAAGACAAGACAAGACAAGACAAGACAAGACAAGACAAGACAAGACAAGACAAGACAAGACAAGACAAGACAAGACAAGACAAGACAAGACAAGACAAGACAAGACTAGACAAGACAAGACAAGACATGACAAGACAAAACAAGACAAAACAAGACATGACAAGACAATTCTGTTTGATTTGTTTTTAAATTAATTAAAAAGATAAGACAAGGCAAGGCTAGACAGAAAAAGGCAAAACAAGACAAGACAATTGTGTTTGATTTGTCTTTAAATTAATTAAGAAGATAAGACAAAACAAGACAAGACATGACATGACAAGACATGACAAGACAAAACAAGACAAGACATTTTTTTTATTTGTTTCTAAACTAATTAAGAATAGAAGACAAGACAAGACAAGACAAGATACAACAAGACAAGACATGACAAGACAAGACAAGACAAGAAGAGACAAGATAAGACAAGACAAGACGATTCTGTTTGATTTGTTTTTTTAAATTAATTAAGAAGAGAAGACAAGACAAGACAAGACAAGATAAGACAAGACAAGACAAGACAAGACAATTCTGTTTGATTTGTAATTAATTAAAAAGATAAGATAAGACAAGACAAGGCTAGACAGGAAAAGGCAAGACAAGACAAGACAATTGTGTTTGATTTGTTTTTAAATTAATTAAGAAGATAAGACAAAACAAGACAAGACATGACATGACAAGACATGACAAGACAAGACATTTTTTTTATTTGTTTCTAAACTAATAAAGAATAGAAGACAAGACAAGACAAGACATGACAAGACAGACAAGACAAGACAAGAATAGACAAGACAAGACAAGTTAAGAGAAGACAAGACAATTGTGTTTGATTTGTTTTTAAATTAATTAAGATGATAAAACAAAACAAAATAAGACAAGACAAGACAAGACAAGACATTTATTTTATTTGTTTCTAAATTAATTAAGAAGAGAAGACAAGACAAGGCAAGACAAGACATGACAAGACAAAACAAGACAAGACAAGACAATTGTGTTTGATTTGTTTTTAAATTAATTAAGCAGATAAGACAAGACAAGACAAGACAAGACAAGACAAGACAAGACATTTATTTTATTTGTTTCTAAACTAATTAAGAAGAGAAGACAAGACAAGACAAGACAAGACAAGACAAGACAAGACAAGACAAGACAATTGTGTTTGATTTGCTTTTAAATTAATTAAGAAGAGAAGACAAGACAAGACAAGACAAGACATTTTTTTTATTTGTTTCTAAACTAATTAAGAAGAGAAGACAAGACAAGGCAAGACAAGACATGACAAGACAAAACAAGACAAGACAAGACACGGCAATTGTGTTTGATTTGTTTTTAAATTAATTAAGAAGATAAGACAAAACAAGACAAGACATTTTTTTTATTTGTTTCTAAACTAATTAAGAATAGAAGACAAGACAAGACAAGACAAGACAAGACAAGACAAGACAAGACAAGACAAGACAAGACAAGACAAGACAAGACAAGACAAGACAAGACAAGACAAGACAAGACAAGACAAGACAAGACAAGACAAGACAAGACAAGACAAGACAAGACAAGACAAGACAAGACAAGACAAGACAAGACAAGACAAGACAAGACAAGACAAGACAAGACAAGACAAGACAAGACAAGACAAGACAAGACAAGACAAGACAAGACAAGACAAGACAAGACAAGACAAGACAAGACAAGACAAGACAAGACAAGACAAGACAAGACAAGACAAGACAAGACAAGACAAGACAAGACAAGACAAGACAAGACAAGACAAGACAAGACTAGACAAGACAAGACATGACAAGACAAAACAAGACAAAACAAGACAAGACAAGACAATTCTGTTTGATTTGTTTTTAAATTAATTAAAAAGATAGGACAAGGCAAGGCTAGACAGAAAAAGGCAAAACAAGACAAGACAATTGTGTTTGATTTGTCTTTAAATTAATTAAGAAGATAAGACAAAACAAGACAAGACATGACATGACAAGACATGACAAGACAAAACAAGACAAGACATTTTTTTTATTTGTTTCTAAACTAATTAAGAATAGAAGACAAGACAAGACAAGACAAGATACAACAAGACAAGACATGACAAGACAAGACAAGACAAGGAGAGACAAGATAAGACAAGACAAGACAATTCTGTTTCATTTGTTTTTAAATTAATTAAAAAGATAAGACAAGACAAGGCTAGACAGGAAAAGGCAAGACAAGACAAGACAATTGTGTTTGATTTGTTTTTAAATTAATTAAGAAGATAAGACAAAACAAGACAAGACATGACATGACAAGACATGACAAGACAAGACATTTTTTTTATTTGTTTCTAAACTAATAAAGAATAGAAGACAAGACAAGACAAGACATGACAAGACAAGACAAGACAAGACAAGACAAGAATAGACAAGACAAGACAAGTTAAGAGAAGACAAGACAATTGTGTTTGATTTGTTTTTAAATTAATTAAGATGATAAAACAAAACAAAATAAGACAAGGCAAGACAAGACAAGACATTTATTTTATTTGTTTCTAAACTAATTAAGAAGAGAAGACAAGACAAGACAAGACAAGACAAGACAAGACAAGACAAGACAAGACAAGACAAGACAAGACAAGACAAGACAAGACAAGACAAGACAAGACAAGACAAGACACGACAAGATACAACAAGACAAGACATGACAAGACAAGACAAGACAAGACAAGATAAGACAAGACAAGACAAGACAATTCTGTTTGATTTGTTTTTAAATTAATTAAAAAGACAAGACAAGACATTTATTTTATTTGTTTCTAAACTAATTAAGAAGAGAAGACAAGACAAGACAAGACAAGACAAGACAATTGTGTTTGATTTGTTTTTAAATTAATTAAGAAGAGAAGACAAGACAAGACAAGACAAGACATTTTTTTTATTTGTTTCTAAACTAATTAAGAAGAGAAGACAAGACAAGGCAATTGTGTTTGATTTGTTTTTAAATTAATTAAGAAGATAAGACAAAACAAGACAAGACATGACATGACAAGACAAAACAAGACAAGACATTTTTTTTATTTGTTTCTAAACTAATTAAGAAGAGAAGACAAGACAAGGCAAGACAAGACATGACAAG
Organism: Zeugodacus cucurbitae; assembly: GCF_028554725.1. Taxonomy (NCBI): domain Eukaryota; kingdom Metazoa; phylum Arthropoda; class Insecta; order Diptera; family Tephritidae; genus Zeugodacus; species Zeugodacus cucurbitae. Next base: position 8,931,540 of record NC_071672.1, on the reverse strand, counting down.
ACATTTATTTTATTTGTTTCTAAACTAATTAAGAAGAGAAGACAAGACAAGGCAAGACAAGACATGACATGACAAGACAAAACAAGACAAGACATTTTTTTTATTTGACAAGACAAGACAAGACAAGACAAGACAAGACAAGACAAGACAAGACAAGACAAGACAAGACTAGACAAGACAAGACAAGACAAGACATGACAAGACAAAACAAGACAAAACAAGACAAGACAAGACAATTCTGTTTGATTTGTTTTTAAATTAATTAAAAAGATAAGACAAGGCAAGGCTAGACAGAAAAAGGCAAAACAAGACAAGACAATTGTGTTTGATTTGCCTTTAAATTAATTAAGAAGATAAGACAAAACAAGACAAGATATGACATGACAAGACATGACAAGACAAAACAAGACAAGACTTTTTTTTATTTGTTTCTAAACTAATTAAGAATAGAAGACAAGACAAGACAAGACAAGATACAACAAGACATGACATGACAAGACAAGACAAGAAGAGACAAGAAAAGACAAGACAAGACAATTCTGTTTGATTTGTTTTTAAATTAATTAAAAAGATAAGACAAGACAAGGCTAGACAGGAAAAGGCAAGACAAGACAAGACAATTGTGTTTGATTTGTTTTTAAATTAATTAAGAAGATAAGACAAAACAAGACAAGACATGACATGACAAGACATGACAAGACAAGACATTTTTTTTATTTGTTTCTAAACTAATAAAGAATAGAAGACAAGACAAGACATGACAAGACAAGACAAGACAAGACAAGACAAGACAAGAATAGACAAGACAAGACAAGTTAAGAGAAGACAAGACAATTGTGTTTGATTTGTTTTTAAATTAATTAAGATGATAAAACAAAACAAAATAAGACAAGACAAGACAAGACATTTATTTTATTTGTTTCTAAACTAATTAAGAAGAGAAGACAAGACAAGGCAAGACAAGACATGACAAGACAAAACAAGACAAGACAAGACAATTGTGTTTGATTTGTTTTTAAATTAATTAAGCAGATAAGACAAGACAAGACAAGACAAGACAAGACATTTATTTTATTTGTTTCTAAACTAATTAAGAAGAGAAGACAAGACAAGACAAGACAAGACAATTGTGTTTGATTTGTTTTTAAATTAATTAAGAAGAGAAGACAAGACAAGACAAGACATTTTTTTTATTTGTTTCTAAACTAATTAAGAAGAGAAGACAAGACAAGGCAAGACAAGACATGACAAGACAAAACAAGACAAGACAAGACAAGGCAATTGTGTTTGATTTGTTTTTAAATTAATTAAGAAGATAAGACAAAACAACACAAGACATGACATGACAAGACAAAACAAGACAAGACATTTTTTTTATTTGTTTCTAAACTAATTAAGAATAGAAGACAAGACAAGACAAGACAAGACAAGACAAGACAAGACAAGACAAGACAAGACACGACAAGATACAACAAGACAAGACATGACAAGACAAGACAAGACAAGACAAGATAAGACAAGACAAGACAAGACAATTCTGTTTGATTTGTTTTTAAATTAATTAAAAAGACAAGACAAGACAAGACAAGACAAGACATTTATTTTATTTGTTTCTAAACTAATTAAGAAGAGAAGACAAGACAAGACAAGACAATTGTGTTTGATTTGTTTTTAAATTAATTAAGAAGAGAAGACAAGACAAGACAAGACAAGACATTTTTTTTATTTGTTTCTAAACTAATTAAGAAGAGAAGACAAGACAAGGCAATTGTGTTTGATTTGTTTTTAAATTAATTAAGAAGATAAAACAAAACAAGACAAGACATGACATGACAAGACAAAACAAGACAAGACATTTTTTTTATTTGTTTCTAAACTAATTAAGAAGAGAAGACAAGACAAGGCAAGACAATTGTGTTTGATTTGTTTTTAAATTAATTAAGAAGAGAAGACAAGACAAGGCAAGACAAGACATTTTTTTTATTTGTTTCTAAACTAATTAAGAAGAGAAGACAAGACAAGACAAGACAATTGTGTTTGATTTGTTTTTAAATTAATTAAGAAGAGAAGACAAGATATGACATGACAAGACATGACAAGACAAAACAAGACAAGACATTTTTTTTATTTGTTTCTAAACTAATTAAGAATAGAAGACAAGACAAGACAAGACAAGATACAACAAGACAAGACATGACAAGACAAGACAAGAAGAGACAAGATAAGACAAGACAAGACAATTCTGTTTGATTTGTTTTTAAATTAATTAAAAAGACAAGACAAGACAAGACAAGACAAGACATTTATTTTATTTGTTTCTAAACTAATTAAGAAGAGAAGACAAGACAAGACAAGACAATTGTGTTTGATTTGTTTTTAAATTAATTAAGAAGAGAAGACAAGACAAAACAAGACAAGACATTTTTTTTATTTGTTTCTAAACTAATTAAGAATAGAAGACAAGACATGACAAGACAAGACAAGACAAGACAAGATAAGACAAGACAAGACAAGACAATTCTGTTTGATTTGTTTTTAAATTAATTAAAAAGACAAGACAAGACAAGACAAGACAAGACATTTATTTTATTTGTTTCTAAACTAATTAAGAAGAGAAGACAAGACAAGACAAGACAATTGTGTTTGATTTGTTTTTAAATTAATTAAGAAGAGAAGACAAGACAAGACAAGACAAGACATTTTTTTTATTTGTTTCTAAACTAATTAAGAAGACAAGACAAGACAAGACAATTGTGTTTGATTTGTTTTTAAATTAATTAAGAAGAGAAGACAAGACAAGACAAGACAAGACATTTATTTTATTTGTTTCTAAACTAATTAAGAAGAGAAGACAAGACAAGACAAGACAATTGTGTTTGATTTGTTTTTAAATTAATTAAGAAGAGAAGACAAGATATGACATGACAAGACATGACAAGACAAAACAAGACAAGACATTTTTTTTATTTGTTTCTAAACTAATTAAGAATAGAAGACAAGACAAGACAAGACAAGATACAACAAGACAAGACATGACAAGACAAGACAAGAAGAGACAAGATAAGACAAGACAAGACAATTCTGTTTGATTTGTTTTTAAATTAATTAAAAAGATAAGACAAGACAAGGCTAGACAGGAAAAGGCAAGACAAGACAAGACAATTGTGTTTGATTTGTCTTTAAATTAATTAAGAAGATAAGACAAAACAAGACAAGACATGACATGACAAGACATGACAAGACAAAACAAGACAAGACATTTTTTTTATTTGTTTCTAAACTAATTAAGAATAGAAGACAAGACAAGACAAGACAAGATACAACAAGACAAGACATGACAAGACAAGACAAGACAATAAGAGACAAGATAAGACAAGACAAGACAATTCTGTTTGATTTGTTTTTAAATTAATTAAAAAGATAAGACAAGACAAGGCTAGACAGGAAAAGGCAAGACAAGACAAGACAATTGTGTTTGATTTGTTTTTAAATTAATTAAGAAGATAAGACAAAACAAGACAAGACATGACATGACAAGACATGACAAGACAAGACATTTTTTTTATTTGTTTCTAAACTAATAAAGAATAGAAGACAAGACAAGACAAGACATGACAAGACAGACAAGACAAGACAAGAATAGACAAGACAAGACAAGTTAAGAGAAGACAAGACAATTGTGTTTGATTTGTTTTTAAATTAATTAAGATGATAAAACAAAACAAAATAAGACAAGACAAGACAAGACAAGACATTTATTTTATTTGTTTCTAAATTAATTAAGAAGAGAAGACAAGACAAGGCAAGACAAGACATGACAAGACAAAACAAGACAAGACAAGACAATTGTGTTTGATTTGTTTTTAAATTAATTAAGCAGATAAGACAAGACAAGACAAGACAAGACAAGACAAGACAAGACATTTATTTTATTTGTTTCTAAACTAATTAAGAAGAGAAGACAAGACAAGACAAGACAAGACAAGACAAGACAAGACAAGACAAGACAATTGTGTTTGATTTGCTTTTAAATTAATTAAGAAGAGAAGACAAGACAAGACAAGACAAGACATTTTTTTATTTGTTTCTAAACTAATTAAGAAGAGAAGACAAGACAAGGCAAGACAAGACATGACAAGACAAAACAAGAGAAGACAAGACAAGGCAATTGTGTTTGATTTGTTTTTAAATTAATTAAGAAGATAAGACAAAACAAGACAAGACATTTTTTTTATTTGTTTCTAAACTAATTAAGAATAGAAGACAAGACAAGACAAGACAAGACAAGACAAGACAAGACAAGACAAGACAAGACAAGACAAGACAAGACAAGACAAGACAAGACAAGACAAGACAAGACAAGACAAGACAAGACAAGACAAGACAAGACAAGACAAGACAAGACAAGACAAGACAAGACAAGACAAGACAAGACAAGACAAGACAAGACAAGACAAGACAAGACAAGACAAGACAAGACAAGACAAGACAAGACAAGACAAGACAAGACAAGACAAGACAAGACAAGACAAGACAAGACAAGACTAGACAAGACAAGACATGACAAGACAAAACAAGACAAAACAAGACAAGACAAGACAATTCTGTTTGATTTGTTTTTAAATTAATTAAAAAGATAAGACAAGGCAAGGCTAGACAGAAAAAGGCAAAACAAGACAAGACAATTGTGTTTGATTTGTCTTTAAATTAATTAAGAAGATAAGACAAAACAAGACAAGACATGACATTTTTTTTATTTGTTTCTAAACTAATTAAGAATAGAAGACAAGACAAGACAAGACGAGATACAACAAGACAAGACATGACAAGACAAGACAAGACAAGGAGAGACAAGATAAGACAAGACAAGACAATTCTGTTTCATTTGTTTTTAAATTAATTAAAAAGATAAGACAAGACAAGGCTAGACAGGAAAAGGCAAGACAAGACAAGACAATTGTGTTTGATTTGTTTTTAAATTAATTAAGAAGATAAGACAAAACAAGACAAGACATGACATGACAAGACATGACAAGACAAGACATTTTTTTTATTTGTTTCTAAACTAATAAAGAATAGAAGACAAGACAAGACAAGACATGACAAGACAAGACAAGACAAGACAAGACAAGAATAGACAAGACAAGACAAGTTAAGAGAAGACAAGACAATTGTGTTTGATTTGTTTTTAAATTAATTAAGATGATAAAACAAAACAAAATAAGACAAGGCAAGACAAGACAAGACAAGACAAGACAAGACATTTATTTTATTTGTTTCTAAACTAATTAAGAAGAGAAGACAAGACAAGGCAAGACAAAACATGACAAGACAAAACAAGACAAGACAAGACAATTTTGTTTGATTTGTTTTTAAATTAATTAAGCAGATAAGACAAGACAAGACAAGACAAGACAAGACAAGACAAGACATTTATTTTATTTGTTTCTAAACTAATTAAGAAGAGAAGACAATACAAGACAAGACAATTGTGTTTGATTTGTTTTTAAATTAATTAAGAAGAGAAGACAAGACAAGACAAGACAATACATTTTTTTTATTTGTTTCTAAACTAATTAAGAAGAGAAGACAAGACAAGGCAATTGTGTTTGATTTGTTTTTAAATTAATTAAGAAGATAAGACAAAACAAGACAAGACATGACACGACAAGACAAAACAAGACAAGACATTTTTTTTATTTGTTTCTAAACTAATTAAGAATAGAAGACAAGACAAGACAAGACAAGACAAGACAAGACAAGACAAGACAAGACAAGACAAGACAAGACAAGACAAGACAAGACAAGACACGACAAGATACAACAAGACAAGACATGACAAGACAAGACAAGACAAGACAAGATAAGACAAGACAAGACAAGACAATTCTGTTTGATTTGTTTTTAAATTAATTAAAAAGACAAGACAAGACAAGAAAAGACATTTATTTTATTTGTTTCTAAACTAATTAAGAAGAGAAGACAAGACAAGACAAGACAAGACAAGACAATTGTGTTTGATTTGTTTTTAAATTAATTAAGAAGAGAAGACAAGACAAGACAAGACAAGACATTTTTTTTATTTGTTTCTAAACTAATTAAGAAGAGAAGACAAGACAAGGCAATTGTGTTTGATTTGTTTTTAAATTAATTAAGAAGATAAGACAAAACAAGACAAGACATGACATGACAAGACAAAACAAGACAAGACATTTTTTTTATTTGTTTCTAAACTAATTAAGAAGAGAAGACAAGACAAGGCAAGACAAGACATGACAAGACATTTATTTTATTTGTTTCTAAACTAATTAAGAAGAGAAGACAAGACAAGGCAAGACAAGACATGACATGACAAGACAAAACAAGACAAGACATTTTTTTTATTTGACAAGACAAGACAAGACAAGACAAGACAAGACAAGACAAGACAAGACAAGACAAGACAAGACAAGACAAGACAAGACAAGACAAGACAAGACAAGACTAGACAAGACAAGACAAGATAAGACATGACAAGACAAAACAAGACAAGACAAAACAAGACAAGACAATTCTGTTTGATTTGTTTTTAAATTAATTAAAAAGATAAGACAAGGCAAGGCTAGACAGAAAAAGGCAAAACAAGACAAGACAATTGTGTTTGATTTGCCTTTAAATTAATTAAGAAGATAAGACAAAACAAGACAAGATATGACATGACAAGACATGACAAGACAAAACAAGACAAGACATTTTTTTTATTTGTTTCTAAACTAATTAAGAATAGAAGACAAGACAAGACAAGACAAGATACAACAAGACAAGACATGACAAGACAAGACAAGACAATTCTGTTTGATTTGTTTTTAAATTAATTAAAAAGATAAGACAAGACAAGGCTAGACAGGAAAAGGCAAGACAAGACAAGACAATTGTGTTTGATTTGTTTTTAAATTAATTAAGAAGATAAGACAAAACAAGACAAGACATGACATGACAAGACATGACAAGACAAGACATTTTTTTTATTTGTTTCTAAACTAATAAAGAATAGAAGACAAGACAAGACAAGACATGACAAGACAAGACAAGACAAGACAAGACAAGACGAGACAAGACAAGAATAGACAAGACAAGACAAGTTAAGAGAAGACAAGACAATTGTGTTTGATTTGTTTTTAAATTAATTAAGATGATAAAACAAAACAAAATAAGACAAGACAAGACAAGACAAGACAAGACATTTATTTTATTTGTTTCTAAACTAATTAAGAAGAGAAGACAAGACAAGGCAAGACAAGACATGACAAGACAAAACAAGACAAGACAAGACAATTGTGTTTGATTTGTTTTTAAATTAATTAAGCAGATAAGACAAGACAAGACAAGACAAGACAAGACATTTATTTTATTTGTTTCTAAACTAATTAAGAAGAGAAGACAAGACAAGACAAGACAAGACAATTGTGTTTGATTTGTTTTTAAATTAATTAAGAAGAGAAGACAAGACAAGACAAGACATTTTTTTTATTTGTTTCTAAACTAATTAAGAAGAGAAGACAAGACAAGGCAAGACAAGACATGACAAGACAAAACAAGACAAGACAAGACAAGGCAATTGTGTTTGATTTGTTTTTAAATTAATTAAGAAGATAAGACAAAACAAGACAAGACATGACATGACAAGACAAAACAAGACAAGACATTTTTTTTATTTGTTTCTAAACTAATTAAGAATAGAAGACAAGACAAGACAAGACAAGACAAGACAAGACAAGACAAGACAAGACAAGACAAGACAAGACAAGACACGACAAGATACAACAAGACAAGACATGACAAGACAAGACAAGACAAGACAAGATAAGACAAGACAAGACAAGACAATTCTGTTTGATTTGTTTTTAAATTAATTAAAAAGACAAGACAAGACAAGACAAGACAAGACATTTATTTTATTTGTTTCTAAACTAATTAAGAAGAGAAGACAAGACAAGACAAGACAATTGTGTTTGATTTGTTTTTAAATTAATTAAGAAGAGAAGACAAGACAAGACAAGACAAGACATTTTTTTTATTTGTTTCTAAACTAATTAAGAAGAGAAGACAAGACAAGGCAATTGTGTTTGATTTGTTTTTAAATTAATTAAGAAGATAAGACAAAACAAGACAAGACATGACATGACAAGACAAAACAAGACAAGACATTTTTTTTATTTGTTTCTAAACTAATTAAGAAGAGAAGACAAGACAAGGCAAGACAAGACATGACAAGACATTTATTTTATTTGTTTCTAAACTAATTAAGAAGAGAAGACAAGACAAGGCAAGACAAGACATGACATGACAAGACAAAACAAGACAAGACATTTTTTTTATTTGACAAGACAAGACAAGACAAGACAAGACAAGACAAGACAAGACAAGACAAGACTAGACAAGACAAGACAAGACAAGACATGACAAGACAAAACAAGACAAAACAAGACAAGACAAGACAATTCTGTTTGATTTGTTTTTAAATTAATTAAAAAGATAAGACAAGGCAAGGCTAGACAGAAAAAGGCAAAACAAGACAAGACAATTGTGTTTGATTTGCCTTTAAATTAATTAAGAAGATAAGACAAAACAAGACAAGACATGACATGACAAGACATGACAAGACAAAACAAGACAAGACATTTTTTTTATTTGTTTCTAAACTAATTAAGAATAGAAGACAAGACAAGGCAAGACAAGACATGACAAGACATTTATTTTATTTGGTTCTAAACTAATTAAGAAGAGAAGACAAGACAAGGCAAGACAAGACATGACATGACAAGACAAAACAAGACAAGACATTTTTTTATTTGACAAGACAAGACAAGACAAGACAAGACAAGACAAGACAAGACAAGACAAGACAAGACAAGACAAGACTAGACAAGACAAGACAAGACAAGACAAGACAAGACAAGACAAGACAAGACAAGACAAGACAAGACAAGACAAGACAAGACAAGACAAGACACGACAAGATACAACAAGACAAGACAAGAATAGACAAGACAAGACAAGTTAAGACAAGACAAGGCAATTGTGTTTGATTTGTTTTTAAATTAATTAAGAAGATAAGACAAAACAAGACAAGACAAGGCAATTGTGTTTGATTTGTTTTTAAATTAATTAAGAAGATAAGACAAAACAAGACAAGACATGACAAGACATTTTTTTTATTTGTTTCTAAACTAATTAAGAATAGAAGACAAGACAAGACAAGACAAGATACAACAAGACAAGACATGACAAGACAAGACAAGACAATAAGAGACAAGATAAGACAAGACAAGACAATTCTGTTAGATTTGTTTTCAAATTAATTAAAAAGATAAGACAAGACAAGGCTAGACAGGAAAAGGCAAGACAAGACAAGACAATTGTGTTTGATTTGTTTTTAAATTAATTAAGAAGATAAGACAAAACAAGACAAGACATGACATGACAAGACATGACAAGACAAGACATTTTTTTTATTTGTTTCTAAACTAATAAAGAATAGAAGACAAGACAAGACAAGACATGACAAGACAGACAAGACAAGACAAGAATAGACAAGACAAGACAAGTTAAGAGAAGACAAGACAATTGTGTTTGATTTGTTTTTAAATTAATTAAGATGATAAAACAAAACAAAATAAGACAAGACAAGACAAGACAAGACATTTATTTTATTTGTTTCTAAATTAATTAAGAAGAGAAGACAAGACAAGGCAAGACAAGACATGACAAGACAAAACAAGACAAGACAAGACAACTGTGTTTGATTTGTTTTTAAATTAATTAAGCAGATAAGACAAGACAAGACAAGACAAGACAAGACATTTATTTTATTTGTTTCTAAACTAATTAAGAAGAGAAGACAAGACAAGACAAGACAAGACAAGACAAGACAAGACAATTGTGTTTGATTTGTTTTTAAATTAATTAAGAAGAGAAGACAAGACAAGACAAGACAAGACATTTTTTTTATTTGTTTCTAAACTAATTAAGAAGAGAAGACAAGACAAGGCAAGACAAGACATGACAAGACAAAACAAGACAAGACAAGACAAGGCAATTGTGTTTGATTTGTTTTTAAATTAATTAAGAAGATAAGACAAAACAAGACAAGACATTTTTTTTATTTGTTTCTAAACTAATTAAGAATAGAAGACAAGACAAGACAAGACAAGACAAGACAAGACAAGACAAGACAAGACAAGACAAGACAAGACAAGACAAGACAAGACAAGACAAGACAAGACAAGACAAGACAAGACAAGACAAGACAAGACAAGACAAGACAAGACAAGACAAGACAAGACAAGACAAGACAAGACAAGACAAGACAAGACAAGACAAGACAAGACAAGACAAGACAAGACAAGACAAGACAAGACAAGACAAGACAAGACAAGACAAGACAAGACAAGACAAGACAAGACAAGACAAGACAAGACAAGACAAGACAAGACAAGACTAGACATGACAAGACAAAACAAGACAAAACAAGACAAAACAAGACAAGACAAGACAAGACAAGACAATTCTGTTTGATTTGTTTTTAAATTAATTAAAAAGATAAGACAAGGCAAGGCTAGACAGAAAAAGGCAAAACAAGACAAGACAATTGTGTTTGATTTGTCTTTAAATTAATTAAGAAGATAAGACAAAACAAGACAAGACATGACATGACAAGACATGACAAGACAAAACAAGACAAGACATTTTTTTTATTTGTTTCTAAACTAATTAAGAATAGAAGACAAGACAAGACAAGACAAGATACAACAAGACAAGACATGACAAGACAAGACAAGACAAGGAGAGACAAGATAAGACAAGACAAGACAATTCTGTTTTATTTGTTTTTAAATTAATTAAAAAGATAAGACAAGACAAGGCTAGACAGGAAAAGGCAAGACAAGACAAGACAATTGTGTTTGATTTGTTTTTAAATTAATTAAGAAGATAAGACAAAACAAGACAAGACATGACATGACAAGACATGACAAGACAAGACATTTTTTTTATTTGTTTCTAAACTAATAAAGAATAGAAGACAAGACAAGACAAGACATGACAAGACAAGACAAGACAAGACAAGAATAGACAAGACAAGACAAGTTAAGAGAAGACAAGACAATTGTGTTTGATTTGTTTTTAAATTAATTAAGATGATAAAACAAAACAAAATAAGACAAGACAAGACAAGACAAGACAAGACAAGACATTTATTTTATTTGTTTCTAAACTAATTAAGAAGAGAAGACAAGACAAGGCAAGACAAAACATGACAAGACAAAACAAGACAAGACAAGACAATTGTGTTTGATTTGTTTTTAAATTAATTAAGCAGATAAGACAAGACAAGACAAGACAAGACAAGACATTTATTTTATTTGTTTCTAAACTAATTAAGAAGAGAAGACAAGACAAGACAAGACAAGACAAGACAAGACAAGACAAGACAAGACAATTGTGTTTGATTTGTTTTTAAATTAATTAAGAAGAGAAGACAAGACAAGACAAGACAATACATTTTTTTTATTTGTTTCTAAACTAATTAAGAAGAGAAGACAAGACAAGGCAATTGTGTTTGATTTGTTTTTAAATTAATTAAGAAGATAAGACAAAACAAGACAAGACATGACATGACAAGACAAAACAAGACAAGACATTTTTTTTATTTGTTTCTAAACTAATTAAGAATAGAAGACAAGACAAGACAAGACAAGACAAGACAAGACAAGACAAGACAAGACAAGACAAGAAAGACTAGACAAGACAAGACAAGACAAGACAAGACAAGACAAGACACGACAAGATACAACAAGACAAGACATGACAAGACAAGACAAGACAAGACAAGATAAGACAAGACAAGACAAGACAATTCTGTTTGATTTGTTTTTAAATTAATTAAAAAGACAAGACAAGACAAGACAAGACAAGACATTTATTTTATTTGTTTCTAAACTAATTAAGAAGAGAAGACAAGACAAGACAAGACAAGACAAGACAAGACAAGACAAGACAAGACAAGACAAGACAAGACAAGACAAGACAAGACAAGACAAGACAAGAAAGACTAGACAAGACAAGACAAGACAAGACAAGACAAGACAAGACAAGACATTTTTTTTATTTGTTTCTAAACTAATTAAGAAGAGAAGACAAGACAAGGCAATTGTGTTTGATTTGTTTTTAAATTAATTAAGAAGATAAGACAAAACAAGACAAGACATGACATGACAAGACAAAACAAGACAAGACATTTTTTTTATTTGTTTCTAAACTAATTAAGAAGAGAAGACAAGACAAGGCAAGACAAGACATGACAAGACATTTATTTTATTTGTTTCTAAACTAATTAAGAAGAGAAGACAAGACAAGGCAAGACAAGACATGACATGACAAGACAAAACAAGACAAGACATTTTTTTTATTTGACAAGACAAGACAAGACAAGACAAGACAAGACAAGACAAGACAAGACAAGACAAGACAAGACAAGACAAGACAAGACAAGACAAGACAAGACAAGACTAGACAAGACAAGACAAGACAAGACATGACAAGACAAAACAAGACAAAACAAGACAAGACAAGACAATTCTGTTTGATTTGTTTTTAAATTAATTAAAAAGATAAGACAAGGCAAGGCTAGACAGAAAAAGGCAAAACAAGACAAGACAATTGTGTTTGATTTGCCTTTAAATTAATTAAGAAGATAAGACAAAACAAGACAAGATATGACATGACAAGACATGACAAGACAAAACAAGACAAGACATTTTTTTTATTTGTTTCTAAACTAATTAAGAATAGAAGACAAGACAAGACAAGACAAGATACAACAAGACAAGACATGACAAGACAAGACAAGAAGAGACAAGATAAGACAAGACAAGACAATTCTGTTTGATTTGTTTTTAAATTAATTAAAAAGATAAGACAAGACAAGGCTAGACAGGAAAAGGCAAGACAAGACAAGACAATTGTGTTTGATTTGTTTTTAAATTAATTAAGAAGATAAGACAAAACAAGACAAGACATGACATGACAAGACATGACAAGACAAGACATTTTTTTTATTTGTTTCTAAACTAATAAAGAATAGAAGACAAGACAAGACAAGACATGACAAGACAAGACAAGACAAGACAAGAATAGACAAGACAAGACAAGTTAAGAGAAGACAAGACAATTGTGTTTGATTTGTTTTTAAATTAATTAAGATGATAAAACAAAACAAAATAAGACAAGACAAGACAAGACAAGACAAGACAAGACAAGACATTTATTTTATTTGTTTCTAAACTAATTAAGAAGAGAAGACAAGACAAGGCAAGACAAGACATGACAAGACAAAACAAGACAAGACAAGACAACTGTGTTTGATTTGTTTTTAAATTAATTAAGCAGATAAGACAAGACAAGACAAGACAAGACAAGACATTTATTTTATTTGTTTCTAAACTAATTAAGAAGAGAAGACAAGACAAGACAAGACAAGACAATTGTGTTTGATTTGTTTTTAAATTAATTAAGAAGAGAAGACAAGACAAGACAAGACATTTTTTTTATTTGTTTCTAAACTAATTAAGAAGAGAAGACAAGACAAGGCAAGACAAGACATGACAAGACAAAACAAGACAAGACAAGACAAGGCAATTGTGTTTGATTTGTTTTTAAATTAATTAAGAAGATAAGACAAAACAAGACAAGACATGACATGACAAGACAAAACAAGACAAGACATTTTTTTTATTTGTTTCTAAACTAATTAAGAATAGAAGACAAGACAAGACAAGACAAGACAAGACACGACAAGATACAACAAGACAAGACATGACAAGACAAGACAAGACAAGACAAGATAAGACAAGACAAGACAAGACAAGACAATTCTGTTTGATTTGTTTTTAAATTAATTAAAAAGACAAGACAAGACAAGACAAGACAAGACAAGACAAGACAAGACAAGACAATTGTGTTTGATTTGTTTTTAAATTAATTAAGAAGAGAAGACAAGACAAGACAAGACAAGACAAGACATTTTTTTTATTTGTTTCTAAACTAATTAAGAAGAGAAGACAAGACAAGGCAATTGTGTTTGATTTGTTTTTAAATTAATTAAGAAGATAAGACAAAACAAGACAAGACATGACATGACAAGACAAAACAAGACAAGACATTTTTTTTATTTGTTTCTAAACTAATTAAGAAGAGAAGACAAGACAAGGCAAGACAAGACATGAGAAGACATTTATTTTATTTGTTTCTAAACTAATTAAGAAGAGAAGACAAGACAAGGCAAGACAAGACATGACATGACAAGACAAAACAAGACAAGACATTTTTTTTATTTGACAAGACAAGACAAGACAAGACAAGACAAGACAAGACAAGACAAGACAAGACAAGACTAGACAAGACAAGACAAGACAAGACATGACAAGACAAAACAAGACAAAACAAGACAAGACAAGACAATTCTGTTTGATTTGTTTTTAAATTAATTAAAAAGATAAGACAAGGCAAGGCTAGACAGAAAAAGGCAAAACAAGACAAGACAATTGTGTTTGATTTGCCTTTAAATTAATTAAGAAGATAAGACAAAACAAGACAAGACATGACATGACAAGACATGACAAGACAAAACAAGACAAGACATTTTTTTTATTTGTTTCTAAACTAATTAAGAATAGAAGACAAGACAAGACAAGAAGAGACAAGATAAGACAAGACAAGACAATTCTGTTTGATTTGTTTTTAAATTAATTAAAAAGATAAGACAAGACAAGGCTAGACAGGAAAAGGCAAGACAAGACAAGACAATTGTGTTTGATTTGTTTTTAAATTAATTAAGAAGATAAGACAAAACAAGACAAGACATGACATGACAAGACATGACAAGACAAGACATTTTTTTATTTGTTTCTAAACTAATAAAGAATAGAAGACAAGACAAGACAAGACATGACAAGACAAGACAAGACAAGACAAGACAAGACAAGAATAGACAAGACAAGACAAGTTAAGAGAAGACAAGACAATTGTGTTTGATTTGTTTTTAAATTAATTAAGATGATAAAACAAAACAAAATAAGACAAGACAAGACAAGACAAGACATTTATTTTATTTGTTTCTAAACTAATTAAGAAGAGAAGACAAGACAAGGCAAGACAAGACATGACAAGACAAAACAAGACAAGACAAGACAATTGTGTTTGATTTGTTTTTAAATTAATTAAGCAGATAAGACAAGACAAGACAAGACAAGACAAGACAAGACAAGACAAGACAAGACAAGACAAGACAAGACAAGACAAGACAAGACAAGACAAGACAAGACAAGACAAGACGAGACAAGACAAGACAAGACAAGACAAGACAAGACAATTCTGTTTGATTTGTTTTTAAATTAATTAAAAAGATAAGACAAGACAAGGCTAGACAGGAAAAGGCAAGACAAGACAAGACAATTGTGTTTGATTTGTTTTTAAATTAATTAAGCAGATAAGACAAGACAAGACAAGACAAGACAAGACGAGACAAGACAAGACAAGACAAGACAAGACAAGACAATTGTGTTTGATTTGTTTTTAAATTAATTAAGATGATAAAACAAAACAAAATAAGACAAGACAAGACAAGACAAGACAAGACATTTATTTTATTTGTTTCTAAACTAATTAAGAAGAGAAGACAAGACAAGGCAAGACAAAACATGACAAGACAAAACAAGACAAGACAAGACAATTGTGTTTGATTTGTTTTTAAATTAATTAAGCAGATAAGACAAGACAAGACAAGACAAGACAAGACATTTATTTTATTTGTTTCTAAACTAATTAAGAAGAGAAGACAAGACAAGACAAGACAAGACAAGACAAGACAATTGTGTTTGATTTGTTTTTAAATTAATTAAGAAGAGAAGACAAGACAAGACAAGACAATACATTTTTTTTATTTGTTTCTAAACTAATTAAGAAGAGAAGACAAGACAAGGCAATTGTGTTTGATTTGTTTTTAAATTAATTAAGAAGATAAGACAAAACAAGACAAGACATGACATGACAAGACAAAACAAGACAAGACATTTTTTTTATTTGTTTCTAAACTAATTAAGAATAGAAGACAAGACAAGACAAGACAAGACAAGACAAGACAAGACAAGACAAGACAAGACAAGAAAGACTAGACAAGACAAGACAAGACAAGACAAGACAAGACAAGACACGACAAGATACAACAAGACAAGACATGACAAGACAAGACAAGACAAGACAAGATAAGACAAGACAAGACAAGACAATTCTGTTTGATTTGTTTTTAAATTAATTAAAAAGACAAGACAAGACAAGACAAGACAAGACATTTATTTTATTTGTTTCTAAACTAATTAAGAAGAGAAGACAAGACAAGACAAGACAAGACAAGACAAGACAAGACAAGACAAGACAAGACAAGACAAGACAAGACAAGAAAGACTAGACAAGACAAGACAAGACAAGACAAGACAAGACAAGACAAGACATTTTTTTTATTTGTTTCTAAACTAATTAAGAAGAGAAGACAAGACAAGGCAATTGTGTTTGATTTGTTTTTAAATTAATTAAGAAGATAAGACAAAACAAGACAAGACATGACATGACAAGACAAAACAAGACAAGACATTTTTTTTATTTGTTTCTAAACTAATTAAGAAGAGAAGACAAGACAAGGCAAGACAAGACATGACAAGACATTTATTTTATTTGTTTCTAAACTAATTAAGAAGAGAAGACAAGACAAGGCAAGACAAGACATGACATGACAAGACAAAATAAGACAAGACATTTTTTTTATTTGACAAGACAAGACAAGACAAGACAAGACAAGACAAGACAAGACAAGACAAGACAAGACAAGACAAGACAAGACAAGACTAGACAAGACAAGACAAGACAAGACATGACAAGACAAAACAAGACAAAACAAGACAAGACAAGACAATTCTGTTTGATTTGTTTTTAAATTAATTAAAAAGATAAGACAAGGCAAGGCTAGACAGAAAAAGGCAAAACAAGACAAGACAATTGTGTTTGATTTGCCTTTAAATTAATTAAGAAGATAAGACAAAACAAGACAAGATATGACATGACAAGACATGACAAGACAAAACAAGACAAGACATTTTTTTTATTTGTTTCTAAACTAATTAAGAATAGAAGACAAGACAAGACAAGACAAGATACAACAAGACAAGACATGACAAGACAAGACAAGAAGAGACAAGATAAGACAAGACAAGACAATTCTGTTTGATTTGTTTTTAAATTAATTAAAAAGATAAGACAAGACAAGGCTAGACAGGAAAAGGCAAGACAAGACAAGACAATTGTGTTTGATTTGTTTTTAAATTAATTAAGAAGATAAGACAAAACAAGACAAGACATGACATGACAAGACATGACAAGACAAGACATTTTTTTTATTTGTTTCTAAACTAATAAAGAATAGAAGACAAGACAAGACAAGACATGACAAGACAAGACAAGACAAGACAAGAATAGACAAGACAAGACAAGTTAAGAGAAGACAAGACAATTGTGTTTGATTTGTTTTTAAATTAATTAAGATGATAAAACAAAACAAAATAAGACAAGACAAGACAAGACAAGACAAGACATTTATTTTATTTGTTTCTAAACTAATTAAGAAGAGAAGACAAGACAAGGCAAGACAAGACATGACAAGACAAAACAAGACAAGACAAGACAACTGTGTTTGATTTGTTTTTAAATTAATTAAGCAGATAAGACAAGACAAGACAAGACAAGACAAGACATTTATTTTATTTGTTTCTAAACTAATTAAGAAGAGAAGACAAGACAAGACAAGACAAGACAATTGTGTTTGATTTGTTTTTAAATTAATTAAGAAGAGAAGACAAGACAAGACAAGACATTTTTTTTATTTGTTTCTAAACTAATTAAGAAGAGAAGACAAGACAAGGCAAGACAAGACATGACAAGACAAGACAAGGCAATTGTGTTTGATTTGTTTTTAAATTAATTAAGAAGATAAGACAAAACAAGACAAGACATGACATGACAAGACAAAACAAGACAAGACATTTTTTTTATTTGTTTCTAAACTAATTAAGAATAGAAGACAAGACAAGACAAGACAAGACAAGACACGACAAGATACAACAAGACAAGACATGACAAGACAAGACAAGACAAGACAAGATAAGACAAGACAAGACAAGACAATTCTGTTTGATTTGTTTTTAAATTAATTAAAAAGACAAGACAAGACAAGACAAGACAAGACAAGACAAGACAAGACAATTGTGTTTGATTTGTTTTTAAATTAATTAAGAAGAGAAGACAAGACAAGACAAGACAAGACATTTTTTTTATTTGTTTCTAAACTAATTAAGAAGAGAAGACAAGACAAGGCAATTGTGTTTGATTTGTTTTTAAATTAATTAAGAAGATAAGACAAAACAAGACAAGACATGACATGACAAGACAAAACAAGACAAGACATTTTTTTTATTTGTTTCTAAACTAATTAAGAAGAGAAGACAAGACAAGGCAAGACAAGACATGAGAAGACATTTATTTTATTTGTTTCTAAACTAATTAAGAAGAGAAGACAAGACAAGGCAAGACAAGACATGACATGACAAGACAAAACAAGACAAGACATTTTTTTTATTTGACAAGACAAGACAAGACAAGACAAGACAAGACAAGACAAGACAAGACAAGACAAGACTAGACAAGACAAGACAAGACAAGACATGACAAGACAAAACAAGACAAAACAAGACAAGACAAGACAATTCTGTTTGATTTGTTTTTAAATTAATTAAAAAGATAAGACAAGGCAAGGCTAGACAGAAAAAGGCAAAACAAGACAAGACAATTGTGTTTGATTTGCCTTTAAATTAATTAAGAAGATAAGACAAAACAAGACAAGACATGACATGACAAGACATGACAAGACAAAACAAGACAAGACATTTTTTTTATTTGTTTCTAAACTAATTAAGAATAGAAGACAAGACAAGACAAGAAGAGACAAGATAAGACAAGACAAGACAATTCTGTTTGATTTGTTTTTAAATTAATTAAAAAGATAAGACAAGACAAGGCTAGACAGGAAAAGGCAAGACAAGACAAGACAATTGTGTTTGATTTGTTTTTAAATTAATTAAGAAGATAAGACAAAACAAGACAAGACATGACATGACAAGACATGACAAGACAAGACATTTTTTTATTTGTTTCTAAACTAATAAAGAATAGAAGACAAGACAAGACAAGACATGACAAGACAAGACAAGACAAGACAAGACAAGACAAGACAAGAATAGACAAGACAAGACAAGTTAAGAGAAGACAAGACAATTGTGTTTGATTTGTTTTTAAATTAATTAAGATGATAAAACAAAACAAAATAAGACAAGACAAGACAAGACAAGACATTTATTTTATTTGTTTCTAAACTAATTAAGAAGAGAAGACAAGACAAGGCAAGACAAGACATGACAAGACAAAACAAGACAAGACAAGACAATTGTGTTTGATTTGTTTTTAAATTAATTAAGCAGATAAGACAAGACAAGACAAGACAAGACAAGACAAGACAAGACAAGACAAGACAAGACAAGACAAGACAAGACAAGACAAGACAAGACAAGACAAGACAAGACAAGACAAGACAAGACAAGACAAGACAAGACAAGACAAGACAAGACAAGACAAGACAAGACAAGACGAGACAAGACAAGACAAGACAAGACAAGACAAGACAATTCTGTTTGATTTGTTTTTAAATTAATTAAAAAGATAAGACAAGACAAGGCTAGACAGGAAAAGGCAAGACAAGACAAGACAATTGTGTTTGATTTGTTTTTAAATTAATTAAAAAGATAAGACAAAACAAGACAAGACATGACAAGACAAGACATTTTTTTTATTTGTTTCTAAACTAATAAAGAATAGAAGACAAGACAAGACAAAGCATGACAAGGCAAGACAAGACAAGACAAGACAAGACAAGACAAGAATAGACAAGACAAGACAAGTTAAGAGAAGACAAGACAATTGTGTTTGATTTGTTTTTAAATTAATTAAGATGATAAAACAAAACAAAATAAGACAAGACAAGACAAGACAAGACAAGACAAGACATTTATTTTATTTGTTTCTAAACTAATTAAGAAGAGAAGACAAGACAAGGCAAGACAAAACATGACAAGACAAAACAAGACAAGACAAGACAATTGTGTTTGATTTGTTTTTAAATTAATTAAGCAGATAAGACAAGACAAGACAAGACAAGACAAGACAAGACAAGACAAGACAAGACAAGACATTTATTTTATTTGTTTCTAAACTAATTAAGAAGAGAAGACAAGACAAGACAAGAAAAGACAAGACAAGACAATTGTGTTTGATTTGTTTTTAAATTAATTAAGAAGAGAAGACAAGACAAGACAAGACAAGACATTTTTTTTATTTGTTTCTAAACTAATTAAGAAGAGAAGACAAGACAAGGCAATTGTGTTTGATTTGTTTTTAAATTAATTAAGAAGATAAGACAAAACAAGGCAAGACATGACATGACAAGACAAAACAAGACAAGACATTTTTTTTATTTGTTTCTAAACTAATTAAGAATAGAAGACAAGACAAGACAAGACAAGACAAGACAAGACAAGACATGACAAGACAAGACAAGACAAGACAAGACAAGACAAGACAAGACAAGACAAGACAAGACAAGACAAGAAAGACAAGACAAGACAAGACAAGACAAGACAAGACAAGACAAGACAAGACAAGACACGACAAGATACAACAAGACAAGACATGACAAGACAAGACAAGACAAGACAAGATAAGACAAGACAAGACAAGACAATTCTGTTTGATTTGTTTTTAAATTAATTAAAAAGATAAGACAAGACAAGGCTAGACAGGAAAAGGCAAGACAAGACAAGACAATTGTGTTTGATTTGTTTTTAAATTAATTAAGAAGATAAGACAAAACAAGACAAGACATGACATGATAAGACAAGACAAGAATAGACAAGACAAGACAAGTTAAGACAAGACAAGACAATTGTGTTTGATTTGTTTTTAAATTAATTAAGATGATAAGACAAAACAAAATAAGACAAGACAAGACAAGGCAAGACAAGACAAGACAAGACATTTATTTTATTTGTTTCTAAACTAATTAAGAAGAGAAGACAAGACAAGGCAAGACAAGACATGACAAGACATTTATTTTATTTGTTTCTAAACTAATTAAGAAGAGAAGACAAGACAAGGCAAGACAAGACATGACATGACAAGACAAAGCAAGACAAGACATTTTTTTTATTTGACAAGACAAGACAAGACAAGACAAGACAAGACAAGACAAGACAAGACAAGACAAGACATGACAAGACAAAACAAGACAAAACAAGACAAGACAAGACAATTCTGTTTGATTTGTTTTTAAATTAATTAAAAAGATAAGACAAGGCAAGGCTAGACAGAAAAAGGCAAAACAAGACAAGACAATTGTGTTTGATTTGTTTTTAAATTAATTAAGAAGATAAGACAAAACAAGACAAGACATGACATGACAAGACATGACAAGACAAAACAAGACAAGACATTTTTTTTATTTGACAAGACAAGACAAGACAAGACAAGACAAGACAAGACAAGACAAGACAAGACAAGACAAGACAAGACAAGACTAGACAAGACAAGACAAGACATGACAAGACAAAACAAGACAAAACAAGACAAGACAAGACAATTCTGTTTGATTTGTTTTTAAATTAATTAAAAAGATAAGACAAGGCAAGGCTAGACAGAAAAAGGCAAAACAAGACAAGACAATTGTGTTTGATTTGTTTTTAAATTGATTAAGAAGATAAGACAAAACAAGACAAGACATGACATGACAAGACAAGACAAGAATAGAAAAGACAAGACAAGTTAAGACAAGACAAGACAATTGTGTTTGATTTGTTTTTAAATTAATTAAGATGATAAGACAAAACAAAATAAGACAAGACAAGACAAGGCAAGACAAGACAAGACAAGACATTTATTTTATTTGTTTCTAAACTAATTAAGAAGAGAAGACAAGACAAGGCAAGACAAGACATGACAAGACATTTATTTTATTTGTTTCTAAACTAATTAAGAAGAGAAGACAAGACAAGGCAAGACAAGACATGACATGACAAGACAAAACAAGACAAGACATTTTTTTTATTTGACAAGACAAGACAAGACAAGACAAGACAAGACAAGACAAGACAAGACAAGACAAGACAAGAAAGACAAGACAAGACAAGACAAGACAAGACAAGACAAGACAAGACACGACAAGATACAACAAGACAAGACATGACAAGACAAGACAAGACAAGACAAGATAAGACAAGACAAGACAAGACAAGACAATTCTGTTTGATTTGTTTTTAAATTAATTAAAAAGATAAGACAAGACAAGGCTAGACAGGAAAAGGCAAGACAAGACAAGACAATTGTGTTTGATTTGTTTTTAAATTAATTAAGAAGATAAGACAAAACAAGACAAGACATGACATGACAAGACAAGACAAGAATAGACAAGACAAGTTAAGACAAGACAAGACAATTGTGTTTGATTTGTTTTTAAATTAATTAAGATGATAAGACAAAACAAAATAAGACAAGACAAGACAAGGCAAGACAAGACAAGACAAGACATTTATTTTATTTGTTTCTAAACTAATTAAGAAGAGAAGACAAGACAAGGCAAGACAAGACATGACAAGACATTTATTTTATTTGTTTCTAAACTAATTAAGAAGAGAAGACAAGACAAGACATGACATGACAAGACAAAACAAGACAAGACATTTTTTTTATTTGACAAGACAAGACAAGACAAGACAAGACAAGACAAGACAAGACAAGACAAGACAAGACAAGACAAGACAAGACAAGACAAGACAAGACTAGACAAGACAAGACAAGACATGACAAGACAAAACAAGACAAGACAAGACAATTCTGTTTGATTTGTTTTTAAATTAATTAAAAAGATAAGACAAGGCAAGGCTAGACAGAAAAAGGCAAAACAAGACACGACAATTGTGTTTGATTTGTCTTTAAATTAATTAAGAAGATAAGACAAAACGAGACAAGACATGACATGACAAGACATGACAAGACAAAACAAGACAAGACATTTTTTTTATTTGTTTCTAAACTAATTAAGAATAGAAGACAAGACAAGACAAGACAAGATACAACAAGACAAGACATGACAAGACAAGACAAGACAAGAAGAGACAAGATAAGACAAGACAAGACAATTCTGTTTGATTTGTTTTTAAATTAATTAAAAAGATAAGACAAGACAAGGCTAGACAGGAAAAGGCAAGACAAGACAAGACAATTGTGTTTGATTTGTTTTTAAATTAATTAAGAAGATAAGACAAAACAAGACAAGACATGACATGACAAGACATGACAAGACAAGACATTTTTTTTATTTGTTTCTAAACTAATAAAGAATAGAAGACAAGACAAGACAAGACATGACAAGACAAGACAAGGCAAGACAAGACATGACAAGACAAAACAAGACAAGACAAGACAATTGTGTTTGATTTGTTTTTAAATTATTTAAGCAGATAAGACAAGACAAGACAAGACAAGACAAGACAATTGTGTTTGATTTGTTTTTAAATTAATTAAGAAGAGAAGACAAGACAAGACAAGACAAGACATTTTTTTTATTTGTTTCTAAACTAATTAAGAAGAGAAGACAAGACAAGGCAAGACAAGACATGACAAGACAAAACAAGACAAGACAAGACAATTCTGTTTGATTTGTTTTTAAATTAATTAAAAAGATAAGACAAGGCAAGGCTAGACAGAAAAAGGCAAAACAAGACAAGACAATTGTGTTTGATTTGCCTTTAAATTAATTAAGAAGATAAGACAAAACAAGACAAGATATGACATGACAAGACATGACAAGACAAAACAAGACAAGACATTTTTTTTATTTGTTTCTAAACTAATTAAGAATAGAAGACAAGACAAGACAAGACAAGATACAACAAGACAAGACATGACAAGACAAGACAAGAAGAGACAAGATAAGACAAGACAAGACAATTCTGTTTGATTTGTTTTTAAATTAATTAAAAAGACAAGACAAGACAAGACAAGACAAGACAAGACAAGACAAGACAAGACAATTCTGTTTGATTTGTTTTTAAATTAATTAAAAAGATAAGACAAGGCAAGGCTAGACAGAAAAAGGCAAAACAAGACAAGACAATTGTGTTTGATTTGTTTTTAAATTAATTAAGAAGAGAAGACAAGACATGACAAGACAAGACATTTTTTTTATTTGTTTCTAAACTAATAAAGAATAGAAGACAAGACAAGACAAGACATGACAAGACAAGACAAGACAAGACAAGACAAGAATAGACAAGACAAGACAAGTTAAGAGAAGACAAGACAATTGTGTTTGATTTGTTTTTAAATTAATTAAGATGATAAAACAAAACAAAATAAGACAAGGCAAGACAAGACAAGACAAGACAAGACATTTATTTTATTTGTTTCTAAACTAATTAAGAAGAGAAGACAAGACAAGGCAAGACAAAACATGACAAGACAAAACAAGACAAGACAAGACAATTTTGTTTGATTTGTTTTTAAATTAATTAAGCAGATAAGACAAGACAAGACAAGACAAGACAAGACATTTATTTTATTTGTTTCTAAACTAATTAAGAAGAGAAGACAATACAAGACAAGACAATTGTGTTTGATTTGTTTTTAAATTAATTAAGAAGAGAAGACAAGACAAGACAAGACAATACATTTTTTTTATTTGTTTCTAAACTAATTAAGAAGAGAAGACAAGACAAGGCAATTGTGTTTGATTTGTTTTTAAATTAATTAAGAAGATAAGGCAAAACAAGACAAGACATGACATGACAAGACAAAACAAGACAAGACATTTTTTTTATTTGTTTCTAAACTAATTAAGAATAGAAGACAAGACAAGACAAGACAAGACAAGACAAGACAAGACAAGACAAGACAAGACAAGACAAGACAAGACAAGACAAGACAAGACAAGACAAGACAAGACAAGACAAGACAAGACAAGACAAGACAAGACAAGACAAGACAAGACACGACAAGATACAACAAGACAAGACATGACAAGACAAGACAAGACAAGACAAGATAAGACAAGACAAGACAAGACAATTCTGTTTGATTTGTTTTTAAATTAATTAAAAAGACAAGACAAGACAAGACAAGAAAAGACATTTATTTTATTTGTTTCTAAACTAATTAAGAAGAGAAGACAAGACAAGACAAGACAAGACAAGACAATTGTGTTTGATTTGTTTTTAAATTAATTAAGAAGAGAAGACAAGACAAGACAAGACAAGACATTTTTTTTATTTGTTTCTAAACTAATTAAGAAGAGAAGACAAGACAAGACAATTGTGTTTGATTTGTTTTTAAATTAATTAAGAAGATAAGACAAAACAAGACAAGACATGACATGACAAGACAAAACAAGACAAGACATTTTTTTTATTTGTTTCTAAACTAATTAAGAAGAGAAGACAAGACAAGGCAAGACAAGACATGACAAGACATTTATTTTATTTGTTTCTAAACTAATTAAGAAGAGAAGACAAGACAAGGCAAGACAAGACATGACATGACAAGACAAGACATTTTTTTTATTTGACAAGACAAGACAAGACAAGACAAGACAAGACAAGACAAGACAAGACAAGACAAGACAAGACAAGACAAGACTAGACAAGACAAGACAAGACAAGACATGACAAGACAAAACAAGACAAAACAAGACAAGACAAGACAATTCTGTTTGATTTGTTTTTAAATTAATTAAAAAGATAAGACAAGGCAAGGCTAGACAGAAAAAGGCAAAACAAGACAAGACAATTGTGTTTGACTTGCCTTTAAATTAATTAAGAAGATAAGACAAAACAAGACAAGACATGACATGACAAGACATGACAAGACAAAACAAGACAAGACATTTTTTTTATTTGTTTCTAAACTAATTAAGAATAGAAGACAAGACAAGGCAAGACAAGACATGACAAGACATTTATTTTATTTGGTTCTAAACTAATTAAGAAGAGAAGACAAGACAAGGCAAGACAAGACATGACATGACAAGACAAAACAAGACAAGACATTTTTTTATTTGACAAGACAAGACAAGACAAGACAAGACAAGACAAGACAAGACAAGACAAGACAAGACAAGACAAGAAAAGACTAGACAAGACAAGACAAGACAAGACAAGACAAGACAAGACAAGACAAGACAAGACAAGACAAGACAAGACAAGACAAGACAAGAATAGACAAGACAAGACAAGTTAAGACAAGACAAGGCAATTGTGTTTGATTTGTTTTTAAATTAATTAAGAAGATAAGACAAAACAAGACAAGACAAGGCAATTGTGTTTGATTTGTTTTTAAATTAATTAAGAAGATAAGACAAAACAAGACAAGACATGACATGACAAGACAAGACATGACAAGACATTTTTTTTATTTGTTTCTAAACTAATTAAGAATAGAAGACAAGACAAGACAAGACAAGATACAACAAGACAAGACATGACAAGACAAGACAAGACAATAAGAGACAAGATAAGACAAGACAAGACAATTCTGTTAGATTTGTTTTCAAATTAATTAAAAAGATAAGACAAGACAAGGCTAGACAGGAAAAGGCAAGACAAGACAAGACAATTGTGTTTGATTTGTTTTTAAATTAATTAAGAAGATAAGACAAAACAAGACAAGACATGACATGACAAGACATGACAAGACAAGACATTTTTTTTATTTGTTTCTAAACTAATAAAGAATAGAAGACAAGACAAGACAAGACATGACAAGACAGACAAGACAAGACAAGAATAGACAAGACAAGACAAGTTAAGAGAAGACAAGACAATTGTGTTTGATTTGTTTTTAAATTAATTAAGATGATAAAACAAAACAAAATAAGACAAGACAAGACAAGACAAGACATTTATTTTATTTGTTTCTAAATTAATTAAGAAGAGAAGACAAGACAAGGCAAGACAAGACATGACAAGACAAAACAAGACAAGACAAGACAACTGTGTTTGATTTGTTTTTAAATTAATTAAGCAGATAAGACAAGACAAGACAAGACAAGACAAGACAAGACAAGACAAGACATTTATTTTATTTGTTTCTAAACTAATTAAGAAGAGAAGACAAGACAAGACAAGACAAGACAAGACAAGACAAGACAATTGTGTTTGATTTGTTTTTAAATTAATTAAGAAGAGAAGACAAGACAAGACAAGACAAGACATTTTTTTTATTTGTTTCTAAACTAATTAAGAAGAGAAGACAAGACAAGGCAAGACAAGACATGACAAGACAAAACAAGACAAGACAAGACAAGGCAATTGTGTTTGATTTGTTTTTAAATTAATTAAGAAGATAAGACAAAACAAGACAAGACATTTTTTTTATTTGTTTCTAAACTAATTAAGAATAGAAGACAAGACAAGACAAGACAAGACAAGACAAGACAAGACAAGACAAGACAAGACAAGACAAGACAAGACAAGACAAGACAAGACAAGACAAGACAAGACAAGACAAGACAAGACAAGACAAGACAAGACAAGACAAGACAAGACAAGACAAGACAAGACAAGACAAGACAAGACAAGACAAGACAAGACTAGACAAGACAAGACATGACAAGACAAAACAAGACAAGACAAGACAATTCTGTTTGATTTGTTTTTAAATTAATTAAAAAGATAAGACAAGGCAAGGCTAGACAGAAAAAGGCAAAACAAGACAAGACAATTGTGTTTGATTTGTCTTTAAATTAATTAAGAAGATAAGACAAAACAAGACAAGACATGACATGACAAGACATGACAAGACAAAACAAGACAAGACATTTTTTTTATTTGTTTCTAAACTAATTAAGAATAGAAGACAAGACAAGACAAGACAAGATACAACAAGACAAGACATGACAAGACAAGACAAGACAAGGAGAGACAAGATAAGACAAGACAAGACAATTCTGTTTCATTTGTTTTTAAATTAATTAAAAAGATAAGACAAGACAAGGCTAGACAGGAAAAGGCAAGACAAGACAAGACAATTGTGTTTGATTTGTTTTTAAATTAATTAAGAAGATAAGACAAAACAAGACAAGACATGACATGACAAGACATGACAAGACAAGACATTTTTTTTATTTGTTTCTAAACTAATAAAGAATAGAAGACAAGACAAGACAAGACATGACAAGACAAGACAAGACAAGACAAGACAAGAATAGACAAGACAAGACAAGTTAAGAGAAGACAAGACAATTGTGTTTGATTTGTTTTTAAATTAATTAAGATGATAAGACAAAACAAAATAAGACAAGACAAGACAAGGCAAGACAAGACAAGACAAGACATTTATTTTATTTGTTTCTAAACTAATTAAGAAGAGAAGACAAGACAAGGCAAGACAAGACATGACAAGACATTTATTTTATTTGTTTCTAAACTAATTAAGAAGAGAAGACAAGACAAGGCAAGACAAGACATGACATGACAAGACAAAACAAGACAAGACATTTTTTTTATTTGACAAGACAAGACAAGACAAGACAAGACAAGACAAGACAAGACAAGACAAGACAAGACAAGAAAGACAAGACAAGACAAGACAAGACAAGACAAGACAAGACAAGACAAGACACGACAAGATACAACAAGACAAGACATGACAAGACAAGACAAGACAAGACAAGATAAGACAAGACAAGACAAGACAAGACAATTCTGTTTGATTTGTTTTTAAATTAATTAAAAAGATAAGACAAGACAAGGCTAGACAGGAAAAGGCAAGACAAGACAAGACAATTGTGTTTGATTTGTTTTTAAATTAATTAAGAAGATAAGACAAAACAAGACAAGACATGACATGACAAGACAAGACAAGAATAGACAAGACAAGACAAGTTAAGACAAGACAAGACAATTGTGTTTGATTTGTTTTTAAATTAATTAAGATGATAAGACAAAACAAAATAAGACAAGACAAGACAAGGCAAGACAAGACAAGACAAGACATTTATTTTATTTGTTTCTAAACTAATTAAGAAGAGAAGACAAGACAAGGCAAGACAAGACATGACAAGACATTTATTTTATTTGTTTCTAAACTAATTAAGAAGAGAAGACAAGACAAGGCAAGACAAGACATGACATGACAAGACAAAACAAGACAAGACATTTTTTTTATTTGACAAGACAAGACAAGACAAGACAAGACAAGACAAGACAAGACAAGACAAGACAAGACAAGACAAGACAAGACAAGACAAGACAAGACTAGACAAGACAAGACAAGACATGACAAGACAAAACAAGACAAGACAAGACAATTCTGTTTGATTTGTTTTTAAATTAATTAAAAAGATAAGACAAGGCAAGGCTAGACAGAAAAAGGCAAAACAAGACACTACAATTGTGTTTGATTTGTCTTTAAATTAATTAAGAAGATAAGACAAAACGAGACAAGACATGACATGACAAGACATGACAAGACAAAACAAGACAAGACATTTTTTTTATTTGTTTCTAAACTAATTAAGAATAGAAGACAAGACAAGACAAGACAAGATACAACAAGACAAGACATGACAAGACAAGACAAGACAAGAAGAGACAAGATAAGACAAGACAAGACAATTCTGTTTGATTTGTTTTTAAATTAATTAAAAAGATAAGACAAGACAAGGCTAGACAGGAAAAGGCAAGACAAGACAAGACAATTGTGTTTGATTTGTTTTTAAATTAATTAAGAAGATAAGACAAAACAAGACAAGACATGACATGACAAGACATGACAAGACAAGACATTTATTTTATTTGTTTCTAAACTAATTAAGAAGAGAAGACAAGACAAGACAAGACAAGACAAGACAAGACAAGACAATTGTGTTTGATTTGTTTTTAAATTAATTAAGAAGAGAAGACAAGACAAGACAAGACAAGACATTTTTTTTATTTGTTTCTAAACTAATTAAGAAGAGAAGACAAGACAAGGCAAGACAAGACATGACAAGACAAAACAAGACAAGACAAGACAAGGCAATTGTGTTTGATTTGTTTTTAAATTAATTAAGAAGATAAGACAAAACAAGACAAGACATTTTTTTTATTTGTTTCTAAACTAATTAAGAATAGAAGACAAGACAAGACAAGACAAGACAAGACAAGACAAGACAAGACAAGACAAGACAAGACAAGACAAGACAAGACAAGACAAGACAAGACAAGACAAGACAAGACAAGACAAGACAAGACAAGACAAGACAAGACAAGACAAGACAAGACAAGACAAGACAAGACAAGACAAGACAAGACAAGACAAGACTAGACAAGACAAGACATGACAAGACAAAACAAGACAAGACAAGACAATTCTGTTTGATTTGTTTTTAAATTAATTAAAAAGATAAGACAAGGCAAGGCTAGACAGAAAAAGGCAAAACAAGACAAGACAATTGTGTTTGATTTGTCTTTAAATTAATTAAGAAGATAAGACAAAACAAGACAAGACATGACATGACAAGACATGACAAGACAAAACAAGACAAGACATTTTTTTTATTTGTTTCTAAACTAATTAAGAATAGAAGACAAGACAAGACAAGACAAGATACAACAAGACAAGACATGACAAGACAAGACAAGACAAGGAGAGACAAGATAAGACAAGACAAGACAATTCTGTTTGATTTGTTTTTAAATTAATTAAAAAGATAAGACAAGACAAGGCTAGACAGGAAAAGGCAAGACAAGACAAGACAATTGTGTTTGATTTGTTTTTAAATTAATTAAGAAGATAAGACAAAACAAGACAAGACATGACATGACAAGACATGACAAGACAAGACATTTTTTTTATTTGTTTCTAAACTAATAAAGAATAGAAGACAAGACAAGACAAGACATGACAAGACAAGACAAGACAAGACAAGACAAGAATAGACAAGACAAGACAAGTTAAGAGAAGACAAGACAATTGTGTTTGATTTGTTTTTAAATTAATTAAGATGATAAGACAAAACAAAATAAGACAAGACAAGACAAGGCAAGACAAGACAAGACAAGACATTTATTTTATTTGTTTCTAAACTAATTAAGAAGAGAAGACAAGACAAGGCAAGACAAGACATGACAAGACATTTATTTTATTTGTTTCTAAACTAATTAAGAAGAGAAGACAAGACAAGGCAAGACAAGACATGACATGACAAGACAAAACAAGACAAGACATTTTTTTTATTTGACAAGACAAGACAAGACAAGACAAGACAAGACAAGACAAGACAAGACAAGACAAGACAAGAAAGACAAGACAAGACAAGACAAGACAAGACAAGACAAGACAAGACAAGACACGACAAGATACAACAAGACAAGACATGACAAGACAAGACAAGACAAGACAAGATAAGACAAGACAAGACAAGACAAGACAATTCTGTTTGATTTGTTTTTAAATTAATTAAAAAGATAAGACAAGACAAGGCTAGACAGGAAAAGGCAAGACAAGACAAGACAATTGTGTTTGATTTGTTTTTAAATTAATTAAGAAGATAAGACAAAACAAGACAAGACATGACATGACAAGACAAGACAAGAATAGACAAGACAAGACAAGTTAAGACAAGACAAGACAATTGTGTTTGATTTGTTTTTAAATTAATTAAGATGATAAGACAAAACAAAATAAGACAAGACAAGACAAGGCAAGACAAGACAAGACAAGACATTTATTTTATTTGTTTCTAAACTAATTAAGAAGAGAAGACAAGACAAGGCAAGACAAGACATGACAAGACATTTATTTTATTTGTTTCTAAACTAATTAAGAAGAGAAGACAAGACAAGGCAAGACAAGACATGACATGACAAGACAAAACAAGACAAGACATTTTTTTTATTTGACAAGACAAGACAAGACAAGACAAGACAAGACAAGACAAGACAAGACAAGACAAGACAAGACAAGACAAGACAAGACAAGACTAGACAAGACAAGACAAGACATGACAAGACAAAACAAGACAAGACAAGACAATTCTGTTTGATTTGTTTTTAAATTAATTAAAAAGATAAGACAAGGCAAGGCTAGACAGAAAAAGGCAAAACAAGACACTACAATTGTGTTTGATTTGTCTTTAAATTAATTAAGAAGATAAGACAAAACGAGACAAGACATGACATGACAAGACATGACAAGACAAAACAAGACAAGACATTTTTTTTATTTGTTTCTAAACTAATTAAGAATAGAAGACAAGACAAGACAAGACAAGATACAACAAGACAAGACATGACAAGACAAGACAAGACAAGAAGAGACAAGATAAGACAAGACAAGACAATTCTGTTTGATTTGTTTTTAAATTAATTAAAAAGATAAGACAAGACAAGGCTAGACAGGAAAAGGCAAGACAAGACAAGACAATTGTGTTTGATTTGTTTTTAAATTAATTAAGAAGATAAGACAAAACAAGACAAGACATGACATGACAAGACATGACAAGACAAGACATTTTTTTTATTTGTTTCTAAACTAATAAAGAATAGAAGACAAGACAAGACAAGACATGACAAGACAAGACAAGGCAAGACAAGACATGACAAGACAAAACAAGACAAGACAAGACAATTGTGTTTGATTTGTTTTTAAATTATTTAAGCAGATAAGACAAGACAAGACAAGACAAGACAAGACAATTGTGTTTGATTTGTTTTTAAATTAATTAAGAAGAGAAGACAAGACAAGACAAGACAAGACATTTTTTTTATTTGTTTCTAAACTAATTAAGAAGAGAAGACAAGACAAGGCAAGACAAGACATGACAAGACAAAACAAGACAAGACAAGACAATTCTGTTTGATTTGTTTTTAAATTAATTAAAAAGATAAGACAAGGCAAGGCTAGACAGAAAAAGGCAAAACAAGACAAGACAATTGTGTTTGATTTGCCTTTAAATTAATTAAGAAGATAAGACAAAACAAGACAAGATATGACATGACAAGACATGACAAGACAAAACAAGACAAGACATTTTTTTTATTTGTTTCTAAACTAATTAAGAATAGAAGACAAGACAAGACAAGACAAGATACAACAAGACAAGACATGACAAGACAAGACAAGAAGAGACAAGATAAGACAAGACAAGACAATTCTGTTTGATTTGTTTTTAAATTAATTAAAAAGACAAGACAAGACAAGACAAGACAAGACAAGACAAGACAAGACAATTCTGTTTGATTTGTTTTTAAATTAATTAAAAAGATAAGACAAGGCAAGGCTAGACAGAAAAAGGCAAAACAAGACAAGACAATTGTGTTTGATTTGTTTTTAAATTAATTAAGAAGAGAAGACAAGACATGACAAGACAAGACATTTTTTTTATTTGTTTCTAAACTAATAAAGAATAGAAGACAAGACAAGACAAGACATGACAAGACAAGACAAGACAAGACAAGACAAGAATAGACAAGACAAGACAAGTTAAGAGAAGACAAGACAATTGTGTTTGATTTGTTTTTAAATTAATTAAGATGATAAAACAAAACAAAATAAGACAAGGCAAGACAAGACAAGACAAGACAAGACATTTATTTTATTTGTTTCTAAACTAATTAAGAAGAGAAGACAAGACAAGGCAAGACAAAACATGACAAGACAAAACAAGACAAGACAAGACAATTTTGTTTGATTTGTTTTTAAATTAATTAAGCAGATAAGACAAGACAAGACAAGACAAGACAAGACAAGACAAGACATTTATTTTATTTGTTTCTAAACTAATTAAGAAGAGAAGACAATACAAGACAAGACAATTGTGTTTGATTTGTTTTTAAATTAATTAAGAAGAGAAGACAAGACAAGACAAGACAATACATTTTTTTTATTTGTTTCTAAACTAATTAAGAAGAGAAGACAAGACAAGGCAATTGTGTTTGATTTGTTTTTAAATTAATTAAGAAGATAAGGCAAAACAAGACAAGACATGACATGACAAGACAAAACAAGACAAGACATTTTTTTTATTTGTTTCTAAACTAATTAAGAATAGAAGACAAGACAAGACAAGACAAGACAAGACAAGACAAGACAAGACAAGACAAGACAAGACAAGACAAGACAAGACAAGACAAGACAAGACAAGACAAGACAAGACACGACAAGATACAACAAGACAAGACATGACAAGACAAGACAAGACAATTCTGTTTGATTTGTTTTTAAATTAATTAAAAAGACAAGACAAGAAAAGACATTTATTTTATTTGTTTCTAAACTAATTAAGAAGAGAAGACAAGACAAGACAAGACAAGACAAGACAATTGTGTTTGATTTGTTTTTAAATTAATTAAGAAGAGAAGACAAGACAAGACAAGACAAGACATTTTTTTTATTTGTTTCTAAACTAATTAAGAAGAGAAGACAAGACAAGACAATTGTGTTTGATTTGTTTTTAAATTAATTAAGAAGATAAGACAAAACAAGACAAGACATGACATGACAAGACAAAACAAGACAAGACATTTTTTTTATTTGTTTCTAAACTAATTAAGAAGAGAAGACAAGACAAGGCAAGACAAGACATGACAAGACATTTATTTTATTTGTTTCTAAACTAATTAAGAAGAGAAGACAAGACAAGGCAAGACAAGACATGACATGACAAGACAAGACATTTTTTTTATTTGACAAGACAAGACAAGACAAGACAAGACAAGACAAGACAAGACAAGACAAGACAAGACAAGACAAGACTAGACAAGACAAGACAAGACAAGACATGACAAGACAAAACAAGACAAAACAAGACAAGACAAGAAAAGACTAGACAAGACAAGACAAGACAAGACAAGACAAGACAAGACAAGACAAGACAAGACACGACAAGATACAACAAGACAAGACAAGAATAGACAAGACAAGACAAGTTAAGACAAGACAAGGCAATTGTGTTTGATTTGTTTTTAAATTAATTAAGAAGATAAGACAAAACAAGACAAGACAAGGCAATTGTGTTTGATTTGTTTTTAAATTAATTAAGAAGATAAGACAAAACAAGACAAGACATGACATGACAAGACAAGACATGACAAGACATTTTTTTTATTTGTTTCTAAACTAATTAAGAATAGAAGACAAGACAAGACAAGACAAGATACAACAAGACAAGACATGACAAGACAAGACAAGACAATAAGAGACAAGATAAGACAAGACAAGACAATTCTGTTAGATTTGTTTTCAAATTAATTAAAAAGATAAGACAAGACAAGGCTAGACAGTAAAAGGCAAGACAAGACAAGACAATTGTGTTTGATTTGTTTTTAAATTAATTAAGAAGATAAGACAAAACAAGACAAGACATGACATGACAAGACATGACAAGACAAGACATTTTTTTTATTTGTTTCTAAACTAATAAAGAATAGAAGACAAGACAAGACAAGACATGACAAGACAGACAAGACAAGACAAGAATAGACAAGACAAGACAAGTTAAGAGAAGACAAGACAATTGTGTTTGATTTGTTTTTAAATTAATTAAGATGATAAAACAAAACAAAATAAGACAAGACAAGACAAGACAAGACATTTATTTTATTTGTTTCTAAATTAATTAAGAAGAGAAGACAAGACAAGGCAAGACAAGACATGACAAGACAAAACAAGACAAGACAAGACAACTGTGTTTGATTTGTTTTTAAATTAATTAAGCAGATAAGACAAGACAAGACAAGACAAGACAAGACATTTATTTTATTTGTTTCTAAACTAATTAAGAAGAGAAGACAAGACAAGACAAGACAAGACAAGACAAGACAAGACAATTGTGTTTGATTTGTTTTTAAATTAATTAAGAAGAGAAGACAAGACAAGACAAGACAAGACATTTTTTTTATTTGTTTCTAAACTAATTAAGAAGAGAAGACAAGACAAGGCAAGACAAGACATGACAAGACAAAACAAGACAAGACAAGACAAGGCAATTGTGTTTGATTTGTTTTTAAATTAATTAAGAAGATAAGACAAAACAAGACAAGACATTTTTTTTATTTGTTTCTAAACTAATTAAGAATAGAAGACAAGACAAGACAAGACAAGACAAGACAAGACAAGACAAGACAAGACAAGACAAGACAAGACAAGACAAGACAAGACAAGACAAGACAAGACAAGACAAGACAAGACAAGACAAGACAAGACAAGACAAGACAAGACAAGACAAGACAAGACAAGACAAGACAAGACAAGACAAGACAAGACAAGACAAGACAAGACAAGACAAGACAAGACAAGACAAGACTAGACAAGACAAGACATGACAAGACAAAACAAGACAAGACAATTCTGTTTGATTTGTTTTTAAATTAATTAAAAAGATAAGACAAGGCAAGGCTAGACAGAAAAAGGCAAAACAAGACAAGACAATTGTGTTTGATTTGTCTTTAAATTAATTAAGAAGATAAGACAAAACAAGACAAGACATGACATGACAAGACATGACAAGACAAAACAAGACAAGACATTTTTTTTATTTGTTTCTAAACTAATTAAGAATAGAAGACAAGACAAGACAAGACAAGATACAACAAGACAAGACATGACAAGACAAGACAAGACAAGGAGAGACAAGATAAGACAAGACAAGACAATTCTGTTTCATTTGTTTTTAAATTAATTAAAAAGATAAGACAAGACAAGGCTAGACAGGAAAAGGCAAGACAAGACAAGACAATTGTGTTTGATTTGTTTTTAAATTAATTAAGAAGATAAGACAAAACAAGACAAGACATGACATGACAAGACATGACAAGACAAGACATTTTTTTTATTTGTTTCTAAACTAATAAAGAATAGAAGACAAGACAAGACAAGACATGACAAGACAAGACAAGACAAGACAAGACAAGAATAGACAAGACAAGACAAGTTAAGAGAAGACAAGACAATTGTGTTTGATTTGTTTTTAAATTAATTAAGATGATAAAACAAAACAAAATAAGACAAGACAAGACAAGACAAGACAAGACAAGACATTTATTTTATTTGTTTCTAAACTAATTAAGAAGAGAAGACAAGACAAGGCAAGACAAAACATGACAAGACAAAACAAGACAAGACAAGACAATTGTGTTTGATTTGTTTTTAAATTAATTAAGCAGATAAGACAAGACAAGACAAGACAAGACAAGACATTTATTTTATTTGTTTCTAAACTAATTAAGAAGAGAAGACAAGACAAGACAAGACAAGACAAGACAAGACAATTGTGTTTGATTTGTTTTTAAATTAATTAAGAAGAGAAGACAAGACAAGACAAGACAATACATTTTTTTTATTTGTTTCTTAACTAATTAAGAAGAGAAGACAAGACAAGGCAATTGTGTTTGATTTGTTTTTAAATTAATTAAGAAGATAAGACAAAACAAGACAAGACATGACATGACAAGACAAAACAAGACAAGACATTTTTTTTATTTGTTTCTAAACTAATTAAGAATAGAAGACAAGACAAGACAAGACAAGACAAGACAAGACAAGACAAGACAAGACAAGACAAGAAAGACTAGACAAGACAAGACAAGACAAGACAAGACAAGACAAGACAAGACAAGACACGACAAGATACAACAAGACAAGACATGACAAGACAAGACAAGACAAGACAAGATAAGACAAGACAAGACAAGACAATTCTGTTTGATTTGTTTTTAAATTAATTAAAAAGACAAGACAAGACAAGACAAGACAAGACATTTATTTTATTTGTTTCTAAACTAATTAAGAAGAGAAGACAAGACAAGACAAGACAAGACAAGACAAGACAAGACAAGACAAGACAAGACAAGACAAGAAAGACTAGACAAGACAAGACAAGACAAGACAAGACATTTTTTTTATTTGTTTCTAAACTAATTAAGAAGAGAAGACAAGACAAGGCAATTGTGTTTGATTTGTTTTTAAATTAATTAAGAAGATAAGACAAAACAAGACAAGACATGACATGACAAGACAAAACAAGACAAGACATTTTTTTTATTTGTTTCTAAACTAATTAAGAAGAGAAGACAAGACAAGGCAAGACAAGACATGACAAGACATTTATTTTATTTGTTTCTAAACTAATTAAGAAGAGAAGACAAGACAAGGCAAGACAAGACATGACATGACAAGACAAAACAAGACAAGACATTTTTTTTATTTGACAAGACATGACAAGACAAGACAAGACAAGACAAGACAAGACAAGACAAGACAAGACAAGACAAGACAAGACAAGACAAGACAAGACAAGACTAGACAAGACAAGACAAGACAAGACATGACAAGACAAAACAAGACAAAACAAGACAAGACAAGACAATTCTGTTTGATTTGTTTTTAAATTAATTAAAAAGATAAGACAAGGCAAGGCTAGACAGAAAAAGGCAAAACAAGACAAGACAATTGTGTTTGATTTGCCTTTAAATTAATTAAGAAGATAAGACAAAACAAGACAAGATATGACATGACAAGACATGACAAGACAAAACAAGACAAGACATTTTTTTTATTTGTTTCTAAACTAATTAAGAATAGAAGACAAGACAAGACAAGACAAGATACAACAAGACAAGACATGACAAGACAAGACAAGAAGAGACAAGATAAGACAAGACAAGACAATTCTGTTTGATTTGTTTTTAAATTAATTAAAAAGATAAGACAAGACAAGGCTAGACAGGAAAAGGCAAGACAAGACAAGACAATTGTGTTTGATTTGTTTTTAAATTAATTAAGAAGATAAGACAAAACAAGACAAGACATGACATGACAAGACATGACAAGACAAGACATTTTTTTTATTTGTTTCTAAACTAATAAAGAATAGAAGACAAGACAAGACAAGACATGACAAGACAAGACAAGACAAGACAAGAATAGACAAGACAAGACAAGTTAAGAGAAGACAAGACAATTGTGTTTGATTTGTTTTTAAATTAATTAAGATGATAAAACAAAACAAAATAAGACAAGACAAGACAAGACAAGACAAGACAAGACAAGACAAGACATTTATTTTATTTGTTTCTAAACTAATTAAGAAGAGAAGACAAGACAAGGCAAGACAAGACATGACAAGACAAAACAAGACAAGACAAGACAAGGCAATTGTGTTTGATTTGTTTTTAAATTAATTAAGAAGATAAGACAAAACAAGACAAGACATGACATGACAAGACAAAACAAGACAAGACATTTTTTTTATTTGTTTCTAAACTAATTAAGAATAGAAGACAAGACAAGACAAGACAAGACACGACAAGATACAACAAGACAAGACATGACAAGACAAGACAAGACAAGACAAGATAAGACAAGACAAGACAAGACAATTCTGTTTGATTTGTTTTTATATTAATTAAAAAGACAAGACAAGACAAGACAAGACAAGACAAGACAAGACAAGACAAGACAAGACAAGACAAGACAAGACAAGACAAGACAATTGTGTTTGATTTGTTTTTAAATTAATTAAGAAGAGAAGACAAGACAAGACAAGACAAGACATTTTTTTTATTTGTTTCTAAACTAATTAAGAAGAGAAGACAAGACAAGGCAATTGTGTTTGATTTGTTTTTAAATTAATTAAGAAGATAAGACAAAACAAGACAAGACATGACATGACAAGACAAAACAAGACAAGACATTTTTTTTATTTGTTTCTAAACTAATTAAGAAGAGAAGACAAGACAAGGCAAGACAAGACATGACAAGACATTTATTTTATTTGTTTCTAAACTAATTAAGAAGAGAAGACAAGACAAGGCAAGACAAGACATGACATGACAAGACAAAACAAGACAAGACATTTTTTTTATTTGACAAGACAAGACAAGACAAGACAAGACAAGACAAGACAAGACAAGACAAGACAAGACTAGACAAGACAAGACAAGACAAGACATGACAAGACAAAACAAGACAAAACAAGACAAGACAAGACAATTCTGTTTGATTTGTTTTTAAATTAATTAAAAAGATAAGACAAGGCAAGGCTAGACAGAAAAAGGCAAAACAAGACAAGACAATTGTGTTTGATTTGCCTTTAAATTAATTAAGAAGATAAGACAAAACAAGACAAGACATGACATGACAAGACATGACAAGACAAAACAAGACAAGACATTTTTTTTATTTGTTTCTAAACTAATTAAGAAAAAAATAAGACAAGACAAGACAAGAAGAGACAAGATAAGACAAGACAAGACAATTCTGTTTGATTTGTTTTTAAATTAATTAAAAAGATAAGACAAGACAAGGCTAGACAGGAAAAGGCAAGACAAGACAAGACAATTGTGTTTGATTTGTTTTTAAATTAATTAAGAAGATAAGACAAAACAAGACAAGACATGACATGACAAGACATGACAAGACAAGACATTTTTTTATTTGTTTCTAAACTAATAAAGAATAGAAGACAAGACAAGACAAGACATGACAAGACAAGACAAGACAAGACAAGACAAGACAAGAATAGACAAGACAAGACAAGTTAAGAGAAGACAAGACAATTGTGTTTGATTTGTTTTTAAATTAATTAAGATGATAAAACAAAACAAAATAAGACAAGACAAGACAAGACAAGACATTTATTTTATTTGTTTCTAAACTAATTAAGAAGAGAAGACAAGACAAGGCAAGACAAGACATGACAAGACAAAACAAGACAAGACAAGACAATTGTGTTTGATTTGTTTTTAAATTAATTAAGCAGATAAGACAAGACAAGACAAGACAAGACAAGACAAGACAAGACAAGACAAGACAAGACAAGACAAGACAAGACAAGACAAGACAAGACAAGACAAGACAAGGCCAGGCAAGACAAGACAAGACAAGACAAGACAAGACAAGACAAGACAAGACAAGACAAGACGAGACAAGACAAGACAAGACAAGACAAGACAAGACAAGACAAGACAATTCTGTTTGATTTGTTTTTAAATTAATTAAAAAGATAAGACAAGACAAGGCTAGACAGGAAAAGGCAAGACAAGACCAGACAATTGTGTTTGATTTGTTTTTAAATTAATTAAAAAGATAAGACAAAACAAGACAAGACATGACAAGACAAGACATTTTTTTTATTTGTTTCTAAACTAATAAAGAATAGAAGACAAGACAAGACAAGACATGACAAGACAAGACAAGACAAGACAAGACAAGAATAGACAAGACAAGACAAGTTAAGAGAAGACAAGACAATTGTGTTTGATTTGTTTTTAAATTAATTAAGATGATAAAACAAAACAAAATAAGACAAGACAAGACAAGACAAGACAAGACAAGACATTTATTTTATTTGTTTCTAAACTAATTAAGAAGAGAAGACAAGACAAGGCAAGACAAAACATGACAAGACAAAACAAGACAAGACAAGACAATTGTGTTTGATTTGTTTTTAAATTAATTAAGCAGATAAGACAAGACAAGACAAGACAAGACAAGACAAGACAAGACAAGACAAGACAAGACAAGACAAGACAAGACATTTATTTTATTTGTTTCTAAACTAATTAAGAAGAGAA
The DNA here is from genome assembly GCF_028554725.1 of Zeugodacus cucurbitae. NCBI lineage: Eukaryota > Metazoa > Arthropoda > Insecta > Diptera > Tephritidae > Zeugodacus > Zeugodacus cucurbitae. Next base: position 8,889,745 of record NC_071672.1, on the reverse strand, counting down.
GACAAGACAAGACAAGAAAAGACAAGACAAGACAATTGTGTTTGATTTGTTTTTAAATTAATTAAGAAGAGAAGACAAGACAAGACAAGACAAGACAAGACAAGACAAGACATTTTTTTTATTTGTTTCTAAACTAATTAAGAAGAGAAGACAAGACAAGGCAATTGTGTTTGATTTGTTTTTAAATTAATTAAGAAGATAAGACAAAACAAGACAAGACATGACATGACAAGACAAAACAAGACAAGACATTTTTTTATTTGTTTCTAAACTAATTAAGAATAGAAGACAAGACAAGACAAGACAAGACAAAACAAGACAAGACAAGACAATTCTGTTTGATTTGTTTTTAAATTAATTAAAAAGATAAGACAAGGCAAGACAAGACATGACATGACAAGACAAAACAAGACAAGACATTTTTTTATTTGTTTCTAAACTAATAAAGAATAGAAGACAAGACAAGACAAGACAAGACAAGACAAGACAAGACAAGACAAGACAAGACAAGACAAGACAAGACAAGACAAGACAAGACAAGACTAGACAAGACAAGACAAGACATGACAAGACAAAACAAGACAAGACAAGACAATTCTGTTTGATTTGTTTTTAAATTAATTAAAAAGATAAGACAAGGCAAGGCTAGACAGAAAAAGGCAAAACAAGACACTACAATTGTGTTTGATTTGTCTTTAAATTAATTAAGAAGATAAGACAAAACGAGACAAGACATGACATGACAAGACATGACAAGACAAAACAAGACAAGACATTTTTTTTATTTGTTTCTAAACTAATTAAGAATAGAAGACAAGACAAGACAAGACAAGATACAACAAGACAAGACATGACAAGACAAGACAAGACAAGAAGAGACAAGATAAGACAAGACAAGACAATTCTGTTTGATTTGTTTTTAAATTAATTAAAAAGATAAGACAAGACAAGGCTAGACAGGAAAAGGCAAGACAAGACAAGACAATTGTGTTTGATTTGTTTTTAAATTAATTAAGAAGATAAGACAAAACAAGACAAGACATGACATGACAAGACATGACAAGACAAGACATTTTTTTTATTTGTTTCTAAACTAATAAAGAATAGAAGACAAGACAAGACAAGACATGACAAGACAAGACAAGGCAAGACAAGACATGACAAGACAAAACAAGACAAGACAAGACAATTGTGTTTGATTTGTTTTTAAATTATTTAAGCAGATAAGACAAGACAAGACAAGACAAGACAAGACAATTGTGTTTGATTTGTTTTTAAATTAATTAAGAAGAGAAGACAAGACAAGACAAGACAAGACATTTTTTTTATTTGTTTCTAAACTAATTAAGAAGAGAAGACAAGACAAGGCAAGACAAGACATGACAAGACAAAACAAGACAAGACAAGACAATTCTGTTTGATTTGTTTTTAAATTAATTAAAAAGATAAGACAAGGCAAGGCTAGACAGAAAAAGGCAAAACAAGACAAGACAATTGTGTTTGATTTGCCTTTAAATTAATTAAGAAGATAAGACAAAACAAGACAAGATATGACATGACAAGACATGACAAGACAAAACAAGACAAGACATTTTTTTTATTTGTTTCTAAACTAATTAAGAATAGAAGACAAGACAAGACAAGACAAGATACAACAAGACAAGACATGACAAGACAAGACAAGAAGAGACAAGATAAGACAAGACAAGACAATTCTGTTTGATTTGTTTTTAAATTAATTAAAAAGACAAGACAAGACAAGACAAGACAAGACAAGACAAGACAAGACAATTCTGTTTGATTTGTTTTTAAATTAATTAAAAAGATAAGACAAGGCAAGGCTAGACAGAAAAAGGCAAAACAAGACAAGACAATTGTGTTTGATTTGTTTTTAAATTAATTAAGAAGAGAAGACAAGACATGACAAGACAAGACATTTTTTTTATTTGTTTCTAAACTAATAAAGAATAGAAGACAAGACAAGACAAGACATGACAAGACAAGACAAGACAAGACAAGACAAGAATAGACAAGACAAGACAAGTTAAGAGAAGACAAGACAATTGTGTTTGATTTGTTTTTAAATTAATTAAGATGATAAAACAAAACAAAATAAGACAAGGCAAGACAAGACAAGACAAGACAAGACATTTATTTTATTTGTTTCTAAACTAATTAAGAAGAGAAGACAAGACAAGGCAAGACAAAACATGACAAGACAAAACAAGACAAGACAAGACAATTTTGTTTGATTTGTTTTTAAATTAATTAAGCAGATAAGACAAGACAAGACAAGACAAGACAAGACAAGACAAGACATTTATTTTATTTGTTTCTAAACTAATTAAGAAGAGAAGACAATACAAGACAAGACAATTGTGTTTGATTTGTTTTTAAATTAATTAAGAAGAGAAGACAAGACAAGACAAGACAATACATTTTTTTTATTTGTTTCTAAACTAATTAAGAAGAGAAGACAAGACAAGGCAATTGTGTTTGATTTGTTTTTAAATTAATTAAGAAGATAAGGCAAAACAAGACAAGACATGACATGACAAGACAAAACAAGACAAGACATTTTTTTTATTTGTTTCTAAACTAATTAAGAATAGAAGACAAGACAAGACAAGACAAGACAAGACAAGACAAGACAAGACAAGACAAGACAAGACAAGACAAGACAAGACAAGACAAGACAAGACAAGACAAGACACGACAAGATACAACAAGACAAGACATGACAAGACAAGACAAGACAATTCTGTTTGATTTGTTTTTAAATTAATTAAAAAGACAAGACAAGAAAAGACATTTATTTTATTTGTTTCTAAACTAATTAAGAAGAGAAGACAAGACAAGACAAGACAAGACAAGACAATTGTGTTTGATTTGTTTTTAAATTAATTAAGAAGAGAAGACAAGACAAGACAAGACAAGACATTTTTTTTATTTGTTTCTAAACTAATTAAGAAGAGAAGACAAGACAAGACAATTGTGTTTGATTTGTTTTTAAATTAATTAAGAAGATAAGACAAAACAAGACAAGACATGACATGACAAGACAAAACAAGACAAGACATTTTTTTTATTTGTTTCTAAACTAATTAAGAAGAGAAGACAAGACAAGGCAAGACAAGACATGACAAGACATTTATTTTATTTGTTTCTAAACTAATTAAGAAGAGAAGACAAGACAAGGCAAGACAAGACATGACATGACAAGACAAGACATTTTTTTTATTTGACAAGACAAGACAAGACAAGACAAGACAAGACAAGACAAGACAAGACATTTTTTTTATTTGTTTCTAAACTAATTAAGAAGAGAAGACAAGACAAGGCAATTGTGTTTGATTTGTTTTTAAATTAATTAAGAAGATAAGACAAAACAAGACAAGACATGACATGACAAGACAAAACAAGACAAGACATTTTTTTATTTGTTTCTAAACTAATAAAGAATAGAAGACAAGACAAGACAAGACAAGACAAGACAAGACAAGACAAGACAAGACAAGACAAGACAAGACAAGACAAGACAAGACAAGACAAGACTAGACAAGACAAGACAAGACATGACAAGACAAAACAAGACAAGACAAGACAATTCTGTTTGATTTGTTTTTAAATTAATTAAAAAGATAAGACAAGGCAAGGCTAGACAGAAAAAGGCAAAACAAGACACTACAATTGTGTTTGATTTGTCTTTAAATTAATTAAGAAGATAAGACAAAACGAGACAAGACATGACATGACAAGACATGACAAGACAAAACAAGACAAGACATTTTTTTTATTTGTTTCTAAACTAATTAAGAATAGAAGACAAGACAAGACAAGACAAGATACAACAAGACAAGACATGACAAGACAAGACAAGACAAGAAGAGACAAGATAAGACAAGACAAGACAATTCTGTTTGATTTGTTTTTAAATTAATTAAAAAGATAAGACAAGACAAGGCTAGACAGGAAAAGGCAAGACAAGACAAGACAATTGTGTTTGATTTGTTTTTAAATTAATTAAGAAGATAAGACAAAACAAGACAAGACATGACATGACAAGACATGACAAGACAAGACATTTTTTTTATTTGTTTCTAAACTAATAAAGAATAGAAGACAAGACAAGACAAGACATGACAAGACAAGACAAGGCAAGACAAGACATGACAAGACAAAACAAGACAAGACAAGACAATTGTGTTTGATTTGTTTTTAAATTATTTAAGCAGATAAGACAAGACAAGACAAGACAAGACAAGACAATTGTGTTTGATTTGTTTTTAAATTAATTAAGAAGAGAAGACAAGACAAGACAAGACAAGACATTTTTTTTATTTGTTTCTAAACTAATTAAGAAGAGAAGACAAGACAAGGCAAGACAAGACATGACAAGACAAAACAAGACAAGACAAGACAATTCTGTTTGATTTGTTTTTAAATTAATTAAAAAGATAAGACAAGGCAAGGCTAGACAGAAAAAGGCAAAACAAGACAAGACAATTGTGTTTGATTTGCCTTTAAATTAATTAAGAAGATAAGACAAAACAAGACAAGATATGACATGACAAGACATGACAAGACAAAACAAGACAAGACATTTTTTTTATTTGTTTCTAAACTAATTAAGAATAGAAGACAAGACAAGACAAGACAAGATACAACAAGACAAGACATGACAAGACAAGACAAGAAGAGACAAGATAAGACAAGACAAGACAATTCTGTTTGATTTGTTTTTAAATTAATTAAAAAGACAAGACAAGACAAGACAAGACAAGACAAGACAAGACAAGACAATTCTGTTTGATTTGTTTTTAAATTAATTAAAAAGATAAGACAAGGCAAGGCTAGACAGAAAAAGGCAAAACAAGACAAGACAATTGTGTTTGATTTGTTTTTAAATTAATTAAGAAGAGAAGACAAGACATGACAAGACAAGACATTTTTTTTATTTGTTTCTAAACTAATAAAGAATAGAAGACAAGACAAGACAAGACATGACAAGACAAGACAAGACAAGACAAGACAAGAATAGACAAGACAAGACAAGTTAAGAGAAGACAAGACAATTGTGTTTGATTTGTTTTTAAATTAATTAAGATGATAAAACAAAACAAAATAAGACAAGGCAAGACAAGACAAGACAAGACAAGACATTTATTTTATTTGTTTCTAAACTAATTAAGAAGAGAAGACAAGACAAGGCAAGACAAAACATGACAAGACAAAACAAGACAAGACAAGACAATTTTGTTTGATTTGTTTTTAAATTAATTAAGCAGATAAGACAAGACAAGACAAGACAAGACAAGACAAGACAAGACATTTATTTTATTTGTTTCTAAACTAATTAAGAAGAGAAGACAATACAAGACAAGACAATTGTGTTTGATTTGTTTTTAAATTAATTAAGAAGAGAAGACAAGACAAGACAAGACAATACATTTTTTTTATTTGTTTCTAAACTAATTAAGAAGAGAAGACAAGACAAGGCAATTGTGTTTGATTTGTTTTTAAATTAATTAAGAAGATAAGGCAAAACAAGACAAGACATGACATGACAAGACAAAACAAGACAAGACATTTTTTTTATTTGTTTCTAAACTAATTAAGAATAGAAGACAAGACAAGACAAGACAAGACAAGACAAGACAAGACAAGACAAGACAAGACAAGACAAGACAAGACAAGACAAGACAAGACAAGACAAGACAAGACACGACAAGATACAACAAGACAAGACATGACAAGACAAGACAAGACAATTCTGTTTGATTTGTTTTTAAATTAATTAAAAAGACAAGACAAGAAAAGACATTTATTTTATTTGTTTCTAAACTAATTAAGAAGAGAAGACAAGACAAGACAAGACAAGACAAGACAATTGTGTTTGATTTGTTTTTAAATTAATTAAGAAGAGAAGACAAGACAAGACAAGACAAGACATTTTTTTTATTTGTTTCTAAACTAATTAAGAAGAGAAGACAAGACAAGACAATTGTGTTTGATTTGTTTTTAAATTAATTAAGAAGATAAGACAAAACAAGACAAGACATGACATGACAAGACAAAACAAGACAAGACATTTTTTTTATTTGTTTCTAAACTAATTAAGAAGAGAAGACAAGACAAGGCAAGACAAGACATGACAAGACATTTATTTTATTTGTTTCTAAACTAATTAAGAAGAGAAGACAAGACAAGGCAAGACAAGACATGACATGACAAGACAAGACATTTTTTTTATTTGACAAGACAAGACAAGACAAGACAAGACAAGACAAGACAAGACAAGACAAGACAAGACAAGACAAGACTAGACAAGACAAGACAAGACAAGACATGACAAGACAAAACAAGACAAAACAAGACAAGACAAGAAAAGACTAGACAAGACAAGACAAGACAAGACAAGACAAGACAAGACAAGACAAGACACGACAAGATACAACAAGACAAGACAAGAATAGACAAGACAAGACAAGTTAAGACAAGACAAGGCAATTGTGTTTGATTTGTTTTTAAATTAATTAAGAAGATAAGACAAAACAAGACAAGACAAGGCAATTGTGTTTGATTTGTTTTTAAATTAATTAAGAAGATAAGACAAAACAAGACAAGACATGACATGACAAGACAAGACATGACAAGACATTTTTTTTATTTGTTTCTAAACTAATTAAGAATAGAAGACAAGACAAGACAAGACAAGATACAACAAGACAAGACATGACAAGACAAGACAAGACAATAAGAGACAAGATAAGACAAGACAAGACAATTCTGTTAGATTTGTTTTCAAATTAATTAAAAAGATAAGACAAGACAAGGCTAGACAGTAAAAGGCAAGACAAGACAAGACAATTGTGTTTGATTTGTTTTTAAATTAATTAAGAAGATAAGACAAAACAAGACAAGACATGACATGACAAGACATGACAAGACAAGACATTTTTTTTATTTGTTTCTAAACTAATAAAGAATAGAAGACAAGACAAGACAAGACATGACAAGACAGACAAGACAAGACAAGAATAGACAAGACAAGACAAGTTAAGAGAAGACAAGACAATTGTGTTTGATTTGTTTTTAAATTAATTAAGATGATAAAACAAAACAAAATAAGACAAGACAAGACAAGACAAGACATTTATTTTATTTGTTTCTAAATTAATTAAGAAGAGAAGACAAGACAAGGCAAGACAAGACATGACAAGACAAAACAAGACAAGACAAGACAACTGTGTTTGATTTGTTTTTAAATTAATTAAGCAGATAAGACAAGACAAGACAAGACAAGACAAGACAAGACAAGACAAGACATTTATTTTATTTGTTTCTAAACTAATTAAGAAGAGAAGACAAGACAAGACAAGACAAGACAAGACAAGACAAGACAATTGTGTTTGATTTGTTTTTAAATTAATTAAGAAGAGAAGACAAGACAAGACAAGACAAGACATTTTTTTTATTTGTTTCTAAACTAATTAAGAAGAGAAGACAAGACAAGGCAAGACAAGACATGACAAGACAAAACAAGACAAGACAAGACAAGGCAATTGTGTTTGATTTGTTTTTAAATTAATTAAGAAGATAAGACAAAACAAGACAAGACATTTTTTTTATTTGTTTCTAAACTAATTAAGAATAGAAGACAAGACAAGACAAGACAAGACAAGACAAGACAAGACAAGACAAGACAAGACAAGACAAGACAAGACAAGACAAGACAAGACAAGACAAGACAAGACAAGACAAGACAAGACAAGACAAGACAAGACAAGACAAGACAAGACAAGACAAGACAAGACAAGACAAGACAAGACAAGACAAGACAAGACAAGACAAGACAAGACAAGACAAGACTAGACAAGACAAGACATGACAAGACAAAACAAGACAAGACAATTCTGTTTGATTTGTTTTTAAATTAATTAAAAAGATAAGACAAGGCAAGGCTAGACAGAAAAAGGCAAAACAAGACAAGACAATTGTGTTTGATTTGTCTTTAAATTAATTAAGAAGATAAGACAAAACAAGACAAGACATGACATGACAAGACATGACAAGACAAAACAAGACAAGACATTTTTTTTATTTGTTTCTAAACTAATTAAGAATAGAAGACAAGACAAGACAAGACAAGATACAACAAGACAAGACATGACAAGACAAGACAAGACAAGGAGAGACAAGATAAGACAAGACAAGACAATTCTGTTTCATTTGTTTTTAAATTAATTAAAAAGATAAGACAAGACAAGGCTAGACAGGAAAAGGCAAGACAAGACAAGACAATTGTGTTTGATTTGTTTTTAAATTAATTAAGAAGATAAGACAAAACAAGACAAGACATGACATGACAAGACATGACAAGACAAGACATTTTTTTTATTTGTTTCTAAACTAATAAAGAATAGAAGACAAGACAAGACAAGACATGACAAGACAAGACAAGACAAGACAAGACAAGAATAGACAAGACAAGACAAGTTAAGAGAAGACAAGACAATTGTGTTTGATTTGTTTTTAAATTAATTAAGATGATAAAACAAAACAAAATAAGACAAGACAAGACAAGACAAGACAAGACAAGACATTTATTTTATTTGTTTCTAAACTAATTAAGAAGAGAAGACAAGACAAGGCAAGACAAAACATGACAAGACAAAACAAGACAAGACAAGACAATTGTGTTTGATTTGTTTTTAAATTAATTAAGCAGATAAGACAAGACAAGACAAGACAAGACAAGACATTTATTTTATTTGTTTCTAAACTAATTAAGAAGAGAAGACAAGACAAGACAAGACAAGACAAGACAAGACAATTGTGTTTGATTTGTTTTTAAATTAATTAAGAAGAGAAGACAAGACAAGACAAGACAATACATTTTTTTTATTTGTTTCTTAACTAATTAAGAAGAGAAGACAAGACAAGGCAATTGTGTTTGATTTGTTTTTAAATTAATTAAGAAGATAAGACAAAACAAGACAAGACATGACATGACAAGACAAAACAAGACAAGACATTTTTTTTATTTGTTTCTAAACTAATTAAGAATAGAAGACAAGACAAGACAAGACAAGACAAGACAAGACAAGACAAGACAAGACAAGACAAGAAAGACTAGACAAGACAAGACAAGACAAGACAAGACAAGACAAGACAAGACAAGACACGACAAGATACAACAAGACAAGACATGACAAGACAAGACAAGACAAGACAAGATAAGACAAGACAAGACAAGACAATTCTGTTTGATTTGTTTTTAAATTAATTAAAAAGACAAGACAAGACAAGACAAGACAAGACATTTATTTTATTTGTTTCTAAACTAATTAAGAAGAGAAGACAAGACAAGACAAGACAAGACAAGACAAGACAAGACAAGACAAGACAAGAAAGACTAGACAAGACAAGACAAGACAAGACAAGACAAGACAAGACAAGACATTTTTTTTATTTGTTTCTAAACTAATTAAGAAGAGAAGACAAGACAAGGCAATTGTGTTTGATTTGTTTTTAAATTAATTAAGAAGATAAGACAAAACAAGACAAGACATGACATGACAAGACAAAACAAGACAAGACATTTTTTTTATTTGTTTCTAAACTAATTAAGAAGAGAAGACAAGACAAGGCAAGACAAGACATGACAAGACATTTATTTTATTTGTTTCTAAACTAATTAAGAAGAGAAGACAAGACAAGGCAAGACAAGACATGACATGACAAGACAAAACAAGACAAGACATTTTTTTTATTTGACAAGACATGACAAGACAAGACAAGACAAGACAAGACAAGACAAGACAAGACAAGACAAGACAAGACAAGACAAGACAAGACTAGACAAGACAAGACAAGACAAGACATGACAAGACAAAACAAGACAAAACAAGACAAGACAAGACAATTCTGTTTGATTTGTTTTTAAATTAATTAAAAAGATAAGACAAGGCAAGGCTAGACAGAAAAAGGCAAAACAAGACAAGACAATTGTGTTTGATTTGCCTTTAAATTAATTAAGAAGATAAGACAAAACAAGACAAGATATGACATGACAAGACATGACAAGACAAAACAAGACAAGACATTTTTTTTATTTGTTTCTAAACTAATTAAGAATAGAAGACAAGACAAGACAAGACAAGATACAACAAGACAAGACATGACAAGACAAGACAAGAAGAGACAAGATAAGACAAGACAAGACAATTCTGTTTGATTTGTTTTTAAATTAATTAAAAAGATAAGACAAGACAAGGCTAGACAGGAAAAGGCAAGACAAGACAAGACAATTGTGTTTGATTTGTTTTTAAATTAATTAAGAAGATAAGACAAAACAAGACAAGACATGACATGACAAGACATGACAAGACAAGACATTTTTTTTATTTGTTTCTAAACTAATAAAGAATAGAAGACAAGACAAGACAAGACATGACAAGACAAGACAAGACAAGACAAGAATAGACAAGACAAGACAAGTTAAGAGAAGACAAGACAATTGTGTTTGATTTGTTTTTAAATTAATTAAGATGATAAAACAAAACAAAATAAGACAAGACAAGACAAGACAAGACAAGACAAGACAAGACAAGACATTTATTTTATTTGTTTCTAAACTAATTAAGAAGAGAAGACAAGACAAGGCAAGACAAGACATGACAAGACAAAACAAGACAAGACAAGACAAGGCAATTGTGTTTGATTTGTTTTTAAATTAATTAAGAAGATAAGACAAAACAAGACAAGACATGACATGACAAGACAAAACAAGACAAGACATTTTTTTTATTTGTTTCTAAACTAATTAAGAATAGAAGACAAGACAAGACAAGACAAGACACGACAAGATACAACAAGACAAGACATGACAAGACAAGACAAGACAAGACAAGATAAGACAAGACAAGACAAGACAATTCTGTTTGATTTGTTTTTATATTAATTAAAAAGACAAGACAAGACAAGACAAGACAAGACAAGACAAGACAAGACAAGACAAGACAAGACAAGACAAGACAAGACAAGACAATTGTGTTTGATTTGTTTTTAAATTAATTAAGAAGAGAAGACAAGACAAGACAAGACAAGACATTTTTTTTATTTGTTTCTAAACTAATTAAGAAGAGAAGACAAGACAAGGCAATTGTGTTTGATTTGTTTTTAAATTAATTAAGAAGATAAGACAAAACAAGACAAGACATGACATGACAAGACAAAACAAGACAAGACATTTTTTTTATTTGTTTCTAAACTAATTAAGAAGAGAAGACAAGACAAGGCAAGACAAGACATGACAAGACATTTATTTTATTTGTTTCTAAACTAATTAAGAAGAGAAGACAAGACAAGGCAAGACAAGACATGACATGACAAGACAAAACAAGACAAGACATTTTTTTTATTTGACAAGACAAGACAAGACAAGACAAGACAAGACAAGACAAGACAAGACAAGACAAGACTAGACAAGACAAGACAAGACAAGACATGACAAGACAAAACAAGACAAAACAAGACAAGACAAGACAATTCTGTTTGATTTGTTTTTAAATTAATTAAAAAGATAAGACAAGGCAAGGCTAGACAGAAAAAGGCAAAACAAGACAAGACAATTGTGTTTGATTTGCCTTTAAATTAATTAAGAAGATAAGACAAAACAAGACAAGACATGACATGACAAGACATGACAAGACAAAACAAGACAAGACATTTTTTTTATTTGTTTCTAAACTAATTAAGAAAAAAATAAGACAAGACAAGACAAGAAGAGACAAGATAAGACAAGACAAGACAATTCTGTTTGATTTGTTTTTAAATTAATTAAAAAGATAAGACAAGACAAGGCTAGACAGGAAAAGGCAAGACAAGACAAGACAATTGTGTTTGATTTGTTTTTAAATTAATTAAGAAGATAAGACAAAACAAGACAAGACATGACATGACAAGACATGACAAGACAAGACATTTTTTTATTTGTTTCTAAACTAATAAAGAATAGAAGACAAGACAAGACAAGACATGACAAGACAAGACAAGACAAGACAAGACAAGACAAGAATAGACAAGACAAGACAAGTTAAGAGAAGACAAGACAATTGTGTTTGATTTGTTTTTAAATTAATTAAGATGATAAAACAAAACAAAATAAGACAAGACAAGACAAGACAAGACATTTATTTTATTTGTTTCTAAACTAATTAAGAAGAGAAGACAAGACAAGGCAAGACAAGACATGACAAGACAAAACAAGACAAGACAAGACAATTGTGTTTGATTTGTTTTTAAATTAATTAAGCAGATAAGACAAGACAAGACAAGACAAGACAAGACAAGACAAGACAAGACAAGACAAGACAAGACAAGACAAGACAAGACAAGACAAGACAAGACAAGACAAGGCCAGGCAAGACAAGACAAGACAAGACAAGACAAGACAAGACAAGACAAGACAAGACAAGACGAGACAAGACAAGACAAGACAAGACAAGACAAGACAAGACAAGACAATTCTGTTTGATTTGTTTTTAAATTAATTAAAAAGATAAGACAAGACAAGGCTAGACAGGAAAAGGCAAGACAAGACCAGACAATTGTGTTTGATTTGTTTTTAAATTAATTAAAAAGATAAGACAAAACAAGACAAGACATGACAAGACAAGACATTTTTTTTATTTGTTTCTAAACTAATAAAGAATAGAAGACAAGACAAGACAAGACATGACAAGACAAGACAAGACAAGACAAGACAAGAATAGACAAGACAAGACAAGTTAAGAGAAGACAAGACAATTGTGTTTGATTTGTTTTTAAATTAATTAAGATGATAAAACAAAACAAAATAAGACAAGACAAGACAAGACAAGACAAGACAAGACATTTATTTTATTTGTTTCTAAACTAATTAAGAAGAGAAGACAAGACAAGGCAAGACAAAACATGACAAGACAAAACAAGACAAGACAAGACAATTGTGTTTGATTTGTTTTTAAATTAATTAAGCAGATAAGACAAGACAAGACAAGACAAGACAAGACAAGACAAGACAAGACAAGACAAGACAAGACAAGACAAGACAAGACATTTATTTTATTTGTTTCTAAACTAATTAAGAAGAGAAGACAAGACAAGACAAGAAAAGACAAGACAAGACAATTGTGTTTGATTTGTTTTTAAATTAATTAAGAAGAGAAGACAAGACAAGACAAGACAAGACAAGACAAGACAAGACATTTTTTTTATTTGTTTCTAAACTAATTAAGAAGAGAAGACAAGACAAGGCAATTGTGTTTGATTTGTTTTTAAATTAATTAAGAAGATAAGACAAAACAAGACAAGACATGACATGACAAGACAAAACAAGACAAGACATTTTTTTATTTGTTTCTAAACTAATTAAGAATAGAAGACAAGACAAGACAAGACAAGACAAGACAAGACAAGACAAGACAAGACAAGACAAGACAAGACAAGACAAGACAAGACAAGACAAGACAAGACAAGACAAGAAAGACAAGACAAGACAAGACAAGACAAGACAAGACAAGACAAGACACGACAAGATACAACAAGACAAGTCATGACAAGACAAGACAAGACAAGACAAGATAAGACAAGACAAGACAAGACAATTCTGTTTGATTTGTTTTTAAATTAATTAAAAAGATAAGACAAGACAAGGCTAGACAGGAAAAGGCAAGACAAGACAAGACAATTGTGTTTGATTTGTTTTTAAATTAATTAAGAAGATAAGACAAAACAAGACAAGACATGACATGATAAGACAAGACAAGAATAGACAAGACAAGACAAGTTAAGACAAGACAAGACAATTGTGTTTGATTTGTTTTTAAATTAATTAAGATGATAAGACAAAACAAAATAAGACAAGACAAGACAAGGCAAGACAAGACAAGACAAGACATTTATTTTATTTGTTTCTAAACTAATTAAGAAGAGAAGACAAGACAAGGCAAGACAAGACATGACAAGACATTTATTTTATTTGTTTCTAAACTAATTAAGAAGAGAAGACAAGACAAGGCAAGACAAGACATGACATGACAAGACAAAGCAAGACAAGACATTTTTTTTATTTGACAAGACAAGACAAGACAAGACAAGACAAGACAAGACAAGACAAGACAAGACAAGACAAGACAAGACAAGACATGACAAGACAAAACAAGACAAAACAAGACAAGACAAGACAATTCTGTTTGATTTGTTTTTAAATTAATTAAAAAGATAAGACAAGGCAAGGCTAGACAGAAAAAGGCAAAACAAGACAAGACAATTGTGTTTGATTTGTTTTTAAATTAATTAAGAAGATAAGACAAAACAAGACAAGACATGACATGACAAGACATGACAAGACAAAACAAGACAAGACATTTTTTTTATTTGACAAGACAAGACAAGACAAGACAAGACAAGACAAGACAAGACAAGACAAGACAAGACAAGACAAGACAAGACAAGACAAGACAAGACAAGACTAGACAAGACAAGACAACACATGACAAGACAAAACAAGACAAAACAAGACAAGACAAGACAATTCTGTTTGATTTGTTTTTAAATTAATTAAAAAGATAAGACAAGGCAAGGCTAGACAGAAAAAGGCAAAACAAGACAAGACAATTGTGTTTGATTTGTTTTTAAATTGATTAAGAAGATAAGACAAAACAAGACAAGACATGACATGACAAGACAAGACAAGAATAGAAAAGACAAGACAAGTTAAGACAAGACAAGACAATTGTGTTTGATTTGTTTTTAAATTAATTAAGATGATAAGACAAAACAAAATAAGACAAGACAAGACAAGGCAAGACAAGACAAGACAAGACATTTATTTTATTTGTTTCTAAACTAATTAAGAAGAGAAGACAAGACAAGGCAAGACAAGACATGACAAGACATTTATTTTATTTGTTTCTAAACTAATTAAGAAGAGAAGACAAGACAAGGCAAGACAAGACATGACATGACAAGACAAAACAAGACAAGACATTTTTTTTATTTGACAAGACAAGACAAGACAAGACAAGACAAGACAAGACAAGACAAGAAAGACAAGACAAGACAAGACAAGACAAGACAAGACAAGACAAGACAAGACAAGACACGACAAGATACAACAAGACAAGACATGACAAGACAAGACAAGACAAGACAAGATAAGACAAGACAAGACAAGACAATTCTGTTTGATTTGTTTTTAAATTAATTAAAAAGATAAGACAAGACAAGGCTAGACAGGAAAAGGCAAGACAAGACAAGACAATTGTGTTTGATTTGTTTTTAAATTAATTAAGAAGATAAGACAAAACAAGACAAGACATGACATGACAAGACAAGACAAGAATAGACAAGACAAGACAAGTTAAGACAAGACAAGACAATTGTGTTTGATTTGTTTTTAAATTAATTAAGATGATAAGACAAAACAAAATAAGACAAGACAAGACAAGGCAAGACAAGACAAGACAAGACATTTATTTTATTTGTTTCTAAACTAATTAAGAAGAGAAGACAAGACAAGGCAAGACAAGACATGACAAGACATTTATTTTATTTGTTTCTAAACTAATTAAGAAGAGAAGACAAGACAAGGCAAGACAAGACATGACATGACAAGACAAAACAAGACAAGACATTTTTTTTATTTGACAAGACAAGACAAGACAAGACAAGACAAGACAAGACAAGACAAGACAAGACAAGACAAGACAAGACAAGACTAGACAAGACAAGACAAGACATGACAAGACAAAACAAGACAAGACAAGACAATTCTGTTTGATTTGTTTTTAAATTAATTAAAAAGATAAGACAAGGCAAGGCTAGACAGAAAAAGGCAAAACAAGACAAGACAATTGTGTTTGATTTGTCTTTAAATTAATTAAGAAGATAAGACAAAACGAGACAAGACATGACATGACAAGACATGACAAGACAAAACAAGACAAGACATTTTTTTTATTTGTTTCTAAACTAATTAAGAATAGAAGACAAGACAAGACAAGACAAGATACAACAAGACAAGACATGACAAGACAAGACAAGACAAGAAGAGACAAGATAAGACAAGACAAGACAATTCTGTTTGATTTGTTTTTAAATTAATTAAAAAGATAAGACAAGACAAGGCTAGACAGGAAAAGGCAAGACAAGACAAGACAATTGTGTTTGATTTGTTTTTAAATTAATTAAGAAGATAAGACAAAACAAGACAAGACATGACATGACAAGACATGACAAGACAAGACATTTTTTTTATTTGTTTCTAAACTAATAAAGAATAGAAGACAAGACAAGACAAGACATGACAAGACAAGACAAGGCAAGACAAGACATGACAAGACAAAACAAGACAAGACAAGACAATTGTGTTTGATTTGTTTTTAAATTATTTAAGCAGATAAGACAAGACAAGACAAGACAAGACAAGACAATTGTGTTTGATTTGTTTTTAAATTAATTAAGAAGAGAAGACAAGACAAGACAAGACAAGACATTTTTTTTATTTGTTTCTAAACTAATTAAGAAGAGAAGACAAGACAAGGCAAGACAAGACATGACAAGACAAAACAAGACAAGACAAGACAAGGCAATTGTGTTTGATTTGTTTTTAAATTAATTAAGAAGATAAGACAAAACAAGACAAGACATGACATGACAAGACAAAACAAGACAAGACATTTTTTTTATTTGTTTCTAAACTAATTAAGAATAGAAGACAAGACAAGACAAGACAAGACAATTCTGTATGATTTGTTTTTAAATTAATTAAAAAGATAAGACAAGACAAGGCTAGACAGGAAAAGGCAAGACAAGACAAGACAATTGTGTTTGATTTGTTTTTAAATTAATTAAGAAGATAAGACAAAACAAGACAAGACATGACATGACAAGACAAGACAAGAATAGACAAGACAAGACAAGTTAAGACAAGACAAGACAATTGTGTTTGATTTGTTTTTAAATTAATTAAGATGATAAGACAAAACAAAATAAGACAAGACAAGACAAGGCAAGACAAGACAAGACAAGACATTTATTTTATTTGTTTCTAAACTAATTAAGAAGAGAAGACAAGACAAGGCAAGACAAGACATGACAAGACATTTATTTTATTTGTTTCTAAACTAATTAAGAAGAGAAGACAAGACAAGGCACGACAAGACATGACATGACAAGACAAAACAAGACAAGACATTTTTTTTATTTGACAAGACAAGACAAGACAAGACAAGACAAGACAAGACAAGACAAGACAAGACAAGACAAGACAAGACAAGACTAGACAAGACAAGACAAGACATGACAAGACAAAACAAGACAAGACAAGACAATTCTGTTTGATTTGTTTTTAAATTAATTAAAAAGATAAGACAAGGCAAGGCTAGACAGAAAAAGGCAAAACAAGACAAGACAATTGTGTTTGATTTGTCTTTAAATTAATTAAGAAGATAAGACAAAACGAGACAAGACATGACATGACAAGACATGACAAGACAAAACAAGACAAGACATTTTTTTTATTTGTTTCTAAACTAATTAAGAATAGAAGACAAGACAAGACAAGACAAGATACAACAAGACAAGACATGACAAGACAAGACAAGACAAGAAGAGACAAGATAAGACAAGACAAGACAATTCTGTTTGATTTGTTTTTAAATTAATTAAAAAGATAAGACAAGACAAGGCTAGACAGGAAAAGGCAAGACAAGACAAGACAATTGTGTTTGATTTGTTTTTAAATTAATTAAGAAGATAAGACAAAACAAGACAAGACATGACATGACAAGACATGACAAGACAAGACATTTTTTTTATTTGTTTCTAAACTAATAAAGAATAGAAGACAAGACAAGACAAGACATGACAAGACAAGACAAGACAAGACAAGAATAGACAAGACAAGACAAGTTAAGAGAAGACAAGACAATTGTGTTTGATTTGTTTTTAAATTAATTAAGATGATAAAACAAAACAAAATAAGACAAGACAAGACAAGACAAGACAAGACAAGACATTTATTTTATTTGTTTCTAAACTAATTAAGAAGAGAAGACAAGACAAGGCAAGACAAGACATGACAAGACAAAACAAGACAAGACAAGACAATTGTGTTTGATTTGTTTTTAAATTATTTAAGCAGATAAGACAAGACAAGACAAGACAAGACAAGACAATTGTGTTTGATTTGTTTTTAAATTAATTAAGAAGAGAAGACAAGACAAGACAAGACAAGACATTTTTTTTATTTGTTTCTAAACTAATTAAGAAGAGAAGACAAGACAAGGCAAGACAAGACATGACAAGACAAAACAAGACAAGACAAGACAAGGCAATTGTGTTTGATTTGTTTTTAAATTAATTAAGAAGATAAGACAAAACAAGACAAGACATGACATGACAAGACAAAACAAGACAAGACATTTTTTTTATTTGTTTCTAAACTAATTAAGAATAGAAGACAAGACAAGACAAGACAAGATACAACAAGACAAAACATGACAAGACAAGACAAGACAAGACAAGATAAGACAAGACAATTCTGTATGATTTGTTTTTAAATTAATTAAAAAGATAAGACAAGACAAGGCTAGACAGGAAAAGGCAAGACAAGACAAGACAATTGTGTTTGATTTGTTTTTAAATTAATTAAGAAGATAAGACAAAACAAGACAAGACATGACATGACAAGACAAAACAAGACAAGACATTTTTTTATTTGTTTCTAAACTAATTAAGAATAGAAGACAAGACAAGACAAGACAAGACAAGACAAGACAAGACAAGACAAGACAAGACAAGACAAGACAAGACAAGACAAGACAAGACAAGACAAGACAAGACAAGAAAGACAAGACAAGACAAGACAAGACAAGACAAGACAAGACAAGACAAGACAAGACAAGACAAGACAAGACAAGACAAGACAAGACAAGACAAGAAAGACAAGACAAGACAAGACAAGACAAGACAAGACAAGACAAGACACGACAAGATACAACAAGACAAGTCATGACAAGACAAGACAAGACAAGACAAGATAAGACAAGACAAGACAAGACAATTCTGTTTGATTTGTTTTTAAATTAATTAAAAAGATAAGACAAGACAAGGCTAGACAGGAAAAGGCAAGACAAGACAAGACAATTGTGTTTGATTTGTTTTTAAATTAATTAAGAAGATAAGACAAAACAAGACAAGACATGACATGATAAGACAAGACAAGAATAGACAAGACAAGACAAGTTAAGACAAGACAAGACAATTGTGTTTGATTTGTTTTTAAATTAATTAAGATGATAAGACAAAACAAAATAAGACAAGACAAGACAAGGCAAGACAAGACAAGACAAGACATTTATTTTATTTGTTTCTAAACTAATTAAGAAGAGAAGACAAGACAAGGCAAGACAAGACATGACAAGACATTTATTTTATTTGTTTCTAAACTAATTAAGAAGAGAAGACAAGACAAGGCAAGACAAGACATGACATGACAAGACAAAGCAAGACAAGACATTTTTTTTATTTGACAAGACAAGACAAGACAAGACAAGACAAGACAAGACAAGACAAGACAAGACAAGACAAGACAAGACAAGACATGACAAGACAAAACAAGACAAAACAAGACAAGACAAGACAATTCTGTTTGATTTGTTTTTAAATTAATTAAAAAGATAAGACAAGGCAAGGCTAGACAGAAAAAGGCAAAACAAGACAAGACAATTGTGTTTGATTTGTTTTTAAATTAATTAAGAAGATAAGACAAAACAAGACAAGACATGACATGACAAGACATGACAAGACAAAACAAGACAAGACATTTTTTTTATTTGACAAGACAAGACAAGACAAGACAAGACAAGACAAGACAAGACAAGACAAGACAAGACAAGACAAGACAAGACAAGACAAGACAAGACAAGACTAGACAAGACAAGACAACACATGACAAGACAAAACAAGACAAAACAAGACAAGACAAGACAATTCTGTTTGATTTGTTTTTAAATTAATTAAAAAGATAAGACAAGGCAAGGCTAGACAGAAAAAGGCAAAACAAGACAAGACAATTGTGTTTGATTTGTTTTTAAATTGATTAAGAAGATAAGACAAAACAAGACAAGACATGACATGACAAGACAAGACAAGAATAGAAAAGACAAGACAAGTTAAGACAAGACAAGACAATTGTGTTTGATTTGTTTTTAAATTAATTAAGATGATAAGACAAAACAAAATAAGACAAGACAAGACAAGGCAAGACAAGACAAGACAAGACATTTATTTTATTTGTTTCTAAACTAATTAAGAAGAGAAGACAAGACAAGGCAAGACAAGACATGACAAGACATTTATTTTATTTGTTTCTAAACTAATTAAGAAGAGAAGACAAGACAAGGCAAGACAAGACATGACATGACAAGACAAAACAAGACAAGACATTTTTTTTATTTGACAAGACAAGACAAGACAAGACAAGACAAGACAAGACAAGACAAGAAAGACAAGACAAGACAAGACAAGACAAGACAAGACAAGACAAGACAAGACAAGACACGACAAGATACAACAAGACAAGACATGACAAGACAAGACAAGACAAGACAAGATAAGACAAGACAAGACAAGACAATTCTGTTTGATTTGTTTTTAAATTAATTAAAAAGATAAGACAAGACAAGGCTAGACAGGAAAAGGCAAGACAAGACAAGACAATTGTGTTTGATTTGTTTTTAAATTAATTAAGAAGATAAGACAAAACAAGACAAGACATGACATGACAAGACAAGACAAGAATAGACAAGACAAGACAAGTTAAGACAAGACAAGACAATTGTGTTTGATTTGTTTTTAAATTAATTAAGATGATAAGACAAAACAAAATAAGACAAGACAAGACAAGGCAAGACAAGACAAGACAAGACATTTATTTTATTTGTTTCTAAACTAATTAAGAAGAGAAGACAAGACAAGGCAAGACAAGACATGACAAGACATTTATTTTATTTGTTTCTAAACTAATTAAGAAGAGAAGACAAGACAAGGCAAGACAAGACATGACATGACAAGACAAAACAAGACAAGACATTTTTTTTATTTGACAAGACAAGACAAGACAAGACAAGACAAGACAAGACAAGACAAGACAAGACAAGACAAGACAAGACAAGACTAGACAAGACAAGACAAGACATGACAAGACAAAACAAGACAAGACAAGACAATTCTGTTTGATTTGTTTTTAAATTAATTAAAAAGATAAGACAAGGCAAGGCTAGACAGAAAAAGGCAAAACAAGACAAGACAATTGTGTTTGATTTGTCTTTAAATTAATTAAGAAGATAAGACAAAACGAGACAAGACATGACATGACAAGACATGACAAGACAAAACAAGACAAGACATTTTTTTTATTTGTTTCTAAACTAATTAAGAATAGAAGACAAGACAAGACAAGACAAGATACAACAAGACAAGACATGACAAGACAAGACAAGACAAGAAGAGACAAGATAAGACAAGACAAGACAATTCTGTTTGATTTGTTTTTAAATTAATTAAAAAGATAAGACAAGACAAGGCTAGACAGGAAAAGGCAAGACAAGACAAGACAATTGTGTTTGATTTGTTTTTAAATTAATTAAGAAGATAAGACAAAACAAGACAAGACATGACATGACAAGACATGACAAGACAAGACATTTTTTTTATTTGTTTCTAAACTAATAAAGAATAGAAGACAAGACAAGACAAGACATGACAAGACAAGACAAGGCAAGACAAGACATGACAAGACAAAACAAGACAAGACAAGACAATTGTGTTTGATTTGTTTTTAAATTATTTAAGCAGATAAGACAAGACAAGACAAGACAAGACAAGACAATTGTGTTTGATTTGTTTTTAAATTAATTAAGAAGAGAAGACAAGACAAGACAAGACAAGACATTTTTTTTATTTGTTTCTAAACTAATTAAGAAGAGAAGACAAGACAAGGCAAGACAAGACATGACAAGACAAAACAAGACAAGACAAGACAAGGCAATTGTGTTTGATTTGTTTTTAAATTAATTAAGAAGATAAGACAAAACAAGACAAGACATGACATGACAAGACAAAACAAGACAAGACATTTTTTTTATTTGTTTCTAAACTAATTAAGAATAGAAGACAAGACAAGACAAGACAA
Organism: Zeugodacus cucurbitae; assembly: GCF_028554725.1. Taxonomy (NCBI): domain Eukaryota; kingdom Metazoa; phylum Arthropoda; class Insecta; order Diptera; family Tephritidae; genus Zeugodacus; species Zeugodacus cucurbitae. Next base: position 8,867,499 of record NC_071672.1, on the reverse strand, counting down.
GACAATTCTGTATGATTTGTTTTTAAATTAATTAAAAAGATAAGACAAGACAAGGCTAGACAGGAAAAGGCAAGACAAGACAAGACAATTGTGTTTGATTTGTTTTTAAATTAATTAAGAAGATAAGACAAAACAAGACAAGACATGACATGACAAGACAAGACAAGAATAGACAAGACAAGACAAGTTAAGACAAGACAAGACAATTGTGTTTGATTTGTTTTTAAATTAATTAAGATGATAAGACAAAACAAAATAAGACAAGACAAGACAAGGCAAGACAAGACAAGACAAGACATTTATTTTATTTGTTTCTAAACTAATTAAGAAGAGAAGACAAGACAAGGCAAGACAAGACATGACAAGACATTTATTTTATTTGTTTCTAAACTAATTAAGAAGAGAAGACAAGACAAGGCACGACAAGACATGACATGACAAGACAAAACAAGACAAGACATTTTTTTTATTTGACAAGACAAGACAAGACAAGACAAGACAAGACAAGACAAGACAAGACAAGACAAGACAAGACAAGACAAGACTAGACAAGACAAGACAAGACATGACAAGACAAAACAAGACAAGACAAGACAATTCTGTTTGATTTGTTTTTAAATTAATTAAAAAGATAAGACAAGGCAAGGCTAGACAGAAAAAGGCAAAACAAGACAAGACAATTGTGTTTGATTTGTCTTTAAATTAATTAAGAAGATAAGACAAAACGAGACAAGACATGACATGACAAGACATGACAAGACAAAACAAGACAAGACATTTTTTTTATTTGTTTCTAAACTAATTAAGAATAGAAGACAAGACAAGACAAGACAAGATACAACAAGACAAGACATGACAAGACAAGACAAGACAAGAAGAGACAAGATAAGACAAGACAAGACAATTCTGTTTGATTTGTTTTTAAATTAATTAAAAAGATAAGACAAGACAAGGCTAGACAGGAAAAGGCAAGACAAGACAAGACAATTGTGTTTGATTTGTTTTTAAATTAATTAAGAAGATAAGACAAAACAAGACAAGACATGACATGACAAGACATGACAAGACAAGACATTTTTTTTATTTGTTTCTAAACTAATAAAGAATAGAAGACAAGACAAGACAAGACATGACAAGACAAGACAAGACAAGACAAGAATAGACAAGACAAGACAAGTTAAGAGAAGACAAGACAATTGTGTTTGATTTGTTTTTAAATTAATTAAGATGATAAAACAAAACAAAATAAGACAAGACAAGACAAGACAAGACAAGACAAGACATTTATTTTATTTGTTTCTAAACTAATTAAGAAGAGAAGACAAGACAAGGCAAGACAAGACATGACAAGACAAAACAAGACAAGACAAGACAATTGTGTTTGATTTGTTTTTAAATTATTTAAGCAGATAAGACAAGACAAGACAAGACAAGACAAGACAATTGTGTTTGATTTGTTTTTAAATTAATTAAGAAGAGAAGACAAGACAAGACAAGACAAGACATTTTTTTTATTTGTTTCTAAACTAATTAAGAAGAGAAGACAAGACAAGGCAAGACAAGACATGACAAGACAAAACAAGACAAGACAAGACAAGGCAATTGTGTTTGATTTGTTTTTAAATTAATTAAGAAGATAAGACAAAACAAGACAAGACATGACATGACAAGACAAAACAAGACAAGACATTTTTTTTATTTGTTTCTAAACTAATTAAGAATAGAAGACAAGACAAGACAAGACAAGATACAACAAGACAAAACATGACAAGACAAGACAAGACAAGACAAGATAAGACAAGACAATTCTGTATGATTTGTTTTTAAATTAATTAAAAAGATAAGACAAGACAAGGCTAGACAGGAAAAGGCAAGACAAGACAAGACAATTGTGTTTGATTTGTTTTTAAATTAATTAAGAAGATAAGACAAAACAAGACAAGACATGACATGACAAGACATGACAAGACAAAACAAGACAAGACATTTTTTTTATTTGTTTCTAAACTAATTAAGAATAGAAGACAAGACAAGACAAGACATGACAAGACAAGACAAGACAAGACAAGAATAGACAAGACAAGACAAGTTAAGACAAGACAAGACAATTGTGTTTGATTTGTTTTTAAACTAATTAAGATGATAAGACAAAACAAAATAAGACAAGACAAGACAAGACATTTATTTTATTTGTTTCTAAACTAATTAAGAAGAGAAGACAAGACAAGACATTTATTTTATTTGTTTCTAAACTAATTAAGAAGAGAAGACAAGACAAGACATTTATTTTATTTGTTTCTAAACTAATTAAGAAGAGAAGACAAGACAAGGCAAGACAAGACATGACAAGACAAAACAAGACAAGACAAGACAATTGTGTTTGATTTGTTTTTAAATTAATTAAGAAGAGAAGACAAGAAATGACAAGACAAGACAAGACAAGACAAGACAAGACAAGACAAGACAAGACAAGACAAGACATGATAAGACAAAACAAGACAAGACAAGACAATTGTGTTTGATTTGTTTTTAAATTAATTAAGAAGAGAAGACAAGACAAGACAAGATAAGACCAGACAAGACAAGACAAGACAATTCTGTTTGATTTGTAATTAATTAAAAAGATAAGATAAGACAAGACAAGGCTAGACAGGAAAAGGCAAGACAAGACAAGACATTTGTGTTTGATTTGTTTTTAAATTAATTAAGAAGATAAGACAAAACAAGACAAGACATGACATGACTAGACAAAACAAGACAAGACATTTTTTTTATTTGACAAGACAAGACAAGACAAGTCAAGACAAGACAAGACAAGACAAGACAAGACAAGACAAGACAAAACAAGACGTGACAAGACAAAACAAGACAAGACAAGACAATTGTGTTTGATTTGTTTTTAAATTAATTAAGAAGATAAAACAAAACAAGACAAGACATGACATGACAAGACAAAACAAGACAAGCCATTTTTTTTATTTGACAAGACAAGACAAGACAAGACAAGCCAAGACAAGACAAGACAAGACAAGACAAGACAAGACAAGATAAGACTAGACAAGACAAGACAAGACAAGACAAGACATGACAAGACAAAACAAGACAAGACAAGAAAATTCTGTTTGATTTGTTTTTAAATTAATTAAAAAGATAAGACAAGGCCAGGCTAGACAGAAAAAGGCAAAACAAGACAAGACAATTGTGTTTGATTTGTTTTTAAATTAATTAAGAAGATAAGACAAAACAAGACAAGACATGACATGACAAGACATGACAAGACAAAACAAGACAAGACATTTTTTTATTTGTTTCTAAACTAATTAAGAATAGAAGACAAGACAAGACACGACAAGATACAACAAGACAAGACATGACAAGACAAGACAAGACAAGACAAGATAAGACAAGACAAGACAAGACAAGACAAGACAAGACAATTCTGTTTGATTTGTTTTTAAATTAAGTAAAAAGATAAGACAAGACAAGGCTAGACAGGAAAAGGCAAGACAAGGCAAGACAATTGTGTTTGATTTGTTTTTAAATTAATTAAGAAGATAAGACAAAACAAGACAAGACATGACATGACAAGACATGACAAGACAAGACAAGACAAGACATTTTTTTTATTTGTTTCTAAACTAATTAAGAATAGAAGACAAGACAAGACATGACAAGACAAGACAAGACAAGACAAGAAAAGACAAGACAAGACAAGTTAAGACAAGACAAGACAATTGTGTTTGATTTGTTTTTAAATTAATTAAGATGATAAGACAAAACAAAATAAGACAAGACAAGACAAGGCAAGACAAGACAAGACAAGACATTTATTTTATTTGTTTCTAAACTAATTAAAAAGAGAAGACAAGACAAGGCAAGACAAGACATTACAAGACATTTATTTTATTTGTTTCTAAACTAATTAAGAAGAGAAGACAAGACAAGGCAAGACAAGACATGACATGACAAGACAAAACAAGACAAGACAAAACAAGACAAGACATTTTTTTTATTTGACAAGACAAGACAAGACAAGACAAGACAAGACAAGACAAGACAAGACAAGACAAGACTAGACAAGACAAGACAAGACATGACAAGACAAAACAAGACAAAACAAGACAAGACAAGACAATTCTGTTTGATTTGTTTTTAAATTAATTAAAAAGATAAGACAAGGCAAGGCTAGACAGAAAAAGGCAAAACAAGACAAGACAATTGTGTTTGATTTGTCTTTAAATTAATTAAGAAGATAAGACAAAACAAGACAAGACATGACATGACAAGACATGACAAGACAAAACAAGACAAGACATTTTTTTTATTTGTTTCTAAACTAATTAAGAATAGAAGACAAGACAAGACAAGACAAGATACAACAAGACAAGACATGACAAGACAAGACAAGACAAGAAGAGACAAGATAAGACAAGACAAGACAATTCTGTTTGATTTGTTTTTAAATTAATTAAAAAGATAAGACAAGACAAGGCTAGACAGGAAAAGGCAAGACAAGACAAGACAATTGTGTTTGATTTGTTTATAAATTAATTAAGAAGATAAGACAAAACAAGACAAGACATGACATGACAAGACATGACAAGACAAGACATTTTTTTTATTTGTTTCTAAACTAATAAAGAATAGAAGACAAGACAAGACAAGACAAGACATGACAAGACAAGACAAGACAAGACAAGACAAGACAAGAATAGACAAGACAAGACAAGTTAAGAGAAGACAAGACAATTGGGTTTGATTTGTTTTTAAATTAATTAAGATGATAAAACAAAACAAAATAAGACAAGACAAGACAAGACAAGACAAGACATTTATTTTATTTGTTTCTAAACTAATTAAGAAGAGAAGACAAGACAAGGCAAGACAAGACATGACAAGACAAAACAAGACAAGACAAGACAATTGTGTTTGATTTGTTTTTAAATTAATTAAGCAGATAAGACAAGACAAGACAAGACAAGACAAGACATTTATTTTATTTGTTTCTAAACTAATTAAGAAGAGAAGACAAGACAAGACAAGACAAGACAATTGTGTTTGATTTGTTTTTAAATTAATTAAGAAGAGAAGACAAGACAAGACAAGACAAGGCAATTGTGTTTGATTTGTTTTTAAATTAATTAAGAAGATAAGACAAAACAAGACAAGACATGACATGACAAGACAAAACAAGACAAGACATTTTTTTTATTTGTTTCTAAACTAATTAAGAATAGAAGACAAGACAAGACAAGACAAGACAAGACAAGACAAGACAAGACACGACAAGATACAACAAGACAAGACATGACAAGACAAGACAAGACAAGACAAAATAAGACAAGACAAGACAAGACAATTCTGTTTGATTTGTTTTTAAATTAATTAAAAAGATAAGACAAGACAAGGCTAGACAGGAAAAGGCAAGACAAGACAAGACAATTGTGTTTGATTTGTTTTTAAATTAATTAAGAAGATAAGACAAAACAAGACAAGACATGACATGACAAGACATGACAAGGCAAAACAAGACAAGACATTTTTTTTATTTGTTTCTAAACTAATTAAGAATAGAAGACAAGACAAGACAAGACAAGACATGACAAGACAAGACAAGACAAGACAAGACAAGACAAGACAAGACAAGACAAGACAAGACAAGACAAGACAAGACAAGACAAGACAAGACAAGACAAGACAAGACAAGACAAGACAAGACAAGACAAGACAAGACAAGACAAGACAAGACAAGACAAGACAAGACAAGACAAGACAAGACAAGACAAGACAAGACAAGACAAGACAAGACAAGACAAGACAAGACAAGACAAGACAAGACAAGACAAGACAAGACAAGACAAGACAAGACATTTATTTTATTTGTTTCTAAACTAAGTAAGAAGAGAAGACAAGACAAGACATTTATTTTATTTGTTTCTAAACTAATTAAGAATAGAAGACAAGACAAGACAAGACAAGACAAGACAAGACAAGACAAGACAAGACAAGACAAGACAAGACAAGATAAGATAAGACAAGACAAGACAAGACAAGACAAGACAAGACAAGACAAGACAAGACAAGACAAGACAAGACAAGACAAGACAAGACAAGACAAGACAAGACAAGACAAGACAAGACAAGACAAGACAAGACAAGACAAGACAAGACAAGACAAGACAAGACAAGACAAGACAAGACAAGACAAGACAAGACAAGACAAGACAAGACAAGACAAGACAAGACAAGACAAGACAAGGCAAGACAAGACAAGACAAGACAAGACAAGACAAGACAAGACAAGACAAGACAAGACAAGACAAGACAAGACAAGACAAGACAAGACAAGACAAGACAAGACAAGACAAGACAAGACAAGACAAGACAAGACAAGACAAGACAAGACAAGACAAGACAGGACAAGACAAGACAAGAAAAGACAAGACAAGACAAGACATGACAAAACAACACAAGACAAGACAAGACAATACAAGACAAGACAAGACAAGACATGACAAGACAAAACAAGACAAGACAAGACAATTCTGTTTGATTTGTTTTTAAATTAATTAAAAAGATAAGACAAGGCAAGGCTAGACAGAAAGAGGCAAAACAAGACAAGACAATTGTGTTTGATTTGTTTTTAAATTAATTAAGAAGATAAGACAAAACAAGACAAGACATGACATGACAAGACATGACAAGACAAAACAAGACAAGACATTTTTTTTATTTGTTTCTAAACTAATTAAGAATAGAAGACAAGACAAGACAGGACAAGATACAACAAGACAAGACATGACAAGACAAGACAAGACAAGACAAGATAAGACAAGACAAGACAAGACAAGACAAGACAAGACAAGACAAGACAATTCTGTTTGATTTGTTTTTAAATTAATTAAAAAGATAAGACAAGACAAGGCTAGACAGGAAAAGGCAAGACAAGACAAGACAATTGTGTTTGATTTGTTTTTAAATTAATTAAGAAGATAAGACAAAACAAGACAAGACATGACATGACAAGACATGACAAGACAAAAAAAGACAAGACATTTTTTTTATTTGTTTCTAAACTAATTAAGAATAGAAGACAAGACAAGACAAGACATGACAAGACAAGACAAGACAAGACAAGACAAGACAAGAATAGACAAGACAAGACAAGTTAAGACAAGACAAGACAATTGTGTTTGATTTGTTTTTAAACTAATTAAGATGATAAGACAAAACAAAATAAGACAAGACAAGACAAGACAAGACAAGACATTTATTTTATTTGTTTCTTAACTAATTAAGAAGAGAAGACAAGACAAGACATTTATTTTATTTGTTTCTAAACTAATTAAGAAGAGAACACAAGACAAGGCAAGACAAGACATGACAAGACAAAACAAGACAAGGCAAGACAATTGTGTTGGATTTGTTTTTAAATTAATTAAGAAGATAAGACAAGACAAGACAAGACAAGACATTTATTTTATTTGTTTCAAAACTAATTAAGAAGAGAAGACAAGACAAGACAAGACAAGACAAGACAAATGTGTTTGATTTGTTTTTAAATTAATTAAGAAGAGAAGACAAGACAAGACAAGACAAGACATGACAAGACAAAACAAGACAAGACAAGACAATTGTGTTTGATTTGTTTTTAAATTAATTAAGAAGAGAAGACAAGAAATGACAAGACAAGACAAGACAAGACAAGACAAGACAAGACAAGACAAGACAAGACAAGACAAGACAAGACAAGACAAGACAAGACAAGACAAGACAAGACATGATAAGACAAAACAAGACAAGACAAGACAATTGTGTTTGATTTGTTTTTAAATTAATTAAGAAGAGAAGACAAGACAAGACAAGACAAGATAAGACGAGACAAGACAAGACATGACATGACAAGACATGACAAGACATGACAAGACAAAACAAGACAAGACATTTTTTTATTTGTTTCTAAACTAATTAAGAATAGAAGACAAGACAAGACACGACAAGATACAACAAGACAAGACATGACAAGACAAGACAAGACAAGACAAGATAAGACAAGACAAGACAAGACAATTAAATTAATTAAAAAGATAAGACAAGACAAGGCTAGACAGGAAAAGGCAAGACAAGGCAAGACAATTGTGTTTGATTTGTTTTTAAATTAATTAAGAAGATAAGACAAAACAAGACAAGACATGACATGACAAGACATGACAAGACAAAACAAGACAAGACATTTTTTTTATTTGTTTCTAAACTAATTAAGAATAGAAGAAAAGACAAGACATGACAAGACAAGACAAGACAAGACAAGACAAGACAAGACAAGACAAGACAAGACAAGACAAGTTAAGACAAGACAAGACAATTGTGTTTGATTTGTTTTTAAATTAATTAAGATGATAAGACAAACAAAATAAGACAAGACAAGACAAGGCAAGACAAGACATTTATTTTATTTGTTTCTAAACTAATTAAGAAGAGAAGACAAGACAAGGCAAGACAAGACATGACATGACAAGACAAAACAAGACAAGACATTTTTTTTATTTGACAAGACAAGACAAGACAAGACAAGACAAGACAAGACAAGACAAGACTAGACAAGACAAGACAAGACATGACAAGACAAAACAAGACAAAACAAGACATGACAAGACAATTCTGTTTGATTTGTTTTTAAATTAATTAAAAAGATAAGACAAGGCAAGGCTGGACAGAAAAAGGCAAAACAAGACAAGACAATTGTGTTTGATTTGTCTTTAAATTAATTAAGAAGATAAGACAAAACAAGACAAGACATGACATGGCAAGACATGACAAGACAAAACAAGACAAGACATTTTTTTTTATTTGTTTCTAAACTAATTAAGAATAGAAGACAAGACAAGACAAGACAAGATACAACAAGACAAGACATGACAAGACAAGACAAGACAAGAAGAGACAAGATAAGACAAGACAAGACAATTCTGTTTGATTTGTTTTTAAATTAATTAAAAAGATAAGACAAGACAAGGCTCAACAGGAAAAGGCAAGACAAGACAAGACAATTGTGTTTGATTTGTTTTTAAATTAATTAAGAAGATAAGACAAAACAAGACAAGACATGACATGACAAGACATGACAAGACAAGACATTTTTTTTATTTGTTTCTAAACTAATAAAGAATAGAAGACAAGACAAGACAAGACAAGACATGACAAGACAAGACAAGACAAGACAAGACAAGACAAGAATAGACAAGACAAGACAAGTTAAGAGAAGACAAGACAATTGTGTTTGATTTGTTTTTAAATTAATTAAGATGATAAAACAAAACAAAATAAGACAAGACAAGACAAGACAAGACATTTATTTTATTTGTTTCTAAACTAATTAAGAAGAGAAGACAAGACAAGGCAAGACAAGACATGACAAGACAAAACAAGACAAGACAAGACAATTGTGTTTGATTTGTTTTTAAATTAATTAAGCAGATAAGACAAGACAAGACAAGACAAGACAAGACAAGACATTTATTTTATTTGTTTCTAAACTAATTAAGAAGAGAACACAAGACAAGACAAGACAAGACAAGACAAGACAATTGTGTTTGATTTGTTTTTAAATTAATTAAGAAGAGAAGACAAGACAAGACAAGACAAGACATTTTTTTTATTTGTTTCTAAACTAATTAAGAAGAGAAGACAAGACAAGGCAATTGTGTTTGATTTGTTTTTAAATTAATTAAGAAGATAAGACAAAACAAGACAAGACATGACATGACAAGACAAAACAAGACAAGACATTTTTTTTATTTGTTTCTAAACTAATTAAGAATAGAAGACAAGACAAGACAAGACAAGACAAGACAAGACACGACAAGATACAACAAGACAAGACATGACAAGACAAGACAAGACAAGACAAGATAAGACAAGACAAGACAAGACAATTCTGTTTGATTTGTTTTTAAATTAATTAAAAAGATAAGACAAGATAAGGCTAGACAGGAAAAGGCAAGACAAGACAAGACAATTGTGTTTGATTTGTTTTTAAATTAATTAAGAAGATAAGACAAAACAAGACAAGACAAGACATGACAAGACATGACAAGACAAAACAAGACAAGACATTTTTTTTATTTGTTTCTAAACTAATTAAGAATAGAAGACAAGACAAGACAAGACATGACAAGACAAGACAAGACAAGACAAGACAAGAATAGACAAGACAAGACAAGTTAAGACAAGACAAGACAATTGTGTTTGATTTGTTTTTAAATTAATTAAGATGATAAGACAAAACAAAATAAGACAAGACAAGACAAGGCAAGACAAGACAAGACAAGACATTTATTTTATTTTATTTGTTTCTAAACTAATTAAGAAGAGAAGACAAGACAAGGCAAGACAAGACATGACAAGACATTTATTTTATTTGTTTCTAAACTAATTAAGAAGAGAAGACAAGACAAGGCAAGACAAGACATGACATGACAAGACAAAACAAGACAAGACATTTTTTTTATTTGACAAGACAAGACAAGACAAGACAAGACAAGACAAGACAAGACAAGACAAGACAAGACTAGACAAGACAAGACAAGACATGACAAGACAAAACAAGACAAAACAAGACAAGACAAGACAATTCTGTTTGATTTGTTTTTAAATTAATTAAAAAGATAAGACAAGGCAAGGCTAGACAGAAAAAGGCAAAACAAGACAAGACAATTGTGTTTGATTTGTCTTTAAATTAATTAAGAAGATAAGACAAAACAAGACAAGACATGACATGACAAGACATGACAAGACAAAACAAGACAAGACATTTTTTTTATTTGTTTCTAAACTAATTAAGAATAGAAGACAAGACAAGATACAACAAGACAAGACATGACAAGACAAGATAAGACAAGAAGAGACAAGATAAGACAAGACAAGACAATTCTGTTTGATTTGTTTTTAAATTAATTAAAAAGATAAGACAAGACAAGGCTAGACAGGAAAAGGCAAGACAAGACAAGACAATTGTGTTTGATTTGTTTTTAAATTATTTAAGAAGATAAGACAAAACAAGACAAGACATGACATGACAAGACATGACATTTTTTTTATTTGTTTCTAAACTAATAAAGAATAGAAGACAAGACAAGACAAGACATGACAAGACAGACAAGACAAGACAAGACAAGAATAGACAAGACAAGACAAGTTAAGAGAAGACAAGACAATTGTGTTTGATTTGTTTTTAAATTAATTAAGATGATAAAACAAAACAAAATAAGACAAGACAAGACAAGACAAGACATTTATTTTATTTGTTTCTAAACTAATTAAGAAGAGAAGACAAGACAAGGCAAGACAAGACATGACAAGACAAAACAAGACAAGACAAGACAATTGTGTTTGATTTGTTTTTAAATTAATTAAGCAGATAAGACAAGACAAGACAAGACAAGACAAGACAAGACAAGACAAGACATTTATTTTATTTGTTTCTAAACTAATTAAGAAGAGAAGAAAAGACAAGACAAGACAAGACAAGACAATTGTGTTTGATTTGTTTTTAAATTAATTAAGAAGAGAAGACAAGACAAGACAAGACAAGACATTTTTTTTATTTGTTTCTAAACTAATTAAGAAGAGAAGACAAGACAAGGCAAGACAAGACATGACAAGACAAAACAAGACGAGACAAGACAAGGCAATTGTGTTTGATTTGTTTTTAAATTAATTAAGAAGATAAGACAAAACAAGACAAGACATGACATGACAAGACAAAACAAGACAAGACATTTTTTTTATTTGTTTCTAAACTAATTAAGAATAGAAGACAAGACAAGACAAGACAAGACAAGACAAGACAAGACAAGACAAGACAAGACAAGACAAGACAAGACAAGACAAGACTAGACAAGACAAGACAAGACATGACAAGACAAAACAAGACAAAACAAGACAAGACAAGACAATTCTGTTTGATTTGTTTTTAAATTAATTAAAAAGATAAGACAAGGCAAGGCTAGACAGAAAAAGGCAAAACAAGACAAGACAATTGTGTTTGATTTGTCTTTAAATTAATTAAGAAGATAAGACAAAACAAGACAAGACATGACATGACAAGACATGACAAGACAAAACAAGACAAGACATTTTTTTTATTTGTTTCTAAACTAATTAAGAATAGAAGACAAGACAAGACAAGATACAACAAGACAAGACATGACAAGACAAGACAAGGAGAGACAAGATAAGACAAGACAAGACAATTCTGTTTGATTTGTTTTTAAATTAATTAAAAAGATAAGACAAGACAAGGCTAGACAGGAAAAGGCAAGACAAGACAAGACAATTGTGTTTGATTTGTTTTTAAATTAATTAAGAAGATAAGACAAAACAAGACAAGACATGACATGACAAGACATGACAAGACAAGACATTTTTTTTATTTGTTTCTAAACTAATAAAGAATAGAAGACAAGACAAGACAAGACATGACAAGACAAGACAAGACAAGACAAGACAAGACAAGAATAGACAAGACAAGACAAGTTAAGAGAAGACAAGACAATTGTGTTTGATTTGTTTTTAAATTAATTAAGATGATAAAACAAAACAAAATAAGACAAGACAAGACAAGACAAGACAAGACATTTATTTTATTTGTTTCTAAACTAATTAAGAAGAGAAGACAAGACAAGGCAAGACAAAACATGACAAGACAAAACAAGACAAGACAAGACAATTGTGTTTGATTTGTTTTTAAATTAATTAAGCAGATAAGACAAGACAAGACAAGACAAGACAAGACATTTATTTTATTTGTTTCTAAACTAATTAAGAAGAGAAGACAAGACAAGACAAGAAAAGACAAGACAATTGTGTTTGATTTGTTTTTAAACTAATTAAGAATAGAAGACAAGACAAGACAAGACAAGACAAGACAAGACAAGACAAGACAAGACAAGACAAGACAAGACAAGACAAGACAAGACAAGACAAGAAAGACAAGACAAGACAAGACAAGACAAGACAAGACAAGACAAGACAAGACAAGACAAGACAAGACAAGACAAGACAAGACAAGACAAGATAAGACAAGACAAGACAAGACAAGACAAGACAAGACAAGACAAGACAAGACAAGACAAGACAAGACAAGACAAGACAAGACAAGATACAACAAGACAAGACATGACAAGCAAGACAAGATAAGACAAGACAAGACAAGACAATTCTGTTTGATTTGTTTTTAAATTAATTAAAAAGATAAGACAAGACAAGGCTAGACAGGAAAAGGCAAGACAAGACAAGACAATTGTGTTTGATTTGTTTTTAAATTAATTAAGAAGATAAGACAAAACAAGACAAGACATGACATGACAAGACAAGACAAGAATAGACAAGACAAGACAAGTTAAGACAAGACAAGACAATTGTGTTTGATTTGTTTTTAAATTAATTAAGATGATAAGACAAAACAAAATAAGACAAGACAAGACAAGGCAAGACAAGACAAGACAAGACATTTATTTTATTTGTTTCTAAACTAATTAAGAAGAGAAGACAAGACAAGGCAAGACAAGACATGACAAGACATTTATTTTATTTGTTTCTAAACTAATTAAGAAGAGAAGACAAGACAAGGCAAGACAAGACATGACATGACAAGACAAAACAAGACAAGACGTTTTTTTTATTTGACAAGACAAGACAAGACAAGACAAGACAAGACAAGACAAGACAAGACAAGACTAGACAAGACAAGACAAGACAAGACATGACAAGACAAAACAAGACAAAACAAGACAAGACAAGACAATTCTGTTTGATTTGTTTTTAAATTAATTAAAAAGATAAGACAAGGCAAGGCTAGACAGAAAAAGGCAAACTAGACAGAAAAGACAAGACAATTGTGTTTGATTTGTCTTTAAATTAATTAAGAAGATAAGACAAAACAAGACAAGACATGACATGACAAGACATGACAAGACAAAACAAGACAAGACATTTTTTTAATTTGTTTCTAAACTAATTAAGAATAGAAGACAAGACAAGACAAGACAAGATACAACAAGACAAGACATGACAAGACAAGACAAGAAGAGACAAGATAAGACAAGACAAGACAATTCTGTTTGATTTGTTTTTAAATTAATTAAAAAGATAAGACAAGACAAGGCTAGACAGGAAAAGGCAAGACAAGACAAGACAATTGTGTTTGATTTGTTTTTAAATTAATTAAGAAGATAAGACAAAACAAGACAAGACATGACATGACAAGACATGACAAGACAAGACATTTTTTTTCTTTGTTTCTAAACTAATAAAGAATAGAAGACAAGACAAGACAAGACAAGACATTTTTTTTATTTGTTTCTAAACTAATTAAGAAGAGAAGACAAGACAAGGCAATTGTGTTTGATTTGTTTTTAAATTAATTAAGAAGATAAGACAAAACAAGACAAGACATGGCATGACAAGACAAAACAAGACAAGACATTTTTTTTATTTGTTTCTAAACTAATTAAGAATAGAAGACAAGACAAGACAAGACAAGACAAGACAAGACAAGACAAGACAAGACAAGACAAGACAAGACAAGACAAGACACGAAAAGATACAACAAGACAAGACAAGACAAGACAAGACACGAAAAGATACAACAAGACAAGACATGACAAGACAAGACAAGACAAGACAAGATAAGACAATTGTGTTTGATATGTTTTTAAATTAATTAAGATGATAAGACAAAACAAAATAAGACAAGACAAGACAAGGCAAGACAAGACAAGACAAGACATTTATTTTATTTGTTTCTAAACTAATTAAGAAGAGAAGACAAGACAAGGCAAGACAAGACATGACAAGACATTTATTTTATTTGTTTCTAAACTAATTAAGAAGAGAAGACAAGACAAGGCAAGACAAGACATGACATGACAAGACAAAACAAAACAAGACATTTTTTTTATTTGACAAGACAAGACAAGACAAGACAAGACAAGACAAGACAAGACAAGACAAGACAAGACAAGACAAGACAAGACAAGACAAGACAAGACTAGACAAGACAAGACAAGACATGACAAGACAAAACAAGACAAAACAAGACAAGACAAGACAATTCTGTTTGATTTGTTTTTAAATTAATTAAAAAGATAAGACAAGGCAAGGCTAGACAGAAAAAGGCAAAACAAGACAAGACAATTGTGTTTGATTTGTCTTTAAATTAATTAAGAAGATAAGACAAATCAAGACAAGACATGACATGACAAGACATGACAAGACAAAACAAGACAAGACATTTTTTTTATTTGTTTCTAAACTAATTAAGAATAGAAGACAAAACAAGACAAGACAAGATACAACAAGACAAGACATGACAAGACAAGACAAGACAAGAAGAGACAAGATAAGACAAGACAAGACAATTCTGTTTGATTTGTTTTTAAATTAATTAAAAAGATAAGACAAGACAAGGCTAGACAGGAAAAGGCAAGACAAGACAAGACAATTGTGTTTGATTTGTTTTTAAATTAATTAAGAAGATAAGACAAAACAAGACAAGACATGACATGACAAGACAAGACAAGACAAGACAAGAATATACAAGATAAGACAAGTTAAGAGAAGACAAGACAATTGTGTTTGATTTGTTTTTAAATTAATTAAGATGATAAAACAAAACAAAATAAGACAAGACAAGACAAGACAAGACATTTATTTTATTTGTTTCTAAACTAATTAAGAAGAGAAGACAAGACAAGGCAAGACAAGACATGACAAGACAAAACAAGACAAGACAAGACAATTGTGTTTGATTTGTTTTTAAATTAATTAAGCAGATAAGACAAGACAAGACAAGACAAGACAAGACAATTGTGTTTGATTTGTTTTTAAATTAATTAAGAAGAGAAGACAAGACAAGACAAGACAAGACATTTTTTTTATTTGTTTCTAAACTAATTAAGAAGAGAAGACAAGACAAGGCAAGACAAGACATGACAAGACAAAACAAGACAAGACAAGACAAGGCAATTGTGTTTGATTTGTTTTTAAATTAATTGAGAAGATAAGACAAAACAAGACAAGACATGACATGACAAGACAAAACAAGACAAGACATTTTTTTTATTTGTTTCTAAACTAATTAAGAATAGAAGACAAGACAAGACAAGACAAGACAAGACAAGACAAGACAAGACAAGACAAGACAAGACAAGACAAGACAAGACAAGACAAGACAAGACAAGACAAGACAAGACAAGACAAGACAAGACAAGACAAGACAAGACAAGACAAGACAAGACAAGACAAGACAAGACAAGACAAGACAAGACAAGACAAGACAAGACAAGACAAGACAAGACAAGACAAGACAAGACAAGACAAGACAAGACAAGACAAGACAAGACAAGACAAGACAAGACAAGACAAGACAAGACAAGACAAGACAAGACAAGACAAGACAAGACAAGACAAGACAAGACAAGACAAGACAAGACAAGACAAGACAAGACAAGACAAGACAAGACAAGACAAGACAAGACAAGACAAGACAAGACAAGACAAGACAAGACAAGACAAGACAAGACAAGACAAGACAAGACAAGACAAGACAAGACAAGACAAGACAAGACAAGACAAGACAAGACAAGACAAGACAAGACAAGACAAGACAAGACAAGACAAGACAAGACAAGACAAGACAAGACAAGACAAGACAAGACAAGACAAGACAAGACAAGACAAGACAAGACAAGACAAGACAAGACAAGACAAGACAAGACAAGACAAGACAAGACAAGACAAGACAAGACAAGACAAGACAACGTTGTTTGATGCTTGCCTGTTTGCCTGTCGCCTATGTCGCACAATTTCTACAGATGCGTTGCAGGTGTTGTTAGGTGCGCCTCCTCTTGACCTGATTGTTATACAGCGTGCTGTTGCATTTAGGTTAAGAAGAGGCTTAAGTGTCTCATTGCTGTCAAATTGGGTTTCTGATAAGGATGTTGCGAGGGAGGGCTATCTAAGGAGCAAAAGGCTTCTATATGATAGTGTTAGGAGTAGGTGGCAAGACCGTTGGGACAATAGCCCTAACGGTCGGGTGACCTACGAGTACATTCGGGATGTTAGGTTTGTAGAGGAAAACCCAGACTTCAGATTCTGTATGAGTCTGGGTTTCTTGCTTACCGGGCATGGACCTTTGAATGCATTTTTGCATTAAAGGAACCTTTCCGGAAGTCCGGAGTGTACATGTGGGGCACACTCTGAGGACTGAATGCATATCATAGCGGAATGTCTGATGTACTCGGACATTAGGGATCTTGGGGATATGGGGATTAGCTGGACTGATGGACAGCTAGATGTTAGTGGTGTGCTCTCGGATAGTCCGAATGCCGAACATTTAGGGTCGTTTAATAGGTTTGCACGTGTTTTGTTCAGTCGGCGTAGGCAATTAGTTGAAAATCGGGTGGAGGAGGTATAATTTTTATACCATCAACTTAAATGGTCACCAGTCCAGAGCAGTATGGAAGCTCAACTGGTAGTTGTTTCAACTACGAGGTCTGACCGGAGACTTAATTCTGGTACCACAGGGAGTAGGAGCCCTTGGAGTTCGCTCCAACCTACTCGTGCGGACTGGCCCCTGGGGGAGTATCGTGGTGGTTGTGGTTTAATACCCGAATGCGGGGAGAGTGATATTTGTCACTCAATGTGGAGTTGCATTGCAACCGGGTGCCGGACCCAAAGTACGGCAGAGGTTTTAGATAGGCCTCGAACCTCACCAAGGTGGTTAGTGTGTCCATTCCACACGCCAATTGGTACTGAATATATATATATATATATTTGGCGTATGAACCGCTTTAAGCGATTATAGCCGAATCCACCAGAGCGCGCCACTCATTCCTCCTTTTTGCTTTTTGGCGCCAACTGGAAACACCAAGTGAAGCCAGGTCACTTTGCACTTGGTCTTTCCACCGGAGTGGAGGTCGTCCTCTTCCTCGGCTTCCTCCAGCGGGTACTGCATCGAATACTTTCAGAGCTGGAGTGTTTTCTTCCATCCGTACAACATGACCTAGCCAGCGTAGCCGCTGTCTTTTTATTCGCTGAACTATGTCAATGTCGTCGTATAAATCGTACAGCTCATCGTTCCATCGTACTAAATAATGCATTGCATTTTTCGGGGCGCTGATCATCGCATTGATTTGATCCGCTGTGCTTTTGAGCACCGTGAGGTAAGGCCGTCGTCGGCAGGTACTCACGTTAATATTGGCTTTAGATGTCTCTCTAATTCATTCGACTGTAGAATTTCAGATTGTTCAGACGTGTTTTCGTTTCTGTGCGTTTTCTGTGTCGTGAATTTTTTCTGTGAATTGGTGTTTTTTGTGTGGGAGCCCTCAGCATTGGATGTAAGTACATTAATTTTAAGTATTTGTGTATTAGTTTGTGATTTGTGGTAGTTTTTTAGCGCATTTGCATACATATTTACGCATTAGTATATTAATATATACGTGTGTGTATATATGTGTATTTTTCAAAAAAAATTTTCATTTTCAATATATGTTCGATTGTATGTGTAGATAAAGTTTCTCAGTATGTGTATACTTTTTCTGTAGTTGGCTTTGTGTATTTTCACATTACTGCAAATGTTTGAATATATATACAATTGTATGTATATTTTCTCATTTATTAGTTTGTGTGTGCATATCATAGCTTTTGAAAATTTTTACATTGCGGCAGGTGTTTATTTATATACGTGTAGTTGAGTGTATTTTTGGAAATTTGAATTTGTTTTTGTGAAAAGAAAATTTGTTTGAGCAAGTGTTTTTTGTGTGACGTAATTTGTTTTTCGTTTGTTGTTTTTTTGAGCACAATTGTTTTTTGAGCACATGTGTTTTCGTGCACAGGTGTTTTTGAGCATAGGTGTTTTCGAGCACAGGTGTTTTTGAGCACAGGTGTTTTCGAGCACAGGTGTTTTCGAGCACAGGTGTTTTCGAGCACAGTAGTTTTTGTGTGTAGGCGCGTGTTAGGTAGTACCTTTTGGGGTTTACGTGGTTTACCCACATTGTTAGCGTGGGTGCTGACTCTCATAGTCTCAGTGTTTTCTGTGTTTTCTGTGTTTGTTGTTTTTCTGCTTTTTGGTTTTTCTGCCAGTGCGTGTTGTGTTGAGTGTCTGGTACTGAGTTGCCACTTGTTTCCGGGGGGATTGGGCAGGTTTTGCTCAAAGGGTACCGGTGTCTGTCCGAGTGTTGAAGGTGCTGATTTTTGTTTAGACTGCGTTCGTAGCTGTTAACCTTAGACCTACAGTGCGATTTGGTTCAGCTCCACATCGGTTGGCTTGGAGCCGTTACGGGGACTTTGTTCTGTCCGGCGGTTTATTGGGTGACCAGTTCCAGACCGTCGGCTGGAGTTGTGGGTTGTGCCCTTGCGATATCGCAATAATCGACTGCTTAGGTGGTAGCAGCTACTGGACGATTCTATTCTTATATTTAGTTCCTTCAGTGCGTTCAGTCACACGTGTCTTGAGAGCAGCTGTTCCAAGTCTTGTCTGGTCGAGTGGCTTCTGTGCCAGTGTTTTGCCGGCGGATCAGCCTGCCTGGTGAAAGGCCGGAAGTAGAAATGCTTCCCTCACGGAGGAGAAGGGCTAAGCACCCTGCTGGGAATGAGGGGAAAGAGCTAGCGTTAGCAGTGGAGACCTCGTCGGCTGATGAAGGTTAGGATAGGATCGCCATCGTTGGTGATGTTAGGGGATGGGAGTAGTTGTGCTGATATGGGTGACACCGCTGAAGAAGTGGTTGTCCACCCTATTGTTAGCAAGCGTGGAGGTGTAGTGAGGATTAAGGGGAAGAAGCGCATTAAGGGTACTTCTGCAAAGGAGTGTCCTGTTAGCGCTGTTAAGGAGGGTGGAGAAAATGGTGGTGTGGTTGGGGGAGGCGCTATCAGCCATGTTGCTGCCATGAAGGCAGTGACGGCGGAATTAAACGCATTGGTGTTTGGGGTTAAAGACTTTGAGGTCACTACTGCGAAGGGGCTGATGGAGTTTGCCTCGAAGTACGAGGCGCTTCTGATGACGGTAGTAACCGAGAATGCCCATCTTCGCGGTCAGGTTGACGCTGTCAGGGGTGGTTGTGGGGGATCTATTCCCCAATCGAAGAGGTCGGTTGTGGGTTTGGCTCCGGCTGAGTCGGTGCGTGCGCCTCCAGCGCCTGTGTTGGAGGCGATTGCTCCGGCATTGCCGAAGCCGGTTGAGACTTGGTCGGTGGTGGTGAGAAGCAAGGCCCCGACCACCTCCTCTAAGGAGGTGATTAAGAAGGTTGTGAAGGAGGTGGGACCTTCCCTCGGAGTGAGTGTGCACGAGGTGAAGCCGATTAAGGGTGGTGGGGTGGTTATTCGCACCCCCTCTGTTTTAGAGAGGGAAAAGGTGGCGAATAATGCCAAGTTCGGGGAGGTGGGGTTGGATGTGAGTGTGAACCGGAAGTTGGGTCCGCGGGTTGTGGTTCAGGGGGTTCCCACCGAAATCTCCCATGATGACTTCATGGAGGAGCTCTTTCGGTTGAACCTGCAGGACATCAGCCCTGAGGCACGAAAGTCAGATGTGCGGATGGTCAGTCGGCCCTGGAAGGTGGCTGCTGATGGTAGCACCAACGTTGTCCTTGAGGGGTCGGACAAATTAATGTCCGCCCTTTTGGAGGCGGGAAGGTGCTACATAAAGTGGTTCTCCTTCAGGGTTCGACCGGATAGCCCAGTTGCTGGCTGCTTCCGGTGTATGGGTTTTGACCATAGAGTGGCTGAGTGTAGGGCCAAATCAGATGTTTGTAGGCGGTGCGGTCAAGAAGGACATAGAGCTGCCGGTTGTGACAATGCCCCCCATTGTCGCAACTGCGCATTTAAGGGTAGGCCAGCTGGGCATCTTATGATGTCAGCTGTTTGCCCGATTTACTGTGGCGTTGTTGAGCGTGCCCTCTCCAGACACTGATGGGGGGGGGGATTTTTCAGCTTAATTGTCAGGGGTCGTATGCCGTTATGTGTGAGTTGGGGGGTTGTATGATTGAGGGGGGGTGTGGCATTGCCTTACTTCAGGAGCCTTACGCCACCAATGGTGTGGTTCGGGGTCTTCCTGGAGGTTTTAGGGTCTTTACGGACCTTGGCGTTAATGCTGCAATAGTTGTGAATGATTCCGGCTACGATTCTGTAGTCTTGGATTCGTCACAACAGGGGGTGTGTGTGTCTATAGAGGGGGGTTCGGTAGAATGATTGTTGCTAGTTTGTATTGCAAATTTAGCGAGCCCCTAGAGCCCTACCTGGGCTATATGGATAAGTTACTACTTCTGGCGAGTGGTAGCCCATTAGTCCTAGGGTTGGATGCGAATGCCTCGTCCTCGATGTGGTTTAGTAAGGTATCCAGACATTCGTCTGGATATCAAAGCCACGTTCGAGGCGAGGTAATGAATGAATGGGTGTTGGCTAAGGGCCTTCACATTCTGAATGAGCCGAGTGAGTGGTATACGTTTGATGGGCATAGGGGTGTGAGTGATATTGACGTGACGCTTATGAATGAGGCAGCAAGTAGAGTGTTTGATTTTAAGTGGCAGGTTAGAGGAGGGTGGGGTCTGAGTGATCATAATTTGATCCAAATTGTGGTTGCTCCTCGTTCCCCTCCTGTGGTATGTGTGAGTCCATTGCGGCGATGGCGTACCTCTGGTATTGACTGGAACCGATATGGACAGAGTGTAAGGGAAGCGGTGTTAGAAATACCGCTTAGAGTGTTTGATGATCTGGAGGTGGATGAGCAAATTGCTCGGCTGTGTGAGTTGGTGTGGGGTGTGAATGACAGATTGTTCAGGAAGTGTGGAAGTTTTAGGGTTAGAAAAATTAAGTGGTGGACGCATGAGTTAACCTTGAAGAGGAGGACTGTCCGGCGGTTGAGACGAAAGTTTCAACGTGCTCGGCGGTTCAATTCTGATAGGCTGTCCCAGATTAGGTATGATTTTAGTTGTGCGATGAATGAATATAAAGATATGATTGTGAAAATTAAAGAAGAAGAGTGGAGGAGTTTTGTGAATGACAATAGGGATGACCCCTGGGGTCAGGTCTATAAGATCTGCAGGGGTCGTAAGAGGGAGGATATCACCTCTCTTCGTGTTGGTGACACTGTGTTATCAACGTGGAGAGAGTGTGCTGGGGTTCTGTTAGGAGCGTTCTTTCCCAGGGCTGAGGTTCAGGCACCCCATGCACATGAGGTACCTGTTCCTCCATTAGATAATGGGGAGCTGGGATATGCCTTTGGCCTGGTCAGGTCTAAACGGTCTCCAGGTTTTGATGGTCTGAACGGAGAGATGTGCAAATGCTTGTGGAAGTTCATTCCGAAATACTTGGAGGTCATTTATGATAAGTGCATTTGTGAGGGATATTTTCCACGTGAGTGGAAAAGTGCTAGGGTTGTTCCTCTCCTGAAGTCTCCTGATAAGATCAGGAGTGATCCTCGTTCTTATCGGGGCATCAGTCTCCTTCCAGTGCTTGGAAAATTAATGGAAAGAGTTATGGTGGAACGGCTTCAGGAGCTAACGCGGGATTTGAGGTCGAATAGGCAGTATGGGTTCAGGAAAGGACGCAGTGTAGAAGATGCCTGGATGTATGTTCAGAATGCTGTGAGGGAGAATACCAACAAATATGTCCTTGGCATATTTGTTGACTTCAAGGGGGCGTTTGATTACCTAATCTGGGATCGAGTGATTCAACGGCTAGAGGAACTTAACTGTTCGGAAATTAGTCTCTGGCGGAGCTTCTTTTCGGACAGGAAAGCCTCTATCGTTGGTATGAATGGGAGTGTGGAGATTGGAGTGGTTCGTGGCTGCCCGCAGGGATCCATCTGTGGTCCATATATTTGGAACCTCATGATGGACTCATTGCTTGGGCAGCTCGAACCACTCTGCAGGTGTTGTGCGTATGCGGATGACCTACTTCTTTTGGTCGAAGGCTGTTCGAGGTCTGAGATTGAAAGGGTAGGAGGGCAATAGTTGGAGATTGCTCATAATTGGGGTGTGGGTGTGGGGGTTGACATATCGATGGATAAAACGGTGACAATGCTCTTAAAGGGTAGACTGTCACCGGGGCGTCCACCGGTTGTCCGTGTGAATGGGGTCAGCATCAGGTATGTGACGCAAGTCAAATATCTGGGGTTGACCATGAGTGAAAGAATGTGTTTTACTCCACACTTAGTGAATGTGAAGCGGCGTCTGCAGGCGATTGTTGGTAGTGTCAGGCGCGTTTTACGGAGTGATTGGGGTCTCGGGCGTCGTGCTGTTCGCTCCATATATCGAGGTTTGTTTGTGGCCTGTGCCACTTATGGATCTCCTATATGGATGGTGGCTACGATGATTTCGGGTCGTCGAAAACTTCTTTCTATACAGCGTTGCATGATGCTTGCCTGTTTGCCTGTATGTCGCACCGTTTCTACGGATGCGTTGCAGATTTTATTGGGTGTGCCCCCTCTTGACCTGATTGTTTTACAGCGTGCTGTTTCTTTCAGGTTGAGGAGGGGTTTGAGTGTGTTATTGCTGCGGAATGAATGGATTTCTGACGATGATGTGGAGAGGTTGGGATATCTAGGAAGCAAGAGGCTTCTAGATGACAGGGTTAGGAGTAGGTGGCAAGACCGTTGGGATAATAGTCCTAACGGTCGTGTGACTTATGAGTACATTCGGGATGTTGGGTTTGTTGGGGAAAACCCAGATTTCAGATTCTGTCTGAGTCTGGGTTTCAGAGCCCTTGGAGTTCGCTCCAACCTACTCGTGCGGACTGGCCCCTCGGGGAGTATCGTGGTGGTTGTGGTTTAATACCCGAATGCGGGGAGAGTGATATTTGTCACTCAATGTGGAGTTGCATTGCAACCGGGTGCCGGACCCAAAGTACGGCAGAGGTTTTAGATAGGCCTCGAACCTCACCAAGGTGGTTAGTGTGTCCATTCCACACGCCAATTGGTACTGAATAATGCATTGCATTTTTCGGGGCGCTGATCATCGCATTGATTTGATCCGCTGTGCTTTTGAGCACCGTGAGGTAAGGCCGTCGTCGGCAGGTACTCACGTTAATATTGGCTTTTGATGATGGGGAGTTGGGATATGCCTTTAGCCTGGTTAGGTCTAAACGGTCCCCAGGTCTTGATGGTTTGAACGGAGAGATGTGCAAATGCTTGTGGAAGTTCATTCCGGAATACTTGGAGGTTATTTACGATAAGTGCATTTGTGAGGGATATTTTCCACGTGAGTGGAAAAGTGCTAGGGTTGTTCCTCTCCTGAAGTCACCTGATAAGATTAGGAGTGATCCACGATCTTATCGGGACATCAGTCTTTTTCCAGTGCTTGGTAAAGTACTGGAGAGAGTTATGGTGGAAAGGCTTCAGGAACTAACGCGGGATTTGAGGTCGGATAGGCAGAATGGTTTTAGGAAGGGACGTAGCGTAGAGGACGCCTGGATGTATGTTCAGCGTGCTGTCCGGGAGAATGCCAACAAATATGTCCTTGGCATATTTGTCGATTTCAAGGGGGCATTTGATTACCTAATCTGGGATCGCGTGATACAACGGTTAGAGGAACTGGGCTGTCCGGAAATTAGTCTCTGGCCGAGCTACTTTTCGGACAGAAAAGCCTCTATCGTTGGACTGAATGGTAGCGTGGATATTGGGGTAGAACGGGTCTGCCCACAGGGATCCATCTGTGGTCCATATATTTGGAACCTAATGATGGACTCTCTGCTTGGCCAGCTTGAAATACTTTGTGGTTGTTGTGCATATGCAGACGACCTCCTTCTCTTAGTTGAAGGTAGTTCACGGCTGGAGTTAGAGCGAAAGGGTGAACGATTTTTAGAAATTGTTCACAATTGGGGTACAGGTGTGGGGGTTGAAATATCGGTTGACAAAACGGTGACAATGCTATTGAAAGGCATACTGTCATCGGCTCTCCACCGATTGTCCGAATGAATGGAGTCAATATCAGGTATGTGACGCAAGTCAAATATCTGGGATTGACCATCGGTGAAAGGATGTGTTTCACTCCTCACTTGGTTAGTGTGGAGGAGCGTCTGTTAGGAATTGTCTGCAAGGTCAAACGTGTGTTAAGGAGTGATTGGGGTCTCGGACGTCGTGCGGTTCGTACCATATATCGCGGCTTATTTGTGGCCTGTGCCGCATATGGAGCCGCTATATGGTGGGAATTAGCATCTAAGGCCCGGGGTCGCCAAAAACTTCTCTCCATACAACGTTGTTTGATGGTTGCCTGTTTGCCTGTATGTCGCACCATTTCTACAGATGCGTTACAGGTGTTGTTAGGTGCGCCTCCTCTTGACCTGATTGTTATACAGCGTGCTGTTGGATTTAGGTTAAGAAGAGTTTTAAGTGTCTCATTGATCTAAGTGTATGAATCCATACAACTAAATAATTTTCATTTAAAATTAAAAAAAAAAAAATAAATGTTAAGCTAGTTTTGATGTTGTAATATTTCTTATAAGCATAATGCTCGTAGATAATGATATAAATTACTTGTGTATATATGAATTTAAAACTTTTATATGGTTAAAAAGATTTTTTCCGTACGATTTCGGGTTGGTGAGGTGTACGTGGCAGAAAACATATATGTTGTATGAAACTTTGATATTAGTACTTGTATGAAAATTTTAATACTTGTATGAAATTGCATACTTAGTACTTATATGAAAATTTTTTTCATATAAATATAAAAGTATTTAAGTGTAATATATAAATGAGAGCAAAAAAAATTATTCCTGGTTTGCTACAGTTGGTTTAAATAGAAATAATTTTGTTAATAATGAAATGTTATTAACTGAGATTATTCTTCTATACCTAACATAATGTAGTCGTTTTTTTTTTTAATTTAACTTTTTTTGGGGTTTGTTCTTCTATTCACATAAAATATATGTGGGTAAAGAATAAAATTCAATAAAGTTAAATATTTATATTATTACGCATATATGAAATAAAATGAAAAATAATTGAATTGAAATTATTAATTTCAAATCAAAAGAAAAACGTATATACTCTTAAAAAAAGATATATACACTATATGCATTGAAATAAAGTAAAATGTATAAAAAATGATATTATTTGAAAGTTTAATAAATACAAGACAACATCGTCCTTACATTATTATTTATATTATATATGTATAGAGAACGAAAATTCTTTCTCACGATAAGATACAATCTCAAAGTCCGAATAAGACCGCAATAAATAATACAATAATATGAAATTAAATGAAATGAAGTGAATTTTTTAATCATTCGTAGTAAAAAAAATTTTATAATTATTTATTGTCGCGATTTCGTTCTTCTTTGCATTTTGTATATGTCGTGTACTTAATTTTCAAATATTGAAAATATCATTATAAAAATTTATATAGTATAAAAAATATTATATAAATGAATAAAAAATATTATTCTGGTTGATCCTGCCAGTAGTTATATGCTTGTCTCAAAGATTAAGCCATGCATGTCTAAGTACAAACAAATTAAAAGTGAAACCGCAAAAGGCTCATTATATCAGTTATGGTTCCATAGATCGTTAACAGTTACTTGGATAACTGTGGTAATACATGCAAAATAAACACGGACCTTTTGGAACGTGTGCTTTTATTAGGCTAAAACCAAGCGATCATAAGATCGTTATATTGGTTGAACTCTAGATAACTTGTAGATCGTATGGTCTCGTACCGACGACAGATCTTTCAAATGTCTGCCTTATCAACTTTTGATGGTAGTATCTAGGACTACCATGGTTGGAATTATATATTCCTCCTATTTAAACCTGCTTCAGTGCTCTTCATCGAGTGTTGTTGTGGGCCGGTACAATTACTTTGAACAAATTAGAGTGCTTAATTCAGGCTCCAAATGCCTGAATATTTTGTGCATGGAATAATGAAATAAGACCTCTGTTCTACTTTCATTGGTTTTTAGATCAAGAGGTAATGATTAATAGAAGCAGTTTGGGGGCATTAGTATTACAACGCGAGAGGTGAAATTCTTGGACCGTCGTAAGACTAACTTAAGCGAAAGCATTTGCCAAAGATGTTTTCATTAATCAAGAACGAAAGTTAGAGGTTCGAAGGCGATCAGATACCGCCCTAGTTATGGTGGAACGGCTTCAGGAGCTAACGCGGGATTTGAGGTCGAATAGGCAGTATGGGTTCAGGAAAGGACGCAGTGTAGAAGATGCCTGGATGTATGTTCCGAATGCTGTGAGGGAGAATACCAACAAATATGTCCTTGGCATATTTGTTGACTTCAAGGGGGCGTTTGATTACCTAATCTGGGATCGAGTGATTCAACGGCTAGAGGAACTTAACTGTTCGGAAATTAGTCTCTGGCGGAGCTTCTTTTCGGACAGGAAAGCCTCTATCGTTGGTATGAATGGGAGTGTGGAGATTGGAGTGGTTCGTGGCTGCCCGCAGGGATCCATCTGTGGTCCATATATTTGGAACCTCATGATGGACTCATTGCTTGGGCAGCTCGAACCACTCTGCAGGTGTTGTGCGTATGCGGATGACCTACTTCTTTTGGTCGAAGGCTGTTCGAGGTCTGAGATTGAAAGGGTAGGAGGGCAATAGTTGGAGATTGCTCATAATTGGGGTGTGGGTGTGGGGGTTGACATATCGATGGATAAAACGGTGACAATGCTCTTAAAGGGTAGACTGTCACCGGGGCGTCCACCGGTTGTCCGTGTGAATGGGGTCAGCATCAGGTATGTGACGCAAGTCAACTATCTGGGGTTGACCATGAGTGAAAGAATGTGTTTTACTCCACACTTAGTGAATGTGAAGCGGCTACTGCAGGCGATTATTGGTAGTGTCAGGCGCGTTTTACGGAGTGATTGAGGTCTCGGGCGTCGTGCTGTTCGCTCCACATATCGAGGTTTGTTTGTGGCCTGTGCCACTTATGGATCTCCTATATGGTGGAAGGTGGCTACGATGGTTTCGGGTCGTCGAAAACTTCTTTCTATACAGCGTTGCATGATGCTTGCCTGTTTGCCTGTATGTCGCACCGTTTCTACGGATGCGTTGCAGGTTTTATTGGGTGTGCCCCCTCTTGACCTGATTGTTTTACAGCGTGCTGTTTCTTTCAGGTTGAGGAGGGGTTTGAATGTGTTATTGCTGCGGAATGAATGGATTTCTGACGATGATGTGGAGAGGTTGGGATATCTAGGAAGCAAGAGGCTTCTAGATGACAGGGTTAGGAGTAGGTGGCAAGACCGTTGGGATAATAGTCCTAACGGTCGTGTGACTTATGAGTACATTCGGGATGTTGGGTTTGTTGGGGAAAACCCAGATTTCAGATTCTGTCTGAGTCTGGGTTTCCTACTTACGGGGCATGGGCCTTTGAATGCTTTTTTGCATCAGAGGCACCTCTCTCATGGAATGGAATGTATGTGTGGGGCGCGTATTGAGGATTGGGTGCATGTTGTTGCTGAATGCCCGATGTACTCGGACATTAGGGGCCTTGGGGGTATGGGGATTAGTTGGACTGATGGACGGTTAGATGTTAGTGGTGTGATCTCCACTAGTTGGGATGCCGAACGATTAGAATTATTTGGTGTGTTTGCGCGTGAGGTTTTTAAGCGGCGAAGACAATTAGCTTGAAACTAAGTATAGTTTCTTTGTGTGAATGGTGTGTGTATTGTGTGTGTATTGGATGAGAGAATGGGGTCCAACCCCTGGCCACCAGTCCAGAGCAGTATGGAAGCTCAACTGGTAGTAGTTTCAACTACGAGGTCTGACCGGAGACTTAATTCTGGTACCACGGGGAGTAGGAGCCCTTGGAGTTCGCTCCAACCTACTCGTGCGGACTGGCCCCTCGGGGAGTATCGTGGTGGTTGTGGTTTAATACCCGAATGCGTGGAGAGTGATATTTGTCACTCAATGTGGAGTTGCATTGCAACCGGGTGCCGGACCCAAAGTACGGCAGTGGTTTTAGATAGGCCTCGAACCTCACCAAGGTGGTTAGTGTGTTCATTCCACACGCCAATTGGTACTGAATAATGCATTGCATTTTTCGGGGCGCTGATTATCGCATTGATTTGATCCGCTGTGCTTTTGAGCACCGTGAGGTAAGGCCGTCGTCGGCAGGTACTCACGTTAATATTGGCTTTTGATGATGGGGAGTTGGGATATGCCTTTAGCCTGGTTAGGTCTAAACGGTCCCCAGGTCTTGATGGTTTGAACGGAGAGATGTGCAAATGCTTGTGGAAGTTCATTCCGGAATACTTGGAGGTCATTTACGATAAGTGCATTTGTGAGGGATATTTTCCACGTGAGTGGAAAAGTGCTGAAGTCACCTGATAAGATTAGGAGTGATCCACGATCTTATCGGGACATCAGTCTTTTTCCAGTGCTTGGTAAAGTACTGGAGAGAGTTATGGTGGAAAAGCTTCAGGAACTAACGCGGGATTTGAGGTCGAATAGGCAGAATGGTTTTAGGAAGGGACGTAGCGTAGAGGATGCCTGGATGTATGTTCAGCGTGCTGTCCGGGAGAATGCCAACAAATATGTCCTTGGCATATTTGTCGATTTCAAGGGGGCATTTGATTACCTAATCTGGGATCGCGTGATACAACGGTTAGAGGAACTGGGCTGTCCGGAAATTAGTCTCTGGCAGAGCTACTTTTCGGACAGAAAAGCCTCTATCGTTGGACTGAATGGTAGCGTGGATATTGGGGTAGAACGGGGCGGCCCACAGGGATCCATCTGTGGTCCATATATTTGGAACCTAATGATGGACTCTCTGCTTGGCCAGCTTGAAATACTTTGTGGTTGTTGTGCATATGCAGACGACCTCCTTCTCTTAGTTGAAGGTAGTTCACGGCTGGAGTTAGAGCGAAAGGGTGAACGATTTTTAGAAATTGTTCACAATTGGGGTACAGGTGTGGGGGTTGAAATATCGGTTGACAAAACGGTGACAATGCTATTGAAAGGCATACTGTCATCGGCTCTCCACCGATTGTCCGAATGAATGGAGTCAATATCAGGTATGTGACGCAAGTCAAATATCTGGGATTGACCATCGGTGAAAGGATGTGTTTCACTCCTCACTTGGTTAGTGTGGAGGAGCGTCTGTTAGGAATTGTCTGCAAGGTCAAACGTGTGTTAAGGAGTGATTGGGGTCTCGGACGTCGTGCGGTTCGTACCATATATCGCGGCTTATTTGTGGCCTGTGCCGCATATGGAGCCGCTATATGGTGGGAATTAGCATCTAAGGCCCGGGGTCGCCAAAAACTTCTCTCCATACAACGTTGTTTGATGGTTGCCTGTTTGCCTGTATGTCGCACCATTTCTACAGATGCGTTACAGCGTGCTGTTGGATTTAGGTTAAGAAGAGTTTTAAGTTTCTCATTGCTCTAAGTGTATGAATTCATACAACTAAATAATTTTCATTTAAAATTAAAAAAAAAAAAAAATAAATGTTAAGCTATTTTTGATGTTGTAATATTTCTTATAAGCATAATGCTCGTAGATAATGATATAAATTACTTGTGTATATATGAATTTAAAACTTTTATATGGTTAAAAAGATTTTTTCCGTACGATTTCGGGTTGGTGAGGTGTACGTGGCAGAAAACATATATGTTGTATGAAACTTTGATATTAGTACTTGTATGAAAATTTTAATACTTGTATGAAATTGCATACTTAGTACTTATATGAAAATTTTTTTCATATAAATATAAAAGTATTTAAGTGTAATATATAAATGAGAGCAAAAAAATTATTCCTGGTTTGCTACAGTTGGTTTAAATAGAAATAATTTTGTTAATAATGAAATGTTATTAACTGAGATTATTCTTCTATACCTAACATAATGTAGTCGTTTTTTTTTTAATTTAACTTTTTTTGGGATTTGTTCTTCTATTCACATAAAATATATGTGGGTAAAGAATAAAATTCAATAAAGTTAAATATTTATATTATTACGCATATATGAAATAAAATGAAAAATAATTGAATTAAAATTATTAATTTCAAATCAAAAGAAAAACGTATATACTCTTAAAAAAAGATATATACACTATATGCATTGAAATAAAGTAAAATGTATAAAAAATGATATTATTTGAAAGTTTAATAAATACAAGACAACATCGTCCTTACATTATTATTTATATTATATATGTATAGAGAACGAAAATTCTTTCTCACGATAAGATACAATCTCAAAGTCCGAATAAGACCGCAATAAATAATACAATAATATGAAATTAAATGAAATGAAGTGAATTTTTTAATCATTCGTAGTAAAAGAAATTTCATAATTATTTATTGTCGCGATTTCGTTCTTCTTTGCATTTTGTATATGTCGTGTACTTAATTTTCAAATATTGAAAATATCATTATAAAAATTTATATAGTATAAAAAATATTATATAAATGAATAAAAAATATTATTCTGGTTGATCCTGCCAGTAGTTATATGCTTGTCTCAAAGATTAAGCCATGCATGTCTAAGTACAAACAAATTAAAAGTGAAACCGCAAAAGGCTCATTATATCAGTTATGGTTCCATAGATCGTTAACAGTTACTTGGATAACTGTGGTAATACATGCAAAATAAACACGGACCTTTTGGAACGTGTGCTTTTATTAGGCTAAAACCAAGCGATCATAAGATCGTTATATTGGTTGAACTCTAGATAACTTGTAGATCGTATGGTCTCGTACCGACGACAGATCTTTCAAATGTCTGCCTTATCAACTTTTGATGGTAGTATCTAGGACTACCATGGTTGCAACGGGTAACGGGGAATCAGGGTTAGATTCCGGAGAGGGAGCCTGAGAAACGGCTACCACATCTAACGAAGGCAGCAGGCGCGTAAATTACCCACTCCCAGTTCGGGGAGGTAGTGACGAAAAATAACAATACAGGACTCATATCCGAGGCCCTGTAATTGGAATGAGTACACTTTAAATCCTATAACAAGGACCTATTGGAGGGCAAGTCTGGTGCCAGCAGCCGCGGTAATTCCAGCTCCAATAGCGTATATTAAAGTTGTTGCGGTTAAAACGTTCGTAGTTGAATTTGTGCTTCATACGGGTAGTACAGCTATAATTGTGGTATGTACATTACCTTATGTATGCAAGCGTATTACCGGTGGAGTTCTTATATGTAATTAATACAATGTATTTTTTATATATTCCTCCTATTTAAACCTGCTTCAGTGCTCTTCATCGAGTGTTGTTGTGGGCCGGTACAATTACTTTGAACAAATTAGAGTGCTTAAAGCAGGCTCCAAATGCCTGAATATTTTGTGCATGGAATAATGAAATAAGACCTCTGTTCTACTTTCATTGGTTTTTAGATCAAGAGGTAATGATTAATAGAAGCAGTTTGGGGGCATTAGTATTACGACGCGAGAGGTGAAATTCTTGGACCGTCGTAAGACTAACTTAAGCGAAAGCATTTGCCAAAGATGTTTTCATTAATCAAGAACGAAAGTTAGAGGTTCGAAGGCGATCAGATACCGCCCTAGTTATGGTGGAACGGCTTCAGGAGCTAACGCGGGATTTGAGGTCGAATAGGCAGTATGGGTTCAGGAAAGGACGCAGTGTAGAAGATGCCTGGATGTATGTTCAGAATGCTGTGAGGGAGAATACCAACAAATATGTCCTTGGCATATTTGTTGACTTCAAGGGGGCGTTTGATTACCTAATCTGGGATCGAGTGATTCAACGGCTAGAGGAACTTAACTGTTCGGAAATTAGTCTCTGGCGGAGCTTCTTTTCGGACAGGAAAGCCTCTATCGTTGGTATGAATGGGAGTGTGGAGATTGGAGTGGTTCGTGGCTGCCCGCAGGGATCCATCTGTGGTCCATATATTTGGAACCTCATGATGGACTCATTGCTTGGGCAGCTCGAACCACTCTGCAGGTGTTGTGCGTATGCGGTTGTTTGTGGCCTGTGCCACTTATGGATCTCCTATATGGTGGAAGGTGGCTACGATGGTTTCGGGTCGTCGAAAACTTCTTTCTATACAGCGTTGCATGATGCTTGCCTGTTTGCCTGTATGTCGCACCGTTTCTACGGATGCGTTGCAGGTTTTATTGGGAGTGCCCCCTCTTGACCTGATTGTTTTACAGCGTGCTGTTTCTTTCAGGTTGAGGAGGGGTTTGAGTGTGTTATTGCTGCGGAATGAGTGGATTTCTGACGATGATGTGGAGAGGTTGGGATATCTAGGAAGCAAGAGGCTTCTAGATGACAGAGTTAGGAGTAGGTGGCAAGACCGTTGGGATAATAGTCCTAACGGTCGTGTGACTTATGAGTACATTCGGGATGTTGGGTTTGTTGGGAAAAACCCAGATTTCAGATTCTGTCTGAGTCTGGGTTTCCTACTTACGGGGCATGGGCCTTTGAATGCTTTTTTGCATCAGAGGCACCTCTCTGATGGAATGGAATGTATGTGTGGGGCGCGTGTTGAGGATTGGGTGCATGTTGTTGCTGAATGCCCGATGTACTCGGACATTAGGGGCCTTGGGGGTATGGGGATTAGTTGGACTGATGGACGGTTAGATGTTAGTGGTGTGATCTTAATTCTGGTACCACGGGGAGTAGGAGCCCTTGGAGTTCGCTCCAACCTACTCGTGCGGACTGGCCCCTCGGGGAGTATCGTGGTGGTTGTGGTTTAATACCCGAATGCGTGGAGAGTGATATTTGTCACTCAATGTGGAGTTGCATTGCAACCGGGTGCCGGACCCAAAGTACGGCAGTGGTTTTAGATAGGCCTCGAACCTCACCAAGGTGGTTAGTGTGTCCATTCCACACTGAATAATGCATTGCATTTTTCGGGGCGCTGATCATCGCATTGATTTGATCCGCTGTGCTTTTGAGCACCGTGAGGTAAGGCCGTCGTCGGCAGGTACTCACGTTAATATTGGCTTTTGATGATGGGGAGTTGGGATATGCCTTTAGCCTGGTTAGGTCTAAACGGTCCCCAGGTCTTGATGGTTTGAACGGAGAGATGTGCAAATGCTTGTGGAAGTTCATTCCGGAATACTTGGAGGTCATTTACGATAAGTGCATTTGTGAGGGATATTTTCCACGTGAGTGGAAAAGTGCTAGGGTTGTTCCTCTCCTGAAGTCACCTGATAAGATTAGGAGTGATCCACGATCTTATCGGGACATCAGTCTTTTTCCAGTGCTTGGTAAAGTACTGGAGAGAGTTATGGTGGAAAGGCTTCAGGAACTAACGCGGGATTTGAGGTCGGATAAGCAGAATGGTTTTAGGAAGGGACGTAGCGTAGAGGACGCCTGGATGTATGTTCAGCGTGCTGTCCGGGAGAATGCCAACAAATATGTCCTTGATATATTTGTCGATTTCAAGGGGGCATTTGATTACCTAATCTTAGATCGCGTGATACAACGGTTAGAGGAACTGGGCTGTCCGGAAATTAGTCTCTGGCAGAGCTACTTTTCGGACAGAAAAGCCTCTATCGTTGGAATGAATGGTAGCGTGGATATTGGGGTAGAACGGGGCTGCCCACAGGGATCCATCTGTGGTCCATATATTTGGAACCTAATGATGGACTCTCTGCTTGGCCAGCTTGAAATACTTTGTGGTTGTTGTGCATATGCAGACGACCTCCTTCTCTTAGTTGAAGGTAGTTCGAGGTCTGAGATTGAAAGGGTAGGAGGGCAATAGTTGGAGATTGCTCATAATTGGGGTGTGGGTGTGGGGGTTGACATATCGATGGATAAAACGGTGACAATGCTCTTAAAGGGTAGACTGTCACCGGGGCGTCCACCGGTTGTCCGTGTGAATGGGGTCAGCATCAGGTATGTGACGCAAGTCAAATATCTGGGGTTGACCATGAGTGAAAGAATGTGTTTTACTCCACACTTAGTGAATGTGAAGCGGCGGCTGCAGGCGATTGTTGGTAGTGTCAGGCGCGTTTTACGGAGTGATTGGGGTCTCGGGCGTCGTGCTGATCGCTCCATATATCGAGGTTTGTTTGTGGCCTGTGCCACTTATGGATCTCCTATATGGTGGAAGGTGGCTACGATGGTTTCGGGTCGTCGAAAACTTCTTTCTATACAGCGTTGCATGATGCTTGCCTGTTTGCCTGTATGTCGCACCGTTTCTACGGATGCGTTGCAGGTTTTATTGGGTGTGCCCCCTCTTGACCTGATTGTTTTACAGCGTGCTGTTTCTTTCAGGTTGAGGAGGGGTTCGAGTGTGTTATTGCTGCGGAATGAATGGATTTCTGACGATGATGTGGAGAGGTTGGGATATCTAGGAAGCAAGAGGCTTCTAGATGACAGGGTTAGGAGTAGGTGGCAAGACCGTTGGGATAATAGTCCTAACGGTCGTGTGACTTATGAGTACATTCGGGATGTTGGGTTTGTTGGGGAAAACCCAGATTTCAGATGCTGTCTGAGTCTGGGTTTCCTACTTACGGGGCATGGGCCTTTGAATGCTTTTTTGCATCAGAGGCACCTCTCTGATGGAATGGAATGTATGTGTGGGGCGCGTGATGAGGATTGGGTGCATGTTGTTGCTGAATGCCCGATGTACTCGGACATTAGGGGCCTTGGGGGTATGCTGATTAGTTGGACTGATGGACGGTTAGATGTTAGTGGTGTGATCTCCACTAGTTGGGATGCCGAACGATTAGAATTATTTGGTGTGTTTGCGCGTGAGGTTTTTAAGCGGCGAAGACAATTAGCTGGAAACTAAGTATAGTTTCTTTGAGTGAATGGTGTGTGTATTGTGTGTGTATTGGATATGAGAATGGGGTCCAACCCCTGGTCACCAGTCCAGAGCAGTATGGAAGCTCAACTGGTAGTAGTTTCAACTACGAGGTCTGACCGGAGACTTAATTCTGGTACCACGGGGAGTAGGAGCCCTTGGAGTTCGCTCCACCCTACTCGTGCGGACTGGCCCCTCGGGGAGTATCGTGGTGGTTGTGGTTTAATACCCGAATGCGGGGAGAGTGATATTTGTCACTCAATGTGGAGTTGCATTGCAACCGGGTGCCGGACCCAAAGTACGGCAGAGGTTTTAGATAGGCCTCGAACCGCACCAAGGTGGTTAGTGTGTCCATTCCACACGCCAATTGGTACTGAATAATGCATTGCATTTTTCGGGGCGCTGATTATCGCATTGATTTGATCCGCTGTGCTTTTGAGCACCGTGAGGTAAGGCCGTCGTCGGCAGGTACTCACGTTAATATTGGCTTTTGATGATGGGGAGTTGGGATATGCCTTTAGCCTGGTTAGGTCTAAACGGTCCCCAGGTCTTGATGGTTTGAACGGAGAGATGTGCAAATGCTTGTGGAAGTTCATTCCGGAATACTTGGAGGTCATTTACGATAAGTGCATTTGTGAGGGATATTTTCCACGTGAGTGGAAAAGTGCTAGGGTTGTTCCTCTCCTGAAGTCACCTGATAAGATTAGGAGTGATCCACGATCTTATCGGGACATCAGTCTTTTTCCAGTGCTTGGTAAAGTACTGGAGAGAGTTATGGTGGAAAGGCTTCAGGAACTAACGCGGGATTTGAGGTCGGATAGGC
Organism: Zeugodacus cucurbitae; assembly: GCF_028554725.1. Classification (NCBI taxonomy): domain Eukaryota; kingdom Metazoa; phylum Arthropoda; class Insecta; order Diptera; family Tephritidae; genus Zeugodacus; species Zeugodacus cucurbitae. The sequence goes on along the minus strand of NC_071672.1, from coordinate 8,830,946 downwards.
AGAATGGTTTTAGGAAGGGACGTAGCGTAGAGGACGCCTGGATGTATGTTCAGCGTGCTGTCCGGGAGAATGCCAACAAATATGTCCTTGGCATATTTGTCGATTTCAAGGGGGCATTTGATTACCTAATCTGGGATCGCGTGATACAACGGTTAGAGGAACTGGGCTGTCCGGAAATTAGTCTCTGGCAGAGCTACTTTTCGGACAGAAAAGCCTCTATCGTTGGACTGAATGGTAGCGTGGATATTGGGGTAGAACGGGGCTGCCCACAGGGATCCATCTGTGGTCCATATATTTGGAACCTAATGATGGACCCTCTTCTTGGCCAGCTTGAAATACTTTGTGGTTGTTGTGCATATGCAGACGACCTCCTTCTCTTAGTTGAAGGTAGTTCGAGGTCTGAGATTGAAAGGGTAGGAGGGCAATAGTTGGAGATTGCTCATAATTGGGGTGTGGGTGTGGGGGTTGACATATCGATGGATAAAACGGTGACAATGCTCTTAAAGGGTAGACTGTCACCGGGGCGTCCACCGGTTGTCCGTGTGAATGGGGTCAGCATCAGGTATGTGACGCAAGTCAAATATCTGGGGTTGACCATGAGTGAAAGAATGTGTTTTACTCCACACTTAGTGAATGTGAAGCGGCTACTGCAGGCGATTGTTGGTAGTGTCAGGCGCGTTTTACGGAGTGATTGGGGTCTCGGGCGTCGTGCTGTTCGCTCCACATATCGAGGTTTGTTTGTGGCCTGTGCCACTTATGGATCTCCTATATGGTGGAAGGTGGCTACGATGGTTTCGGGTCGTCGAAAACTTCTTTCTATACAGCGTTGCATGATGCTTGCCTGTTTGCCTGTATGTCGCACCGTTTCTACGGATGCGTTGCAGGTTTTATTGGGTGTGCCCCCTCTTGACCTGATTGTTTTACAGCGTGCTGTTTCTTTCAGGTTGAGGAGGGGTTTGAATGTGTTATTGCTGCGGAATGAATGGATTTCTGACGATGATGTGGAGAGGTTGGGATATCTAGGAAGCAAGAGGCTTCTAGATGACAGGGTTAGGAGTAGGTGGCAAGACCGTTGGGATAATAGTCCTAACGGTCGTGTGACTTATGAGTACATTCGGGATGTTGGGTTTGTTGGGGAAAACCCAGATTTCAGATTCTGTCTGAGTCTGGGTTTCCTACTTACGGGGCATGGGCCTTTGAATGCTTTTTTGCATCAGAGGCACCTCTCTGATGGAATGGAATGTATGTGTGGGGCGCGTATTGAGGATTGGGTGCATGTTGTTGCTGAATGCCCGATGTACTCGGACATTAGGGGCCTTGGGGGTATGGGGATTAGTTGGACTGATGGACGGTTAGATGTTAGTGGTGTGATCTTAATTCTGGTACCACGGGGAGTAGGAGCCCTTGGAGTTCGCTCCAACCTACTCGTGCGGACTGGCCCCTCGGGGAGTATCGTGGTGGTTGTGGTTTAATACCCGAATGCAGGGAGAGTGATATTTGTCACTCAATGTGGAGTTGCATTGCAACCGGGTGCCGGACCCAAAGTACGGCAGAGGTTTTAGATAGGCCTCGAACCTCACCAAGGTGGTTAGTGTGTACATTCCACACGCCAATTGGTACTGAATAATGCATTGCATTTTTCGGGGCGCTGATCATCGCATTGATTTGATCCGCTGTGCTTTTGACCACCGTGAGGTAAGGCCGTCGTCGGCAGGTACTCACGTTAATATTGGCTTTTGATGATGGGGAGTTGGGATATGCCTTTAGCCTGGTTAGGTCTAAACGGTCCCCAGGTCTTGATGGTTTGAACGGAGAGATGTGCAAATGCTTGTGGAAGTTCATTCCGGAATACTTGGAGGTCATTTACGATAAGTGCATTTGTGAGGGATATTTTCCACGTGAGTGGAAAAGTGCTAGGGTTGTTCCTCTCCTGAAGTCACCTGATAAGATTAGGAGTGATCCACGATCTTATCGGGACATCAGTCTTTTTCCAGTGCTTGGTAAAGTACTGGAGAGAGTTATGGTGGAAAGGCTTCAGGAACTAACGCGGGATTTGAGGTCGGATAGGCAGAATGGTTCTAGGAAGGGACGTAGCGTAGAGGTCGCCTGGATGTATGTTCAGCGTGCTGTCCGGGAGAATGCCAACAAATATGTCCTTGGCATATTTGTCGATTTCAAGGGGGCATTTGATTACCTAATCTGGGATCGCGTGATACAACGGTTAGAGGAACTGGGCTGTCCGGAAATTAGTCTCTGGCAGAGCTACTTTTCGGACAGAAAAGCCTCTATAATATATAAATGAGAGCAAAAAAATTTATTCCTGGTTTGCTACAGTTGGTTTAAATAGAAATAATTTTGTTAATAATGAAATGTTATTAACTGAGATTATTCTTCTATACCTAACATAATGTAGTCGTTTTTTTTTAGTTTAACTTTTTTTTGGGGTTTGTTCTTCTATTCACATAAAACATATGTGGGTAAAGAATAAAATTCAATAAAGTTAAATATTTATATTATTACGCATATATGAAATAAAATGAAAAATAATTGAATTGAAATTATTAATTTCAAATCAAAAGAAAAACGTATATACTCTTAAAAAAAGATATACACTATATGCATTGAAATAAAGTAAAATGTATAAAAAATGATATTATTTGAAAGTTTAATAAATACAAGACAACATCGTCCTTACATTATTATTTATATTATATATGTATAGAGAACGAAAATTCTTTCTCACGATAAGATACAATCTCAAAGTCCGAATAAGACCGCAATAAATAATACAATAATATGAAATTAAATGAAATGAAGTGAATTTTTTAATCATTCGTAGTAAAAGAAATTTCATAATTATTTATTGTCGCGATTTCGTTCTTCTTTGCATTTTGTATATGTCGTGTACTTAATTTTCAAATATTGAAAATATCATGCATGTCTAAGTACAAACAAATTAAAAGTGAAACCGCAAAAGGCTCATTATATCAGTTATGGTTCCATAGATCGTTAACAGTTACTTGGATAACTGTGGTAATTCTAGAGCTAATACATGCAAAATAAACACGGACCTTTTGGAACGTGTGCTTTTATTAGGCTAAAACCAAGCGATCGTAAGATCGTTATATTGGTTGCACTCTAGATAACTTGTAGATCGTATGGTCTCGTACCGACGACAGATCTTTTAAATGTCTGCCTTATCAACTTTTGATGGTAGTATCTAGGACTACCATGGTTGGGGTACGGGGAATCAGGGTTCGATTCCGGAGAGGGAGCCTGAGAAACGGCTACCACATCTAAGGAAGGCAGCAGGCGCGTAAATTACCCACTCCCAGTTCGGGGAGGTAGTGACGAAAAATAACAATACAGGACTCATATCCGAGGCCCTGTAATTGGAATGAGTACACTTTAAATCCTTTAACAAGGACCTATTGGAGGGCAAGTCTGGTGCCAGCAGCCGCGGTAATTCTAGCTCCAATAGCGTATATTAAAGTTGTTGCGGTTAAAACGTTCGTAGTTGAATTTGTGCTTCATACGGGTAGTACAGCTATAATTGTGGTATGTACATTACCTTATGTATGCAAGCGTATTACCGGTGGAGTTCTTATATGTAATTAATACAATGTATTTTTTATATATTCCTCCTATTTAAACCTGCTTCAGTGCTCTTCATCGAGTGTTGTTGTGGGCCGGTACAATTACTTTGAACAAATTAGAGTGCTTAAAGCAGGCTCCAAATGCCTGAATATTTTGTGCATGGAATAATGAAATAAGACCTCTGTTCTACTTTCATTGGTTTTTAGATCAAGAGGTAATGATTAATAAAAGCAGTTTGGGGGCATTAGTATTACGACGCGAGAGGTGAAATTCTTGGACCGTCGTAAGACTAACTTAAGCGAAAGCATTTGCCAAAGATGTTTTCATTAATCAAGAACGAAAGTTAGAGGTTCGAAGGCGATCAGATACCGCCCTAGTTCTAACCATAAACGATGCCAGCTAGCAATTGGGTGTAGCTACTACTATGGCTCTCTCAGTCGCTTCCCGGGAAACCAAAGCTTTTGGGCTCCGGGGGAAGTATGGTTGCAAAGCTGAAACTTAAAGGAATTGACGGAAGGGCACCACCAGGAGTGGAGCCTGCGGCTTAATTTGACTCAACACGGGAAAACTTACCAGGTCCGAACATAAGCGTGTAAGACTGATTGATAGCTCTTTCTCGAATCTATGGGTGGTGGTGCATGGCCGTTCTTAGTTCGTGGAATGATTTGTCTGGTTAATTCCGATAACGAACGAGACTCAAATATATTAAATAGATGGTTTCAGGATTATAGTGTTGAAGCTTATATAGCCTTCATTCATGAGTTCATCTTGAATGTGCAAGTGTTTGAATGTGTTTATATAAGTGGAGCCGTACCTGTTAGTTTGTCCCATTATAAGGAGCTTCTTAAATGGACAAATGGACAAATTGCGTCTAGCAGTAACGAGATTGAGCAATAACAGGTCTGTGATGCCCTTAGATGTCCTGGGCTGCACGCGCGCTACAATGAAAGTATCAAAGTGTATTTCCTAGACCGAGAGGTCCGGGTAAACCGCTGAACCACTTTCATGCTTGGGATTGTGAACTGAAACTGTTCACATGAACTTGGAATTCCCAGTAAGTGTGAGTCATTAACTCGCATTGATTACGTCCCTGCCCTTTGTACACACCGCCCGTCGCTACTACCGATTGAATTATTTAGTGAGGTCTCCGGACGTGATCACTGTGACGCCTTGTGTTTCACGGTTGTTTCGCAAAAGTTGACCGAACTTGATTATTTAGAGGAAGTAAAAGTCGTAACAAGGTTTCCGTAGGTGAACCTGCGGAAGGATCATTACTGTGTTCCTATCCGTAAATATTATAAAAAAACAAACAAACAAAAAAAGAATAAAAAAGAAAAATTATTTTCTTTTTTTCTTTTCATTCATTTATTCGAATGTTTTTCTTTTCTTTCTTTTTTTTACTCCTTGTATTGTAGTATAATGAAAATTATATCGCATACATTGTATTTGAACGCAACAAACCTTTAAACATATATAGTTGTACTTATTATTTATGAAAATAATATAAATGATAAGTTAATTTGCACTCATTAACGTGTAATTCCTTAAAAATTTATAGAAATTAAATAAAATGTAATAAAAAAGGAATTACTGTTTTTGTTGGACTAAGACATGCGCAACTTGTAAATGTTTGGGTTGAAAATTACAATTTATTGAAAGATGTTTTAAAATAATTTATATAATATACGAAAACGAAATGTAATATAGTTGTTATTCTTTCAATAAATTAAAAACTCTTGACGTTAAATTAAAATAAACAAAAAATTATCACTCTAAGCGGTGGATCACTCGGCTCATGGGTCGATGAAGAACGCAGCTAACTGTGCGTCATCGTGTGAACTGCAGGACACATGAACATCGACATATTGAACGCATATTGCAGTCCATGCTGTTATGTACTTTAATTAATTTTAAAGTGCTGCTTGGACTACATATGGTTGAGGGTTGTAAGACTATGTTAAATTAGTTGCTTATTCTTTTAGTCAATTAAAAGAATTTAAGCACATGGTATATTACTGGATTGTATTTTTCAATCCATAATATTAATAGCATAAAAAGAAATATAGAAAATATATTCTTGAACACCTCATATTTGAACGAAATTTTATAATAAATAAGAATCTTAGTATTCCCAAAAACAATAAAATTTCAATATTATTTCAAATAATATATACATTTAGAGGAACGTCTAGCATAAAATGTTATTTTATTCTAGGATTGCCTTAAATGTAAAAAAGCAAGAAAATAATATTGTTGTTATAATGAAGTAGTACGGGATGAAAAGATTGAATATTTATTATTAAGAAAATTATTGGTGTTAAGAAATAATTATGTATGTTTCTTTAAAATAGCAAAAAGCTAAAATATAAAATAAATATAAATATTTTTATACAACCTCAACTCATATGGGACTACCCCCTGAATTTAAGCATATTAATGAGGGGAGGAAAAGAAACTAACAAGGATTTTCTTAGTAGCGGCGAGCGAAAAGAAAATAGTTCAGCACTAAGTCACTTTGTATATATGGCAAATGTGAGAAGCAGTGTATGGAATATCTTAATATCTAGTATGAGAAATTAACGATTTAAGTCCTTCTTAAATGAGGCCATTTACCCATAGAGGGTGCCAGGCCCGTATAACGTTAATGATTACTAGAAAGATATTTCCAAAGAGTCGTGTTGCTTGATAGTGCAGCACTAAGTGGGTGGTAAACTCCATCTAAAACTAAATATAACCATGAGACCGATAGTAAACAAGTACCGTGAGGGAAAGTTGAAAAGAACTCTGAATTGAGAGTTAAATAGTACGTGAAACTGCTTAGAGGTTAAGCCCGATGAACCTGAATATCCATTATGAAAAATTCATCATTATAACTGTGATATTTATAATATTATAGTAATAGTGTGCATTTTTTTCATATATGGACATTGTAATCTATTAACATAATAAAATATTTATCAAAAGATCATTGGTGTTAAGTTTATTCAAATTAATTTGCTTTTAGCTTATTAACATAGAATAAATACTGATGATTTGATAAAGTGTTGATAGATTTTACATATATAATGCTTAAATTCTTTTGAATTTTACAATAATATTATTATCATTGATTTTAATATTAATTGTATGCATTTGTATGATTAACAATGCGAAAGATTCAAGATACCTTCGGGACCCGTCTTGAAACACGGACCAAGGAGTCTAACATTGGTACTGAATAATGCATTGCATTTTTCGGGGCGCTGATCATCGCATTGATTTGATCCGCTGTGCTTTTGAGCACCGTGAGGTAAGGCCGTCGTCGGCAGGTACTCACGATAATATTGGCTTTTGATGATGGGGAGTTGGGATATGCCTTTAGCCTGGTTAGGTCTAAACGGTCCCCAGGTCTTGATGGTTTGAACGGAGAGATGTGCAAATGCTTGTGGAAGTTCATTCCGGAATACTTGGAGGTCATTTACGATAAGTGCATTTGTGAGGGATATTTTCCACGTGAGTGGAAAAGTGCTAGGGTTGTTCCTCTCCTGAAGTCACCTGATAAGATTAGGAGTGATCCACGATCTTATCGGGACATCAGTCTTTTTCCAGTACTTGGTAAAGTACTGGAGAGAGTTATGGTGGAAAGGCTTCAGGAACTAACGCGGGATTTGAGGTCGGATAGGCAGAATGGTTTTAGGAAGGGACGTAGCGTAGAGGACGCCTGGATGTATGTTCAGCGTGCTGTCCGGGAGAATGCCAACAAATATGTCCTTGGCATATTTGTCGATTTCAAGGGGGCATTTGATTACCTAATCTGGGATCGCGTGATACAACGGTTAGAGGAACTGGGCTGTCCGGAAATTAGTCTCTGGCAGAGCTACTTTTCGGACAGAAAAGCCTCTATCGTTGGACTGAATGGTAGCGTGGATATTGGGGTAGAACGGGGCGGCCCACAGGGATCCATCTGTGGTCCATATATTTGGAACCTAATGATGGACTCTCTGCTTGGCCAGCTTGAAATACTTTGTGGTTGTTGTGCATATGCAGACGACCTCCTTCTCTTAGTTGAAGGTAGTTCACGGCTGGAGTTAGAGCGAAAGGGTGAACGATTTTTAGAAATTGTTCACAATTGGGGTACAGGTGTGGGGGTTGAAATATCGGTTGACAAAACGGTGACAATGCTATTGAAAGGCATACTGTCATCGGCTCTCCACCGATTGTCCGAATGAATGGGGTCAATATCAGGTATGTGACGCAAGTCAAATATCTGGGATTGACCATCGGTGAAAGGATGTGTTTCACTCCTCACTTGGTTAGTGTGGAGGAGCGTCTGTTAGGAATTGTCTGCAAGGTCAAACGTGTGTTAAGGAGTGATTGGGGTCTCGGACGTCGTGCGGTTCGTACCATATATCGCGGCTTATTTGTGGCCTGTGTCGCATATGGAGCCGCTATATGGTGGGAATTAGCATCTAAGGCCCGGGGTCGCCAAAAACTTCTCTCCATACAACGTTGTTTGATGGTTGCCTGTTTGCCTGTATGTCGCACCACTTCTACAGATGCGTTACAGGTGTTGTTAGGTGCGCCTCCTCTTGACCTGATTGTTATACAGCGTGCTGTTGGATTTAGGTTAAGAAGAGGCTTAAGTGTCTCATTGCTCTAAGTGTATGAATTCATACAACTAAATAATTTTCATTTAAAATTAAAAAAAAAAAAAATAAATGTTAAGCTATTTTTGATGTTGTAATATTTCTTATAAGCATAATGCTCGTAGAAAATGATATAAATTACTTGTGTATATATGAATTTAAAACTTTTATATGGTTAAAAAGATTTTTTCCGTACGATTTCGGGTTGGTGAGGTGTACGTGGC